>NC_046185.1:117638241-118250195 GCF_011004875.1 Balearica regulorum gibbericeps | reverse complement strand
TATAAATTCTCATTATTTTAAACTTGAGAGTGAGTAAGAGATGATCAGATTTTCCAGCAGAATATTTTTCTATCAGAAAGTGACAGTTTGTTTTGGAAAAAAACTGAATGACATCTTATGACCTCTTTAGGACATAGGTTTATGTCAAGAAAGGAAGGACAGGAAAGTATTAAAAAAATGCAGTTAAATTAAAACAATTCAACAGAACATTGTAGTTATTAGAATAAAAGATTGGAAATTTAGTGTTGTGCATCCCCATCTCTCTTACAGGTCAGCATTTGAGTTGTATCAGAAAGTGAAAATATGCATAGGCATTCCCATGGGGTCTCCCATCTCAGGCAGAGTCATTTCTGAACTGTGCATGGAAGGCAAAACAGAAAATACTAGTATTTCTGAGGGTGCCAGCAGATGGGCTGCTACAGTCAATTTTGAGTAGTCTGAGATGCTGCTGCACATTTGCTGTTAGCTACTTGCTTTTCGCTACTGAAGGTGTTACCTTGGGCTGAAAGTGATTACAACAGGTTTTAGCTCAGTTACTGTAGCTTGGTCGACAAGGCAGTAAATTCCAGCTGGTGGGGCTGTATCATCCCAAAGTACTCAGACTTGACTGCAGGAAGACATTTGACTATGCTATATGACATATAACTACGTCAGGAGCAGTTTAAATAAAGGAAGTTGGATTGTTTATTGTGTTGGTATCCTGTATTAGCAGAGTAAAGCTTGTAAATATATTTTCTGGTCTGAATCTAAACCCAACATATTTGTTTCCAATATGGAAAATATTCTAGTATCTGTGGTTCTTTACATTTTTGCTGCATTGAAGCATGGCATGTGAAGATCTGTGTGTGAAAATGGAGAAGGTGTGTGTTGAAGGGTATAACAGAGCACATAAATGGTTAGAGCAAACAGATGCAAAGTCAAAGTTAGGGTTCCACAAAACACTTTTGCTTTGAATTTTGAAGCTTTCTAAAATTCTTCAATGTTTTACGGTATTTTAACAATTTCCTAATTTAACAGGTGCTTTAAACATTTATATTTAAACTTATATTTAAATAACAATATTTAAACTATTTTCTAAGTTTGAAGACTTGATTGCCTATTTAAATACCTGAAAAAGTACAAGAGGGTTTACTGTGAAGTGTAACATTTCCTTCTTTTAAGGTCTGTATGTCACCGCAAGTACTTGTGCTGCCCCTATATGGACCATTTACTTGCATTTTATAGGCTTGTTGTGCTAGCCTCTGTATGAAGGGTGTTAAAAAAATTTTAGACACCTATTATTACGGTTTATGTTTTGATTAAAATGGTTAAAAATTTCCACTGATTTTGCAGTACAGGGTTAACTTGTTTCTGTTAAATTTAATCCTTTCTAGGGTGAAGTTGTGGAATTCCTTGATGAGCTGTTAGAAGTAGAGGAAAAGAAGGAATCCTGATGAGTGAAGTCACCACGAAGTATTTTACAAAAGTGAAGACTCGTCATTGCTCCTTACTATTGTTTTTGGTCACCTGTAGTTCCAGTTAGATATACCTCAAAGCTGCTCCTTTAAGCTCCGCCTTATGTCACTGAAACCTCACTTCCATGCTGCACTGACTTTTCTGTGAGCATGGCTTTTCCCTGTGCATTTACAGAATTGATGCATATGGGTTCTCCTCTTGAGCTTGCTTTCCTTTACACAAACACAACAAAGCAGACTATTTGTATTTTCTGGGCTAACCCTAAGGTTCCTCATTTCAGTGCTGTTCTACTAAGTTATAACAGTACAGCTAAATTCTGAAGAACTTTTGTCAGATTATGAACCACGGAAACATAACAGTTCGTCTAGTCTTTCCGAGTTATCTGTTGTATTATTTATATATGTCTTTTTCTGTGATGATGAATAAAGTGATACTGAATCCCAGTGCACCTGAAAGATGTTAAGATACATTTAGATAGCTGAAATAAGATGATTAACAAAGCATGAGTCATCTTGTAAAAATTGCTTAAAGAAGTCTGTAAGCAGTGTTGATCTTTCTTAGAAACTAAATTAAATTCCATGATGTGAAACTGAAGTCACTTAAAACTGAATAATAAATAATTCCTTCTTCCTACCAATTCTTACTCTTTCTGTTGAAACAACTTGTGGTTTGTGTGTGAGGTGGGGCCAATCTTGTATAAAATAAGGGTGGTCGATGTGTTTAGTATTCTTTTCTGTAGAAAACAGTTTGCATATTTTTTTCAGTCTGGTGGGACTATCTGCATGGTTTTCACCCAAAAGTAAGTACAGGTGGAGACAGAGGCAATTTTAACTGGAATCATGAAAAATATTTGCATGTGAATTCTTGACATTTTTATTAACTGTGGCAGAGTCCAATAGAGAAGCACTTTGAAGGCCCAAAAAATAGTGTTAGAGATGAGTAGTGAATTAGTGCGCAAGACTACTGAAGAGCAGAAATCCCACTGACCTCAGAGGAGGATCCAGGATTTCATCCTTTGCTTTCCTCTTTCAATTTCAAGGACCAAGTCCTGCAAGTGGTTTCATCCCACTTTCATCTAGAGCAGACGAGAGCATTCAGTGCCTCTGTGACTGAACCATAATTCAGCTGAATGGAAGTCGATTGCAAAACCGAAATCTGCTTTAGGTTTTTAAAAAGGCAAAACATGATCTACACTACCTATCCAAGTTGTCGCTGCTATAGCTTATGTATACTGTAGAAGTATAGTGTCTACACTGTGGGGTGTCTACAGAGAACAAGAAGGGGAATCCACAGGATCACGTTTAAGTGTCCTCCAGCCTGTGACAGCAATGAAAATGTTAAAGTTGCGTGTGAGAGATGCTTGGAAGATCAGATTGCTGGGTTTTTAGCTTCTTTAATATAAATCACAGCTAATCTGCTGAAGTCAATGGGCAGATTGTTTTATTCTCAAAATGAAAATCTTTCAAGAGCCTTTTAACTTTAGGAGATTTACCCAGCTCCGCTTGTGGTAACGAGACTAGAATCTGGCTTGCTGTATGCCTCGAACATGCAGAGGGTGTATCAGATTTCCTTATGCTTTTTGTTCCACACAGTATTAGCGCTCCATTTATTGTAATTTTTTGTAAGAATTTAACTTTGCTTTTAAAACTAACAAGCAGTTTATTGTAAACCACCACTTATTTCCCCATGAAATACATGTATTACAATACCCACCTGGGGTAGCTTCTCCAGGTTGTCCCTAATTTTCTCTTACTGGAGGTGTGTGTGTGTGTGCTCAAGGGAGAGGTAACTGCTCTGGAGGCCTGTTGTCCTTCTGCTTTCCAACCTGCATAGGGCAAGTCCAGAGTTCCTTCTCAGGAACTGCACCATTGATGTTAAGATCATATGCCCAAATAACTTTATCTTTGACACTCTAGCTTTCAAATCCAGAAATCCCACCATTAAAGGGCATGGAGTTGGTTGGGGGTGGGTGGATCTATCTACAATTGCCTTTGTTTTACAACATTTTTAGTTTACCTTTTTCTTACTGCCATTTACCAAACTGACTTAAGAGCTCTGCCAGGAGACTGTTGTCTGGCTCTTTGTTTCTGTGGTGCACTAGCTCTTGTGTGCTGTCTGTAGGTACTACAATGCAAAACCTTAAAGACTTGCAAGAGAGGTGCCTATAATTCAAGTTTTTGGGCCTGAGGTTTTCCGTAACTATACATCTTGCGTGGAAATTACATGGGTGCGTAAAGCTTCTAATCAGATTTTGCCTGTTGGTGAAGCAAGTAGCATAGGCTACAGTAGGTATGAGATGACAGAAAATCCATTACAGGATGTCTTTAGTTTGCCTCTCAGTATTATTTCTTCCCAGTTAAAGAACTCCCTTCCCCTCTCCAGCACTAATTGTTGCTATAATCTTTTTTAAAGCACAAAGTATGTAGTAAAATACTGTAATATTTTCATTCCACCAGTAAAACACTGAGCACCAGAGTTAGCCTGTTTTGTGATTCATTTGACTTCAATGGGTTACACTGGGGATACATTTAGCGCCTATGAACCCTAATTTTTCCTCTTCATCAAACAGTTATTCAACCATTCCAAGTCTCTTGGGTATTATCAATTTTCTGGTAAGCTTGTGATTCTGTCTTTAGGGCTTCCTTAGCTGGTCTCTTTTCATGTTCAGTTATTTCCTCAGCTCTCGACCTTACAGCTAAAATCCCCTGCCATTGTGCCTTCTCAGGTGGGGATTTCATGATTTACTAAGGTGTCCATTAGCCAGTGATTTATTTTTCTTAAGCCTGCATTAAGTAAGTCTGATATCCTTTACCGTTCCATTTAACTCGAGGAGGCAACTGATACACTTGCAGCCTCCTGAAATGGCACTGTGATCCCTTTTTCATTTTGTTCAAGTGTCTGTGGATTTTTTCTGGCTTTCTTAATTTCCGCTACATACAGTCCCCAAGCCAGTTCAATCTTAATAAGTACAAGTAGTTCTCAAACCCTTGTTCTTTTCTAATGAGAAATAGCTCCTCTTCCAGTTCTTCTGTATTTATTGTGGCTTTTTTCAGCATTCTCAGGTTCTTTTAACTGATTTTTCTTTTGCTGCTGCTATTGTTAAATGCCAACATTTACATGTGACTGTAATAAATTAGTGTCTTTTCTTCCACTTCTCTGATCCTGCCAACTCTTCTTGGGAGGCTGCGGGAATATGGTTCTTGCTTCCCTTCTGCCACCCCAAATTCTTGCAGTTGTGAGCTGTCTGCCTCAGATGTTAGCAGCTTCTGCCTAACTTGATGGGATAGTTGAATTTTGTCTCCATTTCTTTTTTTGACAAGGCTTAAAGTATGATGCTGATGCTCAGGGAAGTGTCATTTTGTTGAAGCCACCATGTTTGTGTGACTGACTTGAACACAGCATCGGTACCATGGGTCTGCTGACCATGAGCTGACACTGGAGCTGAAATTCATCTCGGTGGTAGTATTGCTTGTTGTAGAGCTGTACAATTACACTTTTTCATAATTAGTCACATTTCTAGTAAAAAAGCTGCCCATTTGGGTAGTTGCTGTTGGCCTCTGATCTTCCGTTGATGCCCACAACCAAGTCTGCAAAAATTCTGAGCATGTGATTCAGTCACCACTTGCAGGTGAACGGTGGGCGAAGTCCATCTTCGGGCTGATGGCTAGCACAAGGGTCTGCACGCAGTGTGAGTCCGTGCTTGATCTCTTGTTGGATGGGGTCCTGTGTGATGGGGGACTGCTTGAAAGCTGGAGATTAAACTGAGTCACAAATGCTGGCACAGTGAGGTGGACATTTGGTTATGTGAAAAACACAACTGCTGGCTGTCAGGACAAGCTTTCTTACATGAGAATCAAAGCTTGGGCAAGGGAAGAGATTTACAGGTTGGAAATCAGTGTATCTGACAGACTGTGCTAAGTATGTAGTCTTTTTCAAATTAATACCCACTCTTACTGATAGTAATTCTTCATGTATTACTGGCTTCTCGCTAATTCATCCTCATAAATGGCAATATTCATTAAAAAAAGCAAGAAGAATGGTAGTGATTTTTCTCCTCAAAGTTTAATTCTGTTCCCATAAAACAGCATCGCAGGCTCCATGCTTCTGTATCTTGGCGATTTTGATAGCCGATAAAGTCAGCTACGAAAACCAAATACTTTTAGAATGATCAGTTCTGGCAAATTCAACAGGAATTCAAATGTTCTGCTGGGCCCTTTCATTCACTGTAGCGATTCTGCAAGCAGACCTTCCTTGCTTCTGTTGACAAGGCATGAGCCAAAAGCAAATTCAAATTGCTCCATTTTCCAGAGCTTTACTGCTTTGGAACGCCAAAACAGAAACCCAAAAGTTAGTCGGATGCTGTTCTCAATTCACCTGGAAAGCCCGTCCAACCAAGGAGGTGCCATTTCTTCATACTTGCCAGAATAAGTTCAAGGTAGAATTAGAGGTGGGTCTCCTCAAGACAAGCTGTTCCTCTGAAAATCCTACAGGGTGTGCTGCTTTACAAAGCTCTTGCTCGGTACACTGTTGCAACTAATGCCCACCATGTATCTCCGCATCCTTTAGAGTGAATTGTTGGTCTATATTGATAATAAAGGCAGACCTAGAAAATCTTTCAATTTCTAGAGACCCTTCATGAAAAAATGTTTAAATAGCATGCAAATTTTACAGCTCTGAAAACGAAGTTGTGATTAGACAAAGATTTGTTGGATTATAAAAGTACAAGTGTTTATTATGGCTGGTACTGAGAATAAACAGTTGCCTGCATATGCCAGCTACTATGGAAATATGTTTTTAAGTTCTAATGTGAGCTGTAAACCAAAGCTACTTCAGTTGAAAAAATTCAATACTTAAACTGTGGGGAGAAGTAGTCAGTGCCAGAGAAAACATTCCCATTTAATAATGTTTGAACATAGAGCTGTGATGCAGTTTGTAGCAAGGCAGTGAGAAAAACCCACAACTAATCCTTCATTGCAGCTGTCTGAACTTTTGGTTGTCTGCCATACTTTAAACAGCGACTTCTTTTTTCTTGTGACTCAAGACTTGAATGACCTAGTGTGGAGAGTTTAAGCTATATACAAAAAAGAAGTTAAGTAAGAAATAGCCAAAGTTGGGTTGCACACCCCAGCAAATCAGGGTTTTGTATCTTAAGTCCTCTTCAGTGCCTAGGAAAAATATTAAAATAAATAGATACCTATTTATTTATTTATTTTTGGCAAGGAAATATTCAGTGGTTTAGACACCCATCTCTCCTCCCTTCCTTCTTCTCTCTCCTTAGAGTACTGATGATATATGGAAACTAAATTCTGTAGAGAGTTCTGAAGTTTTTAAGTTTATAAATGCTAAATTTTCTGTAGATAAACTTTCTAAGTTTTCTTTGATTATTTTTAACTTTGTCTTCCCTTTGAGGTACTTCATGGGTAGGCCTTTTAAGTAGCATGAAGTAACAAATGTGCTTTTTTTCCTGATTAATTCTTTTGCAAAGTAATGGAACTTGCTTACTTTTAAGTGGAAATATGAGGGTCGGAGGTGTAATTTTATGTGACTACTAACTTGAAAGAAAAAAATTGGGGCTTTATGTCTTTGCCCCATTCTCAATATCACTTATCGGAAAAGGGATTAAACATTTATGTATTATCCTGAACTGGTGGTAACACTGTTGCTTGGGAAGTCTTACAGCTATCTAATCATTTCTTGTTATGACTGATTTTTAAAACAGTCATTCATAGCTACGTATTCTGATCTTTTACAGCTACGTATTATGTTGTATCTTTACATTACAAATTATTGGATATAAAAAACCCCACAAATTATTTTCACTGAAGGGAAAAAAATCAATCTATGCTGGCTTCAATGACCGTGGCAACAAATCCCCAACGTAATAGCTTTTGAGGTACAGTGTGCAATAAGGATGTACAATGATGTGATAAACCATATATTGTCATCTAGCTGGCAAATGAAAGGACAAGCACAGAAATTGGGGGGATTTCAGATTTGAGAACTTACTGAATACCTAAAATCCATGATCCCAATGTTTCTGTACGAAGGGGAGCAAACACCTTTTTGTTGCAAGGGTTTGAACCCCCAAACATTGCCAGTAGCTTGGATGCGACATCCCACAGTGTCACTTCTCAGCCTGCCCGACAGCAAATTTATACAGGGCTCTGCCCAGACGCAGCAGCAGCAGGAGCAGATGATCCATACGAAATGGGGGTCCAGTTAAGAGGTAGTTGTTAACAGAAGAAAGGGGGGAAGGGGAGATCATATCTCAGTCTGAACACCAGCGAGCTGATTCTGACCAGACTGCTGTAATACGTGGCTTCCCTTGAAGAGGATGATACATGAACTTTATCAGAGAGCAACAGATCAATCTCTTAATGACTGGATATCACCATCACAAAATCACTCCCAATATTTCCCCCTTTCCTTTTTCCTTTCCTAATTTCAACCCACAGCTGGCACTTTCAGCTCTTAGTTCCTGTAATAAAGTAACTCATCCCCTACTGGGATGAGTATTTTGACCTTATCACCTTCAGACTTTTTATTTACTGTACTCTATTTATTGTTGGCCATCCCTACTGTCTTTGGTGTAAGTCAAATGTATCATTCATGGGCTGTTTATCCCCATCTGTTTATTAGTTTTCCAAAAACTTCCTGAACCATTCTGGTAAAGTGAAAACCGTGAGTACAAACAGATGCTGCTGTAAAGATGCTTCAGATGGTCTTCTGAAGCAGAACCGGGCTGGCAGCCTAAGATAAACACTTTTCAGCTAATTTTTTTTAATATCAGAACATCTTCTACAAGAATTATCCAAGTGACAGACCATAATCTTTTTCTCCATAATCATCTGGGCAAACTGGAGGATTTGCATAAGAACACACAAAAGCGCTTCCTTTCCCCTTTTTTGTAACTTGTTTTTTTATTTAAATACCTCCAAAGCATTATGTTAATGTACATTTTCTTCTGATTCGTGAATAACAAGCATTTCTAAGTCTCAAATAAGATCCCTGTACAATTTGTGTTTGTAATTATATTTTGAGTTTCATTTTCACATGTTCGGGTCCTGAGCCAAATAGTATTGACATTTCATTTTGAGTGATGCTACACAGAACTGCAACATATACTTGTATCTTTCAGTTAAACAATATTTTTAATGGATGTTCCTGTGTTTATTTTTCAACATGTTTCCATGAGATTACAGACGGTATGTTTTAGCCGAGTTAACAGTCTCCATAAAGTTGCTTAGTGCGAAATCCATTGTTTGTTTTTTTTAAATGTTACTGCATAAAAAAAAATAGTTTACAACAGAAATTCTAGGTTATTTCATAGTCTAGAACGCATTAAAAGCATAAAGTCATGCATATGTCAGAGAACACAATATTTACAAATCTGTACAGTTTCTGTCCTCCTTTATTTACCGTGGCTCTTGCCAGGCAATTAGATTCAACTCTTACCACTCTGAGGTCAAATTCTGCAAGATAACTTATAGCCGTTGTCTGAAAATGCTTTGTTTTCCTTACCAGCACTGAGACTGATGGCTGTATGTATGACAGGCCCAATTCTGCCCTCCATTTCATAAAGTCTACCTTCTGTGGAGTTAGAGATGGTTACCACTGTGACTCAAGGCAGAACGTGAAAATGGGTGAACTCCACTCAGTCACCTTTTCTTACTCCAATATTTTGATTTGTGGAACTACTGGCATGTTTTGGCTGAGGCGGTACAATAGAGTGGCAGATGAATTTATTTCTGACCTGCAGATTATTCACAGTTGCCAGTCTTTCTCCTGTTGATTCAGAAAGGTAAGGAAGAGTATTTCATACTAAATTCACCAGAACTATGTTAAGGACTTCCAGAAAACATCCTCCCCTCTCTCCCTGTTTATTTTCAGAACTGCTGGAAATGGAACACGCTGTTGGAAAAGCCTCTGTGTTTTTACACCGACACCCGGTCTAAAAGCCAAGTGTTTGCATTTTATCAACTGGATGCAATTTCTCTCTTTCCCAGGTTTGCTCTATCTTTAAAAGCACAATAAGCAGCATTCAAAATGGATACCCATCTCCCATAGCCAATGTCCACCCCAGGCACCCCTCCAGCAGAATGGTGAAAATCAGTCCTTCCACAGACTTCATATGGCAGAAGTATTATACGTGGCTTCAGTTGCCAGAGGTACTACTGGCTGTGAATTAAAATTCAGGATCTTGGTCAGTCGGCATTGTGTTCAGAAAAGCAGCCGACCTTATGTAGGGTTCCCCTGGAAAGTGCTTCATCACTGTTTGGCTCTGTAATAAGAGGCTATTCATCATAACACCTGGAATCAAAGGTGCTCTGACTCCTCTCCTCAATACTGATACTCAAGGAAGAATGGCACTTAACAGTATTCTCTGAATTCCAGGGAGACATCATGATTTCTATAAAAAGATTAGTATAAGAATGGCACTTCTTCACTAATGCTAAAAGAACACCTTCCAGAAAAATAGCTTCATAATCCAACATTTGTGGCTTGTTAAATTCATAATGTTGAAGAAAAGTATCATCTTAGTAATCATTGCAATACTATCTACTAAAGTATGGTAGCAAATAGTTTTTCTTTTTAAGACATGTCAAGTAATAATTTGTTACGGTGGTTTATCCTGACCAGCTTGGCCAGGTTCTAAAAAAGGAACAAACACCAAAAGTGTGGTTGCTCCAAAAACATCCTTCTCCCCTCCTTCCCGCCTTCTTTCCCTCTTCCACTGAGAATAGACCAAGAAGGCCTGACCAGCCCTGCCGTTATATTATTACCAGGTAACACAGAAATTAATCAATTAATTTATTATTAATAGGAGCAAAATGTAAGAGCGGAACAAATTGTAGATGTACTACCAAGCACGCTGTGTTCTGCTGATGTCTCCAGAAGACCCTTGTGATAAAAACGTACAAATTCTTTAGCTCTGAAAGGTCAAATATGCTAAACTGCGATTTCAAAAGGATGAAATCTTTTCTGTCTTCTATGTTCTTTTAGCATTCTTTTTTTTTCTTCTGCTTTCTGCACTGCTGGATTTTAGCATCCATGAGTCATGTGATCCTTCTAACATCAATATGTTTTTCTTCTGATTTCTAGCATTTCTGCCCAAACACCCCTGGTTAGACTTTCTGCATTTCAATGTGCTGCTGGTGGTAGTGGTGGTAGCAATGATGCCTGGGTTGACACCTTCCATTTAGTTTATAGACAGAATTTTTCTGCTGCCGTTTTTTGAAAAACCACACAGCCAGGACTGCTGCAACCAGTAACAAGCAGAGAAGAATCACAATTACTGCTATGATAGCACCTTTACTTGACTTAGGACAATCCTCTCCCTGACATGGCTCAGAAGTGGGCATGGGCATTTCTCCAAGGCCCTGGGTGAGATTTTCTTGCTCACCTAATTCTTGGGATGATGTGTCAGCAATGATATCTGGAGCTGGTGCAGTGGTTGCTACTTGTGCTGGGTAGGTGGTGATTTCTTTTGGTTCTGCATACGGAGTGTGATCAGAGGGGGTGACCATCACAGAGGTTTCTGACATGGATGTTTTTAAGCTGGTTATGTCAAACAGTATCGTTGTACTGGGCTCCTGAGTCACAGTTTCTGGAAATGTAGTTGGGTGGTCCCATGCAGCATCATCATAACCTCTGCTCACGCTCAAGTTCTCTAGACCACTCACTGATGTAAGTGGTACCAGTGTTTCTTTGGCACCTTCATCATCTATCCTTGTTGTTGCTGCCACAATCTGTGTTAAACCTTCCTCTGGAGCTGGGCTACCATTGCCTGATTTCCTTACTTCAACATGATTCGGTTGGTCAGTTGTGAGGACAACGTCGTCTTCTGTTCCCATAGAACCATCAACTTTATCCCCCTCCTCTTCATCATCCTCTACCACTTCTTGTGTTACTGGATAGCCATCTAGCCACGACTCATCAGTAATGGCAACTGCATCTATCTCTGCCTTTGTATCATTAGTTGTGAGAATGGGTCCGATGGGGAAATCCTCACTGTCATAAAACATTTTGGCACCAGGTTCGTCATAGGCTGTCTTCACTCCAATGTGGTTATCACCTTCAGAAAACTGTGCTTTAGTGGAATCATCTGTCTCTTTCTCTGATTCAGGTTCACTGAAAGCCTCTGATGGAAACCAAAACAAGTTTTTTTGGCTTAGGAGTGACACAGGGGACTCAGTTGGTGCCCTGCTTCCTTTTTCAGAAGTGTCTGTGTCCTGAGTAACATCTTTGGTACTTCCAGTTCTTCCTTCCTCTGAACTTTTACTGAAGGAAAGCTGTTCCTGCTCGATTTCCCCTTTGCCATTGACATGTTCATTCTCAACGAGAGGTATCGATCTGTCATCAGGAAAGTTATCTTCATAGTCAATGTGTGCCTCGGTTTCATCTAGAAACATTAAAAAACCCCACAAAAGCCAATATTTAATTTCTCCAGAAAAGCACTGGGCTTATTTGTTACAAGAAGCCAAGAAGAAAGGTGCAATGAAGAGTGATTTTTAGACAATATTTTTCATTCAGTGTTATTGTTTATTTGAAAAGGGGATCGTCCACCATAAGCTGATAGTCAATATAAAGTTTTTTAAAAAAAATCAGGATAGGTGTCTATGCTAACCACTAATATCTTATTTTTCCAGATTTCAAAATGTATATAAATAACTTACTGTCTGCAGTTAGAGAACTTCCTTCAGTTGCTTATTGTTTTCTCAAACCTTTGCTCTCCCTAACACGACTCTTTTTGCCAGACTTGAGGAAAAATTTTCATCATCTTCAAGCAAGAAATAGGGGCGGGGGGGGAATGTATAGCAAAAAGTAATCAATTACTAATTGGACTTAAAAAAACCAACAACCAAAACTAGAAGTTTTACAGCAACTTCACCCCTTTTGAGCCAGCTGATTTTGAAAGATTATATTCAGTACTTGTGTTCAATTTTTTATCATTACAGTACTTTTCTTCAATGACTTTAGTGTTGCAGTGATATGCCACCTGGGCGCAGGTGAGCTGCATGGTGTTTCTCATTCCATGACAGCTCTTCAGAGCTGCCCAAGGAAGACCACCTCTCCACAAAGCTGACATTGAGTTCTGCTCATCTTCATCTGAAGAAAGCAAGGTACACCCATGACTGCAAGGACAGAAAACTCTATCATCTCCAACACTGACAGCCTAACACCTAGGTATCAGGATAATACCATCTGTAATCAACTCTCGGGCTTCCAATTTCAAGAAACTAAATGTTACCAAAAAGAAAACAGAAAAAAACCCAACAAAACCAAACCCACAAAAAATAACTGAGAGTAGCAGAGGGGTGGATTCCTCACAAAGTTTGAGTTTGATTTTGAAATACTCCCCATGCCTCAACAGACCTACCACTTATAGCAAAATAGACTTGACTCAAAGCATGAAACTAAATGTTTGAATTTGAATTAAATAATGCATTGTAATTTATATTTCTTCCACTTTTCTAAAAACCTTAGCTCAATGAAAAATTTTCCAAACTAGACAGGGTGGTTGATTTCCAGCTCACACAAGTTTTACTCCATAGAAAGTTGATGTAATTGCTGAGATTTATGCTGGCACTAAAAGTCCTAGAAAATAGTGCCTTGGGATATGGAAAATAAAACAAACTGAATCATGGTGAGAATTTTTCTTTTTAAGAGAGTGTTTAGTCTTTTGTGAAGACAGTGAAGCAATAGACCTGGCATGACATGGGAAACAAAAAATTAATAGAAGAAGCTGTATTACAAATCAATGCATTCATAAAGCCTTATCTTTTTTTTTTTTTTTCATTTTACACTCAACTAACTTTGAATCACATTTTCATCTGGGGCCCACCTCAATTTCCAAATGAGTCACATTCTCCTTGGAGACTGCTTCCCAGACTTCTGGCAGAGCCATATTTGGTCTACTCTTAGGAAAGATTAGAAATATTGTCAAACCAGTCTGACCAAAAACACTTAGTGGTGATACAGCTCACACCAGCTTACTTTTTGCCAGAGCAGCTTAAGCCAGGTGCCAGAACAGAATGAGTATTAGCAAAAGGTGTTTTTCTTGGAAGAGCATCCGGGTCTACCATAAACCAAAGCAGTTATGCTGAGGAAACCGAAATGTGCGATATAGCCCATGGAGAGTTAATACCTCTGTGAAAGCTATCGTGCTGGAGAACTGGATGTTCTCAGCAGGTCTTCTCATCTCACAGCAAGGGTGTAGGGTGAAACCTGCGCATGATACAACAGCATGAACAACGGACCTCTCTCCCTCCTGGTCCCGGTGTCCTCATCTGCTTGTGTAATCCTCTAGATCTCCTCCTCCATCCTCTCCAGAGAAGGAAAAAACTTCCGTCTGGTGCAAAGATGACTTAACAGACAGGGGAACCCAGCTCTCAGAGTGGAAAGCTTCCTGGTAGGACTCTCACTTTTCTAATTCATCCTAAAATCTTTTCCAACAGTATTTCAGACTTTCATTAATGCCTGGAGGGTACCTCTGAATACCAAAGCATTTTAGCAACATATTTATGAAGATCTGGGTGGCACTGGCCATCGCTATACAGCACTTCTAATAACCATCAAATGCTAGTCTCATTTTGTCCCTTGTCTTGCTTTCACTTAAGAATTTTTCTACCTGGCACTCTCTTTGCATGGAAATGGTGCTTCAAGGCATTTTGTTCTCCTACCGTCCAGACTCCTCCTAAAAGTTGATACCTGGCATGCCTGCTTCACTGAAGTCCAGTGTCTCTCAGGACAGCCTATAGGTGTCTATTGGATATATGTGAGCTGGAACATCGTAATGTGAGAACTCACCTTTTACCAATTGTGATGGTCATTGTTTTCTTTTTTGAGATGAATCATCACACCAGTTGGTCTTCACCTGTATGTCTCCTGCACCTCTATGTTTGCTACTCATTTACTTCTCAGACTACAGTAATCCAGCTGAGGATGAAACATTGATTTTTACATTACGGCATTCTAGTGCACGCACACACGCCCCTGAACAAAAATTACAGTCATATGATTGTGGTGTTTCCTCCAGGCTTATTCTTTGGTTAGCGATATGAATGGGCAGCTAGTATTCATCTTATTGACTAGTATGGATCATTGGTGAATGCTTAAAAACTGTAGCAATACACTTTCTACAAAATTTGACACTCTCCCCCTTTGGTGCCTCTTGTGCTGTGTACTTTCAGTCTTATGGAGGCACATCAGGAAAGAGCATGTGCTCCTAAGAAAATACGAGTCTTCAATTTATCAGAACATATTAAGGGTTTGTTGAACCATCAGTCAAGTCTCCATCAAACCTGCTGTCTTTGGGCCTGATTCTGCATGTATAGAAATGAATTGGGGCTTTCTTAATGGTCAGCTGAGGAAAGAAAAAGTCCATTGTAGTCTGAAGAGAGCCTGAGATTGGAGCTCATTACGCACTGCTCGTCACTGCATAAGGGAGTCTTGTTCCTTCTGACAATCAGATTGTGGCCCAAGTTGTAAAGCTGCTATGATGTATTTACATATGCAATCTCCCATATTTGTATAGTTTATAGCAAAGACTATCAACATAACTAATGTTAGCTTATGCGATGCCAGAATGAAAGCAACTATTGAGCTCTCTAACCATCAAAGGAAATACAGACCCCCTTACTCTGAAGCTTTGATTTATATGATCCTGAATCAACTCACACAGTAATAATACTCTATTCTTTCTTCTGGGCCTCAGACCTTCAAATGGGGCTTGGACTTAGTATTTAGTGAGTTTGTGTTACCATGACAATCTTTTAAGTCGGCTGTGAGCTTGATTTTCCAGGAACAGATTGCACAACTTTAGCACTTCTTTTTGCTCACCTCCTCACTGCTTTCTTGAGCTTTCCAGCTCCCTGAATTTTAGTCTCGGTACTGAAGAGCAACAACCAAAGTAGACTCAGCTCCACCTCTTACCCAAATAGTTGTAACCTTTATTTATACACATTTTAAAAACAGCTAGCAACTGATTTAGAAGTGGTTGCATCTTCCTTCCTATCCAGGCAGGTCTGGTTTTAAGAAGAGCCAGCACTGAAATTAATTAGTCCAAGACCAAAATCTTTCTATATTTGGTCATTGTTACATCTTACCCCTACCCTCCTCTGGCAGACTCAAGGATCAGTAAGTTTTGATTCACTGTCTGAGGGATTACTGAGGCTGAAATGAACATTTTACAGCAACAGATGCTGAAATGGCATACTACCAAAGATGTGGAGCTCAATTAAAAGGTAAAATCCTTTTAATTTAGCCTTGTCCCTTCTGGGAAGCATCCAGCCCTAAAGAACTTTCATCTCCTTCAACTTTTGATCCTAATATGAAAACAGTGACCAAACATAGAGACAGGCAAAAACAAAGAACCTGGTTTTCCACACTCTAGGATCAGTTTAATTTTTCTTCTAGATAGCATATTGGCATCCGTGCTCTATTTTGAGTGTTGCTATTTTGGACAACCATAAAGTGCACTGCATATTTTATGGATGTATTTTTGGAGTACAGGAAATTGAAACTTGATTCTATGTAGACCATCATCATAAACATTTCTACGGTATAAAAAACATCTTTATTCTAAGAAACTCAAAGTAGTTACAGCAAAAATTAACAAGCTGGCATCTGTCTTTAAGGGTGGGAAGGAAAAGAGCATGTAGACCAATTTGCCTAAGATCAGTCAGATTTGTGAACTACAGTATCTCGAAGAATTAGCCATTTGACTTGCATCAGGCACACGAATGCACTTCTCTCAAATCAACCAGAGTATGCTAGACAGAATTTGTGTTGTCTTTTGGCTTTTGCAACAGCTACAAGGAGGATGATTTTTGTTCTAGCAGAAAGCCTGCTAATATAAATAAATAATTCATCATAATTTTTTAATCTAATCTGATTTGGCAGAATCAGTTCATGCCAGATCGATACTTTACATTAATCTAATACAATTGCTCAGTGACAGACCTGAAAAGAGAACCAAAGTTTGTCATAACAATTGTTTTGACAGGCCATGGACATATTTTGTTGCTGATTTTATTTGTCTGTCACAACTCTCCCTTTGCACTCTCAAAAGAAAAAACGAAGCATTCCCCAATAAGATCAAAAGCCAGAGACATTTTGTTTTACTCTCCCCTTCAAAAAAATAAAAGAAAAATAATTAAATGGTGCTGGCTAGTCATGCTTACAGACCACATGAATGTGAATCAATACCGTTCTTGAAAACTCAGAAAGCAATGTTTGAAGTAATAATAGTTGAACGAGGCAAAAAGACTGGGAGCTGCAGATGAAGCTTTCAGAGGTGGTCAAAAAGTCAGCCAAATCCTCCTTACATTGAAAAAAGAAGTATGGTCCTCAGTCTGGAGAAGTTAGACAAGCTCTGAACACACCAGACAAGTATTCAGGTCCCGACACTGGAGAGATTCCCGAGATGTGCAGAAGATATGACTTCTCCTGCCACAAGCTTATAGTTGGAAAAACCCAAAGCAGCCAAGGGAAAAGGATAAATATATGACATTCTTCTTAGCCAGATTTAGGGCAGAGACGTGACATGATTTCTCAGCCATCTAATCTGTAATGCAGTCCTGTCACACACACACACACACACACACCCCCTCCCACTGAAATGTTAGTATTAATGCTTCTGATATTGAACCTATGGTTCATTTTGGGAAAAAAACAAATGTCACTTTACCCTTTGTGCCTGCAGGACAGCCACAGCATGGCACGTATACATATATCTGCTTTCAGACCTTACTACAATGCCAATCTTCAGGATATATTTTGTGAAATGAATGTGTTCTCTCCACCGAAATAGAAAAAATAATAAACTGCAAAAAACATGTATTTCCCTGTTCTGTGCTTAAGGTTGCTTTGTTGGGTTGAATGTCCCTGTGTTTTCAGCTAGAACACAGCATCTTTTCATGATGAGAAACTGCAGGAAACGCTAACTATACAGAGCCACTTTTTTCTTAAAACGCATCTTGATTAAAAATTACAGTCCATTACCTGGTGTGTGCAATGTACATTAAAGCCATTTGTAATGTACTGTTTTCTTCATTTCCAACATACTTTACTGTATCCAGAATCCACTTAATATAACACTAAAATTATTTTGTTCATTTATGCCCATAGCCAAGTTTTGCCACATATTTTGGATTATATGTGTGTTGATGCGTAATATTTTTTTTTCATATAATTTACAAATTTGCCAACTGTATGGTTGTATATTTAGATCCTAGGTGCCAGAGTGGATGGTATCTCTTCTAACTGGATCAAAACAGAGAAGAAAGATGATCATAAAGCTACTTCAAAGTACATTTAAGTGCTATATTTAGACACTGCTACAATGATAGTTCTTTGACTCCGTATTTGCTCTGGGTGAACAACTGGGAATGCAAAGCAAGCCCAATGCTTTTACACAAACAAGAGAAAACCCCAATTATTGCTGTTTAGTCTGATATTCTGCTTGGACAGCCGGGCATTATAATGTGGCAGTTACCAAGTAGGACAGTAATACATGGCTTATTATTAGGATAGTAATAACATCTGCAAATCTCAGAAAGCTTTATGAAGTTGGATAAAGATTATCACTCTTTCATGAATGAGGTGGAGTAAGCAGCAGAGAGAGGTATTGTGACTTGCCCCTGGTCTCAGAGACAATGCAAGATGTAGGAAAAGGCCTTATGTCTTTTAATCCTCTGACTGGAGTTTTCTCCCTGTGGTCCAGTTGTGTTGGTGTAAGAGCATCGGGGACCACTTCACATTTCCAGTTGCTCACCCAGTGCAGATGCAGAACAAGAGAACCATATCATCTTACCAGCCTCTAAACATAGCATTTAAATGTTCATTGAAGTGGCTTCATGACCAGCTTTCCTCTGATGTGACCCAGTTCGGACAGAAATGGCCCATTCTGACAACAGGGATATAAATTCTCCATTAAGTCCCACCATTAACCTTCATGATAGGGAAGTTACTCTCTCGCCTCAAAGCAGTGTGTGTGCTGACTTCTGAGGTACTTAATTCATAATTATTCTCCTCTCCCCTATGACCCCAAAATATCTGTCAACTGTAAATCAGGTTTCTTTTAATTAAATCCCTTTTTTTTTGCTCTTTTTCACTTAATTCCTCCTTTTTTTTTTTTTACAAATAATGTACCCTAGCATGACATATTGCAGTCTTCCTGTAAAGCCTCCTTTCTTAAAGAATTGTGATCTGAAGGATTGAATATATAATTATTAATTAAACACGTACTGTATTTTCTATCCCACGTCCTTAAAGTGTTTGAAAAACATTAATCAAAGGAAGCCCCTCAGCATGAAGTCTACATTTAAATCATTTAAAAAATCATAATCCACAATATTACATTTGCTCCCAAGTTCCAGTGTTGATGTTTGTGATTTTACAGCCACACTTTCCTATTTCTTTTAAAAATATTTTTCTCTCCCCTGTGGCTGTGTGAAAGGCTCAGGCAAAACAGGGGAAATATAGACTATTTATCCAGGGAAAACAGTGAAACACACACAG
This sequence comes from Balearica regulorum gibbericeps, assembly GCF_011004875.1. Classification (NCBI taxonomy): domain Eukaryota; kingdom Metazoa; phylum Chordata; class Aves; order Gruiformes; family Gruidae; genus Balearica; species Balearica regulorum. Next base: position 118,231,217 of record NC_046185.1, on the reverse strand, counting down.
CTTAAATGGCCTGATTCTTTCCCTTCCTTACTTTGGTGTAACACAGAGTTATTTCTATGTGTGATAAAGTTAGCATTTTCACTAACCTCAGTGAAGGAAAAAGAAGTATCATTTTGGTGCAGATTATAGGAGATTCAGACCCACTGGGTTATCAGATGTAGATACTCTTTTTTCCTTCTCTGCCTCCATGCTTCTCCTCCACTCCCTGCAGTATTTCACTTAATCATCTGAACTGCTGTTTGTAAGAACAGTTCTGGAAGCTGAAATAGTTCAGAAAGATGTTGGAATTATTTTTTTTATATATATATATATGTATGTATCATTTGGATGGGTTTGATTATCTTGTTCCCTGGTGCACAGATATGACCCGTTTTTACTAAGAACAAGTTTGACCTTTTCTCATGATTAGCCATGCCTGGTGGTATATATTAATGAGTAAAAATAACTCCTTGCAAGCCCCTGGGCATTAAGGAATATATAGGTTCTGAAATGGATATGCTAACTCCAGCCCATATAGATAGCTCGGCTACCCAACAGCTGCCCATTCCTTTGCTTAAAATTTATCTTTTTTTGCCAGAAATATCATCTTAAAGGTGTGATATATCTCTGAAAAAAAACAGTAAGATACTCTGATGACTGTTCTTAAATATTGGAAAAATTGTGAGCTTTATGCATTGAGCAAGGTAACATGAGAAAGAGAATGAGAAAGCAGAATTTGAATTGTAGCCACATCTGAACTCATGGTACTTTTTAGCTTATGTTTAAATAAGGGAAAAGATAAAAGTTTGTTGCAGAATCTAACTAACATATAAAGGTGGGATTTCCTGAAGGTTTAAATTAAGGAAATGTCATTATTATAATTTCCCAGAGCTTTTACATTTTGTTTTTGTTGTTACAATAAAAGCCTGATTCCTTGAGTCAAGTTATTTGGTAAGAAAACCCACTTTCATTTCTTTGACTGGAGTAAATATCTGGGTAGCTACTGTTGTGTTTGTAGGGAAAAAATCCTGAAATCATGGTACAGGATAAAAATTGTATGCCTTTTTATTGGGGCGAGTTAAAAAATAATACACTTTTAAAAAAAATTTCCATCTCACTGCTTAGCTCTAATGCAAACTTTATTTCTGCCACTCTGTCACTGACTACTTCTGTGGCACAGGCAGCTCTCTCTTAACTTACATAGGTCTTTAATTTTCCTAACCTACCAAAAGGAAGTGGCATTTGTCATATATGTTAGGCCAGAAGTTCAGAAGTGCTAAAGCAGCTACTAGTAAAAGCTCAGATCAGCCAAACTCACTTCTTACAAGCCAGTGGACAAAGTTTGGGGCTTAAAAGATGGGCAGCTATTGTATTACTCATTTTGTGTCCCAAATGAAAATCCAAGAACACCTAAAGGATGGTCAGCTCAATTCAACCTAGAAAATACAAAGAAACGGAGGGGAGTTGCATATGGGTCTGTGGTGCCTTCAAGAGGTACTGACCCCTGTCTCCACGGGGCCACAGTTCCACCACGGCATCCTGTCTTTTCTGTAAGGAGGACGCTACCGCAGGGGCCTCAGCGTGTAGCATCGTGTGAAGATGTAAGGCTGGTGATGGGGTGATAAAGCCATGGACAGCCTCAGCAGGTCTATGGTAAGGAAAGATGTTATCTGCGTGCCGGCCATGCTTAGTGCATGCCTACAAAAAGACACTGGCTTTTCTCTGTACTTACTCTAGGTTCCCAAATGTGAGAGCAAACACTGAGTTTTCATTTCAGTAGCCTGCTCTGTAGCAACTCTGTGGCTTCGTGTGAAAATAAACATAGCAGAAGACATACAAAACCTGCATTGTACACTCTATCTGGTAAACAATGTCTTTGGCTCTCTAACACTGCCCTGGCATGGCTTTTGAACTACTCCGAAGAAAATACCTCTGATATTTCTTGTAACATCTGTAGTAGTCCCTTTCCTTGAGTAAACAAAGTAGGTGCATTGAAAAGTTACAAACCTCATCCAGTAACAGAATGAGAGCATACAAGATTATAAACAGCTGATTTCCAGAAAGGGGGTGATTCTGATATTAAACATGCAGGTGAAGGATCTTCCCAAAGGTTATTTTCCAGTAATTAAAAACTATGTTCAGTACTAAAGAAAAAGGGTATTGGAGGAAAAAGAAGGAAGATGGTGGACTGAAAGGCAGGAGCTGAATGATAACCCTGGGATAAGACTCAGTGAATCCCTGAAATGGGGTTAGCAGATATGGAAAAAATAAATATGGCATAAAAAGTTCCTATTTTTTATTTTGAATGGCTCCTGCTACCCAGAAAGAAAATTTATGCTCATATAAGTATGAATAAATTATCTCCTGTGGTTTACTGGAGATGTCACCAATGGGATTGTAAAAGCCCTGTTGGGCCAGCTAAGACATTGACTCTAGTCACCAAGACCTTCACCGGGACTGCATGCGCCCAGGAGACACCCCTGTAAGCCTGAAACCATCTCGGTTGGGCTGATGGGAGGTTGTGACCTCCTGGAGGGATGGTCCATGTGCTGGGCGAGCTTACCTTTGACACAGGCCTGAACCTGCCCGTACCACTCCCCACAGCTGTCGCAGAGCAGTGTGAACGCCGTCTCCTTGTTGCCCATGACATACCCCTGGGCGCAAACATACAGCAGCTCGTCGCCCATTTCAAAGCCAGTGTGGCCATGCAGGATGGTGTGGGGGAAGGATGGTGGGTCCCCACAGGGCTTCTCTGAAAGGAAAAAAGAAATGAAATTGTAATTGGCTAAGTTACCCTGAGGACAAACTTACACATGTCCACAGAACTTGTACATCTCATCTGATTCACATCCTTATCCTGCTTCATAACTATTTTCAGCTCTAATTGGGAAGGTGTATATTGGGCTATAACTGTGATGTGATGTTACTGACATGTAACAGTGATGCATCTAGAGGGGCTTTGTTTCCAACAAGTCAGCCCAGGACATCAAGCTACAGCTATCTTCTCTGCCTGCTTCTACAAAGGCTAATAAAGGCTTGGGTAGGTTGGGACTGGAAAGCAAAAGCTTGGACACAGTCATTTTTCTTAACTGCAGAAAAGCTTGTGAAATTGTTAAGACCGGCACTTTAATGTCTACTACGCTGTAGCAAGCACGCAGAGGCTGAGCAATGACCCAGTCCACATTCACAGAACGAAAAGGTCCGGGTAGACATCAGTCATTTTTCAGATTATCTCTAGTCTTCTAGTCTTTCTCAAAATCAAAAAATTCTTCCCAGATACTCAATTTTCCCCTATTTTAGGTTAGAGACACCCTAAAATAAATGGTGACTTGTGCTCTTCAGTGTAACAACACCCAAGGGTAACACAGCCCTGCTCTCCGTGAGAATCTGAAGAGCTAAATTTATCAGGATATAAAATCTAACAAGATGTTTGATAATATTTCTGCTGACAGCACTAAAAGCCAGAAAGCAAAAATTACTATAAACAATAACAAAACTTATTTGAGTTTTTTGTTGCATGAAAGAAATGCAGAGAGGAGGAAAACAGACAGTTGCCAGCACCAGTGTAAACTGAATTTTAACTCTTTTTTTTCAGGTTTCAACAATCTTGGCTGTGTTTAACAAGGTGGGTCAAGATCTTCTAGAGAGCTTTTAGGTATTGGAGCTTTTCGTCTCTCAAAGGTCTTCCTCTCAAAAGTGCTCTTCAAGAGGGGTTTGCTATGTCCCTTTTCTGCCAGATTTTTCACAGTCCCTTTTGGAATGGATATCTCTTGGTGACAGAAAAACAAAACAAACAAAAAACCTATAATGCAAGAACATGATTTTACTAAGAAACCCAATGGACAAAGTGTGCAGTGTTGGTACAAATAAACACTTCTATTGTTGGTACAAATAAACACTTCTATATTCTTTCTCAAATCTGGGATTTTTTCCGTTGGTTCTAGAACCTGTGGTGACTGTGGAAGAAAAACCAACTGTTCCACCTGCCAAAGTAATTCAAGATTCAAAACTTGCTTTTGTCCTAATACAGAACAACCAAAAATTAAAAGACTAACAGGTAATAGCTCAGGAGTTCTGGTAATTATATTGGATAAGGTAAGCTTAGGACCAGGTCTATGTTCTAGTATTGATCTCTCCTATTGAAACAGTTCGCCTTGATACAAAAACCTAATTACTTAGTTGGCTAAGCAAAGATTATGTTCCTTGGAAAGACTTTTGTTTGGAAGCTGAAAAAGTGACCTCCAAGACTATACTTCTAAACATGCAGAAGAAGAAACATCTTCAGAGAGCACCCTTGCTACTTTGCTGGAGTCTACTTTTAGGACAGCATCAGCACAAGATCTTATAAACAACATTTCCATTGACACCAGTTCACTTCCAGGGTTTTCAATGGGTAATATTTTCAACAGAAAAGCTTTTTTTCAGCCTACTTTCCGCAAAAGTTCAGGTTTTCCTACTTTTTCCCCTGGGACATAGTGCAAGATCCTTGTGAGTCCCGTCTGCAGCTTTTCCCATCATGTACCCACTTCTGACCCAGGCATAGGTAAATATATGTTTATTTAGAAATACGATGTATTTATGTTGCCAGTTGTTTACCTCGTAGTAAAATGAACACCCCAGGATAAACATCCATGCTCTGTGAAAGTTCTTTTGGATCAGGATTTTAGAAATTGTTTGATAGACCTGGCTAACCACTTCTCAACCGGGTATGCTGAAAAACATCTGCCACTAATTTAAGGGACACACTACTGAAGTCAAAGCTTTGAAGTCTATTCTCTGTACTGTACACATACGTATATGCTGTCTGACACCTTCAGAAGTTAGAGGGAGTTATGCACACACACACTGACAGAAAAAACAAGCTCTTGAGGCTACACAAAGCTCAGTTTATGTACAGTCTTATGGAGGCTTGGCGTCCGAGGAAGTGAGGAGCAGTTAGCAGCTAATGCCTTTCCTGTGAACTGGTCGGATGAATAGAGATTGATGTGGATGAAAGGAATAAAAAAATATTTTATTGCCTCATAGGAAGGCTACAGACCCCTGCATTTCATGTACTTTATTTATGCAGCTCCTTCCATCGGTACAAATGGGAGCTGTGTATCTGCTCTGAGGGAAGTATTGATACCAAGGCTGTATGGGACAATTATATATGTCAGAGGGTATTCTTATCTACAAAGCCTTGCTTCTTAATCCTGTGGCCAGAGGAAGCAGAAAAGTAACACTTACATTAGTTAAATATGGCAAGCACATTCAAAAAGCACATTATGACCTTCCAGGAAAGAAGAAAGTTGAAGGGAGCTTTACTGTAAAATTTGGCAACAGATGTGGCAACAGGGAATTGCGAGATCCTGAAAGGAGATCTGGCTGATGTGTGAATAGAAAGAAAAGCAGAGATTTTAAAGATGTTCATGGATGAACACTGCATGGGGAACTTTTGGCTCTCTCATATGAGACTTTGTAAGGTCATGTCTTTCCTGCAGAGCATATTGAATGACAGCATGGACAAGCATAAGTGAAAGCTGATACCCTGCAAAGATATATTCAAGTTCCTACATCCATTTTGCTGCTGTCCTCTCCTGTGTAAGAAAGACGTGCAGGAATTTTCCGGGTTGCAGCATCTTACAGCTCCTTGTCCTGCTGCAGTCTCAGTTGCTATGACAATTCTTGCTCAGCCTTTTGCCAAACCTGTTCTTTCTGGTACACGTACCGAAGTGACACCGGCACAGCAGCTCATCAAACTGAGCCACTTCTGGGGACAAGCTTCAGGTTTTTGTCTGCAGCCTTTGTACCAGGAGCTGGCAAAGCACGGGCTTGTTTGGAACAACAGCCTGTGCTCAGTGCTGGCATTCAGGCCATTTTCATGCTGGAAGAGAGGAGGCAGATCTGTGCCACGAAGCGTGACAGAGGGTGTGTTGGCAGCAGCTTGTCATGTAGAGGAACAGTAGAGCTCTTTGTTAAGGCGACCACAGGAGTTGCCTGCAGTGGTGACGCTGGTAGATGAGGACTGGACTCCTCCAGTGCTGAACTCTCCATCTGGAGCACTGCTTTTCCCCTCATCTGTCCTCCCATAAACCAGCATATTTTCTTCGTGCTTGCTAAAAAATGAGCCCAATGCATGTTTCCCAGTAGAAGAACCTGATGTGATTGATACTTGGGCCCCATCCAGCAGATCCCATGCTTTGCCTGCTTGTGTTCGAGATCACATCTCAAACTTGGAAACTTGGAATCCAGTTCTGGACATCATGACACTTCCTGAGTTTGCCACATATTGACAGTGAGGTCAAACACCTAACAAGGCTCCATACATTGATAGCTGACCTCCAGTGAGCAAGGATGGTTAGGTTACACAGCGAGACAGCACCGCACAGATATAAGGCAATGTGGAAGTACACGGAAGATCCTCATACCAGAATAACTTTAACTCCAAACCATGTATGGAAAGGAGTTTGTGACAGGAGATTTCTGGCAAAGAGTTGACACGAGCCACTTTAAGAACACAGCACTCCTCCTCCCCAATCCAGATTCCTCCAGAAGCATCTTCTTGATTTACACTACAACCATCCCATCAGTTTGTAAAGATTTTTTTTAGATGTCTTGATAAAATACTTTCTACAGAAAGGACAGCCTAAGATCAATGCAAAAAAACCATCAACATTAAAAAGATGCAGACTTCAGCTTCCACGTCACCTGGCAGAACTGGGAATCTACTGAAATCTGATTATCTACAATTGCTACTTTAACTGTGTACTGTGCTCTGAAAGCTGACATGAAACATCCTCTTTGACGTAAAATATCCCCTGTTACAACCACCCAATTCAGCAGAGTTTTTCCAGAGAGACCACTGGAATTTATAGGATGTCATCTCATCATTAAGAAATTGGAAAACGCAACTCTTAACGCTCAGCCCTGTGAAAGATGAGTGTGGATGTTTGTTTTTCTTCTTGATTGCAGAGACACTAAAGTATATGGAATTTTTCTTTTTGGATAAAAATACTGAGTACAAATAGAGTACAAAGAACTAAAACTCAATCATAGCCAATGTAAGTGCTGCTTGTAAGCTACCAATGTTAGGATGCCAATACGTCTTTCATCAGATAGGGCTTGTAAGAATTTATTAATTTAAATGACATCACCAGGCAGCTAGAAATTCACTGTCAGCTATATGCAAAGCTCTGGAAGAGAAAGCTGTAGCAATGAAAAAATTAAAAACTTCATATCCACAGCAAAGCATGACAAATACAAAGAAATGGTTCAAATATTACATAAAGCAAATTGCAGTTTGATTGCTCTTGTAAAGCACATTTAATATATTTGCTAATTTCTTTTTTTCTTACTGCTGAAAAAGGCAAACTATGTACATAAGCCATCAAGCTTTGATGGGTATCTGGAGCCAGCAGTCATGTTTAACAAAGTTTGATTTGCATTTATGCTGTACGCTACTACAAGTTGCTGCCTGTTTAGTTTTTCTACGATGGCAGCAAATCAAAGCCTTATGGAACAGAATTCTTACTTGTTGCCTGTAAATATCAGTGGGTCACCGAAAGAAAGAACCAGTAAAACTTTGGAACTATTAACAAAGAGATCTTTCTTTTGTTGCATTTAAAAAAAAAAAAAAACATACAAGAAAGGGAATCAAGATTCTATATATATGAAATTGAATGGTATGTGGTCCTACAAAAAAAAAAAAGACTAGCAGGAAAAATTTCAGCTTTTTATTTTTCTTGCTTTATCTCTTTTATACTTTGAGACATTTTCTTATGAGCTTTGATAGAGAATAAATACACACTCTGTGGGCCAGATCTGACTTAAGCGTGATGATACTCCGTTTTCAGAATAGGTAGAAACTATTATATTTTTAGGTAATTTTTGGCACTCAGAGCTAAGAGAGAAACTTTCTGATCTCAGCAGATTCTGAGCTGGTACAGAGTTGTTTTGCTGACTTTAATGGCTGCATAAAACATTTGTTTACAAGAAACTGAGAAGATACAGTTCTCTGTACTGCAAAACCTGCAGCTATACTCACAGTATTCATAAAATATTACAGCTACATCTTTCCCTGTCAAACATAACTCTTAGTACCAATTCCCTGTAAAACATAACTCTTAGTATCAAAGATTGCTGTGATTCTTCTGTGTGTACAGAACAAAATCAATTTCAGAAGCACAAAAAAAAAAAAAAGGTCTCTCTCTCTTCAGGATTTTTATGTGTAAAAGCCTGATCCTGTAAGCACACCCAGAGCTCTTGGTAGCATCTCACCACTGCCCTGGCTGTTGAGGCACGCTGAGGTGTATGATGTCATACAATTCAACTGAACTCATGCACATGTTAATGGTTAATTGAGTAAAGATTAATTACAAATCAAGGTCTAAGAAGGGAATTTTGCAATGGTTTGTACTAGAAGTTTCACGGTGGTTCGAGATGCCCTTTGCACAACCCTAAGAACTGAAAGTAGAGTTGTGAAGAGTTATTATCATCAACTCAGTTTCTGAAGAAGAGAAGGCTGATGTGACTGTTCCCTCTGTCCATCCTCAAGCTGTCAGTCTGTCTGAGCCTTTGGCTGATCTCAACCAAGTCTGAGAAAGACGGAGAGCTGCTGAGTGTCTGCTCATTTTGGTAAGGCGAATTTAAAAGAGGAAAGGGAAAAAGCCAGGCATCTTTTCCATTGGGATGGGCACAGGCAGGACTCAACTCTTACCCGTTCCCACCATCACTGCTGGCCAGCTGATCGGCACTGTATATGGGCAGAAAAACCAGCATATTCATACTTCTAAGGCAGCCCCAGCACATGCGGCCCCCTGCCCAGCCATCCATGCCCAGACCCAGCAAGGAGCTGAGAGTGCCCTGAAGGTGGGGAGATGACAGGTAGAGGGTGAGGTGAAGAAATACTGGAGAAAGAACCAGATGAATTTCATATGGGACTGCAGATTATTGGTTGGATGGATATGGAAGAAATTAAAGGGATTTTGGTTATTGTGCATGGGGACATAGGTCTCAGCATAAGATATCTGGTATTTACCACTTTTGGCAGGGCAAAACAACTTGCTTTTTGCACTTGATTGCAATACACAGGTCTTAATATTTATGTATTACTGTATTACAATTGAAATTGTATCAATTAAAAGTAATGTCCACTTTTCTAAAAGGAAAAAAATACTTGGGACGTTTCAAGTAAGAAACAATTCATTAATCATAACTTAGACACGTGGTTATTTGTCACATGTACAAAAGAGCAGAACAGATATGCTATGTCTGAGGCTGTGGTGCAGGGTTCCCTGTTGCTGCTTCTTACTGCATATTTACTTCCCCAAACTGAGAATGGCATCCCTGAGGTGTAGGATGTTCTTTCGTTAGTCAACTGCTTTGTGCTGGCTTACGTGTCACTGTATGTTACATTTGCATGTTAAGGGTATTACCTTTCTGGACTTTGCTCTTTTCATACCAACTACAGACTAGGCTCTGCCACACGACTTCGCTTAAGCCTTTTGCAAAACATTGACTCTGCATCCAAAATGTTTTATATATTCAAAGAAGAGGGGTTCTTATTGTCATCCAGAAATGTTTCTGCGTGTAAGGACTATTTGGTGAGTGCCTTTGCATGATATCCCACTCTGTCATCAGGAAACTCCCTGCCTAGTACAAAACAAGTTGTTCATAAATTGTCTCTTCTTTGCAAACGATCTGAATTTTCCCCTGTTTTTAACTATGCACTTTCTGAGTCCTATGTAGTAGTCCTTTCCAACAAGCATCATCAGACGATGTCCTTATCTTCACCTTTACTGCCCCTTTACCACGAGCGGTAACCAAATTCAAAAGGCAAATACAGTTCCTTCCTCGAGATCCAGCATCTACGTGTAAGCTCAGACGCAGCAGGTGGAGACGGGCAGGGGAGTACAAGGGCACAATGGAACAACAGTGGCCAGAGCAATGATTTCAACATCCCACAGCTGTCCCACCCACTGCAAGGTTTTTCTCGAGGGGGGGGACAATGACAAAAGGGAGATTTGAAGGAAGACAATGAGAGAGTTTTGCAGATGTTTACAGGGAGCTGCTCCTATATGTGAGGAGCAGCATGGAAGAAAGCACAAAGGTGCTTGTGTGACAGCATTAGCAAGTGGATGACGGAGCTGGCATCGCTCATAGCGGCACGGAGCCTGGAGTTGATATCATGGGAGTTTACTTGAGAGGATGGTCAGGCAAACTGCAATTTTTGAATGACTGAGTGTGCATCAAATATGCATCACCTCTGCCACAATTCAACTATATTTTCCTTCCCACTGCTGCCACCGACCATTTATCCAAATGCCCCCCTGTGTTGTGAACTTATTGTTTCTCAGTAAATGCCATCTGCTTGCCCCTGCTTTTCTTGGAAACAAGATGCGAAACTTCACTGCAGATATCAACAATCTATTTTAAGGGTTCCCAAACTTCTTGAACACAATCCTGCCTATCAGTAACAATTTACTTTTTGCCTTCAGAATCCATCTTTTCTTGTGGGTTCTGGCATTTGAATATCAAAAAGTTTCAGCATGAACTTAAATTGGAAATAATTTGGTTTTCAGAATCATCCATGATATATCGAAATCCCTAGCAGGCTGTTCTATACTTGTTAACAAAAAAAAAAAAAAAAACCCCAAAAAAACCCCCAAAAAAACCCCAAACCAAAACTCAAATGGAGGCAATAAAGTTATTTGCATACAAATATATACTGATAGATATGCAACAGCGTGGTGTTTTGCAGTTGGAAGCCAGCTTTCTGAGTTACATTCAGTTACAGTGCTGAATATGGGAGATGCTTCAGGTATCTGTTATATTGGTGCCAGATATATTCTTTCCCATAAACTATATTCTGTGAACACCAAAATGGGTTCTTCCAGATCAGTAGTGCTGTTTGAACTTGCTAAACTGCAGCAAAGACAAAAGATAATGCAATTTATTTCCTGCAACCAATGTCTTTGTAGCAGTTGGCTCATTTAGTGGGTGATTACTATAAAGATTTATTCCATAAAATGCCCTCTTTGCCTCTGAGTAGTAGAAAAATTGAAGGCAAAACTTTTAATGTTGCAAGACAGCTATGACTGTGCATTATTTCAACAGTATATTAGTGCTGACCTTCATCCTTTACACAAAAAGCATCATATTGGTCATTCACAAAGGGATCGGTTTCAATTTTAACATCAATGGCTTTCACGCTCTGCTGTTTGCTGCCCGTCTTTCTGCATATAATTGTCCTAAAATAAAGAAGAAGAAGAAAAAAATAATCAGAAATCTTCTGGAGTTGTACATGCAGGTGAAATTTGGAGATCTTCCAAGACAGTACTCAGGCTTTAGCCTCAGCTTAACTGTTGAAGAGTTGGCACATAAGACATTAGTGTGGGAAGATCTATGAAAAAAGCCAAGGGAGAATTAGAAGTAACTAAAGAAATGTTTGCTGTAGATCAGTTGAAGACATAGGAAGCAATAATGAATGTTGATCTTCTTATATTCTGTAAAACTTCTAAACATCTGACCAAGTCCCAGCGTATTTAAGGCCACATTCTGCTCTGATATTCCAGCAATACAGATTCCCACCAATGGCACCTGGATAAAAATGAATAGAAAACTCAAGATTTGGTCTGAAAGATTATCAATCATTAGCATTTTACATTAAAAGACCATTAAGGCTGGATATTCAACTGCTTAAAAGCTAAAAAAAGGCAAGCTCAGAAAATTCATCTTGAGTTTTTGGAAGAAAAACTGCTTTTTCTTTTTTTTTTAACAGTAAATCCACACTTTTCTGTAAACTCCATTTCTTCCGGCTTGGTACTCAAGCAGTACCTAATCCATCCTGTTGCCCTTCACAGACCTGAATAAAGGCAATAAATCTGTATTTGGTTTTACAACTCTGTAGATGCTGACCATGAAGGAAGAGATTACTAATTATCTCTTCTCTCAGCTCTACTGGCTGCTTAAAACTAACAAATAGAAGACAGTTTGTTGTACAAAACACTGGTTTTACTGTTACACTGAAGGTTACAAAGGCTGGGAAAGCAAATTCAGCCCAAATTTTTGCAGCTGGATATTAATGGTGTGGGATTTATATTTTGTGGACAGCAGGTTTGTAAAAGTGTTGCATGGTCAGCTACTCTAGCGAAAGCAAGAGACAAAAATGCTTTCCACAGAGGAATCATTCCAGTGGAGGAAATTTATCATTTTGTATTGTGCAATGGTTGAACTAATTTTGCCATCAGTCCCACACTCAATTTGAGGAATAAAATAAATGTTGACTAACTGCCCATTCACTGAGCATGGAAAAGATCCAGTGGAAACCCAGTATTTGATCATGCACTTAAATACTATATAACAATTGATTTACACAAGTGGGCTGAATTATGATTGTACAGACCATCTTCATTCTGGCATGTGTTAGCTTTTGAGCAGTTAAATATGCAACTTTAATGTTCTTTTAATGTAAACAAGCAAAAGCAACATGAAATAAGCCATATGGTGGTGGTCACGCATATGTACCAGAATGGTTCCTACCACACTTCAGGTCTGGAAAATGACATGATGTCATCCTCTACTGAAAGCCTTTTTACGATTTCAAATCCAATCTGTTTCTTTTGTAAGGAAAACAGCCCTTGATTTTTTTTTTGGGGGTGTCACTCGAAGAACGATATTCTCCATAAAACTTTAAAATCCAGTTCTCTTAGAATTTAATGCATTTAAAGTCTGAGTCCTCTAAGTAATAATCAGGCACCTAGACAAAAGTGACTTGATCTACCAAAACTAGTTCAGATGACTGGGAAAATCAGACAATCATTTAGAAAAATTTTGTGTGCATTCACATATCGTTCCACCAGGTCTTACAAGGCCTAAGTGAATGAAAAAGTTATGCCCCCCTTCAAAAAGTGACTTACCAACCTTAATCTTTCCAAGAATTACTCACCTAAGTACCTGGATCGGCTATGCCTTGCAACACTGAGTGGACACGTACTGACATGTCTTTAAAAATTTGTGCCTTTTGCCTGTAACTGTGTACTTAAGACTTCAGACTCTCTTAAAAAACCAGTTTTGAAGATCATTGCCATCATAAAATTCTGGTCTCTGAAAATCAGGCCACATTCCTTTCTATGCTCAATCAAGGAATAAAATTCCTGATACATGGAAGCCACTTTTGAAAAATCTTATCTTGAATTTTCTGATTACTAATTCCAGTTTCTAGCCAATATATTTCGCTTCTGCCCAAAGCACTGTAATTTCTTTATCATTTCTTCAGTAGGCTAAAAAGTTATGTGTGGGTGACACATCCTTTGTATATTCAGGTCATCTCCAAAACAGGATACCTGGCTCACATGTAAGACTGTGTATTCGAAGAGCAAATTTTTCTTACTTTTTTTCCCCCAAGTATTGTACAATGAATTACAAGTTTGTAGTTGATAGAATATATTGATTAGTTAATTAATTTTAAGAGCATTTCTTAGCTGCTATCAAATGAGACCAAACTTACAAAGGCCTATCTTGCATACAGTTTTAGTATTATGCATAAAGGCTTTAAATGACATTAATATTTTAAAATGTATTTCTCACTAAACTTTTTTCCTACATGAAGTTTAAAAATTGCTCTTCCTGTCTAATTCTTTTTTTCCTACAACAGACTAGATAGACCCTGGTCAAACTCCTACTTAGGACTTTAATTTGGATTTTTGTTACATAAAAACTGATCTGATTAAAACTGCAAACATTCTAATGTAATTCTTCTGAGATGAAAGAGATCATGTCTTGTACACACGCAAAAAATAGAAAAAAAAAGAAATCTATTTCATCTCTCTCATTCCTCTTTCTCTGTCAATAGTTTCCTACCACGAGCTCAATCCTGCAAGCTCTAAACATCTTCAGTAAGCTGTTATTACCGCTGCTCTAAGGAGCTTCAAGAGTGTTCAGCATTTCTCAGTAGTGGGTCTAACGATCAGACCTGCAATGCCTTTGGGATAGAAATAGTCTTTTTGCAGTCAGTAAGACTCCAGGTGTGATTAAAAATATACACTAATAGTCTCTTTTCTCTGAGTTCTTGAGGGTGGGTGTATGTTTCCCTAAATCCTAAAATGCTAGGTTTGCATCTATAATTATAGATTAAATACATAGGTACACTTTTGTCTCAGTTCTAAAAGGTAGGTTTTGATGCTTTTAACTTTGTTACATTTTTCATTTGCGGACCAAAAAATGGCTATCAGTTCAGAATTCAACATATTTTAATATTTCTTCAGCAGCAGTATTGCCATGCTGAAATAAGAAACAAAAAATCATACATTTTTCCTACTCTTTCCAGCACCTCGCTCTGAGAGGTTGTGGAAATGTGTCACCTAGTTAATTTATTTATTATTTTGAATTGCTGCACTGGGGCATGCATCATGGTTGAGAGAATGCCACAAACTTTATACATTTTTTTTAGGGATACATCCACCTACCCCGCCATTTAGAAGAATGTAGTCATTCAGGGAAGTTTAATTCTATTTATTGCTACTTCCATGTAATAATTGAACTTAAACAGACTTGCTCATTACTCATCTTAGCATACATTTTAATCTGATGCTTAGAGCACTGTAATGCATGATTTTGTACCTTGTATTTAAGAAATAGATGTGATTTTATTTTTCCTCTATGGAGATCTCTCATAAAAGTACATATGCTCAGAAGAAACATACTGAGTTCAGACTGCAGACCATCCATAATAATCCCCTATATTTAATACGTATCTGCTTCCATGCGTTCCATCCATGCGTTCTTGAAAATTACTCTGACACGGCCATGAACTCACAATCACAGCACAAAAATTAATTACACGTGCTATAGTACTATAGTAACTATAGACCACGTAAGTTGCTTATTCCATCAGTCAGGTAAAAATATGGTTGGGAAAGGAGACGCTTTAGTGGTGTTGACAACAGCCCCTGCTCTCAGATGGAAAGTGGGAGGGTGCCTGATGGTGTCTCCTTTTGTTCCTTGCCAAGCCAAGCCAAAAACTACTGATAATCTTCTCACTCCACTGCCACCCAGCCTAGAAGGACAACCTGCTTCATGATGCCTCTTCTCCTCTCAAGTGAGAAAAGAAGAGACCACAGAGACTCTGCACTATGTTGAACCTCAGCTTAATTTCTGCTGTACGATATGATTCATCCAACTAAGAACAATTAACAGTCCTTCCTCTGTACCTACCCCAAAAGAAAGATCAGAGGTTGGCCACGCTGATTGTTGTTTTCCTGTGCCATGACTGAGATATTGCATTTATCATGTGCATGCATGAAGAGAAAATTTAATATATAGTACAATAAGATATGAACCAGACTTCTTAGAAGACTTCCACTTACTCTCGCACTGGTTAATTTTTTTCTAATCTATTATGTAATCAATGAGTAATTGGTATATTTTGTACTTCTTCTAACTCCTCTGTTCAAAGAAGGAAATAGCAGAAAACCTGGCATGAATAGTATTTATTTTACAATATGCCATAATATGCCATTATGTAATATATATTATTAAATATATCATAATGATGTACTCAAGGCATAGTAATGATACCTAATTTTATATATTGTGTATATTCATGTATAATAAAGATATATATAATAAAGACAAAATATTTATGTATAAATTATAAATTTTATTTATAGTAGTATCCACTGGTACTTCTACTTTGTAAGATAATTACATAGCAATTTTGTAAAACTTGAAAATTTTTCAGTAAACCCAAGTTAAAACATATGGAATTAACAGCTGAGTTTATATGACATAGCGTGATCCATCAGCACAGAAACCAGTAGGTGGGACTGGGATATTTGTTAGTCGTTACTTTATCTGCCAGCTGATTGTAAGTTCTGTAGTCTTAGTCAATATATTCACTGAACTGAGTCAGAATGGTCTTATGACATTTATTCATAGTAGTATGAACTTGCATATGAATATATTCAACTCAGAAGAACATCATCATCAATGTGTTAGCTAAGGCACTGTGAAAGTCTGGTTCATAACATAATAAAACAAACCTTGCCCTAATTAGAAAGTTAAAAACTTCATCACTTTTCCTAGTCAAGATACATCTTTAACATCTTGTGCTAATTTTTTTCATGGGTCAGCTTTACCATGTGTGTTTCAGTAACTAGGTGAGAGAAAAAAAAGTCAGTAGTCTGGAAACCAAACTAGAGGATTTTTATTCTTAGTCTTTCCCTTCTGTAGTTTGGGAAACTGCAAATTACAAAGCTGGCTCTGATGAGGAATAAAATATAAATGACATGTTCACGATTACCAAAGGGAAGAAAATTTCCCTGAAAAGTCATGAAGGGGAGGGAGCACAGGTGGGCTTTGGAAAGTCCATTGACTGGGAACTATAGAGGCTAATTTTGGCTGGATGTGACCCAAAGAAAGCAGCTGCTAAGTGTGACATGAAGACATTCCAACAGCAATAGTGCCACTGGAAATGTCAAAAGGAGGTCTTACCAAGGCAGAACCAATATCCTTTAGATTCTTAAAAATATACATCAAAATGCAGCCTTTTGTGCTTAAAATTGTACATATGACTACTGAAATAGTAAGGCCTCTGTTCATTAAATAAATATGGCCCATTCATGCAGATTTTCATACTGTAGCCTAGTATGAAAGATTTTTATATAGCCATTTTACTATAATATCGCTATGTACATATAATTTGAGCATTCTTAGTGCACGTAGAGGAGAATCATGTTGCTTTCTGGCCTGGACTAGTTGGGTGCTCAAAGACACATCAAGTGTCACTAGAAAGTTGGTTTTACCCAATTTCATTTTATGGGCTCCAGTTTAATCCATGGCTTTCACAACAGATGTTTTTGATTAGTTACCAAAGTGTTTTAAAAAAATAATTCAAAAATATTTGTGAATTCTATTAATTTACAAAGAAGATCAATTCTCAGATAAAAGGCTTTCAGATAGGACAAAACATTACAGGGATTCCATCAAACTGGCAAAATATGTGAAGTTCTTTTGAAAATTAGAAAATCAACCTCATTAGAACTAACTGGCAAGTTAAAATCCAGGTATTAGTTGCTCTTGTGCATTTGCTAAGAGTAAGCATATCCCCTTCCTGTCTTCATTCTGCTAGGCTAAACAAACTGCTCACCTTTAATCACCTCTGGTAAGAGAGGTGCTTTCTTAGACCGATCCTAGTCTGAGTTTATCCCTTCTGAGCCTGGACGCCAAGAATTATATTGCACTGATTTAGGTGGTGTCTCACCAGTGCCTCGTTCAAGCCCTTCTGTACCTGCCCTCTCTCTCCTGGAAGAGCTGCAGGATGTCTTTTAGGAAGACTGCATTTCCTTTTTTCACAAATTTTATGTGAGTTATTTTATTTTACAACAGGCTCACTGCCATCTTGCGTTCTGTGACTACACCCAGCTCTTTCTCCTGCGCTCCCTTTTCCAGCTGAACTGCTAGCTTAAGGCAGAAATTCCTATTAGTCTGTATGTAATACTGTTACATTGCACCCCATTTCTGTTGCTCCATCTCTGAAGTCAGGCTTACCATTCCTGTCCAATATTGCAATTTTCCTTGGCCTTAACAATGAGTTCTAACCTTCTGGCATTAACTAATTTCACTAGCATACCCCTACCATTTGTGCCAAAGTTTGCCGAATTTTTGCTAAAGCCCTCAAAGTTTGTTAAAAACCCCTCCCAGTAAAAATACAACTTAAAAGTGTGACTCACAGCTAAGCAAATGGCTACATCTGAGGACTGTGATGATACAGTTTAGCAGATGGTGTTTTGGGTGCTTGTCCTAGAAAATACATCAAAAATGTGTATTTTTTTGTATGATGCTTTTCATGAAAAAGTACTTTCTCTAAAAAAATTCTTCAGTTATTGGGCTGTCTGTTTTACAAGACCATGGCTGTCATACTTTGCCCATGCTGTCTTCCCAGGTTGTGCCAAGAAAAGATTCGCATCCCTGCCAAAGCTGATGCAAAGTGGTTCGTGTCCACATTGCTCAATGATACCATTCCTTTGAGTTAACTGGCCATATCCATACATTAAATTCAAGTCTCTTGACTGAGCTTCATGTAGAAATCCTTGTTCCTGAAACACAATTACTTTGTTTTTTTCTCTGTATGAGACTTTCTGAGATGATTGACAAGAAACAATGAGAAGACAAAGTCATCTTCTAGCGGAGCATGACGCCAGCTGTGGGCTGTGGGACTAGAGTTTGTGACATGAAGGCATTTCAGACTGCAAGACCTCCTCAGACAGTTTCATAAGCAATTTTAGCATTTTTGAATTGGACCATGTCTTGTCAGCTATGTCTGGATTTTTCTCTTGAAGGGAGTTAATCGACCTACCTCATACACGTGTCTGGGACCAAATTCATATGCATTATCATCAGGCAGCAGAGCACAGCCTTGAAATAAAACAGAGAGCTTGCCAAACTGACATATCATTAGGACTGCCTCTTTGCAAATAAGCAGGTGGGCCTGTTATAGCATGTACATCTGGACAGATTTCATGGGGCCCACAGGTCCACATGCAGATGAGAGGACCAGCAAGGGTTAGCGACTGACCCTTGTTTCATTCCTTGGATATTGCTTTTTTCTTTCCCAAGAAATGCGCTGTTATTACCCTACTGCCAGGTGCTGGGCAAGCCCCATTCAGCAGGCAGAAAAAGTAGGTAGTCTGGTGAAATGTCATTTCTAAGTCTTATTATTACATTTCCCACTGGTGTCATCCGCAGTGAGGGCCCTGTTGTGTTTGACACTGTAGAAGCATTCAATAGGAGTCAATGCAAAACCCGAAGAGCTAACAAAAAGAAGGAAAAATAGAGATGAAGTAATTTTCCTAGCAGCAAACATCTGGTCTGTGGTCAGCCAAGAACCCCAGTCTTCTGACTCCCACAGCAAGGCTTATTCTAGCTGACTTTGCTTGCTCACTCCAGAGTTATCCCCTCCAAAATAGATCCTCCAGGGACTGAGTAGGAACCAGCCCAGGGCAATTTCACGCAAAGGAACGGGTTGAGAACCCTGCAGGAGGTCTATCATAGAATAGAAAATCTAAGCAGAGCTTCAAAGCCCCTATAGAAGGGATATATGGCTTCATTCTTTTGTAGACAAATAAGGAACGGGATAGGAGAGCTTCAGCTTTTCAGTCCTAGGAAAGTGATGGAAATGAGTAAATTTGCTATGAATATCTTAATACAAGCTGTTGAGGATGTTTACAATTTCCAAAAAAAATAGCTGCTTTCTAATATTCTGTGCACATGGCTGATCATAAGAAAAAATGTGCCATGTTCACGTTCCAGATTTCAAAAACCCCAGAAATGAACATAAGACCCCACAGACCACGCTGCCCAGCTCTGGAGGACTTGACACAAGGTTTTCCAGTATGACATCTAAATTCAAAAGATAGTAGTGAGAGCCCTTCAGAGGACTCTGCCACCTTTTTTCATTTATACTCTGGCAGATCGCATGCTGGTTTTACTGACTCACTTGTCTGCCATGCAAATAAGTCATAAGAGTGTCATTTTTAGTATAAATAGCTATTAGGGCTCATCTGACAAATGAAACCTGCCTAACAACATTTTATTTCCTGAAATGTAACAATGCGTAATGCATTGTAAGTTACACATGTCAGGACTGACTTGTACATGGTTTACTTCTGGGCTGCTGGAAGCAGTTACCACTTACCCTCTTATCCCTATCTACTTGTCAGCAGCTCTTCTCTAAAAGTTCCCAAACCCTTGGACCTGCCAGTGACTTGCCTGCGCGAACACCCCTGAACTCTGAATTGCATTGGTCTGAACAACTGAAAGCGGAAAGAAAAAACATCCCCTTATGCCTGTGAAAGAGGTTCTGTCCCAGGCTGCTCAAACCACAAAACCACCCAGTTCATTGTCTCTTTGGATTTGCTGGCAGGGATCTATTTGTTCAAGCAATTTCCACCCTACATCATTTGAAGTGAATCATATTTGTCGAGACCTGCTTCTTGGGCTAGCCCAGTTTTCAGGGACTGAAGTGAGTTAGAGAGTGCAACATGAGCATCTCCACCAGCAGATTGGTGTCTTCTTCCACCAGCATCACTCTCTGTAGAACGTTTTTTAACACCCTAACTAGTAGCTCTTTGCCCACCCTGTTCACTTCTGACTTAAAATAGACAAGAGACGAGCATCTCTACCAGCACAGCTGAGGAAGCAACAGTCACTGCAGTGGGTCAGTAAGAAGTACGTTAGAGTAAGCTGGGTGGCCACAACCTCATGTGGTGCTTATCGACGTGTTTTAGTGGTGGACTTGGCAGTGCTAGGTTAACAGTTGAACTTGATGATCTTAAAGGTCTTTTCCAACCAAAATGATTCTATAATTCTATGATGATCATTGGATCCAACAGAGGATGTGTCATTATAATCTTAAAATCTTTGCATACTTAGATATGGATCAGTACTTACATACAAGTCATCAGAAATTTGACAGTAACCCAAATTGGGCTAGCTCCTCAGACCAAATTCTCCTCTTAGCCCCTATAACAGATATAGCACAGCGAGCATGCAGTATAAACATGCTCACGCTGACTCAGTGATGTGCCTCGGTCATAACAGGAGACACTCCCACAGGTTTCCAGGCCCTGATTTGGCTGTAAAAATAATAATAAGGACACGACAGCCAACAATGATGGATATAGTTGCTAGGAATGGGATTGTAATTATTCACTAAAACCATAAAATAGCTATCAGAAGTGAACAAATCACTGACTTGTGCAAAACCTGAAAAATTGATCTAGAGGTGAAAAAGTCCTTACATCTCTTCTAAAATTCCTGTTCAGTTTTAAGTCTATGTGGTGGAAGGAGGACTGGAGCGTGTCAGAAAATCTGCAACACTATAATGACTTCACTCACATCATTTGTTTGTGTTTACTTCTACTGCCAATGTCTAATCCATTTTTCCTCAGGGGAAAGATTGGGATACTTTCCAGGCACCAAATAAACAAACCAAACTGCGTTCTTCCTGAAATTAGGAACTTCTTTTATCATGTTCCCTCCTATTCATCTCCTTTCTGATGTAAATAGTCCAAGAGGATATGGGAGAATATTAGACTAAAGCTCTGTGATCTCCACTGGACGCCAGTCAGCTGCTGGGAGGAATCCAAGGGTTTAGATCAACCCTATAAAGTCCTGAGCAGTTTTGGACCGGGCAAACATGGGGAGATCACTACTCATGCCATCACATTCAAAGATGTGGAGATCCATCAAGATGAGTAACACAAGGTGTGCCCAGCAAAGAGTCCTTTATTTTGGAAATATTTTTCCCTACTTCTGTAACCTTCTGGGCATGCTGTGAAGCTTGCTTGCTCCTCTCCATGTTAAATCAGCTGAGTGTGGATAGAGGTTTTTCTACTTACCAGCTATCCTTTACCCTTGCTGTCATGTTTCCATTTATCAAGTAAATGCCCAAAATATTGACTAGATAACTGTAGATATATTTTTAAAATTAAATAACTAATTTAGTAAAATATTTTGAGTCCCTTCTTAATAGATTTTCATTCCTTTAATCATTCTTGAGCCCTTTCTGAGTCTCTTTTAGTACCTTTCTTAAGATATGGCAACAGTAATAGTATTCCAAAAGAGGCTGTTACACTGACCTATATGTGTGTATATATTTTTCATATTCTCCATCCCATTCCATAAGCACTCTAGCAACTTCTTTGCTTGCTTGTTTGCTTTTGCTTTTACTACAGCTGCAGTTTGATAGAGCTTTTCTTTGTGCTGTCCATAGTGATGTCCTCATATCTTCCCTGGGCTGACAGAGGTAAATCAGAACCCTGTAAAATATTTTCAAACAGATTGCATATTCCTCCTGCATGTATTATCATTGAACTCCATTTGTCATCATTTTGTCCGTTCACCTAAATCCCTCTGAAAATCTTTATATTCTACATGAGCTTGAATAACTTTGTCTCATTTGCATATTTTGCACTTGACTGCTCATTTCCTTCTCCAGAGCTGCGTTAGCTATCATCAGTGAAACCAGTATAGCATTTTTAGGCATTATACTTTTCCTGTTTTTCCCCAGACTCAGAAATACCCAGTTCAGCGAACCAAGTAACATACACTCTGGTGCTTGCCCAGCCATGGGTAATATAGTCCCAGAGAAAAGAGTATAAAATTCCAGCTCTGAAGAACTATTCTCTCTGGTAAAGCTCTCCAGTGAAGGTCAGATGTGGTGACTGTACAGCAATGGCATGCTGATGTGCCCCCACAACGTCCTTTCTGACAAATGGTTTAGAGACTTCCATATTAAGGACAGGTTTACTGGAGGAATGGGGTACAGAAAGTTGGAAGGGATGAAAAATCTTCCTTTCCTTCCCATCGGTATGATGATGTGTACAGTCTCACATCATCACGGTGTGATGTGTACAACAGTATCACTCCATCCAGTTTCAATATTGAAGATATTCAGGGATAGGTCCTCAACTGGTCTATTAATAGTTGTAGCTCCAGTTTCTGCAGTAATTAATTGAGGATCTCTCAGGACTAACTAGTGGTATTGCTTAGATAAAAAAAAAAAAAGGTTTCTCCTCCTACCCATAATCATTCCTTACTTCCATATTACAGAGGCTGTATAAAAGAACCTGTACAACAACTTTGCCATGCACTTCTTAGAAATGGATAGCTTTCCTGACTCTTCAGCCTGCATGACATGTCAGCAACTGGCTTAGGGAAAAGATTTTTAGGGTTTGGATCACTGTCTTATATCCTGAGAGATTTCTGGATTTTTTTTTTAAATGACCAAAAGTACATACAAATAAATTTTTAAACAATTTTTCACCTGGGAAAAAAAAAAAAAAAAAGGATCACCGGAACTAGTTGCTTTTGCTTGAAGTTGTTTAAATGTCACCTTTCATTAATAGTAGCAATTTTCTGTCCTTTGGAAACTTTATCGCTAAAAATACACAAACACCAATGCTTACTTAAATAACTGATAACTGTCATAAAATCCAATAATACACTAAAGTTTGGGAACTTGGAAACAGTTTCTTGATAAAACAAAATTTTATCACCATTGAACATTGACAGTAGATTAGATATTACCCTCTAACTCATGAGAACTTTGTAAAGCACCTCAAGGGAATGAATATGCATATTACACTCAGGCTGTGGCTGGTAAGTATGCTGAAGGAAAGATTCAGGAGAGAAGGGGCTTAGGATCTACTCATGCTCCTTCTGGGCAATTCCTCTATGGTCCCAGCTTGAGTGACACGAGACGTTCATGCAACCCTTAGCTCCTCCATTTGGGTGTTGGGTTTTTTTTTTAAAATTGATTTTTCTGTGATTTGGTGTCTTTGTCAAATATGAAGTCTGTCTACCTGTTCCCAAGGCATGCTGTGAAGACTTTCAGTTTGGAAGAGACCGGGGAGCTGGGATGTAGGTGCTTGGACCAGTGCAGTGCCACATAGCTGGACCTATGCAAGACTGGAATGAGTCTGCGTTAGCTTGAGTTAAGGAAGCCCTCATCAGCCACAGCTTAGTGGCATGGTGACATGGCCGTGCTGCTTCTGGCATACAGCTGGACATATGTGGACATATGTTCTTAAAATCTTAAATTTCAATGAATGAAAGTCATTGGGACTTCTGGAGTACTCATGAAGGCTGGCTTTAGTGTCCTGAAACTATGACCAAGGGAAGCAGCTTCCACCACGGGACACATTTACGTTCCTGCTTTGAACTGTTCTCTGAGGAGGCAACGATGCTTCCTGGAGAGGCTGTGGCAGGGCAGTACATCTTGCAACACGATCTGCAATGCGAGGCAAAGCTCAGCCTAGTGCCATGTCGAGTCACCTGAGCTACCTCAAATAATACAATTCAGCACATTGAGTGACCATGTCAGTTCCCTGGTGAGCTTTCTCAACAAACTCTCTACCACGTGTGCGTTATCGTATCTAAGTACATCTAAAGTCACACCTATTTGAACATGCCTAGTGTCCATTCAGACATGTGTGAATACCTGAGACAGATACATGGTTTCCATGAGAAGCTCAGTTTGCTGAGCTTCTTACGGACTAGAGAATAGCAGTCAGTGGGAGCACTGACACTAACTCCAGCACCGTGTCCTCAGCCTTGCAAGCTCCTTTAGGGCTCAGCACCCTGCTACAGGACAGGTGAAAAGGAACCACAATGACATAATTTAGAAGGAAAGAGGAAGAGGAACTTGCTTCAGATCTGTGAAATATATGATCTGAGACTGATAAATATTTGTGTCCCTGCAATATCAGCCGTACAAAACTGATTTTGTGGGGAGAGCAGCATATTTAGCTATATGTCACGGTGCTTGAATTGTGGCCAGTATTTTTCAGTAATATTCTTAGTCAAGGAGGAAAACTTACTCGACAGCTGTCAATCATACTTCTCAGGAAGGGTTATGCTATTGTCCTTACCCGGTGGAGCCACTGGCGAGCCATCCCGTGGTGCAGCCAGCGAAAGAACAGTCCAGAACAGCCCTTTTCAGTTCTTCTGCAGTTGCTAAGCGAGCACTCAGGTCAACACAAGCTTTCTCAGCTTCGGCTAAATCCAGACCCTGAGAGTTGTTCTTGGACTCAAGTGCAAATACTTTCCCTGCAGCACCAAGAAAGCACATGTCACTCATCATGGTATTGTACTCAGTACATATTCAACAAAAATATTGCAAATTATCACCAAATAAAGTCTTCTTGCTTTTACTAAGTTCATTTTAATGAGCAACCTACTTCTTGGAATGAGTAATTTTGTCAACATTGTAAGTACCTTTGTCTTAGCTTTTCTTATAGTTTTGTTCATCAACAAAAAAGCAAGTATGGCCAAGACTCTATTCATGCTCAGCCCATGAGAAGCTTCTCTTGCCTCTCTAGGTCTGTGCTTAAGATCTGGAAAGAGAAAGCACGACACTGTCTCATATGCACATATATAGTCAAAGTCAGAACATCTCCTACCGCGCTGAGCTTTTTACAGTTACATTTATAACAACTGCATCTATAAAGTAAGCACAAATCTAAAAGCCAGTATTGCAACCCAGTCTTCCATGTTAGAAATAGATTTATACTTATTATCTAAAATCAAAATGATGTAATTCTATGGCAACTTGTGCCCAAATGCCGCTGCAAAGCCACTCTAATTTCATATCTTTCTGGAAGGACAGACAGATTTTTTTTCTTAATGGAAAGCTTTTTTGAATGAGCATGAGAACATATTTAGCATAACAAATTCTTGTGTTATTTTTATTTTCAATTCAGTTTATTTTACTTTAATTTATCTAACACTGAAAGCTGTAAGGGTGAAAGTTAGAGGTTTTGGCAACTGGGAACAGGGCACTTGGGGTTTTGGCAATGAAGCTTGAGAAGTTACTGGGTTATGGAATAAACATATTCGTTGGATGTCTCCACAAAAAGAAATAAACAATGAGACAGTTTACAGTGCTGACATTTAAATTGCCATAAGTATCTTCTTTCTGAAGATAACATCCCTCAGAATACCTTCTAAATTTTAAAGGTACAGATTTAGGTTGCTTGCAGTTGCAGAAAGACAACTTTTAAGCACTGTTCATTCAGTAAATGCTTGGAAACACCTAAGATGTCTTATTTCAAAAGTAGATTAATGGTAGTGGTTATATGAAAGCGTAGTTTCCAGCACATACTGAGTATTCACTATGTAGCTATCTTCACACTCATAGGATATATTGTCCAATATCAGGAATCCTTCAGACTGATTCAGCCCAATTCTGTACCAAGTGCCACTCCCACCGCATATTATTTCAAGAAATTGATAAATCTGAATCTAATCCTAAATATAGGGAACTGATACAGGGTAGGTCTGAACCTGACAGCTTTCTGTTCTCACCTGTGCACAGTTTAACCCACTGGAAGAATCACAGTCCTTACAGGAAAAATTGCAAAGTTTCTTTCAAATAAATGTGTTTACATTAGCCTGATGAAGATTTCTACTTTGGTGGGAATTATACAAGCACACAGTAAGCAGTTGTCCTGACTTGGGCAGATAGCAAATTATATCTAAGCGGGATAAGCAGTGATGAGAAGGAACAGGAACTCAGAGAACCCAGAGTGATTTTCTCACACAGTTAACAGCAGCTGACCAAGGAATGCAACCCAGAAGCACAGATCAGCGTCCTAACCACTAGATTACATAGTCTCTTGCTTCTCAACTTTAATTAATACCACACATTGTAATTAGAACAGGGGAGTTTACACAGAGCAGTGAAAAAAGCAAATCGCTACAGTCCTGAGTACCAAAACATCCGGGTTCTTTCCAAAATGCCCCAAATAATGCACATGATTCTAATGCAGGCTGTTGTTTCCAAAGCCATGAATAGACGTAGTGAAGTATGTGTGGGGTAAGGAGAGAGATAATATAAGCAGAAGGACGATGGTTTTAAACAACAATTCCTAAGTTGCGTAACAATTTTCATTAGTAAAGGTAAGCAGGGATTAAGTGTAACGCTTTACTGAGGCTTTGTCCCAGCTAAAAACTTGTGCACATTCTACATTTCACAATTTGGCTGTCAGAATTGAGACGCGCTGTCAAAGACATATAGGTCAAGTTTGTGTAGCATCTGACTAAAATCATAAATGTTAGTTTGACGTGGCAGTAAGCCCTATTTTCCAGCCATTAGTATTTTAGTTAGAAGATTTAAAACAAAACAAAACATTAAGGCTGAGTTCCATCTAGACATAATTAGAAGAAATTAAGTTAATCATTTAGACTTTTTACCAATAAGTGACAATTACATTTTTAAAGAAGTTTAGCTAGCCCAGGCTGAGGCTGAGACAGCTTTCTTTAACTATTGTTATGTGTTTGATAGAACTTAAGATAAATTGACTTTATTAGAAACTATGAAGATGCTGGTTCAAAACAGAGTCTTGTCCTTCAAGAAGGTATCTAGGATGTCCAAATTATGTAGCCAAATAGGTTTTAGAGTAATCTAGGAAGGACTTACTGGTTGGGAAAATTACAGTTAACCGCTTTATAGGAAATTCTGGTTAGCCAGCAGTGGATAAAGAAGGCTGACCTGCTTCCCAGACCAACCTGGGAATCTTCTCCAAAGCTTTGGAAGCTCTACGGCTATCTGACCAGTTTTTAAGATATGCCCTCTGTTTTGCCTGATTTCTTATTTAGAAAATATAATAGCCAGTTAAGGTTCACTTATGTGATACTTGACCAACGGAACAGCTGGATCCCCAATACCCTGAGCTGTGTCACATTACTGAGGGGCAATTACAGGAAAAAAATACAGGAGACCTGCTAGCATGATAACAGGAAAAATACAAAAGAATTCCAAACTAGGAAATCCCCTTAGATAAATAAGACTACAACACCAAAATTGAATTCTGCATTTTACAGTGGCATGGTGACCATGCTTGTGATATTCATTTATTGAATTTTCTCACTTTTAATCACAAAAGTAGTATAATTTTCAAGGTTGGAATCAAAGAGTCCTGGTGAAATATTTGCAAAATTTTTATCACTGTGAGTTGTAATGAAGAGTTTTTTGAATAAGGTTTGTCTCACATACTTGGTGATATCACAGTCAATTTTGGTATTGGCGTTGTGAAAAATTCAAATGGTATCCCCTCTCTCTCTAGCACATTATGACAGTGTAGAGTAGTTGAAGTCAGTTTCCCCTCTGTGATAATATCAAGAGATGTACTTTCATTCTCTTTTAAATGGGCAATTTAAAATGCGAAACTGTGCTATATTATGTCTTTGTGGTTTTTTTTGGGTGAAGAATGTACTATGCCTTTGGTTGTGGTACCATTGACCAGCCACCATGTTTGAACTCCCCCTCAACTCTCTCCTTTCATTTCTGCCCCGTAACATTTGTTTCCCACAATGTGATGATGAGACAGGTGGTGTGGAAATCTGTTCCCAAAACTCTACGTACTTTTCTGAAGCCTTTTTAAACAAAGCCAATCCCTTTAGTTTTAAGATCAAGCTAAAAATCCATGCAAAATAGTCTTAATTGGCTTAATGCACATCTTGAGTTTAGCAGGTCCAGAATTAAAAACGTCCTTGTCACAGTAAGTTTCTTCAGGTTCCCCTTTGAAACCAGTGAAAAAGTTTTAACTTCAACAGTAAGACATAAATGGTAAGACACAATTCTTCCAACTGTTAATTAACAGGTGGATTCATAGTTCTGAAGAAAAATTCACACTTGAAACCAAAGAGGGTATTTCTTTAATAACTAGCCTGTATTCTATTACTAGCCTCCACCACTATCTGATCACTATTATTACAGAATATCGATTATATTTTTATATATTAATAAAAGAATCATTTTTATTATTGTTTGGCACTAAAACTTGGTAAGCAAGCAATAACTGATTACAGTTTTCACTTAAGAGTACCCTAATGCATTCTGATTGATTGAAAACAGACCCATACAAGCATAGATCTCAAGGCTTCTAGGATTCACTTTTATCACCTTGTTTAATTCCTGCACAACTAGACTGTAGATTTCCCCCAGTAATTCCACCATCGAGTCCAAAAATTCATGGTTGAACTAGAGCATGTCTTTTCAAAAGGCATCCAGTCATGACTCAATGACTCCAAGTAATGGAGAATTTACAGCACACTTTATAGTAAACC
Source organism: Balearica regulorum gibbericeps (assembly GCF_011004875.1). NCBI lineage: Eukaryota > Metazoa > Chordata > Aves > Gruiformes > Gruidae > Balearica > Balearica regulorum. Next base: position 118,202,630 of record NC_046185.1, on the reverse strand, counting down.
ATTCCAATGGTTCATTACTCTCACTCCACCTTATTTCCAGTTTCAAATTTTGCTAAACTCAGCTTCTAACAACTGGACCTTATTATGCTTTCAAGACTGAAGAGCCATCTACAAGCAGATATATGGAAGTGCAAAAAAGGGACTCTTCAAAAATAAAACCAGTCCAAAACCTGTTCCTTTGTACTTTCAGGAATCTCAGTGGAATTATCAGAATTTTCTTGGTTACCAAGAAGACAGAGTTTGGCTAATTTATTCCAATACAGTAACAGATACAACAAGAAGTTCTTCTGAGGCGTATGGGCACGGTCCAAAGGCCACTGAAATGAGTTCAAAGTTCTGCATGTCTTCAGCAGGATTTGCATCATGCTTGAAAAAGAAACATAAAACTGCATAGCCAAATATACTTTGAAATAAAAATGTCTCTCACAAGTAATATTAAATGAAAGTACTTTAAAAGGCGTGCCCAGTGGGCTGATCTCATGACATGATACTTACTAGTTCAAAGGATAAAACCTAATCAGTTTCAAAAAAACAAATGTGCGGAAAGATGTGCAAATGTGGAGTCTAATTTATTTTTACTTAGATGTTAAAAACTTTAAATTGAGGTAAAAGAGAGCACAGGAAGGGAAGGTCACTTCTGTACTTCAAGAGCAATTTAATTTCCATTTCTATGGCTGTGTGTAACAATGGCCTTGATTGTAACAGTAAGGGTGGAGGATTTAGTAAAACTGTACAATTACAGACAGAGATTGGGGTAATTACCAGTTCTGCCTAGTGTTCATGAATATAGAGTTTATTTCTGTGAGAAACTAAAGTGAATGATGTCTTATTTAATTCAAATTGCTTAAAAATATTACATCATCTGAAAAATAGCAAAACTGGGAGGTTACCTTTGAGTTCCTCTTCAGCTAAATTCAGTGTGACCTTAAATTTTAATTGTAGTACACAATCTGGGATCAAATAGTTGGAATTGTTTATGCATTTATTTTTGCAACATAGAAGAATATGTGCTGTTTTGCAAGTGGCAGCCTGAAATGCTTAGACACCTGCTACTCAAATGCAAGTGTCTAGAGAAAACACAGGAGAAAAACCATAATTTTATTCTTTTCTTTACAAAAAAGGTGCAAAGCAAGCCAAAGGAAAGAATATAGTAGGGGTTTTTCCCTGCCTTTGACATCAGATGTATCTGGTTCTAGGTCAGAAGTATGTATTTCAGATCCTCACCGAATCGTGCCCAGCTTTCTGATTTCAGGGTCCTTCCACCTCCAGCCTCTGCAGTCACTCTGGTCACTACCAGATGACTGACTTGACCAATAGCTCTGAATTTCACAGGGTTTTTACAAGGTGAATACAAAATCCCTTCAGCAGTTTGCAAAAGAGTCAGTTACTTTTAGTTAATAATAACAAATACATACGTACGCATGTATCACCCAGCATGGTCCTTAAGTGACATTTAAGTGTCATGTAACCCAAATTTAGCTAACAGACCAACTCCACTCTGGAACAATTTGTAAAGTTTTGCAAACAGCACATTTTTTCAACTCAGGAGTGTCTTTGTAAGCTAAATTAGTCAATTCAGGAGGTCTTTGTAAGGTAAATTAATCAGCATCATTCTCTCCTGAGATGATCTGTCTCAGAGCAAGTACTCTGCAGAAAATGTTGGTTCATACGTACGGATATTTTAACAGCTGTGAAAAGACAAAAAGGGGGGAGTCAAAAAGAGCAGAGGCGACTCCTGTGCAGGATACATGAAGCCACATCCTTGTTCTCCTATTCCAGCGCAAATGCAAAGAAATTTTAAAAAGCATGCATTTGCACTGGTATAATTGAGACCCGTCACGATAACCTGTATTATTCTCCAGTAACTGCACTAACAGTAGTGGCACGCCATGGTACGTCAGAGCAGGAACAAGCCCTTGAGGAGTCTTCTGTCCGTCTAACCCCGACCTCAACAGCTATGAGCCAAGCACATTTCAGTCGTGAAAAAACTGCAAAGCGAAACAAAGCTATCTTTTATTTCGGCATTGACTTCGGTCTTTCTGGAGTTTATCTGCACTACAGCAATATGTGCTGTGGTAAATACTGGTCGAAAGAGATCAATTAAGCTTCGAGGCTTTACACCTTCACCAGAACTCGACGGTCTCCAGTTTTATTGCCTGCTCTCTGTCATTATTTGTGTGCGAGACAATAAAGTGCAAGTCTTCCTCAGGGAAATATATTGCAACCAGTTTCGGAGGTTTGCCTGTAACAGGGGCCAGTCTGAATTTCACTGGGTTTTTACAAGGTGAATACAAAATCCCTTCAGCAGTTTGCAAAAGAGTCAATTGCTTTTAGTTAATAATAACAAATACATACGTACGCATGTGTCACCCAGAACGGTCCTTTGGCGCTTAAGTGACATGCAATTGTATTTTCACCTACAACTTACAAAAATGAGAAGGTGATTTCCTGTCTGGATCAGGCCAGAAGCTGTTATAAAAGAAAGTATTAATCCTGTTTCATATTCTCAAATCTTCTTAAATATGTAAGCCTACCTGTAGTGGTGAATTTTAAAGTTCTCATAAAGTGTTTTCTTCTGTATCAACGTATAATAAGCCAGATGGTTTATAGGACAGTGTTACAGTAGTTTGCTTGAATATTAATATTAGGAAAACACACTGAAGAGCATGTTAATAGAGGACTTGCACATTTTTCATAATGATACTTGGAATTTAAATAAAAATGGAAACTACGGTATTACAATAATGCTCTAAAACTGTAATGTACTTCAGATATTCTGCCCTTTAATTCTTACAATTGCTTTTCCATGTGTGAAGTAAATTTGACAAACTGTTGAATGACAATTAAAATCTGTCACGAACTCTGCCTTAAAATGATTTCCAACATTTTTTTCCCTTTCTCTCTTAGAGGATGTCTGTTTAGGAACCAAGAAGATGCCACTAATTCTATAGAAATAATACAAATTGGGACGTGCTCTTGAAAAGATAAAGGAATTCTTTAGATGAAGCATTCTTAGCAAAGGAAATTAATGATTCCTGTCCTGTCTCCTTTTCTTAAGTTCTGTGGAGAACCATCTTTCATGGGTGTGCATTTTTTGCCCTCATTTCAGAGGCATTTTGCTAGGGAAGGAATATTTCCTAAAATCAAAATCGCAGTTTTGCCTACTGCAACACAGTGCAGTTGCCTGACACATTTATCTTCTCCTTTATTCTTAATGAAAAGTAATTTTCTTCAAATTTACAAGACAGGGTTCTGTTATATAAATGATATTTTACACAAAGTGGTAGAAACATACAGGCAAGATTAATTTTCTCCCTTTCCTTTGCCGTACTTTGTCATCAGCTGAAATAAATTTAGGCTAAAGACGTAAAATACTCTGAGAACAAAAAGAAGAGGTTTTTACTGCCCTATAATGTTTAAGATCTGTTCTCTCGAATAATGCAGCAAACATCGATGGTAAAGGATTAGTGTACCGAAAAAAAAATAAAATCCTGAGATCAGGCATAAATCTATCACAGCTGTGAAACTGAAAAAAATGTGGCCATTCAGCATTGCTCTCCCAGGAAAAGACACAGTTGTTTCAAAAACAAATTGTGTTTTTGCTAAGTTGAGTTGGTCATGATTACTACGGGCTTAATCATTAGAAGGGCAATAGGCTACTGGAAATGTTCAAGGGATGCAGCTATTCAGGATAATCAGCAGCGAGTAAAAAGTCCCATTTCAGAGTAACTGGTAGCTGGCACCTCTCAGCCAAATTCAGGTCCTGATCATGTCCCTCGGCAGTGAAGTGCAGACGAAACTCAGGTGCAGAAGGGTGAGCAGTCATCTTCTGCAAGCACGTGTGGCACTGAACAGAAAAGTTTGTAAGGAAAAGCCTGTGACTTCTTGTCTTCTCTTCCTCGAGTACCTGCCCGTATAAATCGATGTTGGGGGGCATCTGAAGTGGGCAGATGGGGAACCTCTTTGGAGAAAAGATACTTCTAATTACATAGAGAGCTCTCCTAAAATTTAGCTGAGTCTTCTTATTCATGTTCTGGCTTTGTTTTATTATTCTTATTTCCTCTGGAAAAGTTCACTATCCTGTCGTTTTGTTGTAATAAAATAATCTTAGCCTTCTGGGATCTTATTTCCTTTCTCTGCTTAACCCCAGGATATTTGTAGAGTCTCAAAAACCTCTGAATCAGATGTTTCCTAACCCAAACTGGGGCGTGTATTTAAGTTTCTTATTTAAAAAAAAAAAAAAAAGTGGGGGTTTTTTTGGTTTTTTTTTTTTTTTTTTTTTTTTGCAGTAACACACTTCAACATACAGCTCTCATTCCAGCCTTAGCAACCCAGCCCAAACTGAATGGGGGACTCACCATCAGCCTGAACAGAGATGATCTGAAGGATGAAGAAGACAGATCCCATGCCCTGGAGAAAGGTGAGAGAGAATCTCTGAGAGCCTGAAGCCATTGCCCTGCTTGCAAAGCCCTCAGCCGCAGGAGGTTGGCTGCCGAGGCTTTTTCTCTCTCCTCCTCTGCACTTTCGCAGCGGGATCTGCGGTGATGATTTCAAGGAGCGCTTTCCCTCGGCAGGATCCTGCGTCTTGGGTTTGCACTGAAGGCGGGAGGGGTGGAAAAAGAAAGAGGGAGGGAAAGAGGAATCCTTGGCTTGGCTGGTGTGAAGGGGAGGGGAAGGTGGGGGGGAAATGTCCAGCCAGCTGGGGTTGGGGAGAGGCTTTATCCAGCCCAGTCTGCAGGGCAATGCACGCAGAGAGCCGGTGTGAAAAGTCACATTACCCTGTCGGTAAATACCTAATGGATCATGTAAAAGCCAGGAGGGAGAGAAAAGGAGGGGGGGTGGGGGAGAAGGACAAGAGATGAGCAGAAGAAATCCCTGGCTGAGAGGAGAAGGGCAGCTAGATAGCTGGCGCTGGTACGCGGTGAGTTTGTGGGTTTAGCTGTGCATCTCTGGAGGGATGGCTTCAGATGTGGGGAATGTTTTCTCTCTGCAACATGAAATCAGCCAGCGGTACACTGCTGAGGGTTGCAGGTCAGGGGCTGCCACAGCAAGAGCGACAGTCTCCAGGTAAGGGCTGAGGAAAGGTGACAAATGGCATGGGACCCTGTCGTTAGAGCCTCGCTGAAGATCGGGATTGGGATGGGTTAATCCTGCTATCACAGATCCCGGGTTCGGGACGGGCATGAGGAACTGAAGGTCAAAGCGGAGTCCGTCAGCTGGTTTCCATCAGTGCTCCTGGTTCAGATGAATGGGTCAGTGCCGGTCAGGTTTAAACGCATTGAAAGCAGCTGATGAGAGGAGTGTCCAGCTCCCACTAGCACTTACAGCACTGACATCTGTCCCCTATTCTCATTCATCTGATATTTGTCCCAACACAATTCAAAAGAAACCCTCACAATAAGAGAAAACATACTGGTGGTGATGCCAGGATTTATTTCACTAAATATATAAACGGAATAGTTTTGTGTTGCTGTTGGAATTGAGCGCAGCTCAGAAATGTTGTTTTCATATTCCCATCCTATTTTGCTTTTATTTCAGCTTCTTAAAATTTTTTCCCTTAGAAATTCAAAGCTGGGCAAAAAGCGCTCAGTCTGCTAGAAACTCTGAGCCACCAGGAACAGAAGTCAGGACCTCCCCACCGCCAGACGCCCTGGTGTCCTACATGGCAAGGTGCTGCTAGGCAGTTGCAGGCATCTTCTGATAATGGTGAACCTGTCCAATGTGAGCCTCAGTCTGACTGAAATGACTTAAGCTCAGGAACTTCTGTATGTGATATTCAAGGAAGCAAGTAACACCATAATACTGGGAGGTTTAAAAATACCTGTGTTTGATGAATTCAGGCAGATAATGCTTTGATCCTGTTGACTTTTAAAGAATTGTAGCCTTCTTCCCCTTCTTTATACCCATGCATGGCATGTGAATGTACATGCTGAAAGCTTTCAGACAGGTAGCTGAATTTTCTGTTTATCCAGCAAATAGGGATGGCAGCAGGTTTCTTCATACTGCCTTGCCAGCCTAACTTGTAAGGAACACCTCCAGAATTAGAAGAACGGGCAGCTTTCTGCTCACTCCATCCTTAACATGGGACAGTTGGCATAATATAACTAAGTAACAGCATTTCATTTCAACAGAAACTATATGGTTTGTACAACAGAAATTAACATACAACAGGACAGAAAAGCAAACAGAAAATTGTAGCATTCTTTGAATTTATTTGTGTTTCTTTTACTAGTGACATAGCTAATGGCATAAAATGCAGTTTTAACCCTCTGATACGCCAATAGTTCTACTCATATTCTAAAAATCAGCGGACACAACAGAATGAGAGATGAGATGAAGATGTTGAATCTACACACTTTCAGTGAGACAGATTCTATGAAACTAAGTAATTACAGCAAGACACACAGCCATTAACAGAGACTTGACATGACCACGGCAACAGCTCCAGGTTTCCTTGACACTTGTCATAGGGCTGATGACTTTGTTGGCCATTGGCCAAAGCAACTGGGGGAAAGGACAGTATTCCGGATTTCCATCTAAAATGCCAATGGTCTGTTGGATTAATTTTGCTATAATTTGATCGTTTCCTTGTGTTGATATATGTAAAGGCATGTTGCCGCTCTGGCTCCCATCTTGGAAAATCTCAGCTTGTATTCCTGAGTAGAACATCTTACTGATTTTAAAGAATTACAACAGAGCACAGAATCTGTTCTTTTTTGAAGGCACAAACAGTTCATAGAATTACCTGGCTTCTTCTTGTCATCCCATCTCAACTGTAAAGTAAGTCTGTAAGTGTGGAGAGGTAAGGACACTTACCAGTTATTAACTCCTGGAAGGTGAGTACCCCACTGCCAAACAGTTATCCTTCCAATCTATTATTTCTGTCAGCAAAAATCCCTGCTTCTACTGTGTTTTGGAAGGTTTACATAAAGCTGAGCAGATTAGGTTTTGTACTGAAGTGATGTACACATTGTTTTGCATTGAAATCAATATTAATCAGGCAAAAATCCTGCCTTTAGATTTTGGGTTTCTTGGAACCAAAAACTCAAAATGAGATCTGGAAGTTAAGATGGTTAGAAAGAGGTATAACCTTTTTCTCAAAACCTCTGGCATTCATAGCACTACAGAAACACATTCAGTGTATGATGTACAATGTATTACGACACATTACAAAAGATTAATTGTACGTGCAGCTTTGCACAACTCATAGATTGTGCCTTCCTTGGGAGCAGTGAATGGATCAATGGTGATATTCTGTGTAACAGTGCTTCACTTTATGCAAACTTTTACACAGGGAGTAAGACGTGTGAAGGCACTGGGCCATAAAGTACATACATACACATATGAATGGGCCATAAAGTACATACGTACACATATGAACGTGCACACACAAAACACTCATGCACTGTGAAGCGCACAATAACAGTTTGGGCATCTAGTACCTGAAAAGCATCTATACGCATTTACATCTGGAACAGGTCATTGAAGTTAGAGTGGATTTTTAATACTAAACAAAACACCTAAAAGAAATATAAGTGAAAAAAGACACTTTTGAAAACAGGAACATGTGTATTTACAATAGAGATTATTGTATTTGGTCTCTTCATATCTAGCACGAGGAATATTTACTTTCTGCCATTAAAAATTTATATACTATAAACATTACAGACGTAAAGGCTCCAATTCTGCAAATTCTAACACATGATCTTAAGCCTTTGCAAGATAAGAACATAGATCCTAAGGTCTTGAGCAAATAGACACTCTCAGAAACATTTGCTGTCTCAAGCCAAGCTGGGCAGATGTTGGCAGATTTGTTAAAGTGCTGCAGCTGGCAAAGAATCTGGTCTTTGAAGAATGCTGGAAAGTCATAGGAAAGGTCACTTTTCATATCAGAATAAAGCGCCACAGAAATAAATTTCTGTTCAGAAAAAGATACCTCTCTTTTCTGTCACTAAAGCATGAGATTCTGTTTAACTTGCTCCTCTGCATAATGCAATAGCTTCACATTCTGACAGTCTGTATAATTTATCTTGAAGAACAGAATTTAAATGGAATATAGGCTTTAGGTTTACTTACCATCCTAAATTTAAATTCTTTTTTTTTTTGAAGAAAGAAATCTACATTAATATGTGAGCAAGGTGGTAACTAAATCACCCTAACCAGCATGATTATTAGAATTTATCATACAGTCTGGAACTTCTGAAGTACTGTCTCCAGATAAAATTGAGAGGAGATAAATGCAGAAATAACTGAGGCATAGAGCTTGCTATGTGGCCTACACTCAGCTGCAGAGCCTGCATAAAACGATGGCGCTACTGGATAACTCCATAATAATTTGTGGTGATCCATGCCCAGGTATGAGTTATCATATGAAAACTTTCAGATACCAGATGATAGATGTAAATGTCATGAAATAGTTGATTTCCACCAGGCCAGGCGTGTTGGCTATGGCTCTCCCTAGATACAATGGTGAGAACTGTGGAAAACAAGAGGATTTGGGTTCTGCAGCTAACGTGTCAACTTGTAAGTCTGCACAACCTCTTCAGACTTTCTCTCTTCACATATAAAGGGAGATGATAACCAACTTTACACACCGTTCTGATATACTCTCAGTAAATCAACATAAATTTCTTTATAGATACCTTTGTAGTATTATATCATTCTTACGGGGGATGTCTGCTTTCCTGAAGTCCATGACCTGAGCCGCTGCTAGAAACAGGACACGAAGAATTATGGCTCGGCTTGCCAAGCACCATGTAAAGGGATCTGAAATACCTACGGGACAATATAGCATTTACATACAAGCACTGCAATGACTGACATCTCCTAAAGGATATGGAGTCTGTGCGACTGAAAGGCAGGCAGGAAACCTTGGTAGTACTGTACACCTATTGTATTCACGGATAGTACACCTACTGTATACTGGGATCCAAACTTATTCTGCAGCTGTATCCAAGCTTCTAACCCCCAAAAGCCAACTGGAAAAGGGAAAGAAAAAAGAGGGAGAGAAAGATTTCTTTGTTTATAAGACGTGAATCATTAAGCAACAGTAGCAGAGACAAACATTTTTCAGTGTCTGGCAGTCTGCAACAGTCTACTAGCTGCAGGGAACTTTTTATTTTATTTATACAGAGTGTTTGCACCTAATTAGAGGGAAAAGTAGAAACGTGCAGAACTACCTGAAAGTAATACAGGGAGCTGGCAAAAAAAAATCTAAAAAAGGGAAAAGGCATATGCCCCGCTTTGTGGGTGGTGTGTCAAACACAGGGTCCTGTGTCATGGTGCTGCTGACCCTGAGAAAGAGTGTGATTCTTACACTTACATCATGTTGTGTAGGGTCAGGCGTTGTCATGTGACAGGCCATGACCCTCATATAAATCATTGCCGTGTAAACTGTAAAAATCACACTTCATTTCTTGAAGACTGAGCAGTCTCAAGAAAAGAATGAAGATATCTGGCCATAAAACAGCAGCTGCAGTATTAGTGATATAGAAAATTAACTCATTTTTTTTCTTGACGAACAGAGGTAAACCAAACATCTGGCTGGTTTCGGTTGGTGTTATTTGGCCAGGGGGACGGTGATAATTTTACCTTCTTCTTTTTCTAAAACCTTGCAGCAATTTAATGGGTGAAAATTATGCAGCAGTGCAAAAAAGCACTCAAGTTTAGCCAAATGGTTTCTCTTTGGTCTCTGTGGGCATCTGTAAAAGTCTGGGTGGAGACAGAATCTAATACCTTGCCTGGATTTCCCTCTTCAGCCTGCAAACGAACCACTCCCATTTCACAGTTTCACCCTCCTTTTCTCACACCCTCTAACCTTCACCAGCCACGGTCTTCAGTTAGATAAGAGAGAGCAATTACATTAAATTCAAGGTTACCTGCATCTACCTAGTCGATAGCTGGTGACTGCCTCACGCTGGGGGCATGCAGCATGAGCAAGCATGGGATGTGATTCATCTTCTCATGGTCCCTGGGCAACAACCAGAGAAAAGACAGTGCCTTTCCAGGGGTCTCACTGATGCTGGGGGTCTCCTCGGAAGCAGGGTACCTACACCAGCACCCATACCTGCACCAGCAGGGTGCCGTGCTGCAGGCATTGCTCTGAGATATATACTTCAACTGGACACATTGGTCAACATGGACCAACAAGCAACAGCTGAACCTCAGCATTTATCACAGATCCCCACACCTCCATCTGCTCCCACCTTGAGTCCCTCTAGCCATCTGTGAGCCCCATTGCATGGAGACCCAGGAATACTGCAGGGCCAGACCGCCTGTGGCAGGAAGAGCTCAGCCCCAGCAAATTAATAAGGTGCCACCTCTCTGGCATGTGGCACTTGGCATGGAGCGGTCTTCCTGCAGCAGAATTGTGCTCCAGCATTTCAGCTTTGGTTTTCAAAGGGACATGTCTAGTCCTTCTGTTTGCAAACAGGGGAGAAGGAGGCATGCAGAAAGCTGGAAATGGCGACTCTCGGAGCTGCAAACGCTCCCAGCCGGGGCAGTGGGGAATATGCAAGGCCATGGTTGTAGCGTTTGTCATGCTTCCAGCACAGCAATTAATTTGCCATTTATTTTACCAGTCACCTAATATTTTGGCTTTTGTGTCTCAGCCTCCCTCTCCAGCTATTTCCTAAAAGTTTGTTTAGCTGCATTATAACGTATGTTCCCTGGACTTTAAGGTACCCTTAATTTCTCATTAGCTGTTAGCTCTGCCCTCTCACGCTGCATGCGACACAGGAACTGGATGTTGTGTTACAGACCTGTGGCTTTGCCATAAAGCCCAGCTGGTGTTTAAAAGCTGACTGGCCAAATGCTAAATGGTCAAAAACCTACATGTTGACTAAACTGACTTGACATTTTTTGGTGCCTCCTAGGAGTGGGTTACCAGTCCATTTGTAGTCATTTAAACAACAGACCTCTGAAATGCAGCCCACCTAAACCCCAGCGTTTTACAATACCAACCAGTTCAACCGAAATGTATTTATTGCATGCTTATGCAGCTCAGCCTGTGGCTCTGATCCACCCCACCAGGTTCTCAGCTGCCAGGGATATGACTGAGTGCTGCTTTGAGCAAAGCGCAACTGAGGAAGTTCTTCGCCTCAGTGCCTGGAGTTCAAGGTCAAGGTGGAATGAACGGCTGAGCCAAAGAGAGCACCAGGCTCTGCTGAAGCAAAAGGTTTTTATGGCAGGCTGTCACAGTAACCAGACATGGTATAGTCATGAAATGTGAGTTTCTGCCTGGACACTTTGCAGTTTGCAAAGCATATGCAAAAACTTCTGATAATGCTTTGCACTTAAACTGTAGTATTTTTAAGTAGAGTTTTATGCAAACCCTAAAGTGCTGTGTATTCCTAATTCCACTTGGAGAAAATGACATTGCTTAAACATACTGAAGCAGTTGGGAAAATATCTTGTTTCCTAACTCAGCAGAACTGAGTTCAGGGAGATGAAGGCATGGCTGTTGATATCAATCTTTGAAATGCCTTCCCTCCTTGCACAAGCCAAGCATGCCTAAGTGACTACGGTCACTATAACTTTTTGGTAAGACAACAGATAATACAAGAAAGGTAAATGCTGAAGAAGCTTTGAGTCTTTCTTGTCATAGACAGTCATTCATACTTGGTAAGGAAATACCCTTCCAGGCTCCTTATCTTCCCTTCCTCCAATTACAACACTTAGCTTTCCCAGTCCAACCTCTTTCACACCTCTCTGTGATCTCTCCAAGATATGCAGGTACTTGGGGAGAATGGAACCGAGCATCTGGGAGTGCAAAGCTGCTGAGTGATACAGCTAGGGTTTTATTCAAAGATCATTGGAGGAATTAGCATGACAGAGTAGATCGGAAAAGCTAATGGAGATGGCACCGAGCTACTGTGGGAGTCTGGGGCACTGAAGCATGGAGAGAAGGAGAATAGAAAGAAAAAGATCAAGCTCTTTAGCTCTTAGGCTGGGGAAGCCTAATTTCTGTTTTCTCAGTCCCCCACCTACACCCCTGCCCACAGCGTGGCTTTCCAACTTTTCAGAAAATATGTTTATGAGGTTCCTCCTCTTCTCCTGCATCTTTTCTGCATCTTTTCTCCAACTCTTCAGCTTCTCATGCTGACACTTAGCTTTTCTGGGGGGAGGCAGAGGGGAGAAGGTTGAAGAAGCAGAGCCAGATTTGCTGGTCAGACACAGGGCCAAGACAAGTACAGTTGATTCAAAGCCAGTGTCAGGGTCCTGTGCAAGGTGAGGGTTACCAGAGATTCAGAGGTATGAGCAGGGGGCAGTTGGGTTGGGCTGTATGGTGATACTGAGAATGTTGTTTCAAAGAAGATCAAGTAACTAAGCAATTTACAACAGCAGACCTACCTGCCATCAGTTTCACAATGGCTAGGTTACACTTCGGGAATACCATCTTGCATCTTCTCCCTTTCAATGCAACATTTCAGTTTGTGTCGGGGCAAGTGGATAGACAGTATTCAAACCATATTCACACTGCCCGCCAAATACTATCCACATCATCTAAAGGTCACTACACTTCCATCCTTGTGGTAAATCCAATCATCAGGAGTTGACTAACACATAAACAGCTGTTAAAGTACACCCTACAAGCCATAATGACAACTGGGGTTGGGCAACAATGTAATTTGTGTACCAAAATGAGTACTGGAGTACTGTTAAGACCAACTGGTCTTAACAGCCTATGAGTTAATGTCAGCCCCTTGAACTGGTCAGCTCTTGGAAATGGGTTTGAGTTTAATAATGTGAGAAATTATAGTTGGTGTATCCACAGATGCAAGGCTACTAACATTGCAACCATCAATTTTCATTACTCACTACAAAAATAGTAGTGAATTATTATTAGCTTAAAAAAAATACTGAAAAAATATACATGTTGTTACATTAAATTTAAACTGACATCAAAACATGCACTCTTAGCAGTGGAAGTAGCCAAGATATTTTTGATACTAAAATATTTATTTAAAAAATAAAAGAAGTATTCTCCCTCATTTGGTAAAAGAAAAATCAACACTGTGTGTCCTCAAAGAATTGATCATTTTAGCTCTATAAGTAGAAGGAAATTTGTAATAACTATGGATTCCCAGTCTAGTCCAGGGGTTGAATATTGCTATTGAGGAGACAACTAATCATTTTTTTAAAATATATAAATAATATATTTCATTTGCAAATGAAATTGAACCCTGCCCTGAAGTTTGGAACATCTTCAATTTGTAATTGTACAAAGAAGCTGGGAGAACTGAATCAAAACAGAAGCTTTTTTGTGCGTACGTGCATGCGTGCATGCACACGCACATGTGTGGGTGAGTGTGCTCATGCGGGTGGATGAGAAAGAGGGAGGGAGAGAATAAAGGAGAAAAATTTCCCTTGCTTCCTTATTTTTGCAACTCAGGACCTGGCAATAGGTGATTTCCAGTCATTGATCTAATGTCGCAGGCCTCATCATAGGCTGATACCTCCAAGATTAGATTTGTGCCTAAGACTTCCCACTTGGAGAACTTTGATATTTTTTCTGTATGCCTCATGAATATGTGATATGTTTCAGTAAATGCATGAAAAAGATGTTCTAAAGCAAGAAATGAAGCTAGTCTTAAAGCTCAATATTTGCCAAAAAAGTTATGGAATAGGTAGGTTATTTAATCAGATATATGATAAAGTATTTGAATAAATAAACTTGTATTTAATGATACAATAAATATTATCTCATTTCAGTAGCTGAGGCATTGCTGATCAAGTTACTTTACTAAAAGCCAATTTGAAATCAGCAATGAATTACTGACCAATAGTGCCTAAAATAAGACCTGCTCATTCTGGCTTGGTCTATGGTCATAGCAAATTTATCAATCCATCTTTTCCCTTTACCTGACTCATCTTTTTTGGTCTCTTTCAGTCTATTTGTTGCCCCTGTGGAGCACCACCAGTACTTACTGCTCAGACAAGCAGTCTTGGGGGAGGAGAGACGAGTGCATGAGAGCTTTGCGCATGAATGCAAGCACAAATATTCTGTGCCTCTGAGTGCAATAGAGAAAAGTTTGTTTTTTCAGTGTTTCAAGCTTTTTAACTCAACAGAGTTGTACCACAATCTTAGCTTCCCATCCAAGTCATGGTATCAGTGCTTCTGTGATTATCCTTAGACTTGTCTGGTTTTGTATTCAGCCCTCAGTGAAAACACTTCCATTCAGGTAGATTGTACAAGGAATCTTCCTTTAATTTGGGCTTTACATTTGAAATCTGGGGAAAAAAATTCCTGATATTTAGCCTAGATTAAATATGGCTCACTAACTACAAAGGTAAATCCAGCCTCATGAACTACGTAACTTATTAATTGCTCCATAGGGACACAGGATACATGGAGTGGCTAAACAGGGACGAAACATGATGCATCTATTTCACGAGCCGTAAAAAAGAGCAGATGGATACAAAGAGAGCACATTATAGCCAGAAATCTTGCAAATTCAATGACAGATTTAAAGGAGATGGGAGGCAGTTCAATGTACATTAAGTAGGACATCTCAGATTTTTGAGGCAGAGAAACATAAAAAAGTCTAATAAAAGAAAGCAATGAAAAGACAATTCTGTAACAAATGAAAGGGATAGGAATGCTACAGGAGACACACTAGCAAAAAACATACAGAGGGGTAAAAGGGGAAGAAATTCCAAAAATGAGAACAACCTTCTACTTTGAAGAAATAGCCAGACTTCAGTGTATTTTGCTAAATTATTCCTTCAAACCTTCTGAAAGTCAGGTATCACAAATACTCAGACTATGGAAAAGTAAACTGTGGCAGCCCTCAGCAGAGTTGCATACCTGCTAAAGAAAACAAATTTTGCAGGTTTAATTTCAGACCTAGGACTTTTAAGAGTGTCCCTCCAACTCAACACTCTTAAAGATGTCTGAATTTCAAGTTAACTTTGCCCTCCGGAAGACACATATAGGCAGAACAATGTGAGTGTGCAGCATTTAAAAGCTTGAAAACACTGGTCTCCAAAGGCCCACATGCTGCTCCCCATTTTTTTTTGGCAAGGCTAATCCTTGGCTAAATATTGGCACAGCTTCAAATCATTAATTACAGATAGATGGCTATTTATAGTGCTGATAGCTTCCAGAGCCCTAAAGCAGCTGCCATGCTAAAAGGAGAGGTATATGCAGAATATTTCTTGTTTGTTTGATTGCTTTTTCTCCTAAATCTTCTCCATTGTGAATATTGCTATCTTTCTGCTTCATCTCTGTTTCTGCCCTTGCTTTTCCTTCTGTTTTCTATTTCATCTATTAAGTTGCTGCTCCTCCTTCCCTACCTCTCTGTTCTTGTGTTTTAGCCATATTAACTTGTCCACTTTCTCCTTTCTCTGTCGTCCTACCCCAGATTACAACAAACAAATTGAAATATGAGGGGAATAAGATGACGGATTGCAAGTCTAGTACGCTTATGGCATATCTCATGCTACTTGGTACGTGAAGCCTTAGCATAGGACTGGAACTTGACTTGAGAAATAGTAATTTTTATTTGGAAAAGAGAAAGCAGCTTTCTAGTACACGTGGTTTCTGAGAAAACATTATCTGAGTGTACCCTGAAGGCTAAGAAACCAAAGGCAAATAAAAGGAACCTCAAATTGATTATTTTTAAGCCAGAAGGCAAATAAAAAGGAACTCCAAATTGATTATTTTTAAGCCACCCTCATCACGTATGATTTTGGAACACTTAGCGCTGGCAGCACTGCAACATGGATCAAGTGTAGGATTTGCCAAAAATCAGTCTGAGCTTCCTCCATATGTTTTCTTCCTCTTTTGCTCTAACCTATTCGTGCAGGATTTTTAAAGACTGACTGTTAAAATCTATCACCTGCAAACTAGCAAAGCAGCAGTGTGCATCCTGAAAACTGGTGAAAAGAAGCAGTACCAATCTAAATGGGGAACTGAGGAATTTTGTGACTGCCTTGCTCCCTCCTTTCTCAGTTCCCAAATGAGGATGGGCTCCGAGCCTGACTCTGAAACCAACACACTCTTCTGCCTCATTTCTAGGGCTGGTTCACCAGGCCACATGTCCTCTTGTGACCATAGATAGCAAATAATGACAAAAATGAGCAGTAGGGTGACAATGCAGACAAGTGGTGAGCATTACTTGCGCTCAGGTTCCCAAGGGTGAGAAGGGAACGTGCTAAGCCACAGCATCATCTTCCTCTTGGGTCTGGGGCAGGGGGGGTATTTGGTTTCCCCTGATTTGCTTTGCTTTTAATAGCCTTAATGATGTCTCAGTAACGGCTCAGCTTAACTAAGAAACTTCTCCAAACTTGACCAGATCTTTGTGATGGATGAAAAAGTCTCATCAGCTTTGCATTTTCTGTTTTGTTTTGTTAAGAGGGGGAGCGGCAGCATCAAAAGATTACAGAAGTGCAACGGTATTCCCTGTTCTCAGCTCTCTTCTTCTGTTCATGTAGCTAAGGTGTCTGGCACCCCGGCAGGTATCACGGTATTTCTGGTTTGATTAGCACAAGTGATACTGGAAATACCATATGACATGCTCCTCTCTGTGCAGCTACTACCTTATTTTTCAATCGTTTTCGGCACGAATCCGTCTATTCCACTCTAAGCTGATCTAAACCTCGGCAATCAGAAAGGAAATAGCATGCAAAGAAGAAAAACAGCTATTTACAATTACAGCGACTGGGGTTTTTCCAAGAAATTCTGATTTTGTGTATTCCTCTGCCCACGGTGTTTCAGTTTCTGTGGTGGATAGTTTGATAGATCTGAATTGGAATGACGTTCAGCACACAAGAGGCAGAAACAAGTGCAGAAACCTTGGCAGAGGTGGTGTTGGCTGTTTGCTGGTGGCGAGGATATGGAGACTAGTTGACAGTGTAGTTCAGGACACGGTGAGTTAGGGTTTAATTGCTGAGAGTGAGCCATGGAAGGGATTCAGCAATTCCCGTCCAAACTGAACCTAACACAAGAGTTTTACGGGTGTGTAGCAGACATGTGTTCCCGCTATGAATGTACATATGCAGTGAGGAAGCTAAATGTTTCTAAAATCTCAGCAATACTAGGAGAACATAGATTCAGGTTCACCTTTCCAGAACTGCATCAAGCTCTTTCTGCATGTTAATGTCACCCTGTGCCTCCTCTATGTGCAGGCACACCTGTCTCCTTCCTGAACCTTCTTGCCATTTTGAAGCTTTCATGTTACTGGGTAAATGCCGATAAAACTTATTCTGGCTCTTTTGTGAACTGCACAGGAAGATAAGGTGCTTAAAATCAGCAGTAATATCCGAGGCCGAACAGTGCATTTAGGAGCTGGCAGAAAGTGGCTTTTGAAGCAGCATCTTTTTGAAAGTCAAAAGGTCTCAGAGATACAGCCAAACTGTTAGAAAAATTCCTGACTGTAATGCTCATTTGTCCAGTTCATAAATCTGCCTCTCTATTCTTCAAAGTGCCAAAAGCTATCTAGCCAGACATCCAGCTTTTATAAGACAGTCTAACAAGCTGTCTGGCTCAATTAGTTGAACTCTGATGGTGCTCCAGATTTTCAGTCAGCAGACCACTTTGTAAGGAAAATATCTACTCGCAGACCCTGTTCCCTTCCGGTACCGGTAGCTTAATCTACCATGTTATAGTTCTAAAGTGTTTTTTTCAATGAACCACAAGAAAAAGCTCTGCAGTCCATCCACACACCACAGTTTCAGATCCTTGATTCCTCAGCCTTTATTTCTTGGCCTTCTTCACCGTAAATGGTGGAAGCGATACTTTCTATGGTCTGGTTGTGCATAACACAACGTGAAAAAAAAGCTGCATACTTGGTTATAACAGAAATTCTTAGTACAAAAGTACACTTTGGGATTTCTTCAGCCTGAGCTCACTCTGTTCTTGGATAATCTCGTAACAGGCTGTTCTATATGATCACAGATGTAAATGGCCCCACAGAAGCTGGACTCTATTACCAAGTTAGACTGTATATGTTATATCTAATTGCTGTTTCCATTATAACGTCTAGTAAAAAGCTGGTATGGCTCAGTTAAACAGAAGCAGTCCTTATAAAAGGACTTCAGTTAGGGCTTTTAATCAATGAAGAGTAAAATAACCACTAGAATTACAGATTTGTTGTGATGCCTCTTCCTAGAAAATGACAATGCTTAAGAAAGTAACCTTTTTTTTTTTTTTTTCTTCCTAGCTGCCCAATTAACCTAATTCTTCGAGTTTTACCTTTGGCAGTCAGCATACATACAGAGAGATTCTCTTTCTTTCCTGGCAGACAAGGGGCAGAGACATTTGCACCTTCCCGTGTTTCTACTGTTCGCCACTAACAGCTTCAGCAACGCTCTCACCAGTGCTCCCAAGAAGCCGGCTGCTTTGGTGATCCCTCACTAGTGATGTAGGCATCAGTAACGCAGCCACACAGACTTTAAGGAACAAAATCCAACCAGAAACCTGAAAAACTGGAGGCTCAAAATGAATTATTCCCCACTATTTCATGCACTGTTTTCTTTTTTTTTTTTTTTTTACATTGGCCATGAAAAGCTTATTCAAATACATTCTATCCTATGACTGAAAATTGACAGTGATAAAATTCTCAGTCATGCAAAACACAAAGAAAAAAGGTAAATATACAGTGGGGATGCAATATTAGTAGAGCTCTCTATTTTTTCAGGATTTACTACATTTCAGCAAGCAAATTCAGCAAAACTATATAGATTCATTTTCGTCTGTGTTTAGTTTTTGGATTTTGACCAACCTCTGGCAATATGAGATGAATCCAAATAAGATGCTATTTCTATATACTACGTGGTTAACTTAATTTTGTACAAAGTTTCAGCTAAGTGCTTAAAGCGCAACACAACAACTTATCATCTTACATGAAGCAAATATCAGAGGAAAGCTATTTTTAAACGAGTTGCACTGACTTCAACACATTTTAGAGCAGGCCTTATTTTCATAAACTTTACAAGTTAATATGCTATTTTTATGAGAGATAATCATCAGGATTACATGGAAAGATGTTGGCAAAGTAACACATATAGTAAAACAATTCTCAAAATACTAGTCATTATTCTCAATTATGTTTTCTATTTGATTGTTAAAAGCCATTCTTGTTGACCCAGCAATATACACTTGGCTTTGCAGCCACTGTTGCTGCTTAGTAATGTCTTGGGAAATCCTATGCCTTTGAAACTCTATGCAAATCGTCTAAAAGGAGCCAACGTTAACACTCAGGCTGAATTAGAAAATAGGAAAATACACAAAGTAAGTAGTTTAAGGACAAAGTTGTCTCTAGCTAAAATTAAGCACTGATTCACAGTGACATTATAAAAACACTAAACTGTACATTAAAATTCCTAAACATCGCTGCTATTCACAACAGGCCAATGCAAACATTTGTTACTTCTGTGTCTGAGAGTGAATTTTTAAGTTAGGAAAATGATGTCAGTATAAAAGAATTCAAAACTAATTTTATCTGATTGGCAAGTGAGTTCAAGTACTGAGATACTAAATAAATATTTGACAGCACCATTCCATAGTATAATTTATTTCACATATGCACTAAATTAAAAGGAAAGCTTTTCTAAACTGCAAGCAATTTCCAGGCAAACCACTAAGCAGGATGATGGTGATGGCTGCCATTGTGGCATGGTAGAGCACCTTCTCACCCTTGCAAAGGTCACCAGAGTTTTGAGCAAATAATCAAAACCACAAGGCAGAGTACAGTAGGTCTGCTTTTGTCACACTTGTGACAGGACATTTAAATTTATGCCGCTGAGCGCTTCTGCTCATGGGGAAGTAGGAAACAATGCTGAATGCCTGACCTTGTATTTGTGTCAGTAGGGCTACCACGATGGGTAAGGAGTTCCAAGTTTTGGTTAGCAATGGGCATTGCTGGGGAAATTCATTCCACTGTGACAGAGCTGTTGTTAAGATCCTATTTAAATCTGTGATGTGTCTCAATGAGTGTGAGGAAATGTGTTATTCGTGCAACGACCAATACTCACGGGCACGTGATGGCACAGGGCGAGATACAAGAAGTATGCAAGAACTATATGCACAAACACACCCAGAGCTCAGAAGTCCTGTCAAAGAGGAAACTGAAATACAGTGTGCACCATTTCTTTGTTGTATGCTGAAATGGAAGTTGCAGAGGTGCTATACTTTCAGGTCCCCATAGTTTCGGAAAAGATAGTCTTTTTCAGTGGTTCCTACCAAAGCAAAGCTCTGTTATTTAAGATTCAAGCAAAGAACAAAGAGTTTCACATCATTACAAGGATATAGAGCTGCATTTTTAATACTCTAATTATGGAGACAGATAATCAACTTGATTTAGACCTTACTGAAATGTTAGGGTCAAAGTTAGAACTGAAATTCCTTCAAATTGAGACACTATTATGCAGTATTTTTATTTAAACCCCCACAGAGACAATAAATAGTTGCACAGTTCAGCTGGTTTATATCCCAGAGGACTTATCAAGGGCAAGGTTCATAACTAATTATGAGAAAATATAGGTAACACTTATCTCGAATGCAAGCCTTACCTATATGCTTTTAAAATACTACAATGTACATGCTGCTACAATCTTTTGGATGTTAAATGCAAAACAAAAAGTATTCAATAATAGTTACACTTACAAGACAATCATCAAAAAATCTGTGCTTTTCTCCCCATTACAGAAAACGGAGAAGAGTTGTAGACATCTATTTATCAAAAAACAAAAGAAGCAAAATGGAAATGAAAACTCGATTTATATGGGGAAATTAAATTCAGAGTTCAGACATTTTTTTCAGGTTTTTATCGTACATTTCATGTTTCCTGCTTCATTCTCATCCATAACTTAGAGAAGCCTGGAATATCTACTGATTATCCTACAAATCATGAAACCTTAACTAATATGCCATTAAAATACTTGAACTATTAAAAGAAAAATGAATACAGACAGTATTGGAGGTCTACATTAATCTTCACTCTCGATCTAACAATTTAAATCATATGTGAATGTACATGCTCTCGTCTTCTTGACATACTTTCTGTCATGTACACAGGGTCCTTTTCTTTCTAGAGAGCGCTAATACAGAAAAATGCATTTGTTGTGAAGCTTCACTAATACAATACAGAGTCTGTATAGCACTTTGGCATTGTTCTGGATGAAAAGCATTACATGCACGTAAGCTGTGTCATTAAAAAAACAGTTTGGGAGATTAGAAAGAGTGAAAACGAGAAAGAAAACAGTGGTTCTGAAAGAAAATAATGGTGCTGGGAAGTCAACATTCTATCTTCCTAGGCTTAGAGTGCCACATAATTACCAGTGTGAAGTAGCTGTTCACTTTATTTATCATTGCAAAATAAACTCTCTTTGTGTGCACGGATGTTCTGTTGCACTTTGGAATTAACTACAATTCATGGCTATTGAGACACCAGCAATAAACCATTTTCTAACAACATGCAGAAGGAATCAGAAGGCTGACTCACAAGTCAGTACTTATTCAGTTACCTACTAGCCTTGTTCCCAAAGTTCAGAGGTCTCAGTATCTTCTTTTGCAATTTCTTCTGTTTCAAAACTTTTGGCCTAAATGCCCATGTAGAGATGCTACACACACAATCTTATGGGCAACTACAAGTGCCCCCAAACTGGGCACAGATTGGATACAACTGATGGGTTTGTGGATGTATAAAAAGGTATTTGAATGACAGGTTTAGGTAATTTCATCTATAATTTGTAGCAGAAGTTTGGACTATCTGTATTATTTCAAACTACAGGGAAATTAGCAACTGTTCAATTTAATAGCATCTCCGAGAATATGAATGTGTGGTATAAGGCTGTGGCACACTGAATGACTACAGATTTTTTTAATAACACTGCAATTAAACAGCTACTGTGATGCCAATGTATTATTCCAAATTATGTCAGCCTAAAATGGTGAAATTAAATTAAACATATTACAGCTACACCTGATTCTGACCACAGCTGGTTTGAGCTGAAGTGACACATCCTGACATCAGACTAGGTTAAATGCCAGTCCAGAGCTGACTTATTCTTTGGTTACCATAAAATTGACAGAAAACACTTTATTTTTGTGAGAAAATAACTTGAATAAAGGAAATAAATGTTTGTCACCACAATAACTTGCTGTTTTCAATGTAATATTACTGAAAAATAAGTTTTTAATAGGTGAAAATTTTGAACATGGGATCTAAAGGCAATTGCACTGCTCTTCTTTCTCCGATTTGTAATTACATTGACTTTCTTCCAGCTTTTCCTACACTGCTCTTCTTTCTCTGATTTTTAATTACATTGACTTTCTTCCAGCTTTTCCTACCTTGTCACCTCCTGTCATGACCCTAGTGCAGTGCTGTGTTGTCCATGAAACTGTACTAGTTTCTCTTCTGGCCTTTTTCTGAGCGTAGGCTTCAATTTCCTGCTGATCTACACAGTGCCTGGAGAATTGGTTTGTTTTGAAATGAGGTTGGTTTACCACCCTGTGTTGTAAATGCCACTCTCAACAGCGCAAACACATATGTTGGTTTGGCTTACCCGTGTCTTTCAAATCCCCAATGTTACGCTCCAGTAAATTTTACCACAGAACCTTTGCAACAGGCACATTCCACCCACCCGAAGCCTAATCCTCTACAAATATGCTCACGCAAACGTCTTGCTTCTCAGTATCATTTTCTACTTCACTTCTGCAGCATTGGAGTGGTCATTCTGGCTGTCAAGTGTCATTTTTGTCTGGAAAGGGCAAAAAGACAAGCAAAGAAAAACAAATAATTCTACAAAAATAAAGATGGATAGAGCAACTGGAACTGATAATGTTCATTCATCAGTGATTTCAAATTTCATGATGTGCAACAAGGGTGTGAAATTAAGATTCTCAAACTTTTCCTCAGCTGAGGAAGAGCAAATGATGGGAGCAAAGTGATTGTTGAGGAAAACTGTTAGGATAGTTCCTGCCTCACACCTTCCTCACTGAAAAAGGAGCCTGCCTCTCTTCATCCACTACAAAGGCAACACAGACACTTGTTTATAGACCTAACACATACCACACACATACTTCTACTGCATCCGCTACACAAAGGCTGCAGGTCATCTTGCAATATCTGCAGCCCTAGATTATCTCACCCTTTCTGAGAAGAAATCCGCTTTGTTCCATCCATCTGCAAGACAGCTAGAACCTTCAGACTCTGGGACCATGTCAACAGAAGAGGTAATGGTGAGTGGGAGAGGTAAAGCCAGAACAAAGTGGCATCCCCTTGGCTGGGGCACAGTTTTGTGGAAAAAAACTCTGGTGGTCCTGGGGGTCAGCAAGCCAAGCATCAAACAGCACCAAAGAACATCAGCCCTGGCAGCAAAGGCGGCCGACTGCATTGCATCCTGAGCTGTATGAACAAGAACACAACCGATAATCCCAGAGAAGTTATTATCTCCCTCTAGTCAGTGCTCATTAGACAACATCTGGAACACCGCGTACAGTTTTGGATCCCCAGTACAAGATAAATTGCAGCGAGCTCATGAAGGGTGACTAAGATGGTTAGGGAGGGCTGGAGTGCTTGTCCTGTGGGGAGAGGTGAGGGAGCACAGCTTGTTCAGCCTGGAGAAGGGAAGAGTTTGGGTGGACCTAAGAGAAGCCTGCTAGCGCCTGTTGGGAGGCTGTTGAGAAGATGGAGCCAGGCTTTTCACACAGTGGTGCACGAAGGGAGGACAAGAGACAACAGACATGAGATAAAAGACGACAGGTTTTTACTGGATATTAGGAAAACCTTTTTCTCTATTAAGACAGTGGAACGGGTTGCCCAGAAAGACTGTGCCATTTCCATCCTTGGAGATTTTCAAGATCAAACTGGCTAAAGCCCTGAGCCACCTGCTCTGATCTCAGAGCCAATCCTACTCTGAGCAGCAAGTCCAACAGGATGACCGCCCGAGGTCCCCTCCAAGCTGAATTATTCTGTGATTCTGTAATTCTAAATCATTATGTGTGCTGTTCAGAAAAACAGCTGCTGGAAAAGACAGCTTTAGTTACCTCTTATATGTTGGTTTCACCCTGTCTGAAATTCTGCATGCGAATGAAAATCATGTTGCTGTTTGAAAGATTTTAAGACTAATCTAAAATCATGCCTATCTTCCCAACTGATGAGCTTTATAGAGCTGACTCTTCAGAAATGTTGAGACTTACGGTGTTTCCATTTTGAGATTTTTCTTCCGGCATCCTATCTCCTAAATTCACACCTCAACCCTGTACTGCTGCAGTAGTCAGTGAATGCCAGGAATACAGCAGGAGGATGACCGTGGATAATTCCAGTGCAACCATGTAAAATCACAGAAAAAGCATCAGGAAGAGATAATGCTCCAAATGTTATAAAAGGAGTATTTGCAAGCAAAGTAATTGAATCGGTATGTAAAAAGCTTTCTCTGCCTTCCTCACATAAGATTATTTTGTTTGCTTTCACTTCAGGATTGATACTTTTTCAGAGAACAAAATAAAAGAGTATACCACATAAAGTCACAGTATACATTATTGGTAGTAATAGCTTAGCATCAATCTCACACTTCAAACAACGATAACTCTTTCCGCTTGAAGCTTGCTATTGCTTCACCCAGCTGTCACAATTCCTCTGTATAACATATGTTTTCCATCCGTCCTCACTTTCCTCCAAATTCTGACTTTTCTCCCCATAATTTCAGAGATCCTAAGACCGCTCATTTTCTGACTGGTTTCTGCCTTCAGTGTTAGCCAGACTGTGACTGACAGGAAAAGAAAACACGTAAGGCCAGTTACCCTGCTGCAGAAAACATAGACAATGGATGCAAAAATACACAGACTTGGTAATATCGCTATAGATGAAGAAGACAGGAGGTAAGGGTTGTTCCAGCAAGTGACCTTAAATAATACATTAACCGATGTGAGAAAGGAGACATTGCACTCAAATTTAACTCACTGTGAGAACGGCCAGAAATCCAGGATATTTATGAGACCTGGTTCCTATCATCCATATTGTCCACGGATGCCACTTATAAATATGTTTGCCCTAGTGGCAGGTGATATTCAGGCTCTTCAGGGAACAACCTGGAGGACTTCTGTTTGCCTTCTCCCAGTCATGGGACATCACTTCAACATCAGATGGGACCAACAGCAGCTATTCAAGAGATCAGGGCCTCTCCATGCACAAGGTGCATGCTTTTGTATCGCTTGGCACTGAATGCAAAATGTTCATGGACTTCTGAGGAAATCTTAAACCATGTCAAATCTTGACCCACTGATATCAGTGTCATCTTTCCAATGGACTCAATGAAATTGGGACCTTGCTCCTAGACTAATTAAAGTACTTGTCCCGTTCTGTATCTTTGAAAGATTTGCTCTATTTGGGATATACTGTGTATTTGTTGTAATTCTGGAAAATCTTTATTCCTGCAAAGAGCTTGTTCGCCAGAAAACTAAAACAGCATCACAATACCAAATGTACCAAAGACGTATGTATTGCAACGGATAACCTCTGTGAAAGCAGATGGCATTTCACTGATAATTTCTAGAAATCTCTTGGGACTGCTTGGCTGTTTCTATTTTCTGTATAAAGTATAATTAAAAGAAAAAAATTATAAGTGAAGTTCACAGTATGAATTCTTGAACTAACTTAATTGATGTCAGTAGAATTACAGTGGAGATAAACTTAGTTCCATGACTGTCAAGGAAAGAAGCTGTTAAACTTATGGAATTTTTTTGGTGCGCATTTATTTTTCTGGTAGTGAAAGGACAAAAAATATATTCTGTATAGATTCATATATTGTCTTAATAACATATCCAATCTGAAATAAGCATGATTCACCCTTCATAATTTATTGTTATCTTCACTAATGTGCTTATTACAACAGATAGTTGAAGGGTTGCCATTAGGATTTTGTCACCATATGATGTAAACCAAACTGAAAGTCATTTTTAGATCTCGTGTATTCAATTTTTAAAATATATTTCCTACATAAAAATGCAGAGAATATGGAAATTCTTTAGAAATATGGTCTTTGCCTTGTTTTTGCATGTTTTTCTATATTATTGCACACTTTTTTGGATATGTTACAGTATTTCCAATCAGCCATTAGTAATAGGTTTAGCAGTTGTTTCAACCTCCCTCAAAATTCTTGTTCTCATTTTTATTCCATAGAAGGCAATGTAGGGATCCATCTGCAAACACTTCCTATCCAAAGCAGTGCTTGCTACCATTAATACTCCTTGTGAAATCGAAGTAGCAAGTACTCTGCCTAGTAATGGGAGTCTGGAGGATTGAAGCTTAGGTTGCAAGACATTCAGGCAATACATGTTTCGCACTGCAAGGGTATACCATGATCTGTAACTCCTGCTTTCTGTTTCTAACACTGCTTCTGACCAGCTGTATCTACTTGAACATGGATCATACTGTCTTCAGTTTACCTGGATGTAGAATAGAAACAAAAACTGTCCCATGGCATTTGGGAACACAGTGCTTCATTAGGTAATTTGAGAACTAACCGTGCCAGTGACAGAAGTACATTGAGATCTTCAGTGGCAATGCACCCTCTGAAGTCCATGAAAAGCAAAATTTTCAAAAAGGTCTTACCCTAGTCTTTTTTTCTGTGTGGGCATCACATCTGTAACTCCCACTTACTGTTCTTGTAGCAGCAGTATCTGTGGTCCCACTCAGGGGCCCATTACACTAAACACTAAAGAAGAACATCCTGATAACATTAATGCTTATGCTTCTTTGTCTATATAACTGCATTTACATCTTGAGGCATCTAATTTCAGGTTTCCTATGCATTCAATAGAGAGCAGGTGGATTCTTAACTACTGACAGGGCATTATAAAGGGAATCTCTTTGTCTAATTTAAGCAGCTAATTTAGATGCCTAAAACTCAGCTGTGTCCAAAACTGTGCATTGAAGCAGCTGAATACAAACAAAACAAAAGCCTCAGGTGTCCAGTTCAAAGTGGTAATTTGGGAAGGAATCATCACTGAAAGGGGCAATGACTCTGAACTAACCAGAAGACTGTATAAAATAGCTATCTATGCTGTCTCTTCGTCTAAGTTCCCTACTGTGCTCCAACCTTTTGTTAGTGAGCTAGATGAGAAGGACCTCTCTGCATTTAAATCTAATCCAAGTCCAGTGTTTTTCAAAGAATCAAGCACATTTTTTATATTTAAGAAATCATGAATAAGAAATACATGATAATGGCAATGGCAGAGGCATGAAATAGCTGTTCTGTTAAAGCAACAGCATGTACTCCAAGTTTAGAGAAAACAAACATGCTGCCAAGGCATTTGACCATAATAATTTTCATTCTCCATTTAAAATTCTAGTATTTATCTTCTCTTCTGCTTTTATCCAATAAAACTCCATTCAGGTTTCTACCTGCTCAGACAACAAAGATGCAATGACTTTTAGTTTACCTGACCAACAACTAGCTACATTAAAAGGCTTTTCTTTCACAGTTGCAAACTAACATTATTAGAAAATTCCAAGATACAATGTACAGCATAGAATGGGTTTATCAAACATCATTTTCAAACTGCAGAATCGTTGGATGCTACGACACAATCTAAACTCAAATTAGGTCTACTTAAATTTACAACTAATTTGAGTGCAACAATCTGAAAAAAATTGTCTGGTACTTTTATGCAAATAAATATACATATATTCCCTCAAAACACAAAGCTCAAGCAAAAATCTTTGCAAAATATCGTTAAAAGTTCACATTTGTATCTTTTAGTGAGTGGCTTAGAAATGTCTGTAAATTAAAAAGCAAAAAGCAAAAAGCACAGCAGCACAGTGTATCAGCAAAGGATTTTATCGCACTTTGTAAAGGGTATCCTATTCCATTACTGCTTCTGTCATCCTAATATGTTTCACATGAACACAATGAATCGGAACTAATTCAAAGAAGTATTAAACAGTAAGTTTTATTGACATTTATTTTGTCACAGACAGAAGATCAGGACATGCAATAAAATGCCACTCGCGAATCTAAGTTTTATTTTTATCTGCAGCCACACAAATCTTACTACACTGACTTTCTATTCCTCTAATTTTGACTTCCATTTTTTGAACATATCGCTAAGACAAATATACTAGGCTACTGGGGAAGCCATACATGGTCAAACTGCTACCACAAGTCTGTACCGCGTGTAAAGTTAGCCTGTATCTGTGTACTGTTGATAGATATATGCAACAGCAGTTAAACAAATGTACTATGTCCTTGTCAGGAACATAAGCCAACTTTCCAAACTTTTATCAAACTAGTTTTCCCAAAAAAATATCTTCTAAAGGCAAGTATGACAGAAATTTCAACACTTTTTACTTAAACTAGAAATTAAATTAAAACCACCTGAGCAGTGCTCCTTCTGCATGGCAAATGAAAGCGTGCTCTGAAATGCATTTTAAATGTATCATGTTAGAAGAAATGCATAGAGAGAAAATTCCGGAACTGGATATGGAAGAACTTCCATAGCAGCTCTATGTTTTTGTGCTTACTGAACTACTTCAGTAGGTGATGATAGCCAATCATATATGCACCTATAGGACTGCTGCCATGGCTTATCAAAGTCTCACACACAGATAATAATTGTCAAACTTTGACAGCTCATTATTATTTGAGTGACTGTGGTAAAGTTCAAAGACTTCATCTGGTTGAATCTTTGTTCTTTGTTTGTATAAAATAATTCACTGCCGCAAAGATTCACTAATACAGAACTGAGTTTAAAAGCACTTCTTCAATTTTTTCTGAAATAATGGGAACATAAAGGAAGGACCAACCCTGACCTCTCAAAAGTAGGAAAAATGGGTGTTATGAGAAAGTCTTGAATACAAAGGTGCCACATATTCTCTTTTTTCTGACTGAAAATACTGTCTGGTCGACACTCAGAAGACTTCCTTATTTGTCTGGGATTTCCTGATGTATGGCAGCATGACCAGAGCTACTGTACAGGGATTACAACCGGGCTGCCACGAGTTAAGATAAGCTGGGACACACTCACAGACCTGTATACGCACAGAAGTTGCTGACTTTTGGAAAACACCGGACTGACTGCACAGCCATGACAGACTCTGTACACCCAACTGCTCAGGCATCTCCAGACTCACATATATTCCCTGCTCTCTGAACTTGAAGGAGGCCGATTCTTCTCCTGCACTTCCTGTGGCTTCATTTGAAATTCCCTACGTATATATTTTTGCCAACCAATTTTACACCTTAGAATTGACAGAATAATACAAGTTGGAAGTGACTTCCAAAGGTCATTTAGGCCAACTTTCTATTCAAAGCAGAGCTCACTTCAAGTAAGAGCAGGTTACTCGTGACCTTGTCCAGCCACATTTTGAAAATATCAATAGTGGAGACACCACTGTCTCTCTGAGCCCTGTTCTAGTGCTCAGCCACTCTCATTGCCACGAATCTTCTCATGTCTGATTGGAACTTCCCTTATTGCAACTTGTGAGCGTTGTCTCTTAGTCTTTCACAAGACATCTTCAAGGAGAGTCTGGCTTCATCTTCTCTACAACCCCCTTTTTAGATAGCAGAAGAGTGCAATTAGATCCCACCTGGACTTCTCCTTCTCCAAACAAACACCCAGTCTCTCCTTGCTCGGCATATGCTGCGGTCCCTAAAGACTATACTGCTCCTTCACTGGGCTCTCTCCATTTTGTCAACATCTCTCTGATGATCAGGACACAGAACTGCTCACAGTACTTCAGATGCAGTCTCACATGTGTTGAAATGTAGGGTATAAGCACTTCCCTCAACCTCCAAGCTACTCTCTTGCTAATGCCATTGTTGTTGCTGCCAGGGCACACTTCCGACTCATGTCCAGCTCATTGTCCACCAGGACCCCCAGGTCCTTTTCTACAGAGCTGCTTTCTAGCCAGCCAGTCCCCAGCCTGTGCTGTTGCAGGGGGTTACTGCATCCCAGATGCAGGACTTTGTATTTGCCTTTGCTAAGTGTCCTAAGATTCCCATCAGCGCATTTCTGCAGCTTGCCAAGGTCCCTCTGAATGGCCACCCCGCCTGCCAGCAAGTTACATGCGTCTCACGATCCAGGAATGAGGTGGCTGCAGATGCACTGCGTCACTTCGTCAGGTCGCTGGTTTGGACCCCCACAAATTACCTGGGCAGGGCAGAATATTCCCAGCCTATGGTATGTGCACTATTAGCAGTATAAAAGCAAATTTTGAAAAGGCAACAGCACCACAGAAGTATAAATCCTGGTACAAAGCTAGCATGTGCTGGTGCCATGGTTGGGGAAGAAAAACGGTTTAGGAAGTCTTGATCTATCAATTCTTACAGGGCAGTACATGAAAACCCATGTCAGACATTAAAACAACACCTATTTATGCCTAATGTGAACATGTAGAGCAAACCAAAAAAGCATCCTAGAAACAAGATATACTCCCTTGACCATTTTTTACTCATAATGGCAATTAACAGAGCGGACCTTCTTGTCACAGTCATTTAACTTAAGGAAAGATGAGCTCCTTCAGATCCAACATAGTCATTTAAAAAGTTAACCACCTACAACCATTTTCCTACACATTTTATAGTCAAAGTCCTTCACAGCTGAGTTGTGTTAACACGATCCTAAGTGAGCTCTTTATCAGTCTTGGTGCAAGTTAGCTTGAAGCACCATCAAGTAAGCTTCATGAGCGTCTGCTATGCTGTGGAAGCAAAAGCTGTAATGAACAGCTGGGAACTGTAGCATCCTAAATTTATTGTGCCCATTCTCTGGGATGTACTTTCATTTGACTTACATAACGGGAGATAGGGAAAAGGGAAGAAAAAGTCAACAATTACCTTGTTTCAAAACAAATTCCTTCAGCCAGCTAGGCAAATTTCTGGAAAAATTTACATGTAGATTTACAAGCACATGCCCACTGCTAAGAATTCTGGCCCACTTCTAGACTCAAGGAAGTCCAACAATCAAAGGACCACTGTAGAGGAAGCTACTGCATGGCACGTGTCCTCCTGCGCTGAGAAGGTTCAGCCACTGCAGCCTGGCATTGTTTGGTAACAACACGCATGGGGAAATCTTCACTGGTTATGGAGGGAAGTTGGGAAAAGCGTGAATGGGTGGAATCCAGAAACAAAACTCCTTTTGTGAGACTGGGCTACTCAGTCTCTGTGATGGCTTTCCGCAATCTGAAAGTCTCTTGTGGGCTGTGGGACCTAAGAGCCCAGAGGCCCTGAAGCTGCTCTTTAGCAAGAGCAAAAACCACCAGAATCATACTTACTAACCCACCCTCTCATGGGTGGCACTTGTTCATTTTCTCTGACAAGTTTTTTAAACTATTTTTCTTTTAAGTTTGGTAAAAAGGTAAGAAGGGAATTGGGTCAGCATTCAATGAGAGTCTAGACCAATTAGGAGGAACTTCAGATGGTTAAGTTAAAAGGCCAAGCTGTTGAACATAGCTCTGCAGCGTGCAAAATATAAAAAGACGTGAGTAATAACTTACTTAATTAGTCATTCTAAAATGACCAGTGCAAAGGCATTATCTATAAAACCTAATGATTTTAAAAGAATGCTGAAATTAGAGTTGGGTGGGAATTTTTGGACGCAAAATTTTTCATCACACAATACTGCTGTGGATTACTTGCAAACAGGACACTAAACATGGACATATTCTCTTAACACTTCAGATGTATATACTGAGACATTCCAGAGACAAGAAATGGAGAAGACAGACCAGGAGATATACACTTCTGTACACACATTTCTGAAGTCTCAATTCCACAAGTAATCGCTTATTTGACAAAACTCAAGCCAATTTAGAGGGGTTTTTTTAAGTAAGCTTTTCTTGAATATTGAAGTCATACCACAACATAGACAAAAAGGAGTCCAGAAAGTCAGTAGTGCGGTGCTATAACATCATCAGCTGGTCCAGAGCCAAAGATACAGATTTTGGTCTCTCACATCCTGAACAAATACACAGGTGGGAAATATATGGCTGACTTCTCTTTCTTGGGACATGAAACAAGGAGCTTTCTTTCCTACAGTCTTTTGATACATAAAATATTGATTCAAATCTATTCTGTAATGTTCCACTCCTTACAACAGTTTTCAGTGAAATGAGGGCTGATGTTAGGCCATGGAGAGTCTACTTGCACATTTGTCTCCTGTCTTGCCTCCCTTGAACAAACAGATCCCAACTGGGCTACTTCTTATCCTGAACTCCTCTTCATGGAACACAGCTATTATTTTGCAATGTCCTTTATTTTTGCAAAATCAGATTTATTTTTTCTTTTTCTTCAGGTTGCTGCAACTCAAAGTGATTCTAGCTCCCTAAAATTCTTCCTTTTTACTGTAGTGATAGGAAAATTTGCCACTATCTTTATAGTAGAGTCCACAGATTTGCATTGAACTAAAAAAAAAAAAAAGAAATCACATGATAATAATCTTTTTTTTTTTAATGTGAACCAGTAGCATTTAGAAATTGCTAGTCTGGGCCTTCTGCAATTCAGCTGAACATGTCTAAATTGTTTATACATATTTCACATTTCTGAGGCTTTCTTCTCTACTATACAAACCAGAGCAACCGTACGAACCCGGTCATTCTCCAAAATCTGGAGAGTACAAGACAGTAGCTTCAGAGATGTGCCAACAAATGCATGTACCAGCTATTTCCGTGCGGGTTCTGAGAAAGGACACTTTCGTAAGAAACTATTTTTTACTGTTAATCAAACCAGAATGTTTCATTCCTTAAAGGAATGAATGCATTCCGCTCCTGTTATTCTGCAATAGCCACTTATGTTTCTTAGAAGTCTGAAGGACTGAATCAACAGAAAACAATACCTGCCGGGATAATTCTTTCTCCCCAATTTTTCCCATCTCCTCTGTTTTGCATGTGGTATTGTGACTGCTGAACAGATGTAACCTGTAAGTGTGCTATTAACAATATTGTATTTGGCTTCGACAGTGGTTTTAAGCAGAGTGTTCGCAGAAGCAAGCCGTACTCTTACTGACAGCACGCATCGCTTTAAAGTACTTGGCTCTCTGACAGACAAGCTTTTGTGGATTTTTCTGTAGCAATTTAGGATGTTATCATCCCCAGTTATCTGCACTGGTGGTTGCAAGAAGAGCAACTGTGTGCTCTGCTCGCAGCCCCTCCAGTTTACAAGGCAGCATCTCAGAGTGAACATGTTGCCAGCGGTCATTTTGTCCAATGTGCCAGGCTGCAAACTGGAGGGGCAGGGGGCAGTTACACCTGCACTAGCAACACCCAGCAGACCTTTAGGAGAGCACGGAGCTAGGACCAGGCAGCACCGGCCTTCCCTCGCCTGTGAGCACACAGACAACTCTAAATCCCAAGGGCCGACTGGTGAGGGCTGCCAGTCCTTTCCCCATCGGGAGGAAAGGCGGCTGCATGAGAGACACGGGAGGGGCCAGGCCAGGGCGACAGCCCTCCCTCACAGAGGTGACAGGCTCGGGACCCGCCAGGACCACCGCCAGATCGGCCTGCCCGAGCCCGGCTCCCCTTCCCGCCGCTGGCAGCCCCTGGAAAGCAACGTATCTCCCACCGCAGCCGCCATGTCGCCATCCCCCCCCCACGACGCCACCTGAGGTGAGAGGGAGGGACCGACAGCCGAGGGGGCGGGGCGACCCCAGCTCCGACAGCGGCGGCGGCGGCGCGCGCGCAGGCGTTGCACCTGGCGCCCTCTTCGGGGCTCCTCGTCGCCAGGACAACCGGCCTCGCCGCGGCGCCTCTGCCATGGTGAGCCTGCGGCCCGGCCCGGCCCGCCCCGCCGCCCCCCGCTGCCGGGCGTTAGGGGGCTGGCCCGGCCGCTCGGGGCCCCGGGCGGGGAGCGTCGGCGAGGCGGGGCGGGCAGGTGACGGCGCCGGCGCCGCGGGGAGCGAGTGCTGGCCGGGCCGTGTGGAGCGGCCGCGGGGCCGGGCGGCAGGCGGGCCCCTCACCCTGAGGGGAGGGTGGCGGCCCGGGCAGGCGTAACGTCTGCGCTTGGCGGGCGGGGGGATATGCAGGGTACGGCGTGCGTGCACCGTGGTGGTGCGGCTGTGGTGCTGGGCGTGCGGCCCTGCGCGGGGAGCGGGGATGTGTCTGCGAGGGGCTGTGTCGGTGGGGAAGAGAGAGTCTGTATCTCTGCCTGTCTGTCCAGAGCAGGTGGGGCGCGGTGGGGCTGCGTTGACCCTCGTTATAGCACAGGCGGGGAGAGGATATGCCTGCGTGTCTGTGGGTGAGCTGTGACGGGTGTCTTGCCTCCCTGCATAACGCCGGAGCAGCGATGGTTGGGGTCTGCCTGTGTGTAGAGCGGGTCAGGCGTGGCAGGGCTGTGTTGTCCCCCGTATAACCCAGGAGAGATAATGTGTGTATATATATTGGTGCGTGAAGCGGCTGGGCCATGACAGAGGTGTGTCGTCCCCCTGTATAAAGTAGGGATGAAGCTAACGTGTGTGTCAGTGCACAGAGCAGATGTGGGGTGTTAGAGTGTGGAAGCATGGGGTGCTGTGCTAAATGCTTATGCATGTGCAGTAAGCCAGGGTGTGGCTTGGGATGTGTATGTATAGCAGATGTATGGTAGGACATGAGGGTAATATTACATCTCTGTGTCAGTGGGTGTGTTTATCTGCTATGGTTTGGGCTTTAGATAATGTGTGTATTTGTGTTGTAGCAGAGACGTGACATGTGGGGGGACATGACATGGCATTGTATGTATATAGCTGTGTCTGTATACTGCTGTCTGGTATGGGCTTGTGTTTCTGTGTGTGTATATATATAGTGAACATTGCATGTGGCAAAATATATGGATATTTTTATAGGCATGTATGCTATGGGTGTGGCAAGGATTATCTGTACTTTTATATGTATGTAACAGATACAGGGTATAGTATTTTATGTGTATAGAGTGGCAGTTGCTTATATGTGAAAGTGTGCATAGCTGTGATGGTTTAATGTGTATGCACAGATGCATCTATAAATATAATAGATTGGTGTTATGTGTGTGGTGGTCATGAGATTTGTTGCATCTGTATGTAGAGATGGTGTGTCGTGGAGTGTATGTGTGGAGGGTGCAGCAAAGGAGGAAGAGTGGTTGAGGTTTGCTCTGTGGGGAGAGTATGTGGAGATGTGATGCGGTACATGCACGCAGCGAGTGGTAAGGGAGAGGCGCATCATGATGTTTGTGAAAGGAAGATAACAAGACACGTAAGGGGGAGTAAGTAGGGACAGGTACCGCATGTTTGGAAAGGGTATTGGTATGATCCCTGTTTTCAATTGCAACTTAAGTGTTTGATGCCTTATTGCTCTGCAGGGATAGTTTTATACAGGAAGAAGGCACAGTTGCTAGCCTTTCACACGCAGGGAAATAAATGCACAGTGTTTTAAGGCAGAAAATCACTTTATGTATATTTATGCATGTGTAATAATAGTAGATTTCCTGTAGCAAGTTCTGGGGAGGGAGTGCTCAGCCTTACAAAGGGAAGGAGCATATCCCTGTGGTGTTGCAACTTTTCTTTCTCTTCTTCCTTTGCATGAAGGCTTGTTCATGCTCCTTCTCTTTCTTCTCCTGCGCTTTGCCTTCTCTTCATTCCTGATTCTAGCCTGTATGTTTTGAACCTAAGCAAAACAACCTTGAAAACTATGGATAGACTGTGTAGGATTACAGTATGCTTCTATGCAGAATCATGTTGGATTTAGTTTGCAAAGGTTTTAGAATATATCTGTTGCTACAAGGAGGACTAAACATCAGTGAATGAGGCTACAGATGGTGTAGTATTGGTGATATGACTTAATGACATGTTCTACTTCACATTTGTATTTCATCCTGCATCTTACTGTATCTTCTCTGGTGTGGAATATCTTAAAAGTCAATTTAATAAAATGGATTTATCTCGTTCTAAATTTAGGAAAAATTACAGACTGAAAAACAATGAACAAAATATTTATAAACTATTTCACAATGTAAGTAAATATTTTCTGTTTACTGAACTCCAGGTGTGGAGTTTTCCTTCATGGTCCATTTTGACATTCCTGATTTGATACCTTTAGTAGTCTAAACTCAGCAGATACATAACCTGCAAAGAAGCACTGAGTTGTTGCTGTAACTGCACAGGTAAAACCTCAGAAATTATACCAGATAAGCCTTACTGCTGTGTAGATTCTTGCATTGGGCAGCTCCTTAGTTGCACTTGACAGCTGATAAGGATGAAATAGCATCTTTTTTTTTTCTTTTCATATATTTCAGATGTTCTATTCACTGAATGCCTGTACTTGAATTGCCCTCTTTTTTAGGGTTAGTCCTGTTTAGGTTGTTCTTTCCCTCTTAATTCTTAATAGCTGCATAGTATAAAATTCAGGAATGGTGAAGAAGGAATTAATTTTGACCAATTGTCACCAGACCTTTTAGTATAGGGAAAATCAATGTTCCTACAAATCAGAAGGACCATTAGGTTATTGCTTGCTTATTTTGACAATAGGCTGGAATGTTTAGCCATCTTAGTAAAAATTAGGGGTAACATGGGGCTAGCAGATGTGGAAAATTTAAAATTAAAAGTCAGATTTTCACTGAAGCATGGCAACTTTAGGTTAGTGTAGAAAAGTAGTACTAATCTTTGGCACTGTGACAATATCGATCTGAATGCCAGCAGAAGGCTACACATTAACAGTACTTCAGCTGTTTTGTTAATTAGAAATCAGAATAACTGCACTGATTTCATATAAATTGTCATCAACTTGTGTAATAGTTCTGGTAGTGTTCCTACTGAATCAGAAATACACATAAACGGGATATGCTAAGTAGAACAAGACCAGATGAAATTGTAAAAACAAAGAGTTCTCCCTCACAGTTCAGACAGTAGCCTGCAGCTAGTTTAGACAATAGCTATAACATGCATTTGCATTCTTTCTAATAACACTTTTTAGGAAGGTGATCTGTATACCCTGTAGATTTTTTTTTTCCCTCTTTATGTTTTAGCACAATGCAAAACCTGTTAAAATTTTTGGTCATAATTGAGCTGGGTGACTTCATTTGAATGTAATAGGGTTGGAGTCCAGCTGTCTGAGCTTTTGAAGAACAGCTTTCTCATTTAAACTTTTAACATGGGGTGGGATACTTTAATTGTTTGCAATCTTCCTTCTCAGAAGCTTTACAAACACAGAGTAACTTCTAAATGGTGAGAGTTGGATTTGCATTCTTAAAAATGCGGGAAGTCTTTATCCATTGCTACAACTGAAAAAGGTACACGAGGCATTAAAGGAGTATAATGATGGACTTAAAATTCACAGCATACTGGTATCTCCTCTGTCAGTTCCATGTTTATTTTTCAGGATCAAGAAATTACTTACATGACTCTATCAAAGCTTAAACTAGTTGTTCTTGAGCTTGAAGATTTCTTTTTTTTTTTTTTTTACTAGTAGTTTGTGAAGATCAAACTTTTCTCTCAGACTAATTTTCAAAAAATGTACAGTGCTTCGAACATTTGAAAATCGTGTATATAGTGTGATTCTACAAGACTGCATGGAAACAAATGGATCATTTTTGTCATGAGATTAATTTTGAGTACAGTCCCTGCAAATGATGTTGTAGTAGGAAGCTGCCTTAGATACTGTTTCAGTATTTCTGCGTAGATTTCTCCAAGTTAGGTAATTCCCCTTTAATCATTCAAGTTTCTTATGTGTTTTGAACTTAGGCTTTTGCAAATAGCATTTGAGTGTCTGACACTTAAGGAGGGATTTGTTATTTACCTGCTCAAGAAGAAGAAAACACAGAATCTGTAAGATGCATAATTTTGATGATTCCAGTGTCGTCCTCCTCCCCCCCCGCCCCGAAAAAAAACCCAACCCCAAACCAACCAAAAACCCAACAAAACCCCAAGCAAAACTACAATATGAATTTAAGGCCTTAAATGGACTAAAATAATTTCTGTTGAGTACAGAGCGATAATGGAAATGCAACAATAGTTGCATTGTTTAAAATACAAGGGCGCCTCAGCTGAGATAATCAACTACAGCCAATCTCTTGACTCATTCCCTCTGGGTTGTTAATCTTTGCCTTGGAGGAACCACTGCACTCATACTACAGGAGGAATGGAACTGGAAATGTGTCCTTTTCTGGGCCTGCACTTTTATGACTACATGGAACCACAAGCTGCTGCTGTGCAGCCCACAAGAAAGTACTTGAAATTTGGTATCAAGCCTTTAAAATACTGGTTGTATTTCATGGTATACTCTCTTTTTCTATCCTAATGTTTTCCTGTGTTCTCCTTCAGGCAGAAAGAAATAGTAAACTCTGTTTTCATTGGATTTGATTACTGTTCAACTGGTTAACCAGTATGTTCTGTAAATTTAAATCAATAAGGAGACAGGACATCATCAAACCTGCATAAATGTGAAACTCTACCGGTATGTCAAGTTTGTCTGTCTTTGGAGGTTGAAATTGAGGTCAGAGCTTCACAGAGGAAAAGCATTTCCATATCATGACTTGATGTTATGTAGTAGTTATCTAAATATTAAGGGGCAAAATGTCTGAGTGTGCTTGTAGTCCTCAAAATGATCTATAATCTACTTAAGCAGAGGTATCAAGGTTAATTTTATTTCTCCATAAATTCAAGAACCATGAATTTTGGCAAATACTAACAATTAAGTGAGTGTCCAGTTTTTCTTTTAAATCTCAACCTCTTACCTTTCTTGGAACAGTTTGAAAAAGATGTTTTGGAACAGCTACTAGATGCTATTTCCTTTGAAGTCAGTTATAATTGCTGCTTGTAATCATGAAGAGGTACCTAATTTTGTCTCTTATAAGTGAAAACTTTTTTTAATTATACACTACGTATATGGTGTGTGCAGCTGCCACACAGATTTTTGTCATCTTTTTTTTCTGTTTCATACTCTAGGGAGGTTGCCTTGCAGAGAAGTCTTGTTCTTAATACAGGTTTCACACTCTCAGTACTAGGAAAACCATCGGTTTCGACATAGTGTTTACGATGCAGATACAGCACTGCTTTGAAATGGCTTTGTAGAAGCTACAGAGTCAGTTCTGTAATGAACTATACCTTTTAAGTCTGAAATATATTGTCGAAGAGCAGTTTTGTTGGAGGGGAAATATTAGTACTCAGAATCTTTGTTTCACAGGTGCATAGGAGAAGGGATTCTGCTTCAACCATGCAGTCAGGACTTAAGCTATAATTTCATTTACAGTCTGAGCTAAGTACAGTAAGAAAAAGAATTGCCTTTCTGGATGTCAGATTGCGTGGCTAGAGGGAGGACTGTGTTAGTCCAAATTAGAATGGTGCAAACTCCTGGGGAAATGAACCTGCAGAAGAATCTCCATGTGCGTGCTCTGGGAGGATTTCAGGTCTCCATTGTCATGCCACCAGTGTGTTAGTTTGTTTGCTATTATTGGAGACTGGGAATAAGACTTAGCCGTATGTATGGGAGTAAGAACAACTATATGCAGAAGTGATGATTCAGAGGAGGAGTTTTGAAAGGTTTACTCCTAAGGGCTCTGATGAATCTGTGATGTGGATTTAATTTGGATGGCTGAGACTGAATGGCTGTCCCTAATCAAATATTGCTGCATTAAAACAAACAGACACCGACTTTTCTCTCAGCCTCATTTTTCAGGAACATATCATGCGCTGAATGTCTGACAGCTTGTATTATATAGCATGATTCTACAAAACTACATGAAACCAAATGGATTATTTTTGTGATGAAACAAATTGTAATTTGAACACACAGTCCCTGTGAATGTTGTGATGGAAGCTGCCATACGATCTATTCCAGTATTTCTGCTTAGAGTCTCAAAGTTACTTGAGTGGTCAAAGTGTATGTTACCTTTCTCAGGTGTTTTGAACTTAGGCTTTTGCAAATAGCATTTGAGTCTCTGGTTAATGCTTAAGGAGAGATTTGTTATTTACCTGTTCAAGAAAAGGCACAGAATCTATACGATGATTGATACAGATTGATACGACAATCTGTATGTTGTAGCCCTTGTGTTGGGCTACAGTCAACAACTGCTTCATCTGTTTGATTTTAATTTTCTGCCACAGGTCTGTTGATCTCCAAGCCTATAAAGTAGATCATATCAGTTTCCCCATGTTCCATATTAAAGTGATTTGTAGATTTGACTGTTAATTGGATCCTTTATTTTGCTTTTAAGGAATAATGTCTAAATGCTTCATCATGTACTGTTTTGATTCGGAAGTACATAATCTTAGAAGAAGAATAATGGATAAATATCTGAAGAAGGAAACAGTCAAATTTTTTTAAAAAGAAAACAGTCTGAAGAAAAGATTTACCAATCAGTACATGACTAACAGATGATGAGGATAAAACTTTGTCAAACCTGTTTTTTCAGCTGTCTCTTTATGCATGTTTACATAATATACAGGGATGCAATTAACAGCTTTTTCCAAATTTTTTAGTGTCTAAACAGTAGTTGTTGGATTTTTCTTTATTCCCCCCACCCCAAGCTGAAGCAGTCTCTATTCATGAGAGATTAGGTAAGAGGTAGTTTATTTTTCCACATGGTTCAGGTTTGTTTTGCCATCTCCAGTAGTGTTAGAACAAGACTTTGTCTTTTAAAAAGTGTGAACTAGGTGGATCATAACCTGAATGCAGGGTTAGTTTTCCATGTAGCTTTCGTCTCAGAGTAACAAGGGAAGCAGAACTTGCAAAACTCTTTTGCAATTAATAGTGTAATGCCTGTTTCTTTTGGTTAGGTATTGAATTGAACCTAATGTTTTCTGTCATGTAGGCTACCAAACATCAGTTACATGTGAGTATTGATAAAAGTGCTATCTTTTAACTGAATTTTAGACCTGCAAGTAATTAGGTCAATCACTAATTCTCCAAAACATTGGATTTCCCCTTCATAATTTCTAACCACCTAAAGTAGGAACTGTCACACTCGAGTCAGTCTGAAATGTTGATGTGATAAAGAAAAACTTATGCAACTTGGAGTTTCTGCTGTGCCTCTGTTGTTTGTATCAGAATTTTCACCTTAAATAACAGTGCTGGTAAGACAGCAGTATGTGAAAGTATACTTAATATGTGGGGCTCTTTGGTCACTTTGTAGGAGACAAGGTTAAATTTTGCATTAAAGGATTGTCAGCTCAGCTAACAGGTCAAGCTAACCTGTTAGGCCTTAATTACAGCAAGCAGCCAAGTATTAAGCCATACTCTTGAAAAGGCTTGATTGGTGAGTTCCAAATATGTTGTTGGCAGTAGGTGACTGCCTTTCTGAAAAAACACACAAGAAAGGGTGATGTGACCTATTTGGTCTGCTGAGAATGAGCTGGTGTGCTCGAGACAGCAGGCAAGGCAACCTCCAAGCACCTCTTGCTCCACACTAAGAGGCAGTTGAGTTGGAATGGCCAAAGGCCTGGAGATAAGAGTTGTGCAGCTATGGACATCGGCTCTGAAGTTCACAAATGACCTTTAGCCTGTCGCCCGCTGAGAACAGGGCCTTGCAGAGCCAGATGATGCCCTCTAGTAAAATGTGAATGTTGTGGTAGGAATACCATTGCTGGCAAAACAAGAACGATGGCTCTTCTGGAAGAAAACCAAAGTGGGCAGTGTGGCCAGCTGCTTCTGCCTGACAGGTTTTATTATATTGGACAGCACTTACTCTGGGGAAACTTTAAAAGCAATATGGCTCTTATAGGCAGCCCTAAGTCAATGAAAGGCATTATGGAAAGACAGAGAGATCTTCCCAGATGTATTTGATCTTGTTTTGTGAAGGTGAGCCTTAACTGTTGAAAAAAAGGCTTTCATATGAGGCGTTAGTTGCTTTTATCAGTCAGTTTGTCACAATGCTGAAAGAAAAGACCAGTGCAAAAGATCCAGTGGATGTCTGGCAGTGAGGAGGAAGCTACAAACCTACTGAAGACAAGCCCTGGGATCTGGTAGAGGATATCCAAGGAAAAAAGAGGTTAGCTGCCATGAAAGACCAGGATGGCTGGGAATTTAACGTGCACAATGTCAAAGCCTGAGACAGCACAGTAAGCAGCTGGAGCATAGGAGTGAGAGCCTGGAGGGCAGATAGTGTCAACGTGTTGAAATAAAAGACTTTGACAGTCTGTCTCTGCTATAGACAAGCTTGGTTCAAGATGGGATCGCCTTTCAAGGTTCAGTTTGATGTGTCGTAATTTTATCAATTATACAGAAAGCTTTACCATGGATTCTAATTTAACACCAGCCCTGTGCCATCAGCTGTTGTGTCTTTGATATCACTTACTTCAGTTCTGTTGGCAATGCGTATTGGTTTGCCTGTCTAACACTCCTTTTGTTGCCTAGATACGGTTACATTTTGCTGCTTGCATGGTGTTAAATGATTCTGCCTGTTTAATGCATTAATTGTACATTTCTGGAGGAAGCGCCAGCTAGCAGCCATTCTCTGATTAGAGAGCACTCTGTAGCGTAACATGTGAGCTAATATGAAATTTATTGTAAAGGAAGATTGTTTTCCCTTTTCTTCCTCCTCCATTTTTCTGCTGTATTTAAATATTGAGATTTTTAGGATACCATTCATTACTTTAGTGGGCTTGTGAACTGCTCCAGGTAGCAAAGCTGATCTACTGCCTTTCCTGACACTATAGCAAGAGGCTATTTCAGTAGCATGGTGGGTTTTGTGTTTGCTAACAGACTTGCACATCAGGGAAACTAAATAAAACTTTAATTTTATTTTGTCAGGATTTTCCTTTAAAACATCTTGTTCTTACAATGCCTATTACTGCATAAATAATCCTAAATAAATACTATTCTTGCCAGTGAGAACCTGAAAGACTTGATGCTTTTTACATATGGCAGTATTTACAAATTAACTAGGAAGTTTGCTCTGTCAACCACAGGAGAAGGGAAGTGCATGGATTTAATTCTAAACTACTGTCTCCTTTGGTGACAATGACCAAATGTTGGGTTTTATTCCTGACTTAATAAATAATTCAGCCTTGTTTTCAGTATATATTCGTCTTCTCTTTTTGCTGATGTTCTTTGGGGTCCCTCAGACTTCATCTTCCCTTTTTCCCAAATCTACATTTTCCCATAATTACTTGTTTTAGCACACTGCTAAGCAAGGCTATTTTTGAGTCTGTTTTTTAATAACTTTTGATTTGAAAAGTTGACAGGTTGAAAGTCCGTATCTACTCTGATCTCAGTGGAAATTAGATACATAAATATCTCTGTGGAACTGAGCCATAATGGCTGAACTGCTAACAAAACTATTTCATCTGTAAAGAAAATAGCCCTCAACAGAGGACTGAACAACAACCAAAATTGCATCATTAAAAAAACCTAAGGACTATCAACAAAATTAGTAGTATAACCTTATTTTGATCTTCAAATACTAGTTGAAGGAAACTTCTAAATGTTTTAGATAAGCATGATAAACCAGCATGAATATTCCTTTGTTTCTTTGTAGATAAAAACAAACTTTTTTGAGCATATTACAGTTCTTCACCAGACAGGGTACAAAACCACAAATGTACAACTCTAACAGAAAAAATTTCTTCAACTCAGTAATTCTAGTGAAAATAGGAGAGCTTTATCACTAACTGTTAGACCAGAAGAGAATAATATGTGGTGCTTTTAATGGTGGCAAGCTAACTGTGGTGTACCAAGAAGTTATATTCTAGGACTAGTGGCAATTAGCATGTTTTATAATATGGAAGGGAAAGCAAAATGAGGAGATTATTCTTTTTGGATTTGACAGATTTGCACAAGGGATACTTTATTTATACAATAAAGGGATAAAAAAAAAATTATAGTTACTGAAGAAATTTACTGTAAGCAGGTATCAGGTCTTTTTTTAAGGAAATACTCCCTTTTTAGCTCATTATAACCAGTCTTTCAAAAGTACAATGAGGGTACCACCAAGAGAGGTCAGTTAAAGAATGTAAGAAATGGCTCAAGATTCAAGTAATAAGTAATTACAGTTTTCTCTTGTGGGTTTTGTTTGTTCTTGCAATTCCCTTAAGAATGTGGAGAGTTTCTGTCTATTTTCTTATGTTTACAGGAAATTTAGAGCTGGTTTTAGAGTAACATTTATTACATATCTTCAATCTCACCTATCTTTTTTCCTTGTGCACAGATTTGTCTATTGTGTCTTGGGTTTTTATATAGGTAAAACCGCACTTTTCTAGAGTTTGAGATACCCTGTCATTAACACAGTCAAACTTCTACCAAATGCAAAAGCAAAGAAAGAAGAAATATTCTTTCTACATCCATGGTATTCTTAATTATTATTTTGTATTATTATATACAGGTATTTTGAGAGCATGTCATTGTCAGTACTATCTGTAACTGAAGAAAAATGTATTTGACAAGATTATTAGAATATTTTTATAGCAATTTAACACTTCCTTGACTGGCTGGTTTTGGTGGTTTGGGGTTTTTTTTATAAATAGAAACAGAAAACTAGAAGTTATGTGATAAATATAAAATAAAAATAAGAAGAATGGCACTGTTTACATTAGAGAGGTGATACATAAATGTACTCAAGGTATTTATTTCATTAAAGAGAGTTTAGATTATCAGGAAATGTTCAAAGAATAAATATATTATCCTGTTTGCACCTTCCCTCTTTTCTCTCTGCTTGCACACATTCAAAATCACGTTACAAATCTTCAGCTAGAAGATGACTACCCCAGTTATCCCATGCCTGTTCTTAATTTGAGGGAAAACTAGCATTGAAGAGCCTTTAAAGAAATCCCTCTCTTCTGAGATGCAAATACAATGTGATTC
Organism: Balearica regulorum gibbericeps; assembly: GCF_011004875.1. Classification (NCBI taxonomy): domain Eukaryota; kingdom Metazoa; phylum Chordata; class Aves; order Gruiformes; family Gruidae; genus Balearica; species Balearica regulorum. Next base: position 118,157,952 of record NC_046185.1, on the reverse strand, counting down.
CAGAGGCTAATATACTTTTTTCAGAGTAAAAGAGTACTTTAAAGAGACACTTTCATTTTTCTAAATATTCTTATTTCATAAGGACAATATTATATGATAACTATAGCTAATGCATACAAGAACACATGAAACTTACTGTTTGAGAGAAAACAGCTTTGAATTTGTGGCTTCATCTGTGACTTGTTTAGCAGGTGTGGTACCTTGTGTGTCTGGGCAAGTCCACACTTCTCATAGTAGTAAAAGCTGCATTTTTTTTGGTTTTAACTGGGATTCCTAGATGCAACCATATTGGTCCTATCTGCTGTCATGTATTCAAAATAGTTTGTCTGTCCAACTTTAACTTAAAAGTCTCACATAAACATAGAGAGATTATAAACCCTTTTCCCGTAAGACTTGCCAGTTTGATTGTAAGTTTAGATTTTCAGCTTGGCCTCAGTAGAAAATACTTACTATTCCCAAAAGTCTGTGCTATGATTTGTAGTGATTTGGCTTTTTAATGCAGGAGTTGGTGAGTAGTTGGAAATACTCAAAAATCTTGAGCACGTGTTGTAGCTGTTAGTAAGGTATGAGCAAATTGCTATTTAATACAAACTTAAATGTTATGTCACCTTCATACAGTGGGCATATATCCATGTTACTGTACATCTGGGAATCTACAGTGTGAAGAAAAAGTGGATGATAACAGATTTTGTACTGGCAAAGAGATGGCACACATGTAAACTAGTAGCAGTCCGCAAATATATATTTAAAAATATATATTTATGCATATAAGTAGGAAGTGCATTCTAGATGATGTAGCTTTTGAGGAATTATCTGCAACTATGGAATAATTAAGATGAAAGAGGATTTTTAGTGTTTTGTGATACTGAATATTCAGATTCTGGACCAGAATTATGAGTTCTATCTTCGCTTGTCTGTTTTACCACAGACCTTGTGTGCTTTCATGGAGGTAACTCCTTTTTTTGCAACTTAAATTTTTTTTAACCTGTAATGCACAAGAATATTTCCTCACTTTGTTCTTTAGTGATCTTAAGTTCTATGAGGATGGCATATATGTCTCCTTTTGAATGAGTGTTGCAGTAAACACAACTAGGCCTGTGTTTTGACTGTTCTAAAAAATTATACCAATATTTACTATTGTTTTCAGACCATAAGCTGCAAACTGTGAATAGCGTATAATATTAAAATGGCATACATGCAGATAATTCATAAATCTATCAATTGCCAAGCTCAGAAGCAGTCAACCAGTTCTAAACCAGTGTTGATGTACATAGTGTAGTTCAGTGTAAAGGCTGAAAATACCAACAGCAATGGGTATTGGATGTAAAGCGGAGAAAGAGCAAACCTGAACCTGCGGTCAGCCATGTGGAACTGCTTAAAGGCAAGAATGTGTCTCTTTTGAAGGAACTAGAGTTGTCCTATTGAAATATATATTCATAGGTGGTTTATGCTTTGAATGTCTACAGTCAGTCGTCTGTGAATAATTGTGCTGCTCCAGTTGCAGGAAAAGGAAGCTTGATTAAACTTGTTGGTCCTATTGAAAGTTGACAGTTTTATTGTTCTTAGATGTGTGGGTAACCATGCACAGAGGTAGTGGGTGAAGAAAGTGGCTTTTGCTGTTGTGTCAAAATTAAGAAGCAGTAGTGTGCAGTTAGACTTCAAATCAGCCTAGGATGTACTGAAAGGGAAAAAAGGTTCTTGGCAGCAGCCAGAAGGAAATACAATTTTTCGAATCCTTGAGTATTTTTCAGGGAGATATTTTCAGAATTCCCAGATGTGTACTTTCTGCTGTCTCCCTTTCTTTATGAAGTCAGAGCCAAGTGTATATTCAGCTTTATTTTCAGAACCATGTCTTGCTGAGTTGCTTTCCCCTGCCCCCCCACCCCAAGAAGTGAAGCAAATGGTGACCAAGTATGTGATATGTGTTGATGGTAGGACTGACAACGGGTACATACCCTGATACTTGAGTCAGGAACAGCATATTAGTGAAGGACAGGAAAGATTTCTTCCAGTTGTTTTTCATGTTTCTCTTTTGTGAGGCTGTCATATTTATCTTTTAGCATTCAGAAAACTCTCTGCTATTCTGGATCTCTCTAGCTTTTGCTTCTGGAAAAGCGGACAGCAAATGGACTCCATAAAGGTCTTCTCTTTAGAGGGGAAGTGATTGCTTGGTGACTTTGACTTCCTCCAGTCTATGCTATGGTTCTTTAAATTCTGATTCACCTTCTGTTTTATTTACCTCTGTGTTCCTCTGGCAAAATTTCTCAAACCTAAATATTTATACTAAGTTGTAAGTCTGGTCAATATCTCCTGTTTAACTGTTGACTGACTCTTTTCTCCTTTTGCAGAAATGTTTTCCTATATAAACTTAGTATTCCCTGCTTTTTCCCTTGGGCATTTTCTTTCGGTCCCTCTACTCTCTTTTTCTTAGGAGATATGTTAGTTATATGAGTTCTGGGTGAGAGGCATTTTTAGTTTTTCTTGTAGCATTTCTTGCAGTGCTTTTCTTGCTTATATAGTTGCTGTCACATCTGTGGCAATAAATTCTTTAAATCTTTGGATGATCATAGTTTATCCATCTTCACATACCTGAACCAGAGAATTTACATTGTAGACAGTGAAGGAAGAGACCTAAATAACTGGAAAGTTTGTTTTCTGTAATGGGGCCATTTTAGGACTGTGCAACTAGTGCATGTTTGTATGTGTCTTTCTATTGCTAGAAGCCTAAAATACGTCATTGTAGAGTGTAAGTGTGGCTTCTCATTGCTTGTTTAATGATTATTAAGTTGCTCCACAATTTTTGTGCAGCTAAATCTTAGCAGTAGGGAAGTGCAGGTGTATGCGTGGGTGTGGCCCTGTTTTGTATGTTGGAATAATTTTATTGTATCACCAAATAATATGTTGTAATGTAAAACCATCAGCAGTAATTTAAAAGAATTAAGCACCTAAGTAGAAGATGAAAAGACTCTCTAAAAGCTGTTTTTCCAGTTGGTCTTTTTAAATGACTTTTTTCCTTTCTGTTTCCAGGTTTTCTCAAATAATGATGAAGCCCTTATTAACAAAAAACTACCCAAAGAACTGCTGTTAAGGTAATTCTACATAATGTGTTAAGGAGTAAAAACCTGAGCATCGTATATTGCTTACGTGGCTTACAGGCTATCAAGTGCTGTTCATGCTTTCTTAAATCTGTCTTGAAATAAATAGTAGCATATCTGATTTAATTCTTGGAATTCTTGAACTTGTCTTTTAGTTGATCTAGATTTGTTTTAATGTGTTCAAGTTATACTATTCCATGGAAGATGTCATTTAATAGTGATCTTTCCCTTGCATATCAGAAAAAGTAGTGAAATAAAATGTCCAAAAAGCTTTGGTGTACGGAGTGGTCAGCTCTTCCACACTGCACAATGTTGTATCTTTCTGAAGAGCCTGTAATCCTTTCTCTAATGTAGTTCACACTGTTTGTGTCATGAACTCTGTTGTAAGAAAATAAAATATATATTCAACTTCAAAGCTTTCAAAAAGTCACTGCAGTGAAAAGCACTGCCTGTTACCTTTATTGCCAGTCTATGTAGAACCAACAGAATTTCTTACTGTAATCATTTGGCTAGTAATAAATTTCATCAACTTGCTGGTGTGTGAGTAGATCACCTTTGCAGGAGTTAACTACACCACCAAGATCAGTAAGTTCAGCCCATGGTTGAGACACTTATGGATGTTGTCTTGCTCTCATCTCATTGAAAGTTATTTCAAGCAAAGTATAAACTGCCAAATGTGGAGATACTGCACGACTGGATGTGACCACTTCAGAGCTGGAACTGAACCAGCTCAGCAATGTCTTCTACACCTGCATATTGGTTTTGTTCCAGCCCACTCTGGGGCGAAGGGGAAGGCGTTCACTTATAATGGTGCAATTACAGTTTTTAGTGATGACATTGTTAAAATTGAGGTGATGATTTCTTCTTAATACACTAAAGAGATGTTTGGTTTAGCTTGTATGTATGTTATAGCTTACTATTTGATTTCAAGTGGGAGAATGTCTCCATTAGTGTTTTGCATCTTGTGTCTGAAGAAAGTGCTCTTAAAACATTATGACTTCTTTTAGTGTCTGTACTCTCACGATGCTCTCTTGGTGGTATTAAAGGAGTCTGTTGTTAAAAGAATTGAATTTTAAAAGGATTTTCATTTTTTTTGAGAAGTAATCATTCCATATGATGACAGTGTTGTAAATTAGATTTATGGAACTGTTTAGAAAATGTGATTGAGAGATGCATCACTGAATGATGCCCTGAACAGAAATTCTAAAACCTTCGCTTTATTGCCCTCAATGCCACACATGAACCACAAGATAAGTCAATTTAATATGCTGCATCCTTAGCAAAGAATCATAATCTGCAAGCACTTCCTTTTCTAGCAGTAGGACTCTCTCCAAATCACTGTGGAAATGACTGTCCTTCTCACTGTTAGAGGTACTAAGTATCCCATTTACGTAATTCAACAGAATTTTTTTGATGTGGTTTAGACAGTGAAAAGCAGCGTCCACTGAGATAGTAAAGACATCTTCTTTTGAAAGAACTTACTGATTATGTAGTATGCCTCCATCTTCATTGTAGGATAAAAAGAAAATATCTGTGAAGCTATATAGGTATTAAATTCCTAAATTGTTTATGCTAATTACGAGTAGCATCCATAAAATGAATGTGGTGAGATTTACTCTGAGAATTCCTGTATCTAACTTCTAGGTGTCAGTTTCTTGAATTTGGTATTTCAACACCAAATTTGGTAAGTTATTTAAAATGGTAGCTTGTTTGTTTCATTGAGCAATGTGTTTATTTCAACATATATCTTACTATACGGGACATTTTAAAGAACTCAGGAGGAAGGAAAACATGTGCAAGTAGTTGAACAGTACCAGTGGCTTAGCTGTTAGCTCTTGTATTCAAGATAACTTCTTACAGAGTAACTTGGAGGATATATAGGCTCACCTTGGATTTGACCAATGGAGGAAGTGGTGCAGCTAGGCACTGTCAGTATACTAACTATCGTGGCAGTGTCCAAAGAAGCCTTTTGTATGGTTGAATGGCTTCCTGGGGCTGGAATTACAAAATAAAATAGCCCAGGCCAAGTATACACAGAACTGATTCAGCCAGCCATCTCGTTCTTGTTGCACGTATGTCCTCTCTGCGGTTTCACGGTGATCTACGAAAGTAGCATTGTAGCCAGGAGAGTTGGTGATCTGAGAAATTGAATTGGGACAGTCAACTTTCTTGGTAAAGATCATGATCTCACGCTGAATGCCGGGAATTGGGTGATGGTCTGCCCATAGCCAGACAGAAATAAAAGTCCACATTTCATAATGCCCACAATATTGTGCTGACCATCAGGGCTTTGGAATGGAGAGGAGGGGGATGGGTGGGAGAGATGGTCGGTAAACCTCCTTTTGAAATTATACTGCTGCAGAGACAAACTCACAAGGCCAGAAGCAGAGTGCATTAGAGGGAGTGTTATGATGGGATGTGGATCTGAGTTCTAATCCCTGCAGAGTATAGATGCCTAGGGAAATTTGGGGGTGCAAACCTCTCAATGATTATCTGTGGGGAACTTGCTTTATGCTCCTGCACATAAATGCTTTTGTAAGACTGCGCCTGAATGTCTTTCAACACCTAAAACAGTTTATGTTCATGCTACAACATGTTTTAAAGTTGTCTTGCAATGTGGTTATGACAGGAGAGATTAAATATTGCTGCACTGAGTTTAATTAATATCCTAATTATTATTACTATATTAACTATGCAGGCTACCTCTTAATTAAAAGGAGAGTAAACCAGTTGCAGTGGAAATATTTTGCTCACAGTGCAGGAACTGAATGATAAATATTGTTGAAAGTGTCATCAAATGCACTTAGTTTTTGCTTGCTTCTATCAGATATGTATGAAAACTGTTGGAAAGCACTACAGCTTTTTAAAAAAGAAACATAAAATTTGACACATGGAAAAAGAGTACTTAATATCTTGCTACAAATATCTGAAAATGAAATGTAAACACAATTTCTTTTATTGCAAGAACTGGTCTTGTACTTATTTGCATCAAGCATTGAAACTTCTGTAATCTGAGTATACAAGCAATCCATTTTTTTCTCTAAAATTGAGAAACCTTTTTCTGATGGTAGACTTAGGAAATACTACCGCTCTGTAAACTTACTCATTTGTTGCTGTGGTGGCATACTCTAAAGTTGAACAAAGTTAAGCCTTGGTTTTATACTGCAGTTCTTATTATTTTTATTACTACAATTAGAATTAGATTGGAAGGTTTTCAGGGCAGTATCATGTCTCTTGCATATTTTTCTACATAATATCTACTACACTTGTAAGTAAATGACTGAAACCCTCAGCTTCTCAAGCAAGAAGCTCATTTGAAAGGATACGAGATTATTTGTTCCTCCTCAAGTAAACCCAGATAACTGGGTAAAGGAGGAAGATGATTTCTGACTAATATGGACAGTGGTGCTTTTGAAGAAGAATCTGGTTTGGAGGGACTAGTTATGCTTTGAGGTAGGTAGAACAGCTTGAGTAGAGAGAGGAAGGTGTTTCATTTGTGACTCTTCTTGTTTATGGGCATTTCTTTTTATTTGTTATATTGGAGTTTATTTCTTCTACAGGAAAAAAAAAAAGACTGCTTCTAAAAACTTTGATTTGTAGTACTGTTCAAGCTAAAAGAAAAATGATCACCCCTGTTAGCTGTTGCAGTGCTATTAGTTTGCCAGTTGGCAAGGAACGCTCTTTTCCCTCTTATATATTACAAAAAGTGAAAGGTTGAATAAATGCTTGATTGTATGATGTTAGAGTAAGAATTCTGCAGAGGTATTATAAATCATGTAATTTAAACAATGTTTTTGGACAATTGTATCTTTATTTTTTTCTTTAGCCTGTGTGTTTATGGAAAAGCTTCATATGATTATACAATACTAATGTATTGTATATACTGTATATTTGCATTGGTGTCTAAAGTTAATAAACTCATATCTATCATCAGAAGAATCAGAAATCAAGTCAGAGATAGAGTATTGAATTTTAATGGTACAACTTTTCCAGTAAGATATCACAGCCTTGAAGACGATAATCTTCTTCCTTGTAAATTGCTGGGGAAAAAAACGTTTTTTTTTAAAGTTACAGTATGAGTTTCAAAAACACTGGAAACAAAAAAAAAACCAAAACAAACAAAAAAACCCAACAAAAAAACCCCAACAAAACACTTCAGTGAATGTAATTAATATTAGAATGTTCTGACTTTCCAAAAGCTTCCAAAAATATTTTTTATGTTTTGTGCTTGGTAAAAAGTAATAATACATGTTTGAAAATGGAGGTATAGCCAGTAGTTCTGGCATGTAGAAGGACAAGTAACGTTCATTTGTATTTCAACTGCTAACATTCTGTGCTGTAGGCTTCAGAAACAGAGATGTTTATTCCTTTTGGCCACTTGAACCATTTTCAGTTCCTCTGCCTACAAAGTACCAACTTCATAAATTGTACCATAAAGGTAGAAGCCGTTATGACTTCTATGATAAACCATACTTCTTGGGTGCATGTACTTGAATAATAAGGTCTTAGTTATCAAACTCAAAATTTGAGTGCTCGATCAGTTTTAAAAAGAGGATAAGCAAAGTTTTGGGAGTCAGATTAGGAGAGGAGCCCAGGAGCTGTGCTCTAGCAGCAGCTTTTCTTGTATGCAAGGGATATGCAGCTTGTGAGTTGACTGATGAAGTATTACATATGTTTTCATGTTTCTGTATTCTTTATTTTTATTACTGCATACTGCTTTTTGCTCAGCTTTTAGTGGTTTTGTTATTGTAGAGAAGAAAAATTACCAGAAGCTTCAAATTAGTGAAGTCAAACACAATATTTGGTATATTTGAAGTGATGCTTTTCCATCTGTGTGCTTAACTGAAAAGACACCTAGCAAATGTTACAAGAAACTGTTACAATGCCATTGGTATTTTAGCTAGGTACTGTTGGTACTTAAATGGCCCACAATCACTGTAAAATCTGTCTGCTGTGTCTTAACGTACAACGTACTGACTGGTGAGTTAAAGAAATGAAAAAGTAAATTTGTGTCTGGAACTGATCTTAGTTGGTAAGAATTTTGTAAGCAGACAAACAATGCATGTATTTTGAAGGGGGAAAAAATCTATCATCTCAAACATGATTCATTTTCCCCACTTCAATGGATTTGTATAATTAAATAGGGTAATATTTCACCCTGAGTAGCAGGCTGCTGTTCAGTGTTTGACAATCTCAGGAAAACATTTCAGTTTTATAATGCACATGCAGTCTTGCAGTCTTTTATCTTGATTTTAGACCACAGTTTGCATCTCTTCAAAGTCCTCTATAGCAGTCTGCCAAGCAATTACACTATAGCTATTTAGAATCAGAAACAACCGTATTGATACAAGTACACAAACTGCATTCATACAGATTATGAACCGAATTGATTGTATAGGAGTTGCTTATGAAAGTAAAACTTATTTCCTTTTGGTATATTTATACAAATCTATGGTTTCGGTAAAGGGAAGTCTAATAGCGCCTTGTACAAGTAACTTTCATTAAATGAAGTAAGTCCTTTGATTTAGAATGCTTGAAATAAATCTGTCGAAGGAATTAGTGCAGAGCACTCACTAACTACTAAATATAGAAAACTCCTTTATATAAGGATAAGGGAAACATATTTGTTAACTAGAAATATGGAGACTAACATTGACAGGAGGCAAGTAAGAACAATGAGACTGATAACAGCATAATGTCAAATCCAGACACCTCTGGAGTTGTACGCTCATTTCCAGTGGTCCTTATCTCCAAAAAAGTGATCAGAAAACCAACTGAACAAGTGATCAGAGTGAACCACAGGCACAGGTTGTGGACAAGATCAAGCCTCTGGAAAGTGATTAAATATTTTGATCTTTAGCCAGAGAAACAACAAAATGGTAATTCTTTAGGATTATTTAAGACTTACTGGGTATTTTCAGAATTCTTATGTGCTTTAGCAACAATTGATAAAGTCACACTACCAATACTATTTTTATTTGTTTTAACATGATTTGCCCAATCTTAAAATGGATAGTCATTTAGTTTCTCTGTACCTTCAGCTTTCAAGTAGTGTATCTAACCTCAAATATACATTGAGAATGCACAAGCTGCAATTTTCTAATTAATTAGCTTTTGTTAGAAAATATTCCAGTTCTTCTGAAGTGGGAATGGGTTTTAAAACTTCACAGTGATTTACCTCAAATTCAGGACAGAACTTGTGTGCCGTGCGAGAAAACAAAAGACTCAGTAGCTTGGTGGTCAGTGTACCCCCTTCAGAATATGGAAAAGGTCTCATGTTGACCTTTTTTTACACTGCTACATGTATTGTTTGTCTGCTTGTGAAATTCTTACCAAGATCAATTCCAGATGCAAGTTTATATTTTTCATTTCTTTGCCTCACCAGTCAGCACTTTGTACACATTTTCTGGATTCATTTTATGAAATGCTGAACACTTGCAAATGATTATATGGTCAATTAAGTTTGGCCTTTTGAAATTGGAATAGGTAGCTGCCATCCTCTCTTTAATATGTGTAAGTGATTTGGTTTTGTTCACAAACAAATGCTTAAAACTGTTGGGCAGAGATGTTTCAGATTGAATTCTTTTAAAAATGTGAGTGAGAGGCTCTAAGAACACAAGCAGAAAACTGTATGCTAGTGCTCTTGTACACTGTGTTGATGTGGAAGAGGAGATTTGGGAATGGAAGACATTTATGGTTTTTGTCAAGGTGCCGAGTAAGATTTGTGAATTGTGAAAAAGAAATACTTTCTTCATTGTTTCTGCTTGAACAGTTGGGACTTTCTTATAAATGGAGTGCTTCAGCATTGCCTGGTTCAAATACAGATATTATCTCTCAGTAAGAACATGCTTGTGACAAAGGATTAGTCATACTGTAACAAAAAAAAAAGTAAATAACAAGCATTTGAAGCAGGAGTAACAGCTACAGGGGATATAGCAATGACTTGCACAACTCTTGGAATAACACTTTACCATTTATTTTGTTTAATTTTGTTTTTCTTTTATTTGCTATTAAGCTTCTCTTTAGAATCGATTCTTTAACTAATGAAGACTTAAAGCTCTAAATGGAATTATTTACCTTGAAACTGGACTCTTATTTAAACTCAGTCTCTTGATTAACGAATTATCAAAGCCAAATATTCTGACTTATCAGTGATATAAAGAAGCCGTGCTTTTTATGTGGAGCTTTGGGAGGCAGAGGAGGAAATGTTCTTCCTCATTTCCCTGAGAAAAGTGCCATCAAAACATAAAGGCGATTCAAAAATACTCTAACTCCTTAAAAAAAAAAATTGTTAAATATTGATGCTAGACAGTTTAAAAAACAGTAACAAATACTTACACTTCTTTTTGTCTGTAACTCTTGAAGTATTTACAGAAGAGGTGAGCTTTTCTCATCTGTGTCTTTCTGATGCAGACACAGGCATCAGGAAGAGAAATCTTTTGTTCAAAGCCATCCTCCAGGACAGTAGCAGAGCTACAGGTTGGATCAAGTCAACCAAATCCCAGTCCAGTGACTGACCAAAGTTTCTATAACCTTTATGACTGTAGTGATCATGGTTTATGGAGCATCCCTAGACTGCACGCCACCAGCATATCATGTTATTTTTCCAAATCTCTACCTAGCTGCTAGCGTGCAGGGTGCGTATGGTTGATTTTTGGCTGTTTGTAATCCCTTCACTTGTGGGGGAAAAAATAGACTGTAGGATAGTTGGAATGACCAGCAGGTTGGATTGGGACTGTGAGCAGCAAGTTAAACCACTCTGAATAATCATTAAGCTAACTGCTTTTATTTAGTAAGATGTGTTATAGTAGCCAAACTTGCACTTCATAAAAATAAAATTTGTATTTAAAACATTACAAAATAGCTGAGGTTGGAAGTGAGCTCTGGAGATCATCTAGTCCAACTGCCCTGCTGAAAGCAGGGTCAGCTGGAGCAGGGTAGTTCTTGGCATAGTCCAGTTGTGTTTTGAATAAGTCAAAGCATAGAGACTTAATAAACTCTCTAGTCAACCTGGTTCAGTGTTTGACAATGCTCCCAGAGAAAAGAAAACAAAAAGATTCCACTTAAACAAAATAAAAACTTGTATTTCAGTTTGCGTTTATTGCTTCTTTTCTGTCACTGGATGCTACTGAGAAGAGTCTGTTACCTTTACTCCCTCCTGCAGGTACTTATACACACTAAGACCTTCTCTTCTGTGGCTAGTTCAACATGGTGCTCGCCAAGACCCCCAGGTCCTTTTCTGCAAAGCTGCTGTTGAACCAGGCAGCCCCCAGCCTGTGTGGGTGCATGAGGTATCCTCCCCAGGCTACATCTCCTTTTGTGAATTCCTGTCTGCCCATAGTAGTACTTCATTTCTCGTTTATCAAATGCTTTTCTGTAAATTAGAAATCTTCAGCTGACCTCCGCTGTCTTTACAGAATTCTGTCTACTGGTTGATGCCTTAAAAAAAAACAAAACACCAAACAAAAAAATCCCTCACCCCCCTCCAAAAAAAAAAAAAAAAAAAAAAGCCTGTACTCTACATAAGAGCATCTATAGCTAAAACTTTGATTAAAATCCTGTTAATGAAGCTAGAGAGTCATATGAGCTGCAACATGCAGGGTTCTAGAAATTATAAAACACTGTAGCTCATGCAGCACTTACAAGAATTGATTAAACAGGACAATCCATGGTGCTTTTAAAGTTAGAAATCTGGATCATCCCTCTCTACACATGTACCCCTTTTAGGAATGCATGAAGGATGTTGTGGAGATGTTGACGTACATGAACGATGAGTGTGGGGGTGTTGGGAGTTCTCTTAGCTTGTTACAACTTCATTTCTAGGTAAAGCATCTGACTTGCCATGTCCTATTGTTTCAAAGATAACATTTGGTCTTTAATGAATATTGTCTTGGGAAGGGAGAAGGATGAATTTTCTTTAAAAAACAAACAAAAGAGAGACAGAAAACTTGTAGCAAAGGAAGGATTCTGAAACTTTCTACTTCTGTTTTCCTTTTGGAAGCACCTCAGTGAGATTCCTAACCAGTCTTATTGAAGACTTGATGGTGCTAAATATTAAGATTGTTTTCTAATAACAGTTGTTACAGTTTTTCTGCTTAAGATTCTCATGTCTTGCTATTATATGAATCAGGATAACCAACGCAGTGAGGCGATTCCTCAAAATTGTTAGGTAACCAGCTATTTTGAGTGAAACAGAGCTAAGCAAGGATCCTGAAACTGATTCTAACATATATCTGACCTTTTGTGAAACATTAGATAGAATCTTTTCCATGGGTTGAGCTTTTCTTCAGCACACTATATGTAAGTTTTGTATTCGAGTCTTTAATTTGACTTCTAAAAAGTTACAAAAATAGGACCTTTTAAATTGCATTATGCATCTATAATATCCAAGTACATATAAATCAGAGATGCAAGAGGGATTCATGCACTATCTTCTGGATTTCATTTTCAGACTAAACTTACTCTGATTTGCATAATGTAGTTGTATCTATTAGCTGCATAGCTGACCCTGTAAAATAAATTACCACGTAATGTAGTTGCTGTGTTCTATATGTTTGATAGTATATTAAATAGAACTGGCCCTTCTTGAATTTATCATTGGGCATTTTGTTTCAGCTGCTAAGAGAATTAGGTATTGAAAATGTTGCAGTTCTGCTACATATGACCATACTTTACATAATTTTAATTTTTTTTTTAAGGAGCGAGTAACAAGATCCACTTGTCTTGCAAGTAATGTATAGGCCATAAAAAGTTAGATGCTGTCCTGTAACTATAAAAGGAATCCAGCAGAGCTGATTATTTGTAGAAGAAGCTGACTTCTGTTTCAACTGAAAATAGATGTTAATCTACTAGATGTCTAATCCTGTAGACAGCCTGTTCTTTTCAAACTGCTAATACTTATGTAAGGATTGTGTAGCAATAATCATCTTGGCAAAAGAAAAGGAGGTTTGGCTTGTAAAGAAATGGTTTTTGGTGCCACATTTGTTATTGAAAGACTTGCTGTGTAGATCTGCTGAGAAAGGCATCTTAGCTTGAGTTGTTTGCAAGTGGAAATTGTGGGGGTAAAAGCTGCTGGAAAGTTTTGGAGTGTCTCTCACAATTTCTAGTTTAAGTAAGTGCTTTACTTCACAAAGTAGCACATCCATAGTAAAAAGGGATTTGTTTTAATAATGGACCTGGAAGGTCAAGCATTGGATAAGTCAGTGGATGTGTGCTTCATGTAGAAATTGGTGTTGGTCAGCCTTTAGTGACATGCTACTGAAAACAAGCCTGACAGAAATGAGCTAAAAGATACTAAGATACTTTTTTTTTTTTTAAATAAAAATAGTCAGACTCCTTAAGCTTTTAATATGCCTCACCATTTACATTTCCAAGACAAGTATTATTACGTGGTTTTATTGAATAAGATATCACTGGAATTTACCACTGGAGCAGGATCCTACCTGCAAAGTTGGCGAAGATTAGAAGTACATCAACACTAGCATTTATTGGTGAGATGCCTCATACCTCAGTAGGGTGTTTAGTAAAATGGGGGACAAAGGGAGAAGAGAAACCTTCCACATATAAAGAATTGTAATAATGTTTTGTATTTATTGAATATGAGGTTTTAGGAGAAGTACGAGGCAGCTTCTATGGTAATTACAAGACTGTGCAACTGTGTGTCTTCCAACATGAACTCAGTTCCAAGTGAACTGAGAGTGGCTGATGCTCTTTTCCCCTGTTGCTTGTTAACAGAGTATGCTTGGGCATTCTTCCAGAAAATTCTGAGAAAAACCTGCTAAAAGAGGAAAATCAAATCTGTGAAAGCTATACTTTGTCTCTCTGTGATACTTTTTCATGTGTGTAGGCTTTACTCTTCCATATAGCATTTACATTCTAATAGCATGTAAAGGACTTTCATGAGAGTGGGTTTGCTATGCAAGGAATTGTACAAATCACCACGTGATGTGTTCAAACAAGATTAATTTTACAGATTAATTTTACGTGGATAGATATACAGGACTAAGGAGTGTGTAATCCCAGAAGAGGATGTGAGGGTGAAATGGGTAAAATACTCTCAGATTCTTTTCTGATGCTGTGTCAAAAAGGCAGTTACAGTGGCCTGAAATGGCTCTGAAAATGGGAGTAGTGAAATCATACTTTGTGTGCAGTTTTGTTGATACTAATATTTTTTTTTAATGCTGTGCATGCTCCTGATGTCTGCATTTGGAGAAACATATTGGAAAAATGAAGACTGTGCAGTGAAAATGAGATTTAAAGAACTAAAGTAAAAAGATTGTTAAAAAGAAGAATTAAAGATGACATAAGTGGCTTTAAAACTCAATAAGGAGAAAGTACTAACTGCTAAAGTACTCTTTAATTTGGTGAAGAAAAGTAGAAAAAAGCATAAAGCTGAAAGTCAGACATTGACCTTGGAAATAAGGCAAGCATTTTAACAGACTGATTAACCAGTGGAACAAACTACCAGAGGAAGTGGTGATTTTCCATCTCTTGAAGGCTTTCAAATCAAGAATAGATCCTTTTCTGGAAGTTAGACTTTAGCCAAATACAAGTTTACCATAAAGGAGTTGAGGAACTGTGAGCTTGTATAACCCTTTGTGCCTTTGGCATGAAGCTCATGCGTGCTGCAGGTACTGTTCACATACAAAGATTTCCAAGGCCAAGCTCGTGAGGTATGTGGCCAGAGTGGTATGTGCCTAGGGATGAAAAGTCTTGAAGAGCTCTGATTATTGGTAAGCAGATTCTCCTTCTTGAGCTGGATATGGGATAACTAAGGAAAATTTAATAGCCTGGGGTATAGGAAGTGAGACTAGATGGTCCTAAACTTTACTGTGGATCTATTAACTTAATTTCCAGTTCTCCTGTACTAATGCAGTCCAAAGGCTTAAGTGGAAATTAATGCTCCTGGCTGCATTAACTTCCATCTATGCAGCTGCGGTCATAGAGGACAGATGTGCTATACAACCATCAGCTGCCCTACTTGGTAGTTTTTTCCACTTTTTTAAAATTACAAGTGCCTGCTGACATAGTCCTTCACCCTAAGTGCCAGACGTCAGTGTTTGACACTGTCAGATGACTGACAATGTCAGCGTTGCTATCTCCCTCTCAGTTTGTTGATTGTGCGTAAAGTCTCTTAAAGACTTTAAAATCTTTTAAAGATTTTTAAATGACTTTAAACCTTAGTCTTGAGTCTTGTTGGCTAGTTTCCCTGACTGGTAAGTATTTGCTGGTTGTTCTGTGGGACTACAAGTAGAGAAGCAAGTGTGTGTGAGTAGTTTGCATGTAAGACTGTACTACAGAGGGTAACTAGAAAAGTGTGGAAAAAATGTTTTCAAGCAAGTTGGCAAAATAACTCTTAGGAATTGTAAAACTGTTATCTCTTACTTATCATAGTATTTAATTGAATATTAATAATTCTGATTTTGCTGGGTTATAATGCATCATAAATTTTTTTTGATGGGGACAGCTTCGGCCGCCTTGCAAGAAAGTTTCTTCTTTAGAACAACAATAAAAACCTAAAAGCATTGTGAATGTTTACGTTTAGTAAAATAGTTCTCCTTTTAACATAGAATGATCACTTATAGTTTTTGCCTTTTTAAAAGTAATTTTATACAGAATGGAGCAAAAATAAATACATCTGTTCTGCATTTGGTTTTAATTTACTTTTTTAGCAGAAATCATGCATCAACATTAATCTCTTCACAGCAATAAACAGTCAAACATGAAGACAGACTGCCAGACAACTCAGAGTAGTGGGGGTGTATAAAACACCCTTTCGTCAACATCTTGCAATTCCTTCTGTTATTTCAGTAGAACTTGATATATCATTTCTAAACCATGTCATGTTCTTCATTTAGGCAAGAGTACTGTGTCGTGAAATGGTTTGTCACAACCCTTCCTTTCTTAGTTACAAATAATGATGAAATCTCTTTTGTGCTTCAGCTTCTGTAAATCTAAGATAACCTTCTTGATTCCACTTATACAGTGGTACTATGAGGAGGCTTCTACAAGCCAAGAAGCTTTTGCAGCTCTCTAGCATAATCTCCACACTCTCATCTTCTGTTGTTTGCCTCAACGTGGGGGGAAAGGTGACCTCAGAAGAGGGTTCGTGGTGGGTTATTGGTATAAATGCTGCTCTTAAAAGAGAGAGAACACTTTCAGTGCTCATCTGAACAGTCCAGCAATCTTGCTGAGCGCATTAATATTGTGTGTTTTGTGCGTAAAACAGTTAAGTTTCTTAAAGAGGGCAGACCTCAGAATGGTTGTTCAAATGACAAAATAGATGCTATCAAAATAAATGTTATTGACAGGGTTTTATAAATTGTTTCATAGCTTCTGAGAATGTCTGTCCTGTTTGCATGACTAATAGTTTTTTGAAAAAAATATATTACTGTACAGTGAAAAAGAGAAAGTGTTTTCATGTGTTAATGAAATATTGGAAAACTAATATCCAAAGTGATCTTAATAAACATCTAGAAGGCTTTTCTGCTTAAGAAGTACTTCTGTTAACTTCCATTACATTTGTTGACTCTTGCCACATGTAAAAAATCACAGTGCTTAAGATGTAGGCATCCATTTTGAGCTCTAGCTTCAGATTTCCATTTGGAAAATAGTAACCAGAATTGTACATGATTAAATTCAGCATCTCTTACCAGTTGTGTTTGCCCCTCACTGTAATATGAAATTGTTATTATTACTGTTCACTGTCTTGATGACTGAAAAAGTTCATTGGTGAGCAGGTAACAGTTTATGAGTGAATTACAGTAACATCTTTCATATATTTCATATCTTTAATTCTCTGTAATAGAAAATTATTTTGGAAGACAATCTATATTTTATGCTTAGGCTAATGATTTTTTTTTTTTTCACTGAGAACATCCTTTGAACCAATTTCATTGTTGTTTGCAAATGGTATTTAGCAAAATTCATTGTGACAGTGAAAAATTTCTTTCAGAAAACTATTAAGAATTGGCAGCCTTGAGGAATTGGTTCAGTGATGAGAATAGTAATGCTAAATTTTCAATTGTAGTTGTTTCTGGTAGAGTAACTTAAAAAAAAGTTACTCACTGTGTTATACAGTAGTCACTGTGAAACTCCTTTAGAAATTTGGGTCATCGTTCTTTATGTTAGTACTTAAATTCCCGAACTTGGATTTATCTATGTGTTGTTTTCCATTTCTTACTCTTCACTGTAGTTGTGTTAGTTACTACTTTAATTGTAGCATAATTAAAGGTATAAAAGCTAGTTTCTGTGAATTAGAAAGAAGAAAAAAGAATTTGTTATTCATACATGTTTGGGTAGTAAGAAGAGGGAAACACAAAACAGGTTTTTCAGAAGCACCTGCTGTTTCTAATATGTTGGTGTTGACTGAATTTAGATGATAGCTATGATATTATTTGTTAAGTCACAGTAAGCAAAATAATTTGGTATGACAATCATACTGCATTTTACTGGCTTCTGGTGTAATTGGTATCTTTCCATAGAACTACAGAACTGTAAATCCTTGTATTAGTCTGAATTTATAATAAAACATTTTAATTGTTATTCTTTTTCATTCTTCCTAGAATATTTTCTTTCTTGGACATAGTTACTTTGTGTCGATGTGCACAAGTTTCCAAGGTATGTATTTCTGTTGGGTTTTTTTGGTGTTCTTTGGAAAGCTGTTCTCCTAATTGCTTGCAAATCATGGGCTTTAGGGCAATCTGCTTTCTGTCAAAAAAAATCAAATAGTTCTCTCAGCCTCTTTGTTTATTAAAACAAATAAACAGTGGGTCCAGTTTTGCATTCAGATGTGGAATTAGTTGCTATGTACTGAATTTCTGTTTAAAGGCTATGGAAAAGATTATCCAGTTGTATATGCTCTATATCTGGAGAAAGGATTAAGCCAAGTTTGGCATAATGGCATTTGCTTTTTATAAAGCATGTGGCTGTATAACACTATTTTTCAGACGTATTTTCTGCTTAAAATTCTATGTAGTTCGGTTAATGTGCACCATGTGTCTAAGTAGTACATCCATCATTTGCTTGCCAAGTACAAAAGGTGTTAAGTAGATGGACTACTAGTAGAGGAAAAAGACACACAGAAGATAATAGAGAAAGCATGCTAGTAAGCTTTTATGTTTAGCTTGTCTTGATTTTTTTTCTTGAATTGAAATGAAAAATACTGTGTTCCTACATCAAGTGTGTACGATGAAGTGTATTTTTATACAACATGAACTTTTTCATTTCATGCTTTTCTTCCTTCTTTTTATGAGGATTGGATTTTGGGTGGGGTTTTTTTTAATTGGATTTTTGTTTGTTTGTTTGATTGATTGATTTAATGTACAATTGTGTAACAATTTCATTCCCACATTCCCTTGTCACCCTGGCCTGCAACTTCAGTAAGCTTTGAGAGCTAATACCAGGTTTTGTTAGGACCTTCAGCTAAAGCCTAGAACACAGTGGGGAAAAAACCCAAGGTGATTGAATAAGTTGTGTTTTTCTCTCAGAACTACCTCTCAGTGGGTTGCAGTATTCTTTTTTCCCTTTTTCTGAGTATATTTGTGTTTCTGTGACTTTTTTATTTTGTTCTGTTTTGAACAACTATTGCTTCAACAGTGAAGGACAAATTCTCAAACACGTACATGTAACTTAGTATGTGTAAAGGAAAGGCCTGATCCTAACAGTGGAAAATCTGCAGTTTTCTGAAAGGTTTCTGTTCCTCTTAGAATAGTAACTAGTGAGGTTGAGGAACTGTGGTTTTATTGGAAGGAATATCATCTGCAGCTACTTTTCTCCATATAGATCTAGCAAAAGTAACTTACTAGACAAATTTGCAAAAGCTTTTTTAAAACTGGAAGGTTAAATCATGCTGTGTCCATGTACGTGCTTTACATTTCTGGCTTTTCTGCATGTTTCATGGGCATAAGTTAGCCTTTGAAGTATAATTCGTTTAGGAGATTTAAGATTAATTTCCATAGATTCTATTTTTTTAACTAGCTGATATTGTATGATTACTAATATCTACTATTATATTTCTTTTTAAAAAATGCTACCTGAAATTGTATATTGTGTTATATTTGAGTGTGTTATGTTTGAATTGCTGAGAGGCAAATGAAGGGAGCAGGCAATGGAGGTAATACATAAACTGTATTTGTTTTCTGTAGGCATGGAATGTTTTAGCTCTGGATGGAAGCAATTGGCAAAGAATAGACCTCTTTAACTTTCAAACGGATATAGAGGTTGGTGTCTTTGGGGGTTTTTTCATTCCTATGGTGATGTTTAAGAGTTAAGAGCTCATTTTGTGTATCCCATAGACTGTGCTTGCGTTCACACGTTTTAAAGGCTAAAGTTCAAGATGATAATGCTGTGAAGGAGCAAAGGGAAAAAGAACTCTGTATTTGACTTTTTTTGCATTGGATGACTATTTCAGTTTTGGGTGCTAGTTATGTATCAGATAGTTTGCATATATCATATACATACAGGGCTCTAGAAACTCAAAGCTGCCCCTTTCCAGGAAGTAAAGGTATAAACGATACCTCTGGACGGAGCGAGATCCTCTGAATCACTTTCACGATCTAGGATAATTTTTTTGCTGGTCCTGAGTCTCTCTGTGAGGGTGCCATCTAGTGCTGAAAGTTCTCTGGACACTTGGTTGTAGGGCTTGGAAGTTTGAAACAATAAAATGCTGAACAAATTTTCTTACTGCTGACTTGCCTAGATTTGATTTGGTGTGTCTCCAATTAGCATTTTATGAACATTTGTTTTATAAGTTTTGAACCTTGCCTGAAATGCACGTACATGTGGATTAAAGTCCCTTTTAGCATATAATGAAAGGATTAGGGCAGTCTTGTCTCCAATAAAAAACATGTCTGCATTAATACTATCATAGATGTGCATAACAAAATAAAATATGACATCTGAAAATTAAGACAAAAATCCATGGTGAAATACAATTCCTTAATTGAATCTGAACTGGTTTATTATTTCTTGTTTGATGATACAAATTAAATTCAGAATACAATGAATTTGCTTCTGGATTTTATGTTTTAGCTTCTTAGTTGTATGAATAAAATCCAGAAAGGATTCATTTGGTATATTTTGCCAACTGTGGGTTCAAACTGTTCCTAAAGCTTTATACAGGGTAAATTTCTTTCACTGCTCTTTTAAAATTTTATTGCCAACTCCTCTGCTACACTGATGTTAAACACAAGGATCTTAACACAGGTAGGAGAAAGATTTTTGGCACCTGCCTCTATCTATATATGTCTAAGAAGACTTGGAGCTTTAATGTCATCTTTTCAGTTGCCTTTAAAAAAACTTGTGTTTCTCATTTGCTAAGAAATAATAAAGAAAACTCCACAGGCCTGTGGTCCTTCTGTTGCTTAGTCTTTTCTGTGTCTGAAACCTTTCTGTTATTGAATTGATATGTTTGACTTACATTGTACCTAGTAGTGTTGCCTTTTGAGATGCTACGTTTGTAGCATGGGATTCAGGAGAAGGATTGAAATGAAGTTATGATCTTCTTTTGCTATAAGAAGCTATTGTGGTTTGAAGCAATTTAGTTACTTCAGTGTATTATATTTAAGTACATTTGTAATATAAACCCCTTAAATTTATTCATAGGAGTATGTTAAACCAGCAATTATTACATAAAGTAGTTTTGAACAAGATAGACTTTCACATCTGCTGTCTAAGAACTCTGTTTTTTCTTCAACAGTTTTAGTAACTTTTTTTTTTTTCCCTATAGATTTAGGACAGGTAAAAGCTGCTAGTTGTATTTGGCAACTTTTTGCTCAGTTGGATGTTGTACTGTTTGGTGATATTTCACATAGCATCAAACAGTACTTGATCTGAGACTATCAAATAATGAAAAATAGGGTTTTGTTAAATTTTCAATTTTTAAGACTTCATGTGGTAGAGAATTAAGTGAGGAATAAAAAAACTATAAAGAAAAAATGTTTCTTTTCTATCACAAAGATGTGTGAAGATCTTGAAGTTAAATGTGCCTTAACATTTCTTGGTATGTGGAACCAAATGTAAGCTGGGGTAATTTGAAGAACTAGTGTTTTGAGTGACATTGAGTTATTCAAATAGCTAAACACATTTGAATGCACTTAAGTTGTCTTTTTGAATATGCTGTTTGTAGGGGTTTTTACATGCTTAAAGAAATAAATGGGTTTGGGAAAACTTACCTCATTATTTGTTTCCATTTTCTTTGAACAATACATTAGGGTTTAGTTTTTTCCTGCAATGTAGATTGAACATGCATTATATATTATTATTGAAGACTATCCTTACAATAAAGGTATTTGGCCTCTGCTGAGAAATAATTCTGACTAATGGGAAAAATTTTAAAAAGACATAATTTTGTTTGTATAATGATTTTCAGTTTGTTTGTTTTGGTGTAAATTCTTCTGAGAGATAAGATAAACAATGTTACTTATAGACTAAGAAACAAGCTCTGATAAGAAAATATTTTCACATAGTGCTAGCCAGGACTTTGGTATTAGAGGTGAACAACAAAATGTAAGGAATATTTTACTGTTTCAGTTAAATTGTTATCATCCTGTATAGAGAGGAAAACAACCATAAAAAAATCCACAGACCTGTAATTTTAGAAGTATTCCTTCTAAATAAAGGAAGGAAAAAAAAAAGAGAAGAAAAAAAAAAGAGAAGAAAATAAAGGGTGCTGTTAGGTATTAGTCCTGTTTGTTGAATGATCAATGTTGATTTCTTTTCCCTTATCTCCCTAAGATTAGACACAATGTGATGTCTAGTCAGTTTTTGCAGTGGCCACCTGGCTTTTGCTATCTTATCTTGGTTTTCCTACCAAAAAAAAGTTTTAAAAAGTGTATTTTTATTGTAGTTTAAATAACATTCTTCCTTAATGATACTTTCAGATTGAATATCAGTACTGCCATTCTGCATACTCCTAATGCATAACAAAATGTGCTTTCAGGATGTAAATAAAGTATTTTGTAGCAAATGTGGGGTCAAGTAGGAAGTTTGGTTTGTAAGCAGTGCTTCAGCTTTTGACAGATAATGAGGCATAAAGTCTGTAAAAGCTTCGCTGTGTGAGTAGTTCATTGGCATTCACAACAGTTAGGCACAGACACCCAAAAATACATGACATTGAAGGCTGGCAGGTGGGCTCCATAAAATCTTCTGGAGGCAACTGAAGTGGCTGCTCCCGCCAAGGTGTTCAGCACCTTTCAGTTGCTGAGGTACCCATCCCTATAGTGGGGACTGTACAATGGGACTTACCGGAGGCTGTAGTTCAGAGTGACGTGATAGCCTCAGCACATCTTCTTGGACAATTTAAACTAACATGCTGTAGTAGTAACTGTGATCCTTGAGTAACGGGCACGCCTCCAATTCTGCCTCTGGGGCAGTTCTTCAGGTTCCCTACACATCTGACAACTTGAAGATCATTTTAGCAGTCCTAATGTGTAGGTTTTGCTGAGGCAAAAAAATGCGTCATGTGTATTAGACTGAAAAAAAGGAAGAAGTAACTGAAGGCTGAATTGAATAGCACCTCAATGTGAGTGGAGATTCTCAACAGGTAACTTTTTTTTTCATAAAGTAGCAAAAGAAATTCAAGGAGGTGGAGTTCTGGTGGGGTACAGCTGGGGCTGGTTTTCATTCCTGGCATTTTTAATTTGGTTAGAATGTTATGTCAGAATAAAACTCAACAAAATCTTCCTTTCATTTGGTTTAAGGGTCGTGTTGTGGAAAATATATCGAAAAGGTGTGGTGGGTTCCTGAGACAACTTAGTCTGAGAGGATGTCTTGGTGTTGGAGACTCCTCTTTAAAGTAAGTAAAGTCCTAGATGAGACATCACTTATTTCCTAATGCCCAGACCAAAAGCAATTATTGTTACATTTGTTTGGATTTCTAAGTCCTGACTAATGACCAAAACGGGATACTTAAGTAAGTACTAAGTACCTTAATAATGACTAAATGGGACGTCAGTTTGCGATCAAAGTATAGCTACTGTTATTTTCTGGAAATGAACTAAGAAATTAGAATTGTGCTTTTCAGAAATGTATTTTTCTTTCATTAGTATTATGTTGATATCTTTCCATTTTCAAGCAGTTAAAATGTTTTCAGACCTATACTCTGGCTTCCTACAATATTAATTTTATCAAGATCAGTAGTCAGTCAGTCTATAGTTTATCTTCTAGTCTGGACAAGAGGCGACCCTAGCAATGGGAGGAAGAATAAAGACTGATACGATTGAGTGCCTACAAAATCAGGAAGGGCCTGGGATTCTCTTCTTGCTCTAGCAGAAGAACAGGCAGGCAATGGGAACATCTCAGGAGTCTCTAGAGACAGTGGCCCTTCTTTACACAGTACAGAAATTGAACAGTTTAGTTTGTTCCCAGAAGGTAGTTTGAATTCATATAAGCTTTTTCTATATGCAGACTGTTTAATCAGATTCATCTGTGGATAATTCTCTGGGTATTTAAACCCAAAGGTATCCTGCCTCAAGCTGAAGGGTCCTAAAGCTACAGGTACCTCAGGGCTCAAAGAATATTCGGAGGAAGCCTCGGAGTATGGCTTTTTGCAGTTACACTTTCCTCCGCTGTCACAGAAGACTGGGCTGGATGGCGTTTAGCCTGATGTGGTGTGAGCATTCTTAGGTGGAAAATATGAGCACAAATGTTTTTGTTAAGCAGTGGGCATTAAGTTAGCATCTTGTGACCTTTAGATCTTTCTAAAATTTATGAGTTAATTCACTGATTTTCGTCTCTAGAGTAAATCCATCCAGCAACTAGTTAAGCAATAGATTGCTTTACTAACCCAAATGGGCATCCTAGTGAAGATTTCCCCAGAGCTTTCTTTGCCTCTAGGACATCTCCCTAACTGCTCCCTGGTGTGTTACCACTTTCAGGCAGTCTTTCCTCCTCAGGGGAAAGCGCAAATTATTACCATTTCCCAGATTACTGGCAATTGCTTTCAAAAAAGCAGTAGCCCCAACCAGAGTTAACTTTCTGCAATGCTCCTCCGAATTCCCAGAGCATTCATGCAGATGATCCCTGTGTCCTCAGTAGGGAAGGGAATAGCTGAAGTGGACCAGAGGGGGAAGGCAGGCTCTGAGAGAGGTAGCAACTACTATGGGGAGCAGGTGGCAGGGATGGAGATGAGAAGGGTGTAGGAGGAAAGAGTCAGGACAGTAGGTAACAGCTTTCCTCCCAGTAACTCCATTTTCACATTCGGTTTAGGCTCCCAGCTGTCCTTTTCAGGACACCAAGGCTAGGGGACTGCAGTGAGGGTTGTGAATAGGACCAAAAATCCTAAGTGAAGTCAGATATTAGTGGCATGTGAGAAGCGGGGGAGGGCTGGTGGTGGGATGTTTTTAAATAATGATATATTTAGTAAACAGATACTTATTCAAGTATACAGCAGTTCAGTGTGTAATGTGTATACGTTGTACGGATGATACAGCTAGTCATGTTAGCAGGTAATAGGACAGGCTTAGCTGAGACCAGCTACCAGCATGTTACCAGTATTCACATTCGTATCGGTAACAACTAACTGGTGTAGATGGTAGTGTCTAAGACACTTCAGGAAAGAAGGTGGTTCACCTCTAAAATATAAGCAGGTTATATTGAAATTACCAAGTGAATGATAACTGCATGAGCTTTAAGACTTTCAAAACATTAGCATGAGAAAGGTGGCATTAATTTTCATATACTTGTTCTGAAAGTGACTTTTCCTATCAGGCTTTTTGTGTTGAGTTGTTTCCAAATCCATTAGTTTTGTGGGTGATACTAATTTCTCTATTTATCCTTCTTCTATATCAACTTTTGTTTAAAAATAGCCAATTATTGAAGTAGGTATTGACTATGTAAGTACTGAATGTTTGTGGCAGCTCTGTCAGGACATGCCCCGTGCTTGAATCTCAGAGGCAAAGTTTGCTGTTCCTGCAAGTTATTACAGAGTGTAGCGTCTTTCCAAGTGATTTGAAGAGTGTCTCGATTGTAAATCTCCTTCCAGTACATGAATTTTGGAATAGCTGTTTTGAGAATTCAAGTGGAAACTCTCACCAGTATAACTGCTTGCTGGGGTTTTTTTTCCATTGTTTTCAATCCACACTGGAGAGCCAGGAAGTTGTTACCAGCTGAGTGTGTAGTCGGATCTGTTAACCACGGCAAGCCTCCAGACAAAACTGTTTTTGTGTGTTTCCTCCACCCCTGCCAATAAAATCCATGCAGTTGGAGGAAACATGGGCATAAAAACAGTGTTCTGAAATGCAACGCAGCTGTAAATATTGCTCTGCAGAGATGAAAAGAAAGTTTATGTATTTCTTCTGGGTAATTAGTATAATGATACATTCAGGCTTTTAACAGTATAATAGCTCCAATCATCCTTAGAGTTCATACCCAGTAGCGCACACAGATGCATTTTAATTTTTAAAATCATAAATAACTAATTTGCAACCCACAGGGCTTTCTATTAGTAGTCCGGTAGGCTTAGGTCCCACTTCTGTATTGCACAGCATACGTTCCTTTTCATTTGATGTAGGAGCGAGCTCCTTAATAAGACCTACAAAGGCTTCAGTAACGAGATGTGCAAAAACTCTCCCCAGCAGCTTAATATTTAACTGCTGTGATATTTAAACCTTTCTGTTTATGCCCTTAATGTTTTTAGTTAAGGCATTTGAAGCAAGTTCGTTCTGGCTTATATATGACAGAAATCAACACCTTGCTCAAGTGGTATTTGAGAGACGAACAGCACTTGGCTTTAGGAGTTACCTAAGACAGAAACTTGCAATAGCAAAAGGAAAATATAACCACTGAGACAGATGTATTTGAGATGTACTTTGTAATTACTCTGTGGCTTGAAGATTAAGCTTTTTGACTGAGGTGGAAGGAGGTAGGGGACAGAGCGCACTCTGGTGACTGTATTACAATTTGTGACATTATATTAATTCTTCAGCCTTTTGTTGCTGTTTTAGGACCTTTGCACAGAACTGTAGAAACATCGAACACTTAAATCTAAATGGGTGCACAAAAATAACTGACAGGTAAGTCAAAGGGGTTTTTTGTTTGATGGGAAAATTTGGAAAAAGAAGTAGCTGAAGGTATTTTTAGTGTGTCTGCTGTTTTGCAGCACGTGTTACAGTCTTAGCAGATTCTGTTCCAAGCTGAAACATCTGGATCTGACATCTTGTGTAGCCATCACAAACAGCTCTTTGAAGGGCTTAAGGTAAGAAGATTCAGTGTTTTGTGTTAAAGTGTTTAAAGAGCTGTTCAACATTTAATAAAGTTTAAAAAAATCAGTGCTGAACCTTAATACTGTGTATGAGCACTGACTGTATCCTATATCTAGCACTTCTTGGGTGTAGACTGTGATGTTTGTGTGTGGTCTTTTCTCATGAGTTTTCTGTGAAGGCCTGGCACAGTCCACTGGCTATCATTAATTTCTAACAGTGTGTTTAATTTGGGTTTCCCACTGTTATGACTATTTGAAGGCTGGATTTAACTTTATGTATTTTTTTAATTCTCCCAGTGAGGGTTGCAGAAATCTGGAACATTTGAATCTTTCCTGGTGTGATCAGATTACGAAGGATGGTATTGAAGCACTGGTGAAAGGGTGTAGTGGACTAAAAGCTCTGTTTCTTAGAGGTTGCACACAGGTACATGACTGCTTGGGTGATCCTTTAGGAATAAAATTTTATTTTGGGCTTTTGCAATCTCCATGAATTAAATAATACCGGGTTTGTTATAATCTTTTGTTCAATATTACAAGATGTGTACATTCTTTGGGCTGCTTTGCTGTGCTTTTAATTTCTTGTTTCTTTTCCTATGTCCAATTTACTTGCTAAATACAGTTAGAAGATGAAGCACTGAAACACATTCAAAATCACTGTCATGAACTTGTCATCCTGAATTTGCAATCCTGCACAGTAAGTATTTGAAGCTTCAAAAGATACATTATTTAAGAATCATAAACCATTTTTGAATGCTAATGAATTGATCTGCTACTCAAATAATTCAAAAAGTACATCTCTGCAGTTTACAGAATTTTGTGTAGAATACAGTCTTAAATGAGCTGGCTGTTTCTACAGCTGAATGTGGATTTGGAGTGTTTGGGTTTTTTTTTTCCACTCATTACATCTTTTAGCTGTAGCAAGCTCTAGAGTAAGAATTAACTGCATTCGTTCAAATCTTGTGAACTGTGTATGCGCTAAACTGTGAAGTTTTACAGATGTAGTTCTTGTTCTCCCATCCGTTAAGGTCAAACATTTTAGTCTATTCATAATTTTAAAGTTTCTAATTGAGCAAAACCCATATTCTGGGCTACATAATTGAGAATAAAATGTAATGGCATCATAACTGAAGATGATTCAGAACCATTTAGGTAGCAGGAGAAGGGCATGCTTTTTCAGTAGTAATGGAAAAACACATTCATCTGTAATGAAATGACTGGGAATCATTAATGTACTTTTAATTCTACTTAGTACACAAAAATTACATTTACTGTATTTTATATTTGCTTTGTTGTTGTTTCTGATGTGACTTTTTAGGAATGGGAAAGATCTCCTTTTAGATTTTAAACATATTTAAGTCATTCTTTGTCTGTTGTCCTGGTTTTGGCTGGGATAGAGTTAATTTTCTTCCTAGTAGCAGGCGTAGTGCTGTGTTTTGGATTTAGGATGAGCATAATGTTGATAACACAACAAAAATGTTGCTAGGCAATGGCATACAGCCCGGCCAGTGAGGAGGCTGGAGGTGCACAAGAAGCTGGAAGGGGACACAGCCAGGACAGCTGACCCCAACTGGCCAAAGGGATAGTCCATACCATATAACGTCATGCTCAGCATATAACTGGGGGGAAGCTGGCCGGCAGTTTAGACTGTGGCTTGGGAACTAGCAGGGCATCAGTGGTTTGCGGGTGGTGAGCAGTTGTTCTGTGCATCACTTGTCTTGTATATTCTATCATCATTATTATTATCATCTTCATCCTTTTCTGTCATATTAAACTGTCTTTACCTCAAGCCATG
This sequence comes from Balearica regulorum gibbericeps, assembly GCF_011004875.1. Lineage (NCBI taxonomy): Eukaryota > Metazoa > Chordata > Aves > Gruiformes > Gruidae > Balearica > Balearica regulorum. The sequence goes on along the minus strand of NC_046185.1, from coordinate 118,129,865 downwards.
AGTTTTTACCTTTTTTCTTCCCTGATTCTCTTGCCCATCGCACTGGGGCAGGGGAAGTGATAAATGGCTGTGTGATTGTTTTAGCTGCCTGTGGGGTTAAACCACAATAGTCTGTAAATAAGCCTTAGAAAATATTGAAATAAATTAGAATTTAGGTGCTTCAGTCAGGTGAATTTGAATAATGAAATTAGGTGGGTTGGTTGGGCTTTTTTTTTGTTTGTTTTCTTTTGTTTGTTTGTTTGTTTTTCCTTTTGGAAAGTTTTCCACAGTTTTATTGCTAGAAGGTATCATAAAATCTGCTTGGACTAAACCTTTCAAATATGTTTTACACATTATTCCTGAATTAATATGTCATGGGACCATTTTTTATTAAGATTGGATGAAAATTTTTGGACCTAACATTTCTTTAAAGTGTTGAACATTTTGGAGTGTTAGGGATTATTACAAGTAACATTTAAAAATTGCAGAAATTAAGAACAATCTGAATTGTTCAATGAAGCTTTGAGCTTCCATGAGCCAGATGTTTAGTGAAAGAGAATTTTCAGGTTTTTTTTTTAATCTGAATTTAGGTGCTGACTGAAATTGGGCACCTAAAGATAACTGGAATGAAAGGAAGTTCCTTCTTTTGGTCAGAACCACACTTAAATAAAGTCAGTATGTAATTTCTTCCCCTTTCACTCTTCCTTTTGCTGTTGTCGTCCTCCAACGTTCTTTTTCTGTTGTGTTTTACCTGAGACTGATAAGATATATCAAGACCACCCTTTTCTGGGTTATTTTTGTGGAAGGCTCTCAAGAGGTCTGATGATAATCAGTTATGATCTCTTCTGCTTAAAAGGGGCATTGGCATAGAAGTGTACCAGAGGTTTTTTTTCCCTTGATCAACGTTTGTTCTCACGTATATACTAAGTACCAACAAAAAAACTCCTCATGAGAGAAAGTATTTTTCCCTTTGAATTTTTTAGTTGATAGTCTGTGTGTCCTACCTAGTTACTTGTGCTTTAAAGCTTTATTTCGCTGGAGGCGTGTCCTGCTTGCTGTGGCTTAGAAGCATGCTTCCAGAAGCAGCCAGGCTCATTATGATCAAGGGCTAGCACCGATTTTTACACAGCAGGTCTCTTTGTGCTTTATATGATCCACACTTTAATTCTAGTGGCTCTGTTAAATGCCAGGCCAGCTCCAGCAGTTATGGAATGAACTGATACTAACTCTGGAAACTGCACATCTGAAAGGTAGCATCTTTAGAGTGTAGAAACTGGGGAATTGCAGGCATTTTTGGAGCACTTTTCTTTCCTGAGAGGGATGTAGGCATTGAAATCACAAGCAATTTCAGAATGGAAAACTTTCATATATAACTTGAGGGTTTTGTCCATCTCCAGCAGCAGCATAAAATTTACATAGTCCTTACCTCCAAAATAGTTCATTTTCCTAATAATAGTGTCATGAATACCTCTTAAAGGGAACAAAACAGTTCCAGAAAATATCTTCTTATCTGTAGATGATGCAAATCCTTCTGGATCCACAAAAAGAAGAGAAGACTGCTAGTTTTCTGTCTGCAATAATTTTTATTTGACAGAATGATTTGCAAATTTAAACTACGGTTATTAAAAAGTACTGGGTTGGAGGAAGGGGCATAAGGTGATCTCCCTTTGTGCTGAGACCTACCGCTATTTCTCATCCTGTTTTCATCTATGAAGGGTAATGTTTGTGGTACTAGCCTCAGAAATATGCTATAGTAGTATGAGCATATCTAGATGAGTGGCTTATAAAAGGAATGTGTGTCTTCAATTCAAAAATTCAGTAGTGGTCTTTGTTATCATTGGAAGAGTAATGTTAGGCCAGGAAAAAAAATAACCTGTTGCACCATGAAGGATTAGTCGTTCAGCAGAAAAATTAAATTCTTGGAGTTAGGAGCAGGAGAAGGAGAGAATACTTTTACCAGAAGACCTGTAAACAAAATAGTATTTGCACACACTCCTGCTATTTTGCTATTACTATTGTTACTATTTTGTGTGCAGCTGCATTGGGGCTATTTCTTATATTTCCTGTTTCAGAGAGAAAACTTTTAAATTCTATTTTTCAAATTTAGAGTTACTTTTTCCAAATACCTAGTACAAAACAAATTTGAGAAATGAAAAATCCTCTTTTGAGTTAAATCTTTCTGCTAAAGACAACTGCATAGGGTAGGGCAAACCTGGCTTTTCCATTACTCCTCTGTAAAGAATGGATTATATGTAATCGTTTACCTGTAACTCTTGCTTTGACAATTATCTGGAAGTGAAGGATTTTTACCCTTGGGTGCTACTGTTCCAGTGCAAAATTAGTTGTTAGCTCTCCTGCTTTCGAGCTTTAAGTTCTCTTTTGCACCGTTCCTGATCTTACACGGTCACTGGAACAAAAGACCTGAACTCTACAAACAAATAAGCAGCAAGCTATTTCACACAATGACAACTACAATTAAAAAAAAAAAAAAAGTAAAAATTGTAAACCAAAAGCAAAGTGAAAGAGGAAGATAACAACAAACAACTCTTCCGTCTGTGCTTCAGACTGCCTTTGGGCAGTGCTCAAGATCTGTGGAAAAATACATAGATGAGTAGGAATTGTGTTGATTATCTTCAGTGTTATCAACAAACATGGTTTCACAATGGTATTTTTTGGTTGAAAATCCACAGGTTGCTGTGTTTATATACAATGTGACAGTAATATGACTTGATTTTTGTTCTTAGCTGTTGACTTGATAATGAAGTAACTTCAACCTTCTTCTGTGTTGCAGCAAATTTCAGATGAAGGCATTGTAAAAATCTGTAGAGGATGTCATAGACTTCAGTCACTCTGTGTTTCAGGCTGTAGCAACCTTACAGATGCTTCTCTCACAGCACTTGGTCTAAACTGTCCAAGGCTGAAGTGAGTATGTCATGAGTGTGTTGTGAGTATGTCACGTTGTTACTGGCCTGATCTAAGAAATTCACTTCTGAAGATAATCAGCTGATATCCACAGGTTTGATTTAGCTTTGTGTTGTTTGCGTTACCTTTGCGATCAAAACATTAAATTAGAAGTACCAGCTGAATATAAACTTGAGGGCTGCTCTTCTGTAGCTATCATATGAATGTAGTCCAGTGTATATTGAAAAAAACAAGAATATATGACAAATAAAACATGTTGAACCTAGCAGTTCAATTCTGTGCTTCTAGCTAAATATTTTAGGTACTAATTACAAGCCAGAAGAAAAGAAGATATAAAGCCCATTATTTTTTTTAAAGGTAAAGATATCTGTAGTTGTGTTGTGTCTTGTGATGTTTGTACTCTGATGTGGTTTTATGGAGTCGTCTGTCTTGCAAAAAAAAATAGCTAAATCATACCTGAGTATTATATTTGCAGATTTTATTATAAATGTGTTTTTAATATGCTCTGCAGTACATCCTGGCATTCTTAAACTCTGATGCAGAGTGTGCTAATGTCTCTGCAAGCACTGAGGACTGATATTTATGGGATATGTTTTGAGTAATAGGGGCTTATCAGTTAAAAATAATACAAAGTTTTACATTGGTGTAATTTGCACTAACATATATATTATGGTGGTATTCTCAGAAGAGGGGACAGCCTCAGCTTTAATAATGAAGCTCAGTCATGCAGCAGCTCTCTGGTTGTAGAGACATATAATACTTCTTGTAAGGTCTGATTTTAATGTAAATTAAATCAAAACAAAAGCTTTCTGGATGACACTAAATTGCCATTTATGACAGGAACGTGCAGGAGTTGCAACTTGTTATACTTCAATCACAGATAAATGGAGGAAAGAGTAGATTGTGAAAATTAGGGGAAGCTACATTGAAATGCCAGTGTGCAATATGCTGTCATGCAGTGTTCCTTTAGCCGAGTGAGTGAAAAAGAGCTTTTGTTACTGTAGAAAACCCATCCTTAAGACAATTCCAGAGTGTCAGTTGCCTTCATGTAACCATTCATAGTTAGAAGAGCTTATGTGTGCCCTTGTTTGGGGCTTAGGAGTCTTCTGACACACTTGTGTTCCTTAGGACGTTGTGCTGTTATTACTCGGTTTTTTCCATTATTTCTCTCATTCTCTCAATTCGCAACTCAGATTGGAAATAAAAGGAGGTCTAAAGTGCTTTTAGTTGTGCAGTTCTTTCCAAGGGCAGTACAACTGTAGCAGGAATTTTTTTTGACTTTGGTAGGTAAACTGTTAGCCCCTGTCTGTGCCACGAGGGGGAAGGCGTCTGCTGTGCTTCTCCTTTAATGAGGAACATTATAAGGAAAAAATGACCCTTTGCGGTGATTACTGCAGAGGAGGATGTGATGGAAGGAGAGATGATACAGCTGGCTACATCTAGATTTTTGACATCATGTATGGAAAGTACTTGATAAAAAATATGTTCGAAATCAAAGGGAAATGTAATTCCACACTTGTTTGTACCTTCTGAATATTTCAATGTTGACTATGAAAGAAAAGTTTCCTGCCTCTGTTGGATGTGCTGGCCCTGTCAGGAAGCTGTTGAGTATTTTCTGTGCTGTGCTACTCTCACTTCAGGGTCTTGGGTGTTCTACTGTGCCGCTTTCCCTTCCTGTCTGGCATCCTAGCTACTTTTCAGAGTAGCTGAGAGTATTTTATGGCAGGCTGCTAACTGCCCTTAATGGAGGGGCACAAAGTTGCCAAATTGAGTCAGGAAAGAAAATCCAGAGGTGTTACAACCATCCATTTCAAAAGCAGTACCTGTCTTGTACGTCTCTGCTGGCTGTTCTTGAGTTTCCATCACACTTCTGAACTTTATTGAAGACTGGCACTCTGGAGGTGCTTATCAAGGGTGTAGCCTGTGGGGCTGCTTACCTTGAAGTTCAGCTGTGTGCTCTTGTTTGTGGCTTGGAAAAGATTGATTGAGCAAAGTCACAGTCAGAGCCCCACATCCTGTACCTTGGTGGGGTTGTGTTTTTCTTGTGCACACAGCATGGCTTTTCCCTTTGCACCTTACCCACGGAGAGAGTGCTTTCTAATGACCTCCTAAACCAGTGGAAGGATCTGGATGCCTTTAAGTGTTATGACAGCAAGAGGTTCTTTTGTCCATGTTGCCTTGCCTCCTCCCCCACCAACTCCAGTATAGGAGTAGTGTTTGTGGTGCTGAGTGGGTAAGTTGCACTTAGTTTGCGCTTCTTGTTGCTCAGTGCTGTGGTTTCCCCTAATTCATCTTGGTAACTTGCTCCACCTGCAAAGTAAAAAGTGTTCATTGAAAAAACAGTGACAGGATGGAGGCCTGGTGTGTGTACTAGTGGTGCTGTTTGGGGCAATTTTTTTTTTGTCATTACTGCTTCCCAGTACTTCTCAAAAGAGTGTTATGTTTCTCTTTCCAAAATGCTGTTGTTTTCTTTAAAGTTGTGTTGGTGTAGTTTATTGTTTTTACTGTGGGCTCAGAGAAATTAAGCTCCTTGCTTTCTGGTAACTTGCTTCACTGTGTTTCATGCAGAGGCTCTGAGTGAATTTCTAGTAAGCAGTTACTCAGTTTTGTGGCTTCTCAACATCCTGTGTTTAAATAAGAGATTTTTAGATGCAGGCTTCATCTGCGTTTTCCTTAACTCAGGGTTTATTTTCCCATATTTTTCCTCAGATAACACACGAGAAAACTTGAGCATTATACTGTCTTACTAAAACAAGAGGTCAAAATGCCTAGAATTATGTATAATTTTTCTTCCACTAAATGTTGAGAAGATTTCAGGATTGAATTTAATCTGTTCTGTGACTATTAGAATCTTGTGATAAGCTGGATCAAAAGTCTGCCTAGTGCTTTTTAATTGCAAATTACTGTGAAAAATAGGCATATACACATTTGCTATTGGGAGCTTTAAGTTGCAGAAGACAGATTTGTATCTCAAATGCATTTGCTTTTCTCTATGTTAATATTTTCTTTAAATATTTAAACTTTTCCAGGATTTTGGAAGCTGCAAGATGTTCACATCTTACAGATGCTGGTTTTACCCTTTTAGCACGGGTAAGGGTCATTTCAGAAGGTTAGAGCTTGCCTTGTTTTCATGGCTGCTGGGCAGCTGTGAATTGATATAGTCCTGCTGGGAGGGAATATGAGAAGAAGAAAAATAAAGTAGGAAGAAGACAGTGGAGGAGGGAACTAAAAAATGATTTTATTTCTGGATTATACTTAGAGCTGCAACTTGATCTACTTTACAGTCTATCACTGGATTTTTCACTTTTTTCCACCTCTTTTTTTTTTTTTTTAGTATGTTTAAATTGGATTTATTATGCCTAACATAACAATTCTAAACTTGTGTTATGTATTCTAGCCAAATTTCCCTGATAAATATGACAAATACCCTTGTTATATTTCCACCCCAAAAATCACCATATAATAGATTATTCTGAGCATATCTTGAAGCTAGAAAAATACTTACAGCCATACATTGTAAACTATAAGCGCTTGTGCCCTGATTCATGCTGTAACTGTGTAAAGTAAGCATATAGATTGTATAAAATGTTTTGTTAGGCTTATATGCTTGCTGGTTTAAGAAATCTGAACACAAAAATAATACTCTGTAAACAGGATGTTTAGTGTGAAAAAAAGTTCGTGTTTTTTCTAGTCACAGTGGTTAAACTGAGTGGTTTTCTAACCATTCAGCACTACAGCCTTGGGCTTTTGGTAGTCACCTCAAGCCTGCTTCTGGGACCTGGAAGTTAAACCATTTTTAACTATGCCTGTAAAAAACAGGTTGGGGCTTTGGGCTGAGCCGTTGCATCATGTGGTCTGCTGCAAAGTCACAAGGTTACATTATTTTCTTGAAATTACTTGTGATTAGTCATTGAAAGCACTTCTAAAAATTTGCTAGGGATCTCTCAGAATATTGGGAAAATTGCTTGGATAAATGTGAAGCACAGCTTTCTCCCAGCCGTAAAGTGGACCCTATTGTAGTATTTTCAGCATTCATTAGCAAAGCAAATTGTTTCTAAGGCTTCTTTCTAAAGAATGATGGGGAGGAGAGATGTTTCACAAGCTTAAGTGTGTTTCAGATTAGTTTGATGCAGGTTGATGTAAGCAGAAGTTGGATTCATCTATATGCAAATCAGTTACCTTTTAGTGCACAGGCTGTAAATACCATAGGTTTGAATTGCAATGGACCCCAAGAGGGAGGAGGGAAGCAGGGGTGAGTGAGTACTGATCCCATACGTACTGTTCCAAACTTTACAGGGTAAGGAGGAGAAACTTCACTTAGTAAGAGAAGAGCTGAAAATGTAGAGGTTTGAGGAGGAGATGTTGTGTTGCTTGTGGATTTTTTTTTTACTATTTTTTGTCCTTTGATGGTGATTGAATACTTGAAGGGATTTAGCTCACAATTTCCTCTTGGAGGCTATACTTTCCCATATTATTAGTCCTATGCATGATTTTATGTCTGTATGTTCTTTAATTTCATCTTTTCTTTATCTGTTTGTTTTCTGTTTAATTTAGAATTGCCACGAGCTGGAGAAGATGGACTTGGAAGAATGTGTTTTGGTGAGATTTAATATGAAAAGGAATATTGAACATCCAGTGTAAGAATGCAGTACCAATAAGTACTTTCAGTTGAATGTGCTTTTTTTTTATTAATAGTGCTGTGTTTATCATAGAATCATGGAATGGTTTGGGTTGGAACGGACCTTCAAGATCGTGTAGTTCCACACCGCCCTGCCATGGGCAGGGACACCCTCCACTAGACCAGGTTGCCCAAAGCCCCATCCAACCTGGCCTTGAACACTTCCAGGGATGAGGCATCCACAACCTCTCTGGGCAACCTGTTCCAGTGTATCACCACCCTCATTGTAAAAAATTTCTTCCTTATATCTGATCTAAATCTACCCTCCCTCAATTTAAAGCCATTACCCTTTTTCCTGTCTACACGCCCTTGTAAGCAGTCCCTCTCCAGCTTTCCTGTAGGCCCCCTTCAGGTACTCGAAGGCTGCTATAAGGTCTCTCCAGACCCCCGTCTTCTCCAGGCTGAAGAACCCCAACTCTCTCCACCTGTCCTCATAGGAGAGGTGCTCCAGCCCTCTGATCATCATGGCCCTCCTCTGGACTTGCTCCAACAGGTCCATGTCTTTCTTGTACTGGGGCCCCCAGAGCTGGACACAGTACTCCAGGTGGGGTCTCACAAGAGCCAAGTAGAGGGGCAGAATCACCTCCCTCGACCTGCTGGTCACACTTCTTTTGATGCAGCCCAGGATACGGTTGGCTTTCTGAGCTGTAGGGACACATATCTGGGTCATGTTGAGCTTCTCATCAACCAATACCCCCAAGTCCTTCTCCTCGGGCTCTCTCTCCATTCTCCCCCCAGCCTGTAGTTGTGCTTGGGATTGTGCCGACCCATGTGCAGGACCTTGTACTTGGCCTTGTTGAACTTCATGCTGTTTGCATGGGCCCACCTTTCAATCCCGTAAAGGTCCCTCTGGATGGTATCCCTTCCCTCCAGTGTGTTGACCGCACCAAACAGCTTGGTGTCGTCGGCAAACTTGCTGAGGGTGCACTTGATCCCACTGTCCATGTTGCTGACAAAGATGTTTAACAGTGCCAGTCCCAATACTGAACCCTGAGGAATGCCACTTGTCACTGGTCTTCACTTGGACACTGAGCTGTTGACCACAACTCTTTTGAGTGTGACCACCCAGCCAATTCCTTATCCACTGAGTGGTCCATCCATCAAATCTATGCTTCTCCAATTAAGAGACAAGGATGTCATACAGGACAGTGTCAAAGGCTTTGCGTAAGTCCAGGTAGATGATGTCAGTTGCTCTTCCCTTATCTACCAATGCTGTAACCCTGCTGTAGAAGACCACCAAATTTGTTAGGCACAATTTGCCCTTAGTGAAGCCATGCTGGCTGTCCCCAGTCATCTCCTTATTTTCCATGTGCATTAGCATAGTTTCCAGGAGGATCTGCTCCATGATCCTGCCAGGGACAAAGGTGAGACTGGCCTGTAGTTTCCCAGATCTTCCTTTTTTCCCTTTTTAAAAATGGGGATTACATTTCCCCTTTTCCAGTCAGTGGGAATGTCACCAGACTGCCATGACTTTTCAAATATGATGGACAGTGATTTAGCAACTTCATCCACCAGTTCCCTCAAGACCCGTGGATGCATCTCATGAGGTCTCATGAACTTGTGCACCTTCAGGTTCCTTAGATGGTCTCAGACCTAATCCCTCCCCTGTGACCAAGAGGACTGATCAAAAAACTACCTGCTCTCCGGAGTCCCTTACCACCACTCCCAGGACTCTGTAATCCTCCTTGGTACTCCTCAGACTGCTCCTGGCTGTATCGCTGGTGCCCTCTGAAACAACAGCAGCAGATAATAGTCAGTGGACTGCACGAGGCTTGGCAGTCTCTCAGTGACATCCCTGATCCGAGCCCCCAGTAAGCAGCACACCTCTCTAGACAGTGCGTCAGGTCGGCAAACGGACGCCTCAGTACCTCTCAGAAGAGAGTCACCTACTACTGTCACCTATCGCCTTTTCTTAGTTGTTACATGAGAAGCAAACTGGGCTGCCTTACTCAGCTCCAGCATCTATCCTGGTGTGGTGGGTCTTTCCTCTTCAGTCCGCAGAGCGGTGAAGCAGTTCTGCAAGGCGCCTCAGGCATCAGGGGAAGTCTCTTCCCCATGATAGTCCTTGCCGTTGCAAGCTTCTGTTCTTCTGCGTTATTGACCTTTCTGTGTGTGCCAGGGGGCGAGGGGGAGTTTTTGGCTATTTGGCCGTGATGCTGATAACGCCAAGGTCGCTCAGTTGTTTATGGTAGTAAATAAAAAATTATTGAGAAATTCTATACAAGGAAATACTTGAAGAGCAACAGACGATTGAGTGTTTTCCAGAAATAACGGAACCTTCGTCTGGTAGAGAAAGAGATATCTTCTTTGAGGGTTGGCCCTCCTACTGTCTGTTGCTTATGATTGTTTGGTTTCTTTTATTTCTAGATAACTGACAGCACATTGATACAACTTTCTATACACTGTCCTAAGCTACAAGCATTGGTAAGTTTAACTCTTTGTTCCTGAACTTTAATACGTCCCCCAAACCCACACACATACACAGCTCCTGCAGTATAAAAACAGGCTCTTGACTCTGTAGCTAGAAAAAGTTCCTGATGTAGTGTGATACTGTGCAAAATATATGCAAGTTTCATAAGTATTCTAAAAGTAGATTGCTCCTAAAATATTTGCACGCATGGTGTGATAAAAAAATTACTAAATCAGTAAGTAATAACCAGAAAGTTTATTTTTTATGGTTGACATCCTTCGTATTTGATTACTTAGTTCAACTTAGAGTACTCAGATCCTTTATTAGATACTCTTAACTGTTCACTAATGGTTTTCTTAGGGAGTATGACACTTTGCATCAACTATTGAATAAACAAAACCACTCAGTGAAGGTAAATGGAATCACTCTGTAGTCAGTTTTGCATCCAAGTAGTTTTTTCCCCAAGGACTACATTTATGTAGTAAATTATGGAAGGTTCTTTTGACCTAGACTTTTGAAGGCAATTAGAGAGGCTTGAGATGCCTTCTGTGGTCTACCCTGCTTTCACTGTACTTCAAAGAACTGTTTTCTAGGGAGTGGTTGCTTAGATCTTTCAGAATGTCAAAAACAATTTCGGGTGACGTAAATTTGGCTGTTCTTCAGTTAAGGTACTCCAGAATTACTAGACTGTCCTTACAACAGGAGCTCCTGTATTTAGGGCCAGTTGTCCCCTAAGTGTAGATTTGTTATGTACTACTTCAGATCTGCGTGAGAGAACCAGTAGCTCTATAATCTGTTCTTCGATGGGATTAAAGGAAGGTTTGCTGCTTCATTAATTAAATTGTGGTATGATTAGTTAGTGTTACTCACTCAGTGTTACTAAGGTAGTAATAAGAGGAGAGATGGCTTTTAAAAAAGGAGCTTGTTCACTATTTTTTTATTGTTGTGGTTTTTATTTTTGTTTATTAATTGTCTGACCTCATTTCTGTACCACGATTCTTAATGTTAAGCCAAACAAGTTGTCAGACATGGAGCCATTTATATGGGACACTTTCTGTTCTGCAACAGATATGTTCTTGTATTGTAATCCCAATTGTAACCAGTACTTGCAAGGGATCTTTTGTACCAGTTCTGCCAGTGCTTCACCAGAGATAATCATAAAACCTCCTAATTTCCAAGTGTTTTTCTGAACCTGCTCTTGTTTGCTGGCCTTTGTGTGTTAGCCCACAGACAGGGAAGCATGGCATTGATAAAATAACATATCTTTTCTAAAAGGGAACCAGAAAAATGATTTTTTTGTTGTTGTTGTTGATGTGTATATCCTATGTGTGGCAAGCATAACTACTCAAAGACTGTGAGTTGAATGGTGGTTGCTGAGAGTTACAGGGAAAGGAAGAACAGACTAGCGGGTGCCAAATACCCTACACGAACTAGTCTGGAGGCTTCAAATGTGAAATCATGTACTGTTGCTGGTTCTGTAAACTCTTTTGTGGCTGTGCTTTACCATATGTTTAGGTGTATTTTCAGTTTAAATAAATATTTTGAAGATGCAGAAATCAACTTTAAATTTCTTTCTTGGTGTTTGGAGACTCAGTAGACAGTGGAAATAAGCAAAAGTACTGTTAGACCAATTATAACCAACTGCTACATCTTCATCAGTATCAGAGTACTTAAATCCTTTATTACTTACTGGACTTAAGAAGTAATTTCTGGTGAAAGTGTTTAACACTTGTACATTCAGATTACTAGAGAAACCGTAAAATACGCATTTCTGGAGATGAGAAGACAGTTGAATTCTTCAGTTATGTTGATGATACTGTTACTGTCGCCCCGTATCATGCCATATTTGATGTATACACAGCATTTAATATGTATTAACAAAAAAAAAAAAGAATTTTACCATATCTTTTTGCTCTAAAGATTTCAAGTAATTTCTCCTTTAGTACAGAGTATGTCTCATTTGGCATATTTGTTTTTACAAAGTTCTGCGAATTCAGCTGTACATCCTGTATTGTCCTTTCAGGACCAATGCCAGTGTCTCAGGAAAGCTGAATTTTATAAGCTGCTTACTTCCTGGGATGGAAAACTCTTAATTAGCCAGCCGACCACTGCTGTAGCTGACAGCTTCACATAACCTCCTGTCCTTCCTTGAAACAGCAGGTCCATTATAAATGTTCTTTAACCCTGCAACTGCTGGTTGTTTCCAGGCTGTGAGCCAAATCAAATGCTCAGAACACGTACAGAAAGTAGGTATAGGAGAGAACTTAAGTCTTTAAAGGGTTGATAGACTTGCAGAATGTAAATGTGTTATAAGATAAAACACTCTTGATAGCGGTGAGCACTTCATTTCTGTTGCCTTTTGGAGGCAGCATGTGCTAGTTGTGTTGTGTGGAGTTACTGCCAGCTGCTCAGACTTGGTGAATGAGTAAAATGGGTGTCTCCCCATCAGACTCAAGGGGAGTTGCAGACCTGTCTCCCAGCCTCTTCTTTGGTTATGTGTTCATCCTGTTGAGCAAAGGGGGGGGGGGGGGAAGTAGTTGAGGGGTAAGTTGTTCTAAAGGGCAGGACAGACTGCGTGTGTCTGATAGCAGGCAAGAAATGCTCGTGACTCTAGCTAGGGTAAAACAAGGGTAAGCCATGGCTGGTAGTTTCTTGGGCTTCCTTGTCAGGCTGAAATAAAAGATAGATGTGATGTACTGAGTGAAGGGTTACATGTTTGATTGGGATTATTGGCAGGAGGTTATTTCTGAACACTAGTTAGCTTGCGACAATTAAAAGCATTTTTAGATTGCTGCAAGCTTTTCTTCATCAGTTACTGCCCTGAAAAATAAAAACCCCAAAACTCGTGGTAAGGAAACACTACTTCAAAACCAGTCACCACTAGACTTAGGTACAAGTACGGGCAAGGCACGGGCGTGAGCAGAAAGCAAAGAGCTACCTCAGAGCCGAGGGCGAGAGGAGTAGAGTTCATAGATCCTGCACATTGCTAGTGCAGAAGACTCGAGAGCGTTCATTTCAGTGGCGACAAAGAATGGGTTTTAAGCCTCCTTTGAGGAAAGTCTGTTTCCTGTTGTTGTCATCATCATTGCTTCTCTAAAAGTCATGAATTCCCTAAAGGAACCAGGAAACTGCTTTATGTGGTGCTTCTGCCCGAGATGCTGCAACTTTTTCCATGCTCGTGAAATTCAAGGGAGTAAAAAAATATGCTGAAGAGGAGCAGAATTTTTTTGTTTATTATGCTGACTGTTGCAGAAAAGACTTGCTCCTGCGGCTGTACAAGATGTTTATTACTTCTTGTACGTACAGGCTGAGGTGCTAGGTGCTCACAGTTTTCCTGAAATCATCATTTGGCAAATCACTTCAGTCTGTTCGTTATCTGTGTGGACTTGCACAGGCTTTTGGTCCCAGTGGTATGTATGAAAACACGGTAGCTGTGAAAACAGTAACTCCTGTCAGTAGAGCTTTGTTTAGCCCTGTATGTTCTTGATCATCCTTTAAAGTTATCTTCCATTTCTGGCACGGCCCATGTGGTGTTTGCGCCCATCGGTAATGGAGGTGCATGACAAGTGAAACAGAATTCCCACATTTGTAGAGGGCAGAGGGGCCTGAGGGGTTTGACGGTGATGCATATTTTGGGACTCTACATGTTTTGAAGCAAAGTTCAAGTACAGCTCTTCTTTTGTGAAGTAGAGCCTTTTCTTTTGTTACTCTTCTGGATTTCAGCTGTATATTTCTTTGTAACTGTTTAACCACTAGACTGAAGGAAGTTGAAGAGGACTTCTGATGTTTAGAGGATAGAGTAACCTTCAGACCGACTGTTGTCATTAACTGTTTGCCCTTGTGTTTTAGAGCTTATCTCACTGTGAATTGATCACTGATGATGGGATTCTCATCTGAGCAACAGTACGTGTGGTCACGAGAGGCTGCAGGTACTGGAGCTTGATAACCTGTCTTCTCATCACTGACGTGACTCTGAACACCTGGAGAACTGCCACAACTTGGAGAGAATTGAGCTGTATGACTGTCAGCAAGTCACGCGAGCTGGAATCAAACGAATCAGAGTACGTGTTTGCCTGACTTGTTCGGTGGGAATGCCCAAGCTGTCGATAGTGCTTGAGATGATTGTATGAATCCTGCAGACGTCCCAGGCAAGGGAGGGTGGAAAAACAGAGTCTGAATATCATTCCGTTAGAACCCCATCTCTAGGGATGTAACGTAGCTTTTCTATATGAGCAGTAATAATTGTCTAATTCTGTTTATAACTTACAACACTTTTGCTGTTGGATTGATGAGTACTTTTCTTCTGCTTTCTGTATTTTTTCCAATACAGGCTTCTATGTTTTTAGGATTGTGTAGTGGCATTCTTTAACTCTCTTAAAATAGACAATGTACAGAGCCAGTAGCAAAACAGCTGCGTGGAGATTTCAGTTAATGGGTTGTAGGGCTCTCAGGCCCTGGAATCCAGCCAGGATTTCCTCCGTGTACCTCCCCCATTAGGTCAGGGACCACTGACCTTGAGGTGCAGCAGTTTAGCCTTACTGTTAAACTTTCTGCAGTTTCATATCCCAGATTTCTGTCCAAATGCTTTTGCAATTGGAAAGCTTGTCCCTGGTAGTGAGGGCAGGTGCCCTGTTCTATTCTGTGCTGCTTTCTAGGATGAGAGAAGCAGGTAATGTGGGAGACGAGATGAGATAGATACAAACAAGTCTGTCTTTGGTAGCCAGGGGTCCATCTCTCCCCGGCAGCAGAGCACACGCCTCTCTCTTGACAGGGAGCTCTCTGGGCTGATCGGTGCTTTATTGGGGAATAAGTGGGAACCCTGAGCAGATCAGTGTGCCCAGACATTGGCTGGATGTGACACGAGACTTACATGTCAGGAGGAGACAGCTTGGCTAGTACCAAGCATAGAGATGCTTTCTTTTGAGCTACCCAACCTTAACGAGAGCTGACTTGTTGGCAGTAATTGAGGTGTACTTGTTGCTTTTTACTCGCTATGTTTATTTTCTCGCCTGTTATAATGCCAACTTCTCATCCACAGGCTCATCTACCTCATGTGAAAGTTCATGCTTACTTTGCTCCGGTAACTCCCCCTCCTTCGGTAGGAGGGAGCGGACAGCGCCTCTGCAGATGCTGTATTATTCTTTGACAGGAAGTGCAGCCACACAGAAAAAGTTGTTGTTGAAGAAAAGAACAGGACTGCAAGTCAGCAGAAGGAGTTGGTTTCCTGACAGTCGTAATGGTGGTGTTTGGTCATCCAGTTTTGTGACAAGAAAAGCATTTATTTTTTTTTTTTCCCCCAGGTAAAATCTTAATGTAATGTGCAGCTGTGGATTAAGTTGGTGATGCTTCGGTTTGTGTTAGTAACTCCCTTCTGTTGGCATGAGAACTGAAGTACCCTGTAAAAACGGTGGGGGCATTTCAGCATAGCAGCTACTTGTTGTGAAAGGTCTCGACACTTGGAAGTTAATTTGCATTTGTAAGCACTATTCAGTGTGAAGTTCTAATGTAACCTTGGGGCTCCAGTCCCGCACACCAAGGAACTCAACAGTTTTAAGGACAAATTCAGCTTTAGCAGATGTGACCAAAAAAAAAAAAAAAAGTGCAAGGTAATCATGAGCTCTTATAGCAAAACAGCTTATACTTTTCCATGATTCAGCTTCATATTTAATTACATAACAGGACATAATAGGTAATGTCAAAAGGTAAGATAGTACCTCAAGGTAACTATATAAACAGAAATAATTTTCAAGTTCTTGAACTTGGTTCAGTTGAACTATGTATTAGTTTAAAGCTTGCCTGGCACTGAAGCACGTTTCACGCCTGATGCCATCGGCCTTTAAAAGGTGTAAAAAAATCCACTGTGGTAGAGCTTGGGCGCTCTACTGGAATTGGCCGCCCCACCTGTACACGGTGCTTACTGAAACGCCGTTCCTGTGCATCCTCAGTTACCTTCTCGGGTGGTAAGGGAAGGATGCAGCGGTTTTAGAAAGGAGGGGTGGGGGTGGTGTTATGCATGCTTTTCTACAGACGGAAGCGTGGCAACCAGGTTCGGTTACAGGAACTATGATGGAGTGGGGAATGCAAGTCAAGCTGTTTGTCCCACCCGTTTTTAGGGAGACAGCAAGCAGATGGGCACATCAAGCTGTAGGCCAGAGTTGAACAAACCTATGGTTTTCAAATGCAGAAAGCCAAACTCTTCACATTTGGATTATTTAAGAAGCTGTCAACTTCTGAATGATAATAATTATAAAAAAAACCCCCAAACTATCTATTAACTCTTAAGGCCATGCATTCATCCTAAGTTTTTCAGTGCTAGAGGGTTAGATAAATAAACTTTTTTATATATTATGCAACTTAATTATCCGAGATAAAAACTACTCAACAGTTCAGAAAGCTTTTTTGTGTAAGACTGACTGTGCGTGTGTATGTTTTAAGAGTTCAAGACCTGTGTCTTTACTGAAAATTAACGGAAATACTGGCTTAAAAAGCAGTTGGAGAAGCTACTGCTGCATCGTAAAACCCCCCCCCCCTCCAAATTTTAAGCTACTTAGAAAAAGGAGTGTCACCATGAAGAGCCTTTTATGGACAAGAGCAGCTGTGTTGTGTTCATGCTTCACACATTCACCGATGAAGGGGACAGTAAATTAAGATCTCGGAGGATAAATTACAGATGAGAGCACAGTATGTAGATTTCTTTACTACTCCAAAATAAGCCAAGCGGGGCTTGTTTTGCACAGTAGCGGAGGAGCATTGGTACAATCATATGTAGAGATCCATTACAATACTGCAGTAATGGAGGGGTTTAAGCAGATTTTATTCTCAACTGTAAAGTCAGTGGTACCAGGTATGTCATGACGTGTTGCCTTTTGTTGGCTTTTTTTTCTAAGAACATAATGAACCTTGTAAGTCTACTGCATTAAAGATGTACAAAACCAAATGGAACCTACTCTAAGACACTTAAATAAACAATCAGCTGATGTCAAATTTGAATGTTTCACTTATTTCAAATGTAACTATGTTTTCTATTAGAAGCAGAAGATCTGTGTGCAGGATAAACCACAGAACTGCTTTGCTTCCACTATTTACCTTTACCTACCATTGTTGCTTGGGTAGGTCTTGCAGGAAGATCTTAATAGCAGAAGTAGCTCTAACATGGTTGGGGGGGGAAAAAGTAAACAAAAAGAAAGCACATTTACAAAATTATTGAAAAACATTTATTATACTTAAATTGAAATGTGTACATCTTATTAAAAAACAAAAGCAATTTGCTGGTGCCATAATTTAATTCCAATTTCAAGTGAGCTGGACAAACTACTGTACAACTTTCAATATTCTTTAAATTAGATACTTGGATACTTTCCAATCAAGGATTTTTCCACTTTTATAAAACATTTGGATTTGAATATGGTGTGAGCTGAAAGACACAAGTGTCAGTTCAAGAAAATACTAGGACCAAACAATACCCAAAGATGAACAACTTATAGGCAGAAATGTTTTAAGTACATAAATTTTTACTTTCAGTGCAGAAACAATAAAAACAGGAAAGAAAACTCTAGCTTTGATGAACTCAAATTTTCAAAATGCTACAGCTTTAGGAAGCTTTTCTGCTAAGCACTGGAGCAGTTAGAAAAGAGGGAACAAAAAAAAGAAAAAAAGTTGCTTTTTTACATTGCTGTAGTAGTTGTTTACATTGAACACTGCAGCATAAAAAGCAAATTATTCCCAAGCTTTTTAAGCTGGAGATCAAGGTGGAACTTTTCAAAGGCCACAAAAGGGCAGCTGTGAAACTGCCACTTACTACCTTTTGAAATATTCCCCTCTTAAGTACCTAACCAGTTGAAACTTAATGTTAACATAGGAAATGCTGTGCCATGTCTTTACAAGAAATATCCAAAATATTGAAAAAAGCAAAGTAACTATTTGGTCAGGTGGAAGAGGCACTGTAAGAGCTGTACAGTATGTATGGGAGGGCAAAGAAAGGGCAACAGAAAAGGTAAGATACTTGTCCGTAATAGCAACTACAGCAAGGCCTTTACCTGCTGGGAAGGCGACTAAAATGGTGTATATTTAGTGTTTCTTAAGCAATTTATTTGATGTCGCTGAAAGCTATGACAGCCCCGTGGTGCCAGTGGATCATCTTCCCTCATCAGCATAATTTCCACTAAATCATAAAAATCCACCTCTCACTGCTAGTATTTTTAAACCCACAATTTACAAGCAAAGAGTTAAACTGCAGCAGTGCTCCGCAGAGAACCTAGGAAACTAAACATAAAGGATGCATAGGCAATTCTTTTCCATTAAATCTGTTAAAGCAAAACACAATTACTTGGTACCCCATAGGATTTATATTAATCCCTCCAATAAGGTACTACTGATAATGCAGTTTTGCTGCATGCATATATTGCATCTGTCTAGGCTTCTTCAAAACCCTCTTCTGGCATTTTACACTTCTTACATACACTCTTATACACAATTTACATGGGAAGCTGTTTTGACAGCTTTACTCTCAAAGACCCGACAACCTGATCACTATCAGCTTAACTACTCATCTCCACACAGATTAATATGTGCTCTGCTAACATCAAAAAATAAAACCAGCATAAGGTACAAGCAAGTAACAGACAAACTGGCACAGAAAGGTAAATGCCCCAAAATGAGTTTACATTCATCTCCAACTGGATACAGAGAATAGAAAAGCAACAGCGCTTCGCTTCTAGAAACTGTATCTACTGGCCATAATTTGCCTTATTTCAGTAAAGGGCAAGCACCTTTGCTTACATTGTCTTCCATGCCTGTACATAAGCTGTCATGGCATTATACCTCTCATGAGGACACTTAGCTATGGCAGTGATAAGAAAGTTCACCTATCAAACAGCTCATTAGAAAGGTCATTTCGTGTTTTCAATATGAAACATCTTATACGGTGAAGTTAGATCCTAAGGTTTTTGGATGATCTTTGTAATCTTTAGGCAGGACTTCATTCTGCTGTGGAGTATCAGTCTAGCAATTGTGTGTATCACTTCAGAATTATATGGAAGCCTTCACCATTTTCAGCTGCAAAAAGGAAAAAAAAAAGTGTCAGTCTTTCATAATTAGAACCGTAAATACACTAGCCAATGCACCAAAACATCAAAGTATGGACCTGGTTTTTACTGTGTGAAGTGGTTCATTGCTGCTATGAAATACTAACCGTGAAATGTGAAATAGCAGTAACCTGCTAGTCAGACTAAACGCTTGAACAATAATTAACTTTTTACAATCGCTTTGGTTTGCAGTTATTTCTGAACTCTTCCTACCGTGCATTAAACCCACCTCATTTGACAGTGACAGTTTAGTATCATAGAAAGAAGTTAACTTCTGCAAGACCAGTGTAAATCCTCAGCGTATGCTTTTAATCATCTATTTTGTGATGCTTGGCCTTAAACTAGAAAGCCAAATGGAAACGGCGTTAAAAAAACCAAACAGAAAAACCCCAAACCCTGTGGATTTTATGCTTAGAAGCTAGTAGTACCACCAAAGACTTAACAACTGAGCCAAACAGGTCTTTAACAATCACTAAACGTTAATAGATTTTATTAATAGATTTTATACTACACAGAACAATTAGAGTTTTTAGGATGCTGATAAAATGAAGCGGACTTTAAAAATACAGCTCATCTACATCAAAACCCTAGCTTTTAAAAATTTCCTGCTTTGCGCTGAACAAAAAGTTCTGATTAACAATTTGTAATTGGCTCTTCAAAGTTGGACAGTTTCTGTAGATAAAATTTGCAGAGGTTCAAATTTGTCCGCTGCTTACCCAACATCCCGGCACGCTTTACCAGAAATAAACTGGACCCCTAAGAAAGTGTGGGATTCATCTGAAACACCTATGAGGAAACCTGAACCAGCATCTTTGTGGACTAAGGTTGGCTGCAGCCCAGTTTCACTGCATTCATACAATTAACATGATTCCACGTTCTAGGAATGTTTCCCTTCAAGTCTACTAGCTGATGCTAAACAACAGCGTTCTGAGAGCGAGTCTTTGCGTGGCAGAGGAAACACACTGTTGTCTTCCCAGCAAAATGGCCACCTCCTCTCTACAGCAACAACCCACTGCAGGGATTATTTACTGGCCATGAAAGAACAGAATTTATACTCAGTTCTGCCAACTACCAGGACTCAGTTAACACTGGACTTCAGAGGTACTACTGCCAGGGTATTTTTTTTTTTTAATTCTTTTGAAACTTCACCACTGTCAACAATTATTAACGGCAAGCACTGCTCAGTGATGGCTGACTGAATTTCAGATGAGATTTGTTACCGAGTGCTGCACTGGTTCGGAACTGAAAGTGGGGAGAAAAGACTGAGG
Source organism: Balearica regulorum gibbericeps (assembly GCF_011004875.1). Lineage (NCBI taxonomy): Eukaryota > Metazoa > Chordata > Aves > Gruiformes > Gruidae > Balearica > Balearica regulorum. The sequence continues at coordinate 118,109,525 of NC_046185.1, read as the reverse complement.
TGCTATGCAGGGGCTGAATGGTCTGGCTGAGAGAGGAGGAACTCATGGATATTTTCTGCCACTACTGTATGCAGATTTTTTAAAAAAATTTTTTTTTTTTTTTTTTTGCAAGTCAGCCGTCACTAGATCTGCTGTTACTCTTTGCTTGGGGAAGTTTTAATAGAATAGTATTCTGCTTTAAAGAAGGCTCCTCAGTAGAACAAACAAATTACGGTTTAGACTGTCAGAAAAGACACTGTACCTTTTATTGTGGTGAATAAGAAACAACTCTCATCTTGAAAGTTTTGAACCATCTAAAAAAAAAAGTTTTGAAATCCTCCTGAATATGATCAATGTAAAATAAATACATCAGATACTAAACGCAACATTTATAAGCAACTGCATATTTTTTTGGTTTATTCAGCAAGTGACAAGCATATACCAAATTAAATTAAAATACATTACTGTCAAAATACTGCTTGTTAATCACGTGCCAACCAGTTGGGAGCATATCACTGTGGCTCTAAATACGTGTAGCAGATGCTTGAATAAGCCGAGTTCAACAGTATTTAAACACACCCTGCCTTTGGGCATGTTCAAAATAAATACATGCTAAGTAATTACCGCAGCATCTCAGAACTGTACAGACCAGTTGCCTTTCTCTTCTCATAATTTGAATTTATTCAGATAGAGGCAGAGCAACATATAAGGATTCTATTGCCCATTTTAATGTAAAGAAAAATAAATGTCAGAAATACTAGGCTGCATTATCAAACAGAAAAACAGTAATAAAAAAGCAAGCATAAGAAAATCCTCCATTCTATTCAATTCATAAATAACATTTGTCAAAAAAAAAAAAGTTTCCATTACCTGATCACTAACAAGAATGTGGATACCTGTGGGACCCTGTCTGTAAACCTGGTTGATCTGATGCAAAGGAATATTAAATGCCAAAGCAAGCTTGCGTGTGACTTCTGAGGCTGCCATTTCTTCTAAAGTAGATTGCATGATAAACTACAAGAAAAAAAAAGTATTTAAATAGGCATGGTACTAATTGATAACAAGTAACTATATGAAAAAAATCTGTTTTTTTTTATATCCAGGCTTTAAAAGATTTTAAAAGCTGGAAACCTTTCCTTTATTCTCCCCCTCGTTCTCACTAAGAAACATGAACCGCCGTGACTTTTCTTTGAAGGCAAAGCCATAAGCGCACCTCTCTGACAAGGGGAGGCTTCTGTTTTGCTCTGCTACTGAAAGCAACTTCCACATTTTTCCTGTATCCTGTACAAAAAGGCACAGTCACATCTGACAGACGTAAACGGATCTTCAGAGAGTCACCTAAAGATGACTTTGGAAGTAGTTTTGGACCGTCACAAAAGCAGCAGGTAACACACCTGACTGATACACTACACTGTTGTTTAAATAGGGATGTAGAAATTATTTTTTTTTTTGGTAAAGAAAGCCTTTTTCAGCTGTCTGAATAAATTTCCTACGGATCATCTCAGAGCTGAGAGGTGGCAGGGGGTGAATACAACACCACAAACAAACAGAACAGCAAGACAAAGTAGCTATTCGGTTTGACTCTGCATTTACAGTTCTATAGCTTTATTTCATAGTGCTAGAAGCCCTTGGCAGCTCCATGTTTGCACATTCTTCCATCCCAAACTAAAGACTGAAGATATCCAGAGGGAAAATATGTATTTGGCAGAAACAGTATCCTATTTACAGATCCTCCTCCACCTCAATTCTTGCACAGAAAATACACAACTACTATTACGGCAGCAGCCTGTACAGATTTCAGTTGGTTGGCGAAGGAGGTCTCTTCACTCAAAGCCAAGAGCAAGAAAGGAATCATTTCAAAGAGCTCCATTCTCTTAATTGTAAGACTGACATGAATTTACAATTAAATACTAAGTTCCCATCTGTGCTGAAACCACAGCTATCTCTCAGGAAAATAATACTAAAATCATGAGCCTGTACACTGCTTGGCTCTTTTTCTTTGTCCAAGCTCTACCCATCTTAGTTCAGTTGCACAGAAAATGACAGCAAAACCTAACTGAAAATGGGAAAGAATCTAAGTGTTTTATTTGCATGTAGCTTTTACACGCACCTGCATTTATCAAGTTAATACCTCGGCTGTAACAACATAGCACAGCTAATTTGAGAGCTCCTTGATTAATTACCATGTAACTACAGTTAGTTTTATCAATGGACTGAAAAAAAAAAATCTATGATTTAACCTTGAGAGGTTTTAAGGTTCTGTTCATCCCAGGCAGTGTTAAAACAGCAATGTTGTTCTGAATACAACTTCCTGTGGTTTCTCTGTACACCAGAAACAGAAAACCAGCCTCTTCACTATTCTTTTTTCCTTCCCATCCATCTTGTTTTATAGTTTTTCAGACACAGAAACGGCATGCTAAGAGAGCCCCTATGCGCCATACCGTATATTGCACCATTGCTGCTATCACCATTGCCTGCATCTTGTCTTTCCAGTTGTATGCTCCTTAACGGCTCCTGACAGACATAGATTGTTAAACGGGGCCTAACAGACCTGCAATCAAACAAATCACGTATCAGAGAAAAGGTTGCTTGCCCTGGAAATACAGAAAATTTGTGGATATGCCACAAATGTACATTTGTTACGCTAACATTATATTTGAAATATTTTCTTTTGCTGACAAAAAAAAAAAAAATAATATAATGGGAAGTGGTGTCTCAGATGCTACTGCATTTTAACAAAATTTCTATCCATTCCAAGTTCATCAAGATGCTGCTTGCAGGAATCCTGGAACATAACTACTGAGTAACAATGACAATTCTTGTGAAGGTCAATGGTAACAACTACCTGTTTCAGTCAGAATCAGATACATCAGCTGGGATACTGTCTGTGTTACCATGCAATGCTTGTAACCTCAAAAGGCCTTGAGTTGTTCTTGGCTCCCCTAAACGAGAAGTTTTGTGTCTTGGCAACAAATCCATCTGTTTTTAAGACACTGGCAGTGCCCTGCTGCATCGGCACCAGCCTCGCAGCCTACCCTTTGAACCCATCAGGGCCTGCATCTCAGCTGGGGTCTGCCCTGGAGGCGTACACACGCAAGGAGGCTCTTTTTAAACATACTGCTGCCAGTCCCTGAGGCAGCTCTCGCAGGCATCCAGGCCCATCCCGACACTGACTTCCCAGATCTCCCGATTCTAAGGACAGGGAATTCTAGTAAATAACAGAACAAAACCCAGTCGCACCCTCACATTCAACATATTACCTGGATTTCAGTGCATTATATAGCCGAATTCCATCGGCTGGACCACAGATTTGTACCAGATCTTCTCTTGTCAGCTTTAATAAATCAGCACCTGGAGAAACACATGAGGATTTTACAAAAATTATTTTAGAATATCTATACTTCTTAGTATACTTCCCACGGTGGTTAGTTTCACTTGATGGTGTTTACATCTTCAAAAAAGTACAAAGTCTGCAAGGCACACAATTTCTGTAGAGACAGATGACTCTTCTACATCCAGACAATAATTTAAATGACTCAAAGTTTTAACTAACACCCAGGTTAGTGAATTTTAAACACATGCAAAATACAGAGCAAAGATATTTGATGGTTTGTCACTCAATGAATCATCCCAGGCCATCAACTAATACATCATATCCTCTATGCACTTAAGTTATTACAATACACTCATTTGTAGAAGATACTGCTAAAGGCTGGCATAACTAAATCACTGTGGTCAAATCAGTACATCAGCAGCCTGTGGGGTGAATCCAGGTTGTGGGATGCTTCCATCCAAGAGCAGTTTGGGTTTTTTTAAATGATCCTGGGAATAAGTGATCTCTGAAACCAACTGCTTCCGAGAAGACTTACTTTAGAAAATGAAGCTTTGATAAAAGATACTAAGTAGATCTAAACACAAAATGGAAAGAAGCATGCTTCTTAGAAGCAGCATGGGTGTCAACAAAGAAAACAGTCTGAAAAATCAGTCACTGTAATAGATGAGTGGGAGGACGGGGGGGGAAACCAAAACAGTCTTTATTTGTGAAAATACTCCACAGATGATCTAGGAATGGCACAGGTAAAAGCCAGCAAAAATAATTTGTCATCATAGCCCTTAAGTACTACAATAAGAAAACCCACCACACCTGAAGAGTAATTAAAACTACACTACACCTCTTGCTTCAAAGAAAATCTATCGACCAGCTAGTATTTGTCTTCTAGAAGCATATAAAGATAGTAACGAAAAAGAAGAACTGCTTTAAAAGCGTTCCAAGGGTCATTGTCAGCTATTTGGTACTAAAGTTTACTGAGAAATCTTTGCAATCACAATAGAAGAACCACAGATCAAAAACTAACCAGCAGCAGCAGAATAAATGGTCAATTTCCAACACTGCGAGGGTTGACTACGAAATATTGTGCTTTTCCATTAGGTCCATGGCATTTAAAACAAAATTGTGTCACTGATTAACTAAGGAGCCTTAGTGTGTCAGTCTTGATGAGCTGGTAGATGCTGTTGGTTCCAGGGAAGCTCACGGCAGTAGTGATTTACACTGATGTACAAGAACAGGTTGCTTTGCTAGGAGGTGTGCTGAGCCACACTGAGGAGGGAAACCCAGGACGGCACCAGTTTATTGCTGAGATAGCTAGTAGTGCCGTGTGGTTCTTACATGTTACGTATGTTAATTTGGGTTTCCTTTTCCTCAAAGAAATCATGTTCTTAGGTGCCAAAAGCTGCAGTTTTTCCAGTGGTCTCACTACCATCTCAAGGTCTGGTCAAAATGCCTTCCAATGCAAACTGAGTATTTAATAAGCAAATTAGTAAATTACAATAAATATCAATGCCATATTGTTTCTAGAGAATTGTTTTCCCAAACAAAACTTGCTCACTAACAACAGACTCTAAATAAAAAAGTAAACTATAGATACCTGAGAAATTTGAAAAAAGCCTTGTATAGGTAGAGAACCTATGCTTGAGCAACCATTGCTGAGTTTCCTGGATTGTGGCTGAAGGATGAAGCTGCTGTAAGAAACAAGATTGGATATGATAATTTGGATATTTAAAAAAACAACCCACAAAACCATTAATAAACCTCCCTCAGTTAAACACTTCCTCAGTACCTATCACTATCAAAGTATATATAAATCAAATGTTCTGACACAAATATAGCCATGATCAATACTAGAAAGCAAATACTCACATCTCCAGACCCTTGAGAGGTTCCATCTCCTTGATGATTTGGGGAGGAAGAATTGCTACAGATAAAAAAAAAATAATAAAAAACCCCGTATTACTGGAATTTTATTAAGCAAAATATTCAAGCATTGCTGAAAAATAACTTGAAATTCCCAAAACAATACATATCACTGTTGAAAGACAAATTACACACGGCATAGACTGCAACTTAAGTTAAACTCAAGAAAAAGATCATCACGCTTCTATACGCAAGTCATCTGGTTCCTATTCTGTGTGTTACCAACTGGAAAAGCAGCTTTACCAACACTCACGGGAGGCTATATGGGCACTTGTCTGTCTTAAAGGGTGACTGAGGAAGAGGCAGTAAAATACAAGGCAATACCACTATAAATCATTCCTTGATCACCCAAGTTTGATTACACTAGTTTAATTAATGCCTCAGTACAAAATGTTTTTACCAATACAATTTTTGTTGAAAAGCTTGTAAAGATTATTGTTGGGTTTTTTCCTTGCAAATTGTATTAACTGTGTATACGTGGAACAAAGACAGTTCTTATGGAAAAAAGCTAAATAATTTCCATAGACAAGGTCTAAATGAGAATCGTTAAAAGATAAAGTATTTGCTATATGACCAAGGACAAGAAGAAAAGTTTCCAACAGTGTATAGTAAAAAAGAAAAATGTTGAAGCAAAAGTAATTACATTATAATTGAATCACATGATGTGTGAAGCTCTAAAATAAATATATAGGTCAAAGCAATCTCTCATTCCCCAGTGGAGCAAGAAAACAGATTTACTCAGAAAACACTTTTGAATAAGCCTGATTTTTAAATGTTATCTTTAGTTAGGGTACGGAAAAGAAACCTACCTGTCTGGGACACTGTAGGTATTATGTTGAGCAGAGGTAAAAGTTGGAGCAGGAGTAGGACTGTTGTTTACAAATGTTGTAGGAGTATCAGGCCATGGTGAACACTGAAGATAAAAAAATAAAACTTAAGTTTCTCTTGACAATACATTTTTTACTGTGATGCACAGATCTTTCATTTAAAGCCAGGGTTTTTTCCACAGCGAATTTTGATTTGTAATTCCAAATAAAGATGCCCTCCATCCAACACATTACATGCAGATACTACAGGTAAAAATCAGTTTTGCTTTATCTTGTACATTCAAAAAGACTCCTAATTATACTGTCTTCTGTTAACAGAGTGAAGGTATTAGTGGTGGACCTGACTGAAGACCCGTACAGATTACTCAGTTGAAAACAAACCAACCAACCCCAAGCCATCTGCTGAAAAAACTTCATTTATCCTGAAAGGGATGAAGGGGCTGTTTAAACTGCGGGTGTCATAACTTGACAACAGGTGTTCAGCAAGAGTAAATAAAACTATGAAGCCAGATTTCCCCTTGCGGATAGATTTAATGTATCTGCCCTGACAGCATTTAAGTACAAGTGGAATTTTTCAGTAGAAATTTAGTGCATTTAAATTTTTTATTCATTTACTGCAGGACTAAAATGATGCTTACATGTACTGCTTTCTTTAAACTGCTTTGTAAACTGGAATTTTTATACACAAATTTAAGTCATCACAAGTATATTATGAGCCAACTGTCAAATTTAGTCAGTCTTTTTTCGGGTATATTTTTGAACCACCATGATAAAAGCCCTTAAAAATGAGACTGGCTTTTAGTGTTTCCAATATCATTGCAAATTCAGTATTTTCAAAAAAAAATAAAAAGCAAACAGATTTTGATATGTTCAAAGACAGGATTAAAACAAGCAAGTTGTCCAAGATACAGTAAGCTAAGACTATGCCTGTTAAAACAACAAAGATTTCTGATATACTTATCATGCACCAGCTAAATACCCTGTACAGAAATTCCAGAGTTATATCACAGCCTTGCAGAGGGGGAGGAAGAGGGAGGGAAACAAGTATGACCTAATATTAATGAAAACATGTTTCAACAATTTTGTGTTGAAAGACCCTTTCATTATCTGGGGGAAATGGTAAATGAGCCCAGTAACAGCTGCAATCTTTATTTCTGCAACAATATTTCTGTGCTGGACTCCAGTCTTCACTTGTCAGAGTAAGATTACAAGTTCCCTAGCATGGCACATACAATTTAAAAAAAAAAAAAAAACTTGCATGGCAATAGCTTAAAAATTAGGAAATTTTTCATCTGTCTGAGATCTGACTCAAATAGGTATTTTTGCTAGCCACTGTGTACAGTCTTTGATTACTTAATCAAAGCCACCCTTTAGACTACAAACAGTGCCATCCACACAATGTTCTTCTATGACGTTCTAGTGTTACCCACTCTTCCTCCTATTCTGTATATTCCCATCAGTTGTTTCTCTTCTCAAGTTCATTTTAATGTTAATCTCAAAGACGTAATATTACAACAGGTAGTTAAAATAGGCCTTCAGTCCCTAATTATGTGGTCCAAAGCCATAATTTTAAAATAAAAGCTCAACATAATGTTGCTTTGTTCTTCTGAAATGTTTTGGAAGTCCAGTTAATTTTATTTAATTTTCTGACATTCTCTCCCTAAATTTTAATGCAAGATGTTTATCTGGACACACATATGCAAGCTGTACATCCTTAGCCACTATTCCATTCCAAGATTCTGTTCGACATACATTTGAATTCAGGGCCAAGGAAGAATGCACTGGTGTCAGAGAACAGCTTTTGAGCCGTTCCCAAGGCATGTACTGCAGTTAATGTTTCTGCCCTTCAAACCCAACTCAAGTTGATCACAACAAAACTCTTGAGTTTAAATGCTGGAAGAAGCACATTTGAAATATTTAGGAAAAAAAAAAATCCCAACCCAAAGCAAGCTTTTTTTCCTCCTATAAACACACTTTCCTACCTTGTCTCCTCTTCCAGCAAAAATGTTACTAACTATCCACTGAGACTGAATCAGTTGGTTAAAAAAAAATAGTAGAAGTAGTAATACTACTACTGCAACGTGCCCACTGACTCAGTTTTCCTTTCTTCTGTCTTATAGGTTGTGGAGGGAAAAATTAGTAGTTGAGCACTGAGATACTTAATTCTGAAAGGTTCAGGATCAAAAAAAGCCTAGCATTAAAAAATAATAATTAAAAAAATCAAGAACATATATTCTTCAAGTGTCTTCTAGCAATTAACTCGAGCTGCTTATGGTTTTGGAATCACCCACATGCACAACCATCCCGCTAACCTTACAAACCCATCAGGTTCAGAAACAGGATTAGACAAATGCCTGGGCATCAAATCCATTAGCACTGAGATGACTAAGCAGGGATGTGCTTTGTAACATCCTGCGTGACTATTCCGGACACTGGGGGATTACTAGGGGAATGGATCAAAGAAGGTGGGGTAAGGCTTCCCTCACACAGCACCTGCAATTGCCACTGCCAGGGACAGAACACCAGACTGGACCTTACAGGCTCCTGGTCTGATCAATCAGGATATTTATTATATTCTTAAGCCCCAAACCCAGTTAACCAAAGGACATTCAGCAAGCTAATGATGCCAATACAGAAGTCCCTGGCCACGGGACGTAAACTCAAGAGAAAAATGTCACTCTGTCACAAGGAAGCATGCAAAGCTGTAAAAAGCCATCATAAAACAGAAAAAAGGTTGGCATTATATCTTTACCTGTAATGAACAATGAATATATACCAGTGCATTTCCAAAGATGATGTTTTTGAGGTCTCACAACTAACTGCACTCCATTACTAGTACCCTGAAACACTACTGATACAACTGTACTCCAGAAATTATGCCTTAATTTCCAAACACTGATTAATTCTTCAGAAGGAGAAAACTATTTTGATTTCAGATCTTTAACATCTTTCTGCATAGGACATGAATGAAGTTACAAAGTGTTGACCAATGATTTTACTGAGTTAAAAATGAAGATAGGAAATCTTTCTAAGTATGACTTTTCAGATATGGCATTTCAGGATATATAGCATTTAAACTCAGAATGTTCCTAACTTCTGAAGAATTACAAAATCTCAAGTTATTCTAAGCCAATAGTTTAATACTATTTCCCTTCCTACTTCCCATCTACCTGAATCTGCCCAAATTCATGCCTCCTTACAAGAGAGTAAAACTGAACTTTGTCAAAGAACTCCATACTATATTCAAATACCAAATCAATACAAAACCAAAAAGGTTCTTCTCCAAATCAGACATTGTACTTGGGCACATAGCATCATCTTTAGAGAAACAAATTGAAGAAATACTATATACTTATGTTACGAAATTCGTTTTGCTCCAGCTTCACTTTCGGACTCTCATAGCCTCTAAAAGGTTCTATATTCTAAACTTAAGTCACTTACAGAAAATATTTAACTTCTGCACCAATCCTTCACGTGCAAAACTCTATGTTCCGATTTATTTCAATGTCTGTATCTGGTAGTCTTCTAACTTCCATGTGCCCTATAATCAGCTCTATCTGCAAAAAATAACCATTTCACCAAATCTGATCAAGTTGTAGCTTTATATATTCTAGCTTGTGACATAATATATACTAATATAAAAATGAACCAAGACACTACAGACAGAAAAAAGTGCAAAGACTCAATTATCACAATACAAATTTGCCTGCTTTTTCAAATTCAAAGCAAGGGAAAGAATCTGGTGGTTTTGGTTTTTTTCTCTCTTCTTCCTTAGATAAGGTCTAGCTTCTATATATTTGGAAGAGAGGAAAAAATAAAGTGCCTCCCTCATAAAGTGCCCCTGGATGAAGGTCACCTGTACATAAACATCCACTCTGAGATCCAGAAGGCAGTTAAGTTTGCAGCCTTTTACAAAAAAAGTTGATGGTCCATAGCATGAGAGAGAGTCTTAACAAGCAGTTTAAGTATGCATCTGTCTGTCTGGAAAATACCGAGACAAATACTGCAGAAATTGCAGCGAATGCACCAAATTTTGATACATCAGATGAATAAAAACAAGTAATGGAAAAGCATATCTAGATGGCATGCTTATGAAAATGAATGGGAAGGAAAAGATGAGTAATGGTAATTAAAAAAAAATTCTCTGGTTCTTAGGAAAGGATAGAAGAGAAGAATGACCATTCAGAAAGGACGCGTCACCATTCTGTACTGTGTTAGAATTTCGTATGAGTTAAATTGGAAAGAAAAGATATTAGATTCAATGTTTCCTGAAGGAAGCAGGAAGCACAGTAAGAAATCAATCTTTCCAAATCAGATTGTAGCTGAGTTGGAAGAAACCATACAGGGAGGAAGAAAAAAAAAAAAAGAAACAAAACAAAAGAAAGGAAACAAAATCAGAAATCTAGCAAATAGAACAGCATAATCTTGGAAAGGCAAATAAAAAAACATACAAAATGAGATGCAAAAAGCAAGGAACTAAAAAAGATAGCCTATATAATAGGTTAGGTGTAGGAGGAAGATAATACCAGCTTTACAAAGAAAGAAAACTATAGATTGGATCAACCTAAATTTCTGGAATTCAAGAAAAGATAATAAGAAACTATTTCTGGGCATCTGGGAAGCAGCATTGGCTAAGTAACAGCCAAGAGAACAACAAGAAAAATGTACTCCAAACAATCCTGTTTTCCTTTTGTAATGGAGCCACAGTTCCTAGGACATACGACAAGATCCATCATATATAAAGACATAACATGTAAAACAGTGTCAATTCTCATACATAAAAGTCTTTAGTTTTTGTGTTTAAGCTCCTCTGTGACGGCTGTACCACACATACGGTACACATATGATCTGCACATATGAAGTAAGTCTTGAGAACAGCCAAACCTTCCGATGGTTACATTTGGGAAGGTGGATTTCCGAGGACAGAACTGCTCAAAGAAGAAACCTGCATCGCCCCCTGTCCATATTTACAAGGCCACAAGAATAAGCCTGTCTGGTGACAAGAAAGAAAGGCTGAGGAGGTGGCCTTCAAGCTGTAGATCAGACATTTGTTTTCTAGATCAAGCAAACAAGTTGTACGCTGAACTTATATAGTTAAAAATAGTACTTAATGAGTGTATAGTGATTACCAAGGTTTCACTATGAATACAGCAAAAACAGTGTTTCATGGGGTTTTTTATGGGCTTGGTGATTTCCAATGATTTTGGTAATGATAAAAATCATTGTCATGATGGAACAGGTTATGTGTTAAATCTGCAGATGACACCAAGTTAGAAGGGCTGAAAGCATTTCATCCTACAGGAATAAAATTCAAAACGGTCACAACAAACCATCCATATGATCTCAAGATAGAATTGCATTAAGGACAAATGCAAACCAGGAATAGTCAGCTGCACAATTAAGAGAGCTGGAAAGCTGTACATAGCTGTAACTCCAAAACAGTCCATGGGTCATCCTTCGTTCCATGCAAGAAGTGAAGAAATAAACACACACACTCTCTACTTTGTGTCTTTTGGGAAAGGCATTAGAAGCCCAGTACTACCTGTCCTACCTCAATTTTTCTTCACTGCAATCAAGATAATGCTCCCATACATAGAAGCTTAGTATTTCAAGACATTGTTAAGAACAGGTTAGACAACTTTCAGGTATCATTTGGCTACAGCTTGACCTACTCTGGACAAGGGATTTGTCATATATTTTAAAAATATCTTTTTCTATTATTCTTCCTATAAGCAATAATCATTCAATGGAAGTAGTTATAACAACAGAAAGAGAGCATGGGGGAAAACAAAAAGTAGAAATCCCTCAAAGAACCAGCTTCAAATGATGCTTCGGATGTGCTTTCCAAGTGAAAGTTATCAAATGCTGTTTTCTTCTGTCTATACCTCCCCCCGGTATTTGGAACAAATGCCCCCGGGCCATTTGGAGCAAATGAAAGAACCTCTGCACTGCCAAAGGACACTAAAGGTGCATCTTGAAAGAAAAAAAACAACAATCGAGAACAGCAGAAGGTAAATTTAGACAGCTCAGTGCTCACAGTAGTTTCAGAGGGAAAAAAATCCTCAAAAGTACCCATCTTACTTAACATTGCTTGTTCCCTCCCACCCAGTTACATGATTTATAAACAGCAAGAGGCATACACTGAAGTATTTTATAACCTAAACTGTATACATCACTTTCACAGATCATAAGTACAAACTAAATAATGTCTGAGGGACAAGAGTCAGACAGTCATTGCCCAAGCACTGCTGCGAAAGAGCTGCCAGCACAATATGCCTGTTTAAAGAACAGTCAAATAATTGTCTTCCACAGTCACATTATTGACACTTAAACTTGCCAAATGAAAGATGTGGGATCGTTTCGCATCTGAAAAATGTAAGGTCTCGATATTCACTTTAAGAAACAACATTTAGGAAATCTAAAATGCTAACCCTTGAAAGGAAAAGTGCACAGGATATTGCGGCAGTGTGCTCTACCCCCCAAGCCCTTATCACCAGTGGGGGCCGTGATGGCTTCATCTGGGTTATGCTGGACTTTGGGGGATGGATGGCAACATGGTAACCAAGGGCTGTCTGGAACAGTGACCCTAACATCTTGCTGGTATGCAAACATGACTGTAAGTCAATCATCTTACTCAGTAACTAATGGACAGCCTAGAGACCGTTGAGTTCTTCTGCACGGCAGTGGGCTGCACGCCAGCATCTGCCCTTGAGCAGGGATGCCTCTCAAGGTCAGTCCTCAAGGTTGAGAGATTCCTTGCCGCAACAGATCCTCAGTCAGCGACAAAGAGCGTGCTAAACTTTGAAATCTTAGCTAAGTGATATCAGGGATTGATTGTGCATATATAATCCTTTAGACATAAGCCATTGATCAAGTCTGGGACTAGGACTGGATCCAGTCACATCTGGATTCCTCTCTGAGAAGAAGTTCAGAAAGCAAGAGGGTCCTTTCTGAACCTCATGACTCAATGGTAGGGTCTCCCTGACAGTTTTGCCTAACCCTGTCCTCTACGCAGTAAACAATCAAGTGTACTCTGCCATTGAATCTTGTTAAACCACTGTTGCTTTTACTATCAAACTGTGTTTAATCACTTTGTTTGTTTTATATGAATAATGTATGTTGTTGCTTCTCTCTTACGAGTGAAGTGCACCACTCCATCCCCGACAGATATATGTTAGATTCATTTTGAGGGGCACATACAGCGTTAGTGTACACGTCATGAAGATGTGCTGACTCTTCAGAACTGCATTAAACGTGCTTGAAGCACAATATGTACATGGCTAAAGGAAAAATCAATGATTAATGATCAACCATCTGCAACACTACATGGCCTGTTTAAAATACTGATGTACATGGAAACTTATATTGAATGTAAGTACAAATATGGAACAAAACACTAATTTCACTGTTCTTACTTCCTCTGATTACACACATACAGGAAAGTAAAAAGCTAATTCATTTAAAGTCGCATAAACGGAAAGCTCTTGACTTTAAAAAGTTACATAGTCCCTCTGCAACAGTTTAAGTGTTAGATTTAGGAAGGATTCCTTTGCTGAAAACAAACATGGGAGTAATTGGTATACATAAAAGTGAATAAAATTAAGACACAGCAATCAAAATATTTTTACTTTATATAATGGAAGTTTCTCCTATATCTAACACTGCACAAGGTATCTTGCACAATGAAAAGGTAAGCAGAAGTCCCTTACACTGCCTCGCTTTGCCAGAGAATCACCGTAGTCTGCTGGCAAAGTCCGCTTGCTGGACTTTTTCTGCTCATGTTCAACTGCATCTTCAATTATAGGCTCAAGCCTCATCTGGACAAACACCAAAGATTTGGATCAATTTCTTTTCATTATACAGTGAGGAAAGATCTAAAAGCCTTTTAAAAACTTCTGAAATCCTTAGAAAACTGCATAGAACTCACTGATTTTTAAATAAAAAGAAAATGCAAAAACCTACTGAGGCTCTGGCCTTAAATTCAGTAATCTCCAAAAATGCACTCTGAAGCTCAAATTTGGCAGATAATTAAATGCTAGATTCCCCCCCTCTTTTTTTGTGTGTGTGTGCTTTTCAGCTGAAAGATTTATAAATCTGTACCAAAAGACTTGCTCTAGGGTTCAGTACAGTCAGTGAAATAGTGCTCAATCTTAGTGTGCTTTAATATAAGCATCTATTGAGTATCTAAATGAAAGTTTACTAAACAAAATCTTAAAATTTAATGTTGCTGCTCACTGGACAAGTTTGTCAAATAAAAAGGTTATCTTTGTGTAGAACTAATTCTTCCCCAACCCTTCCAAGACTGCAGCTAAGTTATAAGCTGTATCTATGTAGTTTCTCCTCAGTAAGCAGATGTAATTCTGTTACCTCTGTAAGAACTGTGGTGTCATATGAAGGCTGATACTTTTCTTTTTCATGTGCAGTTCGCTTTTCCATCTTTTCTCTGTCTGTTTTCTGTTTCCTGTCTGCTCCTTTTGGCTAAAAATGAACAGTTACATGAACAAGAAAGCAGGTGGAAAATGGTTTTATAATTGAAATCTGATCTCAGAAGTCAAGCAGTAATATAAAGATGTCCACCATCTTTAGGAGAGCTTCTGAGAGAGACTTATTAAGCATCTGTTTTCTATTGTTACCTTAAAAACTTTGATTTGACAGCTGGCTGAATGCAGATGATCTGTATATTCTCCATTTTCAGTCTGTTTAAAAGTGTCAACCTGAATCCTAAAAGGAACTCCTTTCTCTCCTCCATGTTTACGAGGGGTAAATTCAGTGCTGATACAATGTACCTGAAAACCAACCAAACAAAAAGGACCCTCAGACATATTCTAGACATGGATTTCGTTACGTGTTACCAACATCATATACATTTTCTAAGGACAAATAACAAATTACCCAGCCTGAGGACCAAGCTGCATAACTAATGTTTTGTTCCATTTTCATGCCCACATGCAAACGAAGCCAAAAACACTGTATTTGAGCTGACATGGAAGAGGGGAAACAAGCGTGTCACTAAAATCTCTCCAAAAAGCAGAAGTCATTATAGATTCTTATTAAACAAGAACTTGCCGGTTCTTCAGAAAAATGTATATGTGGATGACAACTATATCATTAACATAGAAAAAACTTTTTCAAGGTACTATTGGCCAATGCACTATAGCTAGAATAAACCTCAGAGTTAATTGTAATAGTATTACCAAAGCTACAGAGGGTTACTGACTAGAAGAGTTTTTAATCTCGTGTAAAATCAGGATATTTTCAAATATGCCCAACTTCCTACACAAGTCAGTACACTTTCTAATCAGTACATAATTGCCTCAAGTGCTACATCAGAATGAAGACAGGGTTTGTAAGCTAGAAATACCTCTAAAAAATATGTAAGGAGAAAATCAGTGTAACAAAAAGAGTTACAATGAATCTTACTGGACAGCACTCCCAATTTTTTTTTGCTTCCTCATAGAATTTTAAGCAAGCCAAGCACCATGGACACCTTGTGCTCTCAATGACTACAATACTATCTTTTTATTTCCTATGGCCATCAATAACAGAGAACCATGGACTGGAAAAATGAAGCTTTAAGTGTGTACTCAGTGCTGCTATGCTGTGTTCTCTAGCTTTTAGAATAAGTGAACTATACTTGCATAATAAGAGTCAGTTCCATTTTCAGTCAGTCAATTATCACTTCTTCTAAGCAGTGCATAAGCAAAAATACTCAATAATTTATCTCACACTTCTTCAAGATGGCTACATTTTAGCAAGCAGTCATAATTCTTACCAGAAAAAGTCTTCAACTGTATTAGAACAAAGTTAAATTATTGACAATATGGAATTCAACCTATTTTGCCAGCCTCAGTAAGAAACGCTGCTACCTCAAACTTTATACCTATACCTTTTTATTTTATAACGAAAACAGATCTGAGACAAAAGTAAGCTAAAAATTCCAATGCAAAACTGAACATTCTATCTAAATAATTTTCAAAGTATCAATTGCCTTAAATATCTATTACATAAATAACAAAAATCCTACTACAAGGAAGCCTATTGACATAGTAAGAAATGTCTTTGTATGTCTGATTTAAAACTCTCTTTGTAGCACACTATTTTTCATTTTGTATCCTCAAGCCAAGCCTCTGCTGAAGCTCACCAGTAGGACAGTGGGCCTCTCAACTAAAAAAAAAAAAATTAAAAAAAAGTAGTAGTGACAGTTATCTAGAGGGATATAAATTAATTCTAATACTCCATATAACTAAATATTTTAGCCATGACAGCTTTCTTCAAAGTGCTTTTTGAAAGCCTTTTATTTAAATTGTTTTTAAAAGATGCTTTTATAAACCCAAATCAAGTTGAAAAACCTAACTAGGGACCCTTACAGAAATATGAACCTGTGTTTTTTTACAAAGTTGGTATTTAATGGCTATCCCACAAATAAGAAACTGAGAAGCTTCATAGTACAAATATACTACTGTTTGTGACCTGAAAGGCACCAAACACAAACATCCAGTCAAGTAAAGTTTCAAACCTGAATAAAAGCAGATGTACATTTTGTTGGATCCCACAAAAATTCAACCGCATTGAGCTGGCTTGGATTTGTCTTGATATCAATGACTCCAACGGACATTGGAATATCTATTAAAATAAGTAGTATATATTTCAAAATAATCATTTTCCAAGAAAACACTACAAAACATTTTAATATAAGGTTACCATCAGCAAACACAGGTAGGGTGGAAAAACGTGGGCTTTAGTGGCTTGACCATAAGCCCAGAAATAGTTTCTTTAGGACTGACCTGAAGGATCTTAGTAGACTCAACATACATAGTGCTCAGGGTTTGGGGGTAGTTTTTGATTCCCCTCCTCCCCCCCAACTTATGCACGAAAAATGATCAAGTTATGCAAAATACAGAAACCATGTTGGTGCCATTTCCACAATCTACTAGAGAAAGTTACTTCTGTGTTCTCCTCATTACTGTAACATTTAGTAACCAAAATTAGAAAGATTACTAAATATATAAGGTTGCAGAGTAGTGACTTCTGTAGCTACTTCTGTAGCACTTAAAGGTTTTAAATGAATGTGAAAGT
Organism: Balearica regulorum gibbericeps; assembly: GCF_011004875.1. Taxonomy (NCBI): domain Eukaryota; kingdom Metazoa; phylum Chordata; class Aves; order Gruiformes; family Gruidae; genus Balearica; species Balearica regulorum. Next base: position 118,092,392 of record NC_046185.1, on the reverse strand, counting down.
GGCAAGAACATTTATATTCAAAATACACACTATGACAAAGCAGCACACAGAGAATTGGTCAGTGTTTTTTCACCAGCCCGAGCATAAATGTGACCATGATCAATTTAAATTTGGAAATTGGATTTCATACAGTGGCATCAGATAGAAACAATTATACCTAAGTCAAGAAGTCTGTCCCCAGGGCGGTTCCACTTCCAACCTTCTAGCTGCTGGTGCTCTGTATATTGCAACCTTCTGTCATGGAACACAACTCTTATAATACTCTAACAAAGAAAAAACCAAACATCTGATGAGCCACAAAGTTACTACGTGTTTAGAAACAGCCTAAAGATAAAGCTCTGGTACATTCCAGAATAGCCACAGCGCTGATAAACACGTATTTACAGCAAAAAATTTGGCAACCATCAGTATCCCCAAATATTCCAGAACACAGAAACAGAACTGAGCAGTAGCAGATATTTGAAAATGTGGTAAAAATGCAAAAGAGAATTATATCTGACTGCATATACTAAAGGTCACTACGAATTATATGCAGTGAACTGACAGCACAGTATCAACACTATGTAGGCAACACAAACTTGTTTTAGAAAATAAACACAAAAGATTATTTATTCTGAAAAGTGGTGAATATAGTTTGACCATTTCTTTCATTGGGAATTTTGTGAATTTTTGTAGAATATTTTAAGAAATAAAATGAATAGAAAAATCCCTTCCTAGTATTTATAAAATTATTTACAATATATATTTTAATAGTAAGAAGTAATAAACAGCTTCCAAACTATTCCACTTGTTCTAGCTGAAATATTAATCTAAAAATATGATACAATTAACTTTACTCAGCTAGAAGCAGTTAGCCAAGAATATCTATTTTTGTGACCCGCTCTGCCACGTCTGTGGCTCTTAAGTCATATTAAAGAAAGGTTTCTATTCCGCTGCATGAATGCACATAGGAAGCAATTTGTTAAACAGAGGGGGGAAAAAATTGTACACATGAATTGCTACTGAACAAACAAAACATAGACAAACTTTTTAAAGTCTCATTTTTTCCCATTAGTCTACAACCTTACTTTTATTAACAATGGATAAAAGTGTTCAAAAAATCCAAGGACTCTTAAATGAAGTGCCTGAAATGCAAAAACATTGCATTTCCTTGGTTTTATTTCAAAGGCAACAGAAAGCACATGTACATGCATGCATACGCACACACAAACATACCACTCTTTTTTCACTGCAAACTGGCAAGTTTGAAACTTGGAAATATCTGCAGCTACCTTCACCAACGTGAAACACCTTCTTTGTTCAAGTACTGGAATTCCAGTATTTAAATGTCCGAAATGGAAAATTTGTTGATGTGGGATTACAATGCCTTGCTATGATAAAATTTATTTTTTTTAGTTTTACACTGCCTTGTCCTATGTTACCTACCAAATGGCTCATCACCAATATATGAACCTATAAAATTACAGCAGAGAGATTCCCCAAAGCTACACGGAAATAGCATCTAAGGGGGCAAAACAGTCAACATGCTTACTACAGCAAGTCAACAGGCTGTAAAAGGTTTAATTGCAGAACTCACAAATCCCAGTTTTATACTTGTGCTTAACACTTCCTGAAATTCTCTCTGAACAAATATCCCACAGCCAAATAAGAACAAGGCATAGGACTATACAAGCCAGCCAAAGTTCACAAATTATATAGCTCAAAGTTGACAAGTAAAGACTCAGCCTCCCACAGGTACACTGCTCTGGTGTACTTATGAGTACCACTGTCAAAGTGACTTTAATTGAAGTGTTTTTCCTTCTTCCCCAACACATGAGGACAATTTTTCTCCAGCAGTTCATTTAACAATTTGTAGCATGAATTGGACATTTGTCAGTCTACCTCATTCTTATACTTCATATGATAGCTCAGATCCACAGTATCTTCTGCTGACATTAAAGCATAAGGAGACAAATCTGGAATTAGGAACAGAAGCTCAGCTATGGAACAAACTGCTCAAGGAGCAGCAAAATTAGACGTCTGTTTTCCTATAGATATGTCTCCTATATGTCAATATTCCACTGTTGCAAAAACCATAGGTTGTCTCAACGTGCCTTCCATAACACCTATTAAGAAACATGTTCCTCCAACTTCTTTCTAAATGATCCTCTAGCTTCCTTCCACATCTCCTAATCATTTAAAATGGAAATTGAAATGGCTTAGAAAATGTGGATACAACTAGGTATCTTAAGCTTTGCATAAAATAATCCAGTCTTCACTACACACAAGGACTCTATGCATTGGGTATTCATAATCTTCATATTCATACTTTTTTTTTTTTAAATATCACTGGTCAACAGTCATTCTGAATGAGTACCTAGTGACAGCAGAAAAAAAATCCATAAAATCTAGTCTCTAGATTGGATTTCTCTGACCTACGTTTAGATAACTAAATTTGAAATCACTGTTACCACAGCCTCCTTTTACTCAGCAGAAAGACATTGACACATTTAGTGGAGATTCATCTCATCTTAAAATAGATGAGACTGCAGACCACCTAAAGGGTACATGAAGTGCTTAGTTCACCTTATCTAAAATTACATGAAATCAACTCATTCATAAATGGGGAAAAGCATACATGTATATTCTTTTAATTTGTAGTAAACCTGAAATAAAACAACAAAACTAGGCATTAGGTTCCGCTGTGCCTATTTTCTTTCTTGGTCAGATGAGTGAGCCCACCTCTCTCCATGAATCAGAGTACAATAAAAGGTTAAAAACTACTCTTTTCATATGCAACCATCAGAGGCGTGTTAGGAAAACTACCTAGAGAACTTCAGCTCACCTTCACCAGTTTTCCATTGATCTCTGGTATGTCTCCAGCTTTCCGATTATCTAGCATCCGTATTTCATAGGACTGACCTTTAAAGAGAAAATAGTTTGTATGGGTACAACAGATGGAGCACAAAGCTATTTTGTGTTTAATGCACCTGAGTTAGCTTTTGGTTCACAGTACGTAATACAGGTACTTGAAACTTCTGTTTAAGAGATTTTCATAACAAGGGTCACATTTCAGCACAGGAATTAATGCAACAAAGTGAAACTTTTTGGTCCCTTTAAAAGTATGGATACTTTCAAAATTTAAATATTTCAATTTACAGGCAGTTTTAAGTACTTGTTCTTTTTTTTCCTGAAGAAAAACTCACCTTCTAAACTGAACTACTTTATTTTTGAAACTGATGAAAGGCAACATACTGAGAACCACAGACAGATCTTCTGAAACCAACTCCTGCAAAGAGTTTTGATACTCTCCCTACAAAATACATACTACTCTCCCATGTTTAATTTTGCCCATGTACCTGTTGCCTTTGTATCATTTCAGAAATAAGCCTTTAAAATAGTTTCTGATTATTTCAAACAGGTATGAGTGAACCTATCTTTCTAGTAAATTTGACAAACTGTTGTGCTTCAAAAGAGAGAAAGCTGGAAGTAATTTATTTGAACTACAGGGATTTCTTTCCTCCAAGGTTAGCAGCACATATTCATCTGCAAAAATCAATCCTTAAAATATAGGACAAAATAGATCCTTAAAATAGAAGAAAAAATAGATCTCAAGACATTCACTAAGATCAAGTACAGTAAACTCATGACCTTCTACATTACCCTCCAAACTACCTTTACACTCGAGTGTTTACTACATTTAAAAGACATTTATTGGCTTGCCCTACAAGGTAAAGGTTCAGCTGCCATACTCCTGTGAATAAGCAAATTATTTCAACTCTTTCACTGCTCCATAGACCCATGTTACCACCAACTGTGGACTGTTTGGCATTTGTTTGCTGTAACACAATTAGCACATTTATGTATATATTCTACATGTGTACAGGCTTTCTTCACCCCAGCAGCATTTGATCACTGACAACACAAATCTATATAAAAATTAAATGCACCTAGTGTAGCTGAGTAAAGCAACAGATCATTTCTCCTCCTATACTTAACAGGAGGGATTTTTTTCCATGTTAATGAGATTTCTTCAATTACCAGTGTTATTTTGCTCACATGGAGATATAACACATGTAAGTCCATCTGCATTTATAGACTGCATCGGGGGTTTTTAAAAATCTAGCACTATTAATAAAGCTTTTACAAATATTTGTTCTCTTTTGCCATTATTTTGAAAGGTGAAGCAAAACACATTTTGATTGCTTGCTCAACAAGTGTTGCTAACCTTTTACAGGTATAAAATAATCGTAAGACTGAAGATCTGATGAAAGTAAAAATCAAGGAATGCCAGGCTCAAAAAATGCAAAAATAGCATGTTGAAATTTCAAAACAAAGGGACAGGTAGCTGCTCGGAAAGTGTAAAAAGCACCACAGCATTGATTGTAGTCATCTCTATGTGACAGCCATACATGCTACTTTCTCTGCTGTTTCCTGGGCAGGAGCAAGGCAACACAAGGTGTTAGGGACATTAACTGCCCACTGTTGTAACACTGAAACTGTAGTACCCACTTTCACAAAAATCACAGAATGGTTGAGGTTGAAAGGGACCTCTGGAGGTCATAGAATGGTTAGGGTTGGAAGAGACCTCAAAGATCATCTAGTTCCAACCCCCCTGTGGCAGGGACACCCTCCGCCCTCCACTCATCTTGTCCAACTGCCCTGCTCAAGCAGGGCCACGTTGAGCCAGTTGCCCAGAAGAAAGTCCAGGCTGCTTCTGAGTATCTCAAGGATGCTCATCCAGCCCATACTTCATTAGCTTCTCTGCCAGGATCTTACAGGAGAAAAAAGGAAAAGCCTTACTGAACACAATGACTTGTAGACAATATCCATTGCTCTGCCCTTGTCTACCGAGCCAGCCATTTCATCATACAAGTTTATCAAGTCAGTTAAGCATGACTTCCCCTTTGTGAATCCATACCAATTACTTCTGATGACCTCCTTATCCTTCATATACCTGGAAATGGTTCCCAGGATTAGCTACTTCATCACCTTCCCAGGGATGGAGGTGAAGCTGACCAGCCAGTAGATCCCTGGGTCCTCCTTTCTGAAGATCAGAGCAATGTTTGCTTTCCTCCAGTTCTAGCTCTCCTAATCATCGTGATCATTCAAAGACTATTGAGAGTAGCCTCACATGACATCTACCAGCTCCCTCAGTGTCCTGGTTTTACCCCAGCTGGCAGCTGAGCACCACGCAGCCGCTCATTCACTCCCTCCCCATCGGGATGGGGGAGGGAATTGGTAAAGTTAAAGTGAGAAAACTCGTGGGTTGAGATAAAGACAGTTTAACAGGTAAAGCAAAAGCCACGCATGCAAGGAAAGCAAGGAATTCATTCACCACTTCCCATGGGCAGGCAAGTGTTCAGCCATCTCCAGGAAAGCAGGGCTCTGTCACGTGTTAACAGTTACTTGGGAAGACAAACGCCATTGCTCCGAACGCCGCCGCCACCCCCGCCCCGTTCCCCCAAGCTCCTTATAAACTGAGCATGACGTCATATAGTATGGAATATCCCCTTGGTCAGTTTGGGTCACCTGTCCTGTCTGTGTCTCCTCCCAACTTCTTGTCCACCCCCAGCCATCCTGCTGGCAGGGCAGTGCAAGAAGCAGAAAAGGCCTTGGCCCCATGTAAACACTCCTCAACAATAAGTCCACAGAACAAAAACCACCTCTATATTATCAATGCTGTCTCCAGCACAAATCCAAAACATATCCCCACACTAGCTACTATGAAGAAAATCAATCCTCTCAGCTGAAACCAGGACACTCAGCATTCATGGGTGCATCCCACTGGGATCCATCAATTTATGTATGGCCAGTTTGTCAGTATGCCCTGATCTGCTCCTCTTCCACCAAGGATACATATTCCTTGCTCCACACTTTTCCCCTCGTCTCTAGGGCCTGGGATTCCTGAAGGCCAATATTGCTAGTAAAGACTGAAAAGAAGGCTGCCTTTTCCATGTCCTGCATCACCAGGGCCCCTGCCCTGTTCAGCAGGGGCCCCACATTTCCCATAGTCTTCCTTTTGCCATGTATGTACTTAGAGAAGCCCATCTTGTTGTCTTTGACATTCCTTGCCAGATTCAATTCATTGGGCTTTAACTTTCCTGACTGCATCTCTGCATACTCAGACAGTGTCTCTGTATGCCTCCTTTTTGTGTTTGAGTTTTGGCAGGAGCTCCTTGCTCATCCATGCAGGCCTCCTGGTGTTTTTGCCTGACTTCCTGCTCGTTAGAACCCACTGCTCTTGAGGTTGGAAGTGGTGATCCTTGAATATTAACCAGCTTTCTTGGGCCCCTCTTCCCTCCAGGATCTTATCCCATGGGACTTTACCAAGCAGATGCTCTAACAGGCCTGAGTCTGCTCTCCTGAAGACCAGTAATATGATCTTGCCTTCTGCCCTGCCTCCTTCTCTCATGGTCACTGCAGCCAAGGCTGCCTTTGATCTTCACATCCCCAATGAGCCCCTCCTTGTTGTATGAGGTATAACAGAGCACCTCTCCTCATCAGCTCCTCTGTCACTTGGGTGAGGAAGTTGTCATTGATGCTCTCCAGGAACCTCCTGGATTGCTGATGCCCTGCTGCGTAGTCCCTCCAGCAGATACCAGAGTGGGTGAAGTCCCCCTGTGAGGGCTGCAACCTGTGAATATGAGGCTACTTCTAGCTTTTTGTAGAAGGCCTCATCTGCTCGTTCCTCCTGGTCAGGAGGCCTATAGCAGACATCCACTACAATGTCACCCATATTGTTCTGCTCTTTAACCCTTACCCTTAAGCTCTCAGTTGGCTCATCCATCCCCAGGCAGAGCTCCAGGCATTCCAGCTGCTCTCCTACATAAAGAGCAACTCTCCCTTCCTTGTCTTCCTGTCCTATCTTACCTAAAGAGCCAGTATCCCTTCATTGCAACACTCCATTTACATGAGCCATCCCATCATGTCTCCACAATCCCAACAAATTCACAGCCCTACAACTGCCTGCAGATGTCTCATTCCTTGTGTTTACTTCCCATGCTGCTTGTATTGCATGCACATGCACTTCACAGAGGCTCCCCACCATGCTGATTTCCCAGAAAGGGTTTTGGTGTTTCCCCCTAACAGTGCTTTATAGGCACATCCCTGTTTACATCCAAATGCTGGAGGTGACCCTGTTTAAGTCCCCTTTGCTGATTTTGTGTTCCCTTTCAGGTACATCATTCCAGGCCCTTTGCTCCTCAACCCTGTTTATCGCTCCCTCACAGTGCTGCTGGTAACTCTCTCCCTCCCCTGTCACCCCTACTTCAAAGCCCTCCTTATCAAGTCACCCATCCTGCGGGCAAAGGTACTTCTGCCCACCTTACTGAGGTGGATCCCATCTCTCCCAAGCAGTTCTTTGCATTCACAGAACTACAAGCCTAGTTCTACTGTGTAAGCCAACCTAACAAATGCTTCCCCTTTTCTCTTCCACACCACTTTTGCTATGTGATATACATAGTAGCAGCCAACTCAAAACACTGTCCTACAACCCTGATACGCACTCTCAATGGATTCATTTAACAGATTTTACTGTTAATAAGAACCCTGCAAATCCCTGAACAACCAACCATCATCACTCCAAGATTTGAACTTCTAGAATTAGCTTTTCAGCTGAAAAACCTAATCGCTTTAAATATTCCACTAGCTCATAGAATGTCTCAAGGTGGAAGGGACCCATGAGAATCGAGTCCAACTCCTCGCAAGATTACCTAAAAGTAAACCATATGACTAAAAGCATCATCCAGATGCTCCTTGAACTCTGAATGATGCTCCTAGCTATTCCAATTAAAACACTTACTGACAGAGGGTAAAGTCAGGGCTTGCTTAAGTACTGCCTTAGGAAATGTCACCATAACTTAACAGACAGGGCAAATGTTCCTGTTGCTTCTGGTATTCCCATCCAGTAAACTAAAGACAACTGATGATGAAATTAAATTGAGTATTAGCTCTCTGTGGTACTCCCTACTCACAATCCTCTTGAAAATGATTTAAGGCAAGACACTACCTGATAAGGGGACTGAACTAGAAACCAGATACATCAAGTGACGAGGATTAAAATTACCCTTTTTCTAGAGGACTTAATCCATCTCATTACGCAAACATATGTACCAGTACATCTCAGTGCTGCAAACTGCAACACAAATGACCAGAACTATTTTGATTGCTATTTTAAGCTGGCTTCAGTATGAAAGATGTCATCTCTCAAAACTACCCCAAGATTTTTTTTTTTTAACATACATATATATATATATATGTGGTTTGTACTAACAGCTAATGGAGATTTTTTTAGGAAGAAGTCTTAATCTAGGCAGCAAATGTACTGTCTTTCTGTCTGAAGTATTAACACAGAAGTGAAGCTGGCCAATTGTTTTTTTCCATATTTATTTAGAAAAAGGGTATACCAATGCTTTCATTTTTCAACATCAGGAAAAGCTGGACACTGAAGAACAGCCCAACTTCTTTGCAAAAGAAATCTTTCTATTAAAAGATTTTCAAGGAAAAATGAAACAATTACAGTCGCTTCAGACACTGTCACTTAGATGGCAAGCTCTTCTCAGAGGAGAGATAGCAAACACTTTCTTCCTTCAGCTTGCCACCTTGTGCAGCTCCCCAGCACACTGAGCTGACCTTCAAGCTTCGTGTTTGGTCAGGGAGGCTGGATCCTGGCACTGAAGAAAAAGTATATTCTACAGAGTTTAGTTTATAAAACTTCAAAGTTTTTTAAACAGTGAAAAGCATCTTGCTGATCCAGCATACCGCTGCAATTGTACTGTTTTCTCTTGAAGAGAGAGGCACAAAAAAGTGGTAAAAAATAAAGTAAGCCTGACTGAGGAAACGGCTGAACTATGAGATCACTTGTTTGTAAGAAACTACAAATCACCTAAAGAACTTCCATTATTCTCATTAGTAGAAGAGCCAAGTAATATTTAAAGCATATTTAGACAGACTGGATACTGCAAGATGAAGCACTTAGCAACTCTATTCACATGGAAAGCTGAAAACGATGCTTTGTCATCATGACGTATCAAATTAGATATGATCTGCTCTCACAGATTTTAGGGCCCCAGTACACAGTTAAACACTTCCAGGTACGAAATACATCACCACAAGTTCACACTACGAGAACTATTTCAAATTGAGGAAAAAGGATATCCTACCAAGAAAACACACACGTAAAATATACAAATTCTGTAACCTAGTAAAGCAGGTAATAAGTTAAAACAGCTCACAAAAACCAAGGAAAATCTACCAACACATATTTTAACCTGTGTCCTCTTAAGTGCACACTAAAGTAGTACACTGCTTAGAGAAGCACACAAGCCAAGATTATTCGTACCAAAACACAGTAGTATATGGAAAAAAAAATGGTGAATGCAATTTTTTTAAATTGCTGGGTTTTTTTCATACAGACTGTACTGCAGTACTGTGTCTTCTAATTACAGTGCTGTCTATCGAGAGATTTTTGGGTCAAAGTCCACAAAGAAAAGAAAAAACAAAACTAAATCTAGGAACGGTGATCCTATAGCATTAGAGTCTGGGAAGGGGTGGGAGTGTACAAAGCCATTGATATGGTCCAAAACAAATGATAAATGGTTTTATTTGAGTTCAGAATACTAGCCGACTAAACTTAGGACACCAGTGTCATTTCCAGAGGTAAGGGGTTTTATCACATGGCAATGACTGCACTCAGATTATTTTACCCAGCAGTCAGTGCCCTCTGGAGAAGGAGAACCGAATTTTCACGCAAATCAACCACAGGCTATGAGGAAAAAAACTCACGTGAAATATTTATCTAGTTGATTTCTGATAAGTGTACACACACAATTGTGAAACACACAAACTCCAAAGGTAACTACAGAGGTAGCTGCACTTGTGTTTATGTTTCAAACATAATACTGTTCTGGGAAGATATGTATAGCTACTGTGAGAACTATTACAGTGTCCTCTGTTGTGCAACACTTTTTGTTTAGGGATTGACATTTTAACATTTATTATGACTTTTTGAGGGTGTCTCTGCATACCTCATGCAAATATCATCCAATTAACTTGACATTATCAATCAAGTTTAAACAGGAACGCAAAATTAGTCTTGTATTTTAAGCTATTACTTCCTTAAGTTTGTCTCCCAAAAGTTCTGTTGGCTTGATTTTACTGGGGGGAGGTGGGGGATGGAGAGGGGAAACACACAGAGAAAAAAACCCCAAAACAAAACCAAAACCAAACACACACCAAGAAAAGCAGACTCTAAAGGGGAAGTAATGACAGACTATAGCTATGAGTATGTGAGTTGGACAAAACTGGACTAACTAATAAGGTATCCAACCTAATTTTTGACATGTATTTATTTTGGATGTACCCACATGTATCAAAACATGAAATACAATTCCAGTTTTACACTTGCACCACAAGCTGCATTCACTATAGTTATGCCAGCAACATATGTATACCAACCTTGATTCAAGTATGTAAGAGTTTCATCGTATAATTTTACTGCTGGAGATGTTGCAGCACACATAACATACTGGAAGGGTGGATGTTTGGTCTCATTTTCTTGTGGAAGGCTGGAATCTTCCTGTTTGAAAATAGGCAGTGCCAAAACATCACTGAAAAGAAAAAAGAAATAACTTCATGAAACTGTTGGTCCTGTTTTGCCTGAAGTGAAAGAAAAAAAAATATGTTGTGACGTAAAAAACCACAGTGGAATTGTGTCACACTCAGTTTACTAGTAAAACCAATGTGAGCAGTATCCAAAACATTTTTCACTGAAATTTTAGGCTAGGATACATAACAATGCTCTGGGAACTAAGCAGACAATAAAGCTGTGCTGATCCTCAGTTCTTGTCTCCACTGAAAATATTCAGTTTACTCTTAACTTTTCACCTGTTGACATAGGCAAGCTTGCATAATACACGTGCAGTGGAGAACAGTGCATTTACTTTCTTCTTCAAAATAATGTATTCCCCAAAGTTAGTTAGTTACATGGTGAAAATCTTTCTCCCCATTTAGTATCAGTATATTGAACCTATTCGTTCTGTTGACACTGAAGATTTTTCAATCTTAACTTTTTTAGATTTTAGCACACTGAAGAGGACAAAATTGATTATGAAGCAGATTCACAAAGCTATAGAAAGTATATGCCAAGATCCATTTCACTTATAGACATAAGACCACCAGAAAAAAAACTTTGGAACTCCAAAGTTTCTGAAGAGTAAAGAGCAATCCATGCTGTCCACAGGTTGGTAAGAGAGTTTCCCCACCACCAGCAAACATATCTTCTGCTTGCTACAGAATTAAATGTTCTGTATTAGCAATAGATATGTTTTCCTTGTATACAGTAATCCTTCATCTGTTCAAAAATGAAGCACTGAATTTTTGTTCATTATGAAATTCGTATCTGCAAATCCATGAAACTAACTTTCAAAGAAAGCTTCTAAACTGAAGCAAGATTTCTCACATCACCTCACCTGCTTATTCAGCTTTTAATCTAAATGTATCTTGTTTATTTCTCTTGCATTGATCACAACCATAGATTTAACATATTTAATGAAATAATTATAATGTCTTATCTGTATTGCACTATTCTTTATACTTTGTATACTAAAAATTTTGAAGTAAAATTATTTTTTGCTGTTCCTCATTTCTGTGAGATCCTGCTTTAAATAAAAAGAATTCTGTAACTCCTCTTGAATTCCTGCTCATATCTGGAGAATCAAAAAGTATTAGTATCATAACCAATTTTAAAAGTGAAATTACAGCCAATATTTTTGTGTCACAGGTTATAGTATAAACTTGGTCTACGTAAGTATTAGGCATGGAGACTGCAGCTAGGGCATCCCAACTTTTCTTTCAGAGCATGTCCCACATCATACAGTAAGGTAAAGGCCAGCCACATCATATTCCACTCCTCTGGCTACCTGGAAGAAGTTACACTGACCTGAAAGAGGAAATACTTATGAACGGTGAAAAATTCCAAGACATTTGTCTCCATCTTGTAGAGACTTCACAGTCCCTCCCAAAAATAACAACTAGCATTTTAAAAAGATCAAAATAAAGACACCCAGACAGGTTCCCTTCCACTTGGAAGAAACCACAGGAGATGCTATGAACAAGCATGAAGGCAGGACACTGTCCAAAAAAGCAGCACAAACCTGCTGAACCAAACCTTAGCTACTTTTGATGCCAGCTCCCCAAACTGGAGCCCAGAGGAGGCTGTCTATATTCCTTAACTAGTTACAAAGGAAGACAATGTGAAATACCCACTTAAGAGAAGCAGACACTCTTAGAACAGTTTACTCATATAGCCAAAAGGAGCACCATATCCAGAGGCAGGACAGTAAATTTCATAGATTGGTGGACTGCTACTTGAGGATGACTCAGAAGAAACAACTAGATGCTTCATGCCTTGATGACAGCCAAAAGGGCAGCATAAGCAGAAGGCAGCCAGCCCAACACAAGAGGGAGCACTGAAACAAGCAGAGAGAAGCATCATCCCAAGACAGGTCTTCTGCTCGTCACACACTTTGACATGCAAAACACTAGTTAGTGTTTTTATGAAGAGGAAGTTTAAAATGGAAAGAACCCAGAAACAATAACAATGTTTAAAATATACACATCAGAGTCGAAGTGCAACAAAGAAGGCATGCAAAATATCTTGCCAAATAAATAACCTGTAATTCTCGACTAAGTTCTGCAGCACTTGCTTTCACATAACAGGCGAGATTAAAGAGAAGTCTTTTGTGTATTTATGAAAAATTTTTTTCAAGCCTTCATTTTCCACCCACAATTTAAAGATAAAAAAGCATCTGGTCTAGCTTAAGAATGCGAGCCATGGTTAATGAACTAGTTAAATTAACAGACAAGGCATCGGAAGCCAACAAATACAAATGGAAGACAAATTTAGCCAGCTTTAAACTTGCTTTTGCTAATACTTACAAAGTGGTAATGACTAACTGCCACTGCGGAAGAAAAAAGAAAAGACATCCAACTCCTCAACCCTACAATTTAATTGTAAAGAGAGCATAATGTGCATTCTTAAATGCCACCATTCCAAAAAAAATGTTCCAGCAAATGTAAGAATCTTCATTTATTTTCCCCAGATAAAGCCATACATTTTTCTTATAAAAGGAAGTCTTCTGGGTACTAGTACATTCCAAATGAAAAGAGAGGTCAATGCAACTTAAAACTCATTCCTAGGCTGTCTTTAAATAAATACCATTTAAATAACATTTTGATTTGTTCACCCATAAAGAATGAAATATCAGTGTTTTCACATTTAAACATACACTTGTTTCCATCTAAGAACAGATAAAAGCTGCAGGCAACTAAAAAGAGTCAATAAGGTACGAATAAAGTATTTCAAATTAAGATTTTAAAGTGTCAGTGATAAAGAAATGTTAACTGATTTAGAACCAATTATTAATTCCTCTTTTAAAAAAAGTGATGTATCTTTTCTGACTTTCAACGAGGAAGCTGCTATGAAGTGACTGGTCTATCCTTCAGTCACTGTTGTACAGCCAACAGAATGAGCAGTTTTATTTGATAGCCCTGAGCCTACGGTTCAGCAAGGCAAAAGGTCTTCTGGGCAGTACTGACCTAAAGAATTTGTGCCATGTGAGCTGCTCCCTCCCTACCCTTCCCCTCTACAAAATATTCTTCTGGGCTATGTTGGGATCTCTGTCAGTTCATAACGCAGTCCAACACACAGTTACACAACTGAGGGTGGTAAAAGGTGATAAAAATCTTACTGTAGAGAAAACCCCATCCTACCAAACGTAACTTGAGGGCAGGTATAATGAGTTAAACCCCGTTTCCTCCTGATGCTTGGCACTAACAAGGATACAGGAATCAGGGAAGAAATTGCTAATGTCTATGTTTACCTAGGAAATCATTAGGAACATGCAGCTTTGAGAAACACGAGAACACAAAGAGCATTCCTCCCAGTTCTTGGAGGCCAAACTCCCCTGTTGTTTATCCTTACATTAGTTCAGGTAGGGACCATCTAAATTTCACAGTGACAAGCACTTTCTACAAAATATAATTCATTGTTCACACAGCACAGCTGAAGAACAGATGCCAGGTGTACTCACAATTCAAAGTAGAAAACCAGCAGGAAACAGAAATTCAGTATTTTAAATATCCTCTTTACTTACACTAAGAAGATTATCCTGTAAGTGATAAACTGCATATAACGTACGCTATTATGTATATCATGTTCCTAAAAACTACAGAGATCCTAAATGACAGTCTTTACCACCTCTGATTTTATACTGATTTGTAAGACCTAAAAAAAAAAGATATTGTAAGACCTAACAAAAAAAACACGCAGGACAGCAAGTCAGCCTTCTCAGTTCTCGCTTTTCTTCCTCAGACCCCAGATACAATTTCTGCATTTCTAATGAGCCAATGGCCTGGCAATGCAAATTAGCTGCCCCCCATTAAATCATTAGTAGCCTCCTTCAGCACCCTTTAGTCATTTTCCTATTCACCTGGTGAAATTTGATTTGTGCTGGCCCAATGCAGATCAGCGACAGGTGCTTTCACTGCCAGCTTTGCTCAGGTTATTAAACATGGCCAAGAACCTCTCTCCTAAACTGAAGCACCCACTGGCAGAATTGCCAGGCTACAGGAGAAAAGAGCTTTAAGAGACTGATTCTGTTCCTTTTCTGCCACTGGTAACTTTTGATCTTGTGAAGTAGAAGACTAATTTACTTCACTTATCTCATCTAAATGAATTTTGGACTATTACAAGCAAGCTAAGGTATAAATGAATAGCAATGTTTTGAAGCAGAAGTAGCATCTTTTGTTAGACTTCTTGATACCATGTGAAAAAAGCAGATCTATCAAGGTTTACTCGCCCAATGGAAGGAACTCTGAGACTGACTTTTGAAACTATTAGCTTCAGTAAGAAAAGTCTTATCTCAGTCCCTCACAATTTGTTATCTAAAGCATTCAACTGAAAGTATTCTTTCTTCCTAGAGGGAGGAGAAAATTTTCCCAGAAAAACAAACAGAAACAGTCTTCATTACGCACCAAAAGCAGGCAGTAAACACATCTCCAACACCCAATCTTAGGTAGCTATGCTACAGAAGTGCATAAATGAAACTTCACCGTACAAAAGTAGGAAGGCTTAGAAGAGGAAGTAAGGTGCATGTTAACACTTGAACCAAAGCTTCCAGTGGATGGATCATGTGCGATAAGCTATCCTATGTTATGTAGTCTACATGAACATAGTACAAGACGACGAAGAGAATTCTAAGTTATCTTTCTCCCACGCTTGTGAAACGTGTTTGTCAGCCACAAAATCACTTTCCTTCCAAATTTAAAACCCTCTTTCCAACACTTTTTCTGAACATTTAAAAAAAAATCCAAACCTGCCTAATAATAACAGGGTCACAAAATAAATGAAGAACCTCCTGTCCTTACAAGAACAGGAACTAGTATGTCATCAAAATTCAAAGTGACATTCCATCAATCATCTGCCTTATCTGTCTTCTGGATTGTATACTTTTGGGTGTGAGTACTAAAGAATCCAAGAACATGCAGGTCTTTTGAAACTTTAAAGCATGGTTTACAAGGACAAATACCTTGAGAAAAATGTTTCTCAAGCAGTTTTTGAATTAGAGTTCTGATCTCAAAGTCACAGAGGTCTGAACAAGCCATCAGAAAACATAAGGGAATGGGAGAGCTGATACTCCCTAACACTTTCCCTGTGTCCACAAAAGCAAGTTTGGAGACCCCTGGAAGTAGTGGCTGGGAAACAGCTTTCTCTGAAGCAGCTGTCAAGTGGTGCCACGTGAATGAGAAAACAGGTGCAAATGTAATGCTGTTCCTGGGAATCCTACAACCCATCATAGGGAAACTCAGCTCATTGAAGGTCTTGGCTTATGAGGAGCCTGGCTCAAAATGCAAAGAAAACAACCAAACAACAAAAATCCCACCACCAAAACCTGTGTCTTCCTAAGCTCTTGAAGGTACCAAGGGAAAGCTGTAGGAATAGTATTTGTTCGCGATTACAAGTCCCCGGTCCTCCATCCACTCCTCTGACACAGGGATGTCAGGCAGCTGCTCTAATTTCCAGCAGCAATAGTACAGATTGCTCCTAAGCAGGAGTAACACTTAAAGTGTAAATGAGGGTAAACTTGCTGCCCTGCTCTCAATCCTGCATGTCCATCCACCAAGAGAGGTGACAGGGGAACACAGAAGACAGTTATGCTACCTAAAAAGTTGTCGTCTTAAGAATTAAACTGGTCTCCTGGACCTTTTGAAACGTATTCACACACTCAACTGGGAAGAAGAGAAAAAAAAGAAAAAACCCAAACAAAAACAAATGTCAGTGATCTAGAACATGAGGTTTATCTTTCAGCATGTTTTATCTGTGGTAACAAAGTGAGGAGGTTTAGGTTTGTGGATTTTCTTTCTCCTCAAATGTCTATTTCCTGACAGTAATTTATATATTTGTGTGCCTGCATAAAGAACCAAGCACCAATTCTAATCAGTATATAAAATTTTATTTTACAAAGTCTAGATGTCAAATTATTTTTTCTACAGTGCAATACATAAAAATAGAACAGACCACTGCAACAGAAACTTTTAATGTATTCTGCAGAAAATACTGTATGCATCTTAAAAAAAAAAACACCACGAAACACTAAAGAAAAAAATTCAGGACACCCTAAGTAAGCACTCCTCTTAAAAAAACCCCAACATAACCAGTAGCGGAGTCTCAAAAGACTGGGAGGCATTAGGGGAAGTATAAATGGTCATTTTGTCTGTCAGAAAGTAATAGCAGCAACAAGGAAAACAGGGCCTGAATGAGATCGCTCCATTTTTTCACTTTTGCACAGCAACTATAAAGTTAAGACAGTAACTGCCATGACTGGATCATGTTCATCAGAAGTAGGGGGGGGAAAAAAAAAAAGGCACGTCAGGGACCCGAAAATTTTTAGAAGACAACACCCTCCCTCTCTTTTCCACCTGAAAACAAAGCTGTAAGTTGTAAGACAATGGTCCCCAAATCCTAACAGATCAGCCTAAACTTGATACACAAAGTTCCCACACCATCCAAGGCTCTCCACAGCACAGTGAGGAGACAAGACTGACTGCAGCAAGTTTCTGTTCTTTTCAACCAAGGCAGCAGCCAACTCCATTCCCCAAAGACCCTCCAAGAGTTTGGGAGATGCAGCAGAGTCAAACTGACTTGGTCTCCAAAAATGGAGGATTGTCTGGATATATTTTTATACAGTCTTTTGTATAGACTTTCCCATTTCAGAATCAGTCATCTTTTTCAATTTAGCTTGATAAACTTCAGGTTTTAATCCAGAAATATATACCAAAATAGCTACTCCTGAAATAATAAAGTTCCGCAATGACAAGCTTCAACCTTAGCCCTACAAATACCATTGGAATTGCAAGCATTTAAATAAATCCATATACCACGCTTTCAAATTACACATAAAAATTCAGTCATTAAGGTACTTGTCCTTATATTAACGCTCATTTATCTTCATTTAAATGAACTCATTAATCAAATAATTAATTATATGAAAAATAGAATTCTGCTAGAGAAATGGCAGGCAAATCCTGAAACTTAACTTTTCAATGAAATAGCCTCCATTTTTAACAGTTCATAGCAATGATCAATGGTCCCCATAATTACACAATTCTAGCTGTGTTACAATGGCTATTGTGATGGATTTGCAAGAAATCGCTATGAGAGTCTTAAATCTATACAATGGTGTCATTACCAGCTGAAGCTAACAGCAATACTCAAAACTCAGTATCACTAAAGGTACCAGGTTTTTATACAGGTTTCTGAGTGTGTGTGTTATTTGGCACATCTGACAATAACTATCAACTGAATAGAATTTTGTGTTTATATGCAGTTTCTTATTGCATGAGAAGACATTAGAACAGCAATCAGAAAAATTTGGTTTCAAGATTTTAAGGAAGTTTTGAGAACTATTTAAAACCACCTCAATCTGCAGAGAATTTTGTCCAGTTAGCTCCCTTTAAAAAACCTACAGTTACTGGTCAATGGACATGAACAGTTTTCTTACTAAGAATAAACAGAGGAGTAATGCCATATATTCTACTTCAGGACACTAACTGATCATCAAGTTGAGGAAGCATCAACTACATTATATACAATCCTAATAGGTAAAAGGGTTATGTGTAGGTCTTCCTAACAAAATGCAGAGGCATCTTGCTTGGGGAGCTCTCTCAGCGTTCTCCTCTAGACAATATTTCTTTTTCTTCTATCATTTTTTTTGGTAAGGAAATGACAAATTCTTCTACTGGCACACAGAACAGTGACAGAGTAATATCTTCACTCTTGATGCTATGCCACTTCTCTTAGTTTTCCCTATCTCTTAATAGGCCACGATTTCCCTAAAGTAGAAATCAAATCAATACATAAAATAAGTAACATACTTGCTAAAATCACTCTGAATCCAGCAAACATTAAATGCAACTAGGTGATCCCTTTAACTATGTGTTCAGAGTTTAAAGTTAGAAATAATATTAGTGTGCGTTCCAAAAAATACTTGCACCTCATCATAAACATAAAGCATGCAACAAAATTTAAAACTAATCTATGGCTTAGCTTGTGCAATATTACTTTTTAAGAGCTGTTTTTAACTGCTACAACTCTTTTTGTGGGAATTCAAAATATCCAGATATGCGGGTATATGGAACTAAAAAACTACTTGGGTTTGCTGCCCACCATAAAAGGATGATACAAGCAGAAAAAACAATCTATGCCATAACAGTAAAGATTAAAATTCTTAAAGTTTCAAGAAACTAAACAGTGTATATTACTGGGAGTAGAAATTAAGTCTACATAAAGAAAGGGAAATCTTTAAAAAGCCATTCCAGTCAAAACTCAAGACTTCTAATCCTAAGAAACCCTAGAAAGAACTGGATCACGATAGAGGTGGGTGAACGGTTCTTGAACCAGAGCACATGAATTATCCGTGGCAGTTTGCACAAGGAAAAGATAACCAGAAACCAAATGCTGAGAAGCCATCCAGGCAACTGCCATAGAGCTGCCCACAAAAACTGGCACACCACTTTGTGGGATGAATGTTCGCTTGACAAAGACAGAAATGGGACAGAAGTGGAATAAAATCCAGACGAGCTGAATATAAAATCAGGAGTATTCTCATGAAGAGATGAATCACCTTGTATTCTGAACTGGCAAGTTCTCAAAGTTATTTTTAATTTAAAAAAAAAGAAATCAAACCCCACACAAAGCAAAAACCCCATCAAATACACATGCCAGCATAAACCTGCTGAGCTCACAATCCCAAGTATCAGCAAAAGGGTCCTCTTTTCTTTTTAGCTGAAACCCTTATTTATAACTTCAAACAAAGACACTGCAATTCCAATGCTCCATCTGGGAAGTACTGCCTTAAAACATATATAATAACTGAAACTTGTGGTGGCCTCCAAGTTTCAGGTAACCCTGAGTGAGAACACGTCTTCTATACACGCTAAGCCATCAAAACTATCAAATGCTGCTGTTTTACTGCTCCAAACTCTGAAAATACTAATTAATCCTGTTGAAAGCCTTAGACTAAAATGTCTCCCAGTGTCTCTAAAGCAGTTTTCCTTCTTCACGCTAATAAGTCACTCAGGAATCCACACGTTCTGCCCATAACTGAGACAAAATGTACTTATTTGAAACAAGTACAGTTTTATCTTAACTTTGAAAAAGCACACCCAAACGCTCTTTAAACACTTTTACTGTAAAACCTGGAAAACAATCAAAAGGTAAAGAAACTGCCAAGCTGATTAAGGACAGAAAGAAGGAAAAAAAAAAGAAAAAAAAAGTCACTAAGGACACATACTATACAGAAATATGAAAGAATAAACAGATTGATTAAAGTACAACCATACTAATACCCTATTAACTACCGCAACGTTTACTTGCTTGAGAAAGAACCTTTTTTAAGTGTTAGAGAAAACAGCTATTGCTTATTATTAACCAGAGTTATATTTGCCGAGTCGAAGATGACCATCTTCTGAAACACGGGGTCCAGTTACATAGCCAAGGGACAGAAAAAAAATCATTTTTACGGTAGAGATTATACACGTAGGGCAAAAGCATCCCAGCCTAAGCAGCAGCCCGCCCTTTCGAGAAGCCATCCGCGGGCAGGAGGGGAGGGCAGGGCAGGTTGGGAGACCCGCCGGGGCAGCCCCTTCACGCCATGCGGGGCACACGGCAGCCGGTACCGGGGAAGAGGCGGCGGCAGCGATCAGGAGACAGCGGGCCGGCCTCCGCCACGTGCCCGCTCCTCGGGAAGGAACTCCAGCGGGATTAAAAAGGAGAGGAAAGGAAAGGAAAGGAAGGAGGGGAAGGGGGCGGGGGGGGGAGGCAGCCCCAGCTCATTCCCGCGCTCCCTGCCAGGGGCACGGGCAGGGTAAGGCGGCCCGAGGAGGCCGGTAAGGGACGAGGCACCCACCGCTCCCCTTCCGCCCAGGGCGATGACTTACCTCATGCTGTAGGCACCGGCTCCCAGTTCCTGCCCGATGCCGGAGAGGCTGGCGTCGAAGTCGTGCACCAGCCCAGACTCGATCACCTCATCCATCTTCAGCACCCACGCCATCTTCCGCCGCCCCCCGCTCTCCCGCGCCGCCGCGGGAGGAGCCGGACGGGGAGGAGCCGCTCAGCCCCGGAGCCGCCGCTGCTCCGCCGGGAGGCGGCGTCTCGGCGAGCGGCGCCAGGAGAGTGAGGGGCTGAAAGAAGCGGGGGGGGGGGGGGGGAGGAGGCGCGTGCAGGGCGGAGGGGGGGGGGGAAGGGAGAGTCCGCGTTCAGCCCCGGGGGGGCCCTTTCCCCGCGGCGCGACCAGGGCGCGGGGTCGCTCTCAGCATCCTGCGCTCGCCCGGCCGCCGCGGGGGACTGGGGACCGGGCGGCCGCCGCCTCCTCCTCCTCCGCGCCCTTCCCCGCCGCCTCCGACCGGACGCTGCCCAGGGCCGCCGCTGCTTCTGCCACTGTCCGAGCTCCGACCCAGCCCAGCGGCGCCTCCCGCCGCATCATTCACAGAGGGGAGGCTGCGGCGGCGGCGGCAGCAGCAACGCGGGCGCCCGCCCGCCGCCAGCTACAGCCCCGCCAGAGACCCGCCTCGCGCGGCTGTAACGGCCGCCCGTGAGGGGCTCCCCGCCTCCCCTCCCCTCCCCTCCCCCCCGGTGCCGCTGCGGCAGCCGCGCGCCGCTCCGGCGTGCCCCCTCTCGCGCGCAGCACCGCCGCTCACGCCAACATGGCGACTACTTCCACCTCCGACTGGCTGCCGGGGTAGGGACTTCTCGCGTTTAGAGCCGCCGATTGGCTGGCCGCCGCCGAAGAGCCCAATCAGAGGAAGGTAGGGAAGGGTGAGGGAGAAGCTCAGCCAATGAGTGGGCACTTCCTTACGCCAGGTGACGTCACCGGGTGACAGGTCCCCGGAGCCCCGCCCTAGGGCCGGAGGGCCCGTCGTGCACTGCTGCGGCACGGTTCCTTCCTCCCCCCGCCTGCACCTCCCCGGAAGCGGGAGGGCTGAGCGGAAACGGAAGGGCGAGGGGCCAACAGGAAGTGGCGGCAGACCGAGCACTGCGCCCGGCGGGCTCGCAGGGTTGTGATGCCGTTAGTTCTCCGGGCAGCGGCTCTTCCGCCCCGGGCTGGGCCCCGTCAGGGCCTGGTTTCTTCTCCCGCCGCCGGGCCTGTAACTGCTGGGCCGGGGCGGTTGCCCCAGCGCTGCCCGCCTCCTCGAGCACAGTCACGGCAACCGGAGCTTGGATAACGAGCCGTGGGCTTTGTCACAACCTCCCGGGCACACGTCCGAGGGAGAGAGGGGGTGCTGTTCCCGGCCTGCCCCAGCCAGAAAACGACACCTGGCAGCTCCTCAGGCACTACGGGGGTCGGCATAATGGCTGACACAAGAGGTAGCGCCCAGCCTTGTCCTTTTCGTAAGCCCTGGGCCCACTTCAGTCTCAAGCTCACATAAAGCAATTTTCTTTTACATCACAGTAAGTCAACTTACTATTATCAGAAGAGAGAAAAGGTAGTAGAAAGGAAAGTTGCTCACAGTATCTACCTTATCCTGACCTACGTTTTCCAAAGAACACCGAGAAGCCTGCCCTAAAGAACCCAAATCCCATTGCCATCTGAAAGACCAATTAACATTCTTCATTAAAAGAAAAATGCAAGACAGAAAAATAAGATTTTATGTCTAGTATACCACATAATGTACACTATAGATAATGCTGCTTAATGTGAGAAATGAAATCTCAACACCTCTGCATCCTGGACTCAAAGTCTCCAGCTTGTTAAAGCAAAAGTGTTAACAAAGGTGAAGGTTGACATGGCACCTGCAGGCAGGACTAAGTCAGAAATGACTGGAGCTCGGAGGAACATGCTGAGGTCAGAGCCCTTTTATCACCTGATTGCTGGAAGGAAGCTGCTGTAAATGGACATACAACAAGCAGCTATAGCTCCTGTCAACTTCAGGCTAAACTGTAGCCACCTGTGGTAAGGTGAAAAGTGTACTACCTATGAAGAATTTTCTTTGCTTAGTATTCAATTCCTCTGTTTCTTTCTGGCCTTTGACTTGTTTCTTGGCCCATTTTATAGCAACTTAAGCCCATTTTGTAGGTTTTGAGATGCATTAAGTCTGCCTTTAACTCCCAAACGAGTTAAATCCAAGTGTATTCAAGTAGAATCAAATTTATGTTTCTGGAATACAAATTTGTATTTTGTAAAAATTACTAAGGTAGCTTGATTTTATGTTATTGATAAAATTGATCAGTTTATATTCTCCAAGGACTGGATCCAAGAGGCAGCTAAGCTTTTAATAAATAATTCGTACTGATTATAATGGCCTGGTAGTTGGAGAAGCCTAAGAGAGGTGTAAGGAAGAACTGCCAGTGGTTTAGATTATAGTCCTGTCCCCTCTGGTCATAAAATACTTAGTGCATTGAGGAGATGCTCATAGGGTAAGTAATCCATGACTTCATGTAAATAAGGGTTCTCAAAAAACTTCAAATACTAATCATTCAGAGGATTGTTAAATAATTTTATGTGAAGTTTCATTAAAATTATAGGCCTAGTGAGCAAACTACAGAAAAGCGTTGAGACTGTAAAATTTATTTCCATCATACAGTTACATGCTTTAAGTACAATTGCACAAATTTTTGAAAAGATACAGGTCAGAAAGGCCTGAACTTCAGTAATGATTAACAAAATACTAGCTGTTCAAAATGTACACACAACCTCCTCAAAGCTAAAGAGAGGCAGACGAACCATGATTTAAGATTTTTAAAGGCAATTTGTAAGTCAAGATTTGACTGCTAGCTTCTCCCGAAAATGGTACTGGTATTTTTGCTGCTGTAATTGATGTAAGAGTTCTCTACCTGTCTCTGGACAGATGAACAATTCATCTGCATATAACAGGAAGCTTAAAAAAAAGGAAAATTTATGAAGAGGGCGTGGGCTTACGGACAAGTCACTAGCATAGAGGCACTAGCTACTAAGTTACAGCTTTTAGTGAGACGAATTGAAATTACCACAGACAAAATACCTCTTTTAAGCCTAACAACAATTCCCTGAATTCACCAATTTATTATTGTGATGGAAATATTCATCTTTGGAAGTGCTAGCAAATAACAACCCAAATGATGGCATTAATTAATTTTAGTGGCTGTTACGGGATGTTTATGGTCCAGTTAATAAATTAGCAGGCATTATTCAGTATACAACAGTGGTCGCTACAAAGGTAGCATAAACTCCTATCATTGTAGAATTAGAGAGTTTTAATTGAGAACTCTTACCCTAAGTGGACATTTGTAGACCTAAAGTGGTCTTTATACAAATAAGGTAGCATAAGTAGCACTAAAAAACATTTTTGTAAGTGATAAAAAAAAAAGAAAGTGATGGTTTGTGGAAAACTAAAAGTAGCGCACTTTCTACTTACAACAGAGATAAGTTAAGACGGGATCCAAAACCAGAGAAGCCAGATACAGTTTGATTTATGCATACATAGCAAAACTGGTTTATCTGCTTACTATGCTTACATTAACATAGCTACATAGCAGTTACGAGATCATAAATTGATGATTTTTATACTGGGAATTGTTTTCTTCTGACATAAATTCCAACCTCTGCTGTGGGTATCTTGACTGAATACAGTAAGACCCATCCTCCTGCAGTTCAGTCTTTAAAAGTTGGGTAAAGCTTGTCCGTGATAAGCAAACTGACTGTTAGCTTTTCTGAAGATATTAGCTTTAGCTATTTTAGGACACAAAATGTCTTTTAAATTACAGATATTACAGTGCATATCTTTTTCTTTAGCATTATTTATATCCCTGGCTAATTTACAACAAGTTTTCTGTAGAGGTTTGTGGTGTGTGTTTGTTTTTTGTTGTTTTTAAAGTACAGGCCTGTGATGTGTTTGCTTTCTTTGGGACTTGATCAGTCCCATTCTCAGATCATCTGCTGAGGATCAGCAGTACACATAAACACCGCTTTCCAGCCAAATCTAGCCAACTCCAATATATGGAGTTATAGCATGAGTGCAAATCATCTCAAGTACTCAAATCTCTAGTTTTTGTGATTATGATGCAGCGTTCTCATGTTTTGCCAAAAGAGTTTAAAAATATCTTTAGGCAGGTGGTGATTACAAACAGAAACCTTGAAAACAGATTTTTTTCCTCTTTTATTTTTCAGTTTTTAAAATAGTCTTGTGATTTTTTTTTAATGCCTATAGTTGACATTCTGCATATTGTACTATGAATGGTAGCTACTCCCATAGCTTTTTTATTTTTCATCCTGATTTTTCTGTTAGTATTCCCATAATTTAACTTTCAGGATGATTTGTTGCTAAACTTATATATTGGACTTAGGGTGAGTAGTGTCAAGTTCAAGCTATTTTAAAAACTAAGCAAATAAAGAATACCAATTTCTATTGCAAAAGTAAAGTTGTTCATATTCTTCATGAGCAACAGTCTTGACTGGAAAAAAACCTGTCACACTTTTGATGCTGTCTGTATTCTACAGAGAACTAGAGTGGGTTTAACCAAATAGGAACCACTGAAAATCCACGTACTATGCACACATGGTACATCTTTTATACTCTTTTCCTAATAAAATTCCTATTCTGCAACATAGACAATATAAGCCCCGTGCGGAGTCCCACAAGTTAGGCACATGAGCCTGTTTTGAGGATGAGATTGCGGAATTTGTGCCTAAACTGTAAATATTTGAGTTTCAGTAAGGCTGAGAGCAGAGGCTACAGGAGAGAGAAGACTCTCTACACTTTACAGAACAATAAGAGTTTCCTCCTGGCTCTCCCCCAAGCTTTGCCTACATGAAAAGCATTCAAAACTTTCTACCTGCCCGGTGGAATTGTCTAAAACAGGAGTTAAGCATTTTGAGATCTCAAATTGCTTCTCTAACCCTCTGACCTGGCCAAATCCCCAAGCCTAACTTATCAGAGGTGACATTCCCTGTGGCCCTGCCATTCCATTTCTGCATATCCCTGTCACCAGACCCACCAGCTGGAATTGGTACAACAGAGCAAGTCTGTGCACTGGGAGCCTGATTTTGCAAATATAACTGCATAAATGTGTTCTAAGTACAGGTTTACTGGGATGTGGGAGAAGGGATCCTGGGACACTCCTTTCTCCATCTGCTCTTCACTAACGCTGGTTGGCATCCTCCCCTGAAGTCGATTGCTGTTTCTATGTAAGCCTTACTGATGTCCAGATGCAGGACTGAAGTGTGGTGCTTGGCCAAGGGTGAAGCACTGAGGGCAGAGCCAAGCAACTTGGTGGTTAGGACCAGACTGAAGCCTACTACCTGAACTGGTTTGAATCCTTTCTGCTTATGGCAATCAGCCTGAGGGGCCAATATCATTAGCTCCTCCTGTACACAATCCTTCATTTATGGAAGTGTCTCCCCTACGTTGTATTTCAATACCAAAATACAGATGCTTGCTCCCATGCAAACCTAAAGGTAGGTGCTCAAAAGTGTGTGGGAAGAGCAACTTCAGAGAGAGTCTTGGGTAAGACTAGGGAAACAGAAGCAAATACAGGGAAGCAATGAAGGAAGACAAGGCCAAGGTGAAAACAGGCCCTCTGAGAGCACGGCCCTGAGAAAAGCTGGGAGGGGACACACGTCCTCTAGGCTGAACAAGGGGGGACCGGAGGTGCGAGTGGACATCCTCACTTTCCCTTGCTGTTTGGTCCTTTTGCACTGGGAACTGTGCATGTCACTTGTAAACAGGATTGCATCAAGGAACTCCAGCACCCATTCTTCTTTTCTGGTTTGCTGCTTGAGTCAATAGAAACAGCGCCGTGTTTGCTACGTACTTGGCATTAGCCAATCTAAATTTCAAGTCATCCTGACCTTTATATTGAAATGGATTAATTTTCTAAAACTCTGTTGCAGTTTCATTAGGTTCACACTTCGGAACTCACATATGGCCTCAATTCCTTTGCTTTTTTTTTTAACCTAAAACCTCACACGTTTCTAATAAAACCATGCTACTCAATGATTCTACAAGAGCAGAAGTAATGTTGTGATACAGTACTAGGTGTGACATTACCAACATACAAAAAGCCATAGCAAGGTAGATGATTAAACACTATCCTGTTTACATACATTGTATTTAGCCGAAAAGTAATAAGCTAAAGCTTAATACAGAGAGCGAACCACATTATAAATTGAAACTCAATTAACATCAAGATTATCTGGAATCTATGAGCTTAGCTCTTGTCAAAGCATAATCATTTTTAATTATAAGAAAAATTTGAATACTGTACACAAATAATATTTTAGTCATGAAGAGGTAAAGTAGGTTCATAGCTCATAGGAATGTGCTGATGCAATAAACTGTATATTGCATCAGAATTTCATTGTAAAGCAGTGTGCCTGGACTGATAAGGACAAGCAGCGCATAGACCTGATCCTGCAGGTCGGCTGAGCTTCAGCAGATAATCAAAGTAGATGTGAAACATCAAGGTATTTATAAGTCTGTATTACTTCATATAAACAGAACTTTATCCACAGACTGTAAATGTAATTTGAAAAAAAGAAAAAATTAACACATCTGTGAATATCGTATTGAGCAGCAAAACATTCCTATCACTGTTACTAGCACACATGTATGGTGGCATGGTTTGTGAAAGTTGTGGAGCTACAGTAAAGTAAATATGTTGGCTGTACTGCTCAAGCTTTTCTCAAACGGTCTACAGTCATCTGCTGTATTTGAAAGCTTGAACTTGTGAATTAGCAAAGGCACTGCAGTCTGCGTTCTTGTGTGTTATAGCATTATAATTATTATTTAAAATCACCCCCGTTCTTTTCTTACCGCAGGTAGCTGGTGTTACTGGTGGGATATTGGTGATGGTGATAATGTTCAGGCTGGCTGTGCCAGAAAAGCATTTTCGGATGAGATGAAGCGTTGTGCTCAGCTAACAGATGGTCACTGCAGCGATGGGAGAGAGGAAAGAGAAAACAAATACATACATTCAGATTAAAGTTGCAGTTGGGTTCCTCTCACACCTTTACATTTAGCTGCTGCCAGCGAGTTTGCCGGTGCTACTCTCTCCATAAGAGGCAGGTAGCTGAAGTCTTGGCTGGTCCCCACTCTCCTGCTCCCCAAATTGCTGTGCTGTAGGCTGCTGCCCAGCTGCAAGGCTTTATTACCAGCTGATGTGACATCAAGTGCAGCTCAGACCTCACCAGCATCCCCATTGATCTCCACTCCACACTGTCAGTGTGTCACCAAGCAGAACTCTGTGTTACGGAGCCAGGAGAATGAGTAATTTCATAGCATTTCTGCCTCAGAGAGGCAAACAGCTCCCTCTTCACACAGTCCACTCGGAGCACTTGGACACTGTAACCTGCACAGGCACGACTGACTGAAGAGGAAAAAGAAAAAGGTGGAACATACAATGACCTCTTTAAGGCAAGCAAGATGCCTTCTCAGTCGTGTTTAGACTGTATCCCTTTTGCCTGTTCATTCTGTACACGTTCAAGCAGCAGGCTACTACAGAGTGCAACTTTATAGTTACCTTCTTACCATTAAAAAAGATGTAAAAATAAACAATGAAAACACTGTCAAACTGCAGGAAAAATATTTACTTCAACGCCCACCTACACGTATATTAAGGAAAAATCATATTCGGATGCAAACCAGCTGCTTCGTGCACTCATGTCTCAGTGCCGTTTGCTTGCCTGGGTTTGCAGTCAGGATTGTAGTATCTACTTTAAAACACACCAAATAGTACCGGTCGATCCTGCTAGGACCTTGACAGTCAGAAATAAAAGGGGGCACACATCCAAAACCTCATCTGAAAATAGTTACCTGCAGAGGGCACCCATTCTGCTTGAAATAGGAAGGACTACTGACAAATAGTAATAGTTTGCTGGGTTTTGGTGGGTTTTTTTTTTTTAAATACCACCTGCACACAAGCTTGTTCCCTGCAGTTCATGCTATAAAAATATACTTTTAGAAGGTATTGCAATATTGTGACAACACTGAGGCTATGAAAATCAGAATAAAAAAGAGTGAGGTTCTGGAAAACAAACATGAATTATTTCTTATTAGAATGATAGTAACAGGCAGCAGTCAAAAAAATATAATCAAATAAACAACATTGTTGGTTGGGTTTTTTTTCTAGTGTGAGGCAATTCTTTAAATTACCATTCTTATTCAACATCAAACACCACAAGTAAAAAGCAAAGGCCAGAATAATAAGAGGAACTGTAAATATGGAAGAGAAAGAAACACCCAAGAGATGCTGTCCAGAAAAATGGACAAGAATTAGGACTACTGGCTTAATAATTCTAAGAGATTATTCTCTTCCAAGAGGCACCAGGGTACCTCAGGGAGGGCTGTCATAGCACAGACCTGCTTGCATACAGGAATCGATCTTTGCTCCAGCAAGGATGAGAGCTGGAGGAGCCTTTTCAAGGTTAATTTTTCCACTTAGATCTCTATATGTAACTACATACTTTTAATAAGCACCCTCCTAGCAGATATAAAGGGCTGCATGAGTCTCAGAGATCACTGCTGCATTTTTTTTTAATAATTAAATTAATTTGATTTCAGTGACTGTAGGAAAAGAGTGTGTATCCGGCTCTCCAGTTTGCTCCATCTACTGGCAAGTTGTAAAATAAAATCACTCTGTCTCCAGCCCTAGATTTAGGCAAAGGTGTCAAATGTGTACAGCGCATTGTATTGGGAAGCTCCCCTTCCCTTTGCACTGATTATTCTTAAGAAAAGGACTAGACATTCCCCAAGCCACTTTCACAACCTTCCCTCGGGGCTGACACGAGCTTCCCACATAGAGGGTAGGCATTTGGTTTGTTCTGTGACTTGTATTTCTATTAAATGGAAAGAGTAAAACCACAGATTCCCCTTTATTTGAAGGGCTTTCAGTCTCTAGCACAGAACAGTTCCCACCTCGATCCCGCAGGGCTCGTGGCTTTAAATTATCAGGCACTTTCTGGCACTAAAGTAGCCTGTTGCTTTTGACAGATGCTGGTTTGTCAAAATACAGGTGGCAACACTGCGGTTTTGATCGGTCTTTTATTGTGAAGTCCAGCAGAGAACTTGTGAGCAAAAGCAATTGAGATTCCCGGACTAATCAGTAGCCTATTCATTTTTTTTTATATATATATATACACACACACCTACCTATATGTATACTAAAAAACTGCACTAAAAAACTGCATTTTTCATCTTCAGCACAGTAGACTTTGTTACTAACCCTTTTGGAATTAATTTTGATATTTTCAAATTACACAAACACATGAGAAGTCTTAGATTTGTTCTTATGTCAAGACAGACAACTTAAAAATAACCACCCCATGGAGCTCAGGGAAGCGGTTGCAGATTAGGCTACTGGCCTGGGTTTACCCTGTATGTTTTGAGTGTGGATAGTGTGAGAGAGGTTAGATACTAGGTACTTTAATTCTCTGATTTCAGTCCTCTCTGTCATTCACTTGCCCAGCTGTTAACAAAGCTTTGACTCCACCGACTACAGTAGTAGGGCATAACAAAACACAGGAGCATCACAGCAAATGTGCCCATTCAGTCTCTTACCTTCATTTGATTTTTCAAGTATTATGTTTATGCAGACTAAAAATAACTGAGTCATTGGTTATATCCAAAAAGCTACTGCCTTGAGGAGATGGGGTGTTCATTAGTAGAGGGGGGTGAAGTGATGGCGGCTATTCTGATGTCAGTTTCTAGGTACTTGCTTCTTATAAAAGACTGAAGTTCAAGGCCTATGTTATAGATACCCGCCACGATACGCAAACTATTTCAAAATTGAGAGAGTGTGGCCACAAAAGCTGCTCCTACAGCCCATCGTATCCCACTGCAACCACTGTTCCTGACGGCGCGGGGAAACAAAGCAGAACCACATCTTGTGGACTTCTATGCAAAAGCACTGTGGAAGAAGAAAATTTGCCTCTCTTTTTTCCTCCCTCCCAGGGTTGACAAGATGCTCGACTTAGCACTCATAGAAGCCTTGAGTTCCTTGTATAGAAAGTACTAGACAGAACATGTAGGAAATATGTTATTATTCCAACTGAAATTAAACACTACAAAAAATAAATAAATCAGTATTTCTTTTCTTTCTTCTCTTTACAGTCTTGTGTTTTGACTGATCTTTCTTGCAAACAGTATATGGGTAAACTTCAAGTACAGCATTGCTTAGTTTTTTAAATCAGGATAAACTTCCCAGGTTATATTTAATTCTGGTATTTTGCCTGGTGTAGCACTGTATATTCCCCACGCCCACACCTGCTGCCCTTGACTAACCTCTAGACATAAAGGTATGTGGTTACACGGTCTTGCAAGTTTGGGGACAAATAAGGTGAGTTTTTTACCTTGTACTGTTTATTGTTAAGGGGCTATTTTTGTTTCTTGCTTTATGATCTGCCCAGTAAGTACTAAAACAGATCTCAGCAAAGGAGCATTGTATACACAAACAACAAGACATTATTTATTTAAAACATCTCTTGCTTCCAGGCTTGTGTATGGCATGCAAAGTCCAACCTGAAATTTAAGGTGGGGAGGCTAATGTTTTGCTAATGGGTGGATCTGCACTGAAGTTAAGTACTTTAGCATGTGGTGCCTGAAAACTTTAGTTGTTGGATTTTTCCATGAGCAGCATCCAAAATGATGAGGTCTCCTAAGGCACCATTCAATTTGCTAATCTTTCTTTATAGTGATCAGACTCCTCACTTTATCTTCTGATTACCCTTCTGAGAACTACAGCAAATGACATTAAATATTGCTATTATAACTGGTTATATACACAGAAACTCATCTTCACTCTGTTTTTAACAAGTAAAAATATTCTACAGACAGGACTACATAAAAAAAACTCAATCAGCTACCATGTAAGGCACTGTAAATTCAATATATATTCTGAAAAAAATTATTTAAAGGAAGTTTTTGCTGTCCAGTGATGATTTTTAGTTGTGCTTAAAATGCTAGGTCAGTTTAAAATCAGAAAACAAGCTTATATGTATGCAGGAGCAATCCCTACATATTTCACCCCCAAAATGAGTATAGAGGAGAAAGTAGTGCTATTTTGATATGTCCTGTTTGGTCTTTGGGCTCTTTTTGGTTGTGTAACAGTTGCTGCCAAATGCAGGGTAACTTTGGAATGAGGACACCTGTCAAACCAGACATCGGTGAACGTGTTCACCTAAATCACTACATAATAGTGAGGTATTCACGCCTAGATAATACTCCCTGCTTGGATGGGCTGTGAATCCATCATACTTGTATGCGAAAGGTGCTGAACACATTTCTAGCCCTTTCTTGTATGCACTAGTGAATGCACAACCTCTCTGCCTCCTATATACATTGTTAGTGGGACTGTGTTCATTGCCACTACTATAATGAATTTAAGCACTGACAGGTAACAATCAGAAGCAAGAAAAACTTCTTGCATGTGATCCATTACTGTGCTGACTTGCAGTTCTCACCACACATCTCCTGACACTGACCCAGCCCAACCCTATTGCTTCGTCTGGTCACCTGAAGGTGACAGAATTATGCAGTCACTGCTAACGAACAGTCTGCCAACAGCGATGCACTGTGTCTGGTGCAGTAAAGGATAAGCAGAGACGCCCGCATATTCTCCATGTCCACCTGCTGTCTTTATTCTGGATTGTCGGATCCTAATCTGGGCCTGCTTAATGGTGAAGCACTGTAAGAACTTCTACATTTACCAGGCCTTCCTCTGTGATACAGAACTCCTGAGAAGCAGGGCTGCCAACAAAAAAAAAGAGGAAATGGGAAAAAACATTTTTGGTAGACCTCCTAAATTCTGGTGGAAATCTTAGGACACTAAGAGCACAGAGTCAAAGCAACATATCATGGGGTATCTGACTGGAATGGCATGTGTAACAGCGCTGAGCACACTAAATACTTCAACAGCTCCTTCCCATCACTTTGATGAGATACATTAGATGTGCAGCAGACCCTGTGCTTGCTTCAGTGTCTCCTTGATACGAGGCACTCAGAGAACAAACTTCCTATGTAAAGGAGAAATACGGATTGCTTCCAGTGCCTTGAGTGTCAGTTTACAGACGGGTTTGGCTTTTTCTGGAGAACGCAGGGTATGCTCCTTTCCTCATGGGATCTATCCCCTCTTAAAAAAAAGTCATAAAGTCTCCATTGTGGGGTGTTACTGCTCTGTAATTTATTCCTCTGCAGTCGTATTCCTCATGTAACCTACTTCTGAATCAAAGAGGATGTGATTCAGGTGTGGAGGTATGAACTGAGGAGTAAATGTCTTCCTGACTTCACATCTTACGAGATGGAGGTGTGATAGGTATCATCTTTGCTTTCTTCTTCTGTCTTTTAGGAAGACTTTAAGGCCTGCAAAGGAACCTATCATATGGAGATCGCTTGTAGGTATAAAGAGATTTAGATAGCAACATTGCCTGGAGAAAATTTTGATTTAACCCATCACATCACACCCGAACCAAAACTTAACAGGTTTTTATGGCTGTGGCAAAGGATGGAGTTGGGTTTTTTGTAGAAGATTCAGAAGTTTGTAAAGGAGGACAAGTTCAAGTGTTTGTTAATCTATTCTATGTTTGTTGTGCGCCTACTTGGTAGCCTAAAAAAAAAAATAATCAGTATTTGGACTCGCAGACTGCTGTGGCAATGCACGCTTCCTGCATGTTCTGACACGGAAAAGATAGCTCAGTTCCTTCTCATTCCTAATGGACCTGAGGCAGCTTTCGTACTCTGCCAGGTCTAACATTTTCTAGCATCACGTTCTCTTGGCTTTGTAGACAAAAACCTCCAATATCACCGTTTTCCTTGTAATTCCCAAAGCAGAAAGCAACACATTCTGTATTCCAAGAAAATTCCCTTACTAAAACCATTGCAAACCACATGGGATTTTTAAGGTTTTTAAGAACAAGAGCTACAACTTACAGGGGGTTAAATTAAGTATATGTACACCATGTATCTCTCCTCATATTCTGTAACAACTCTGTTTTTTTCAACCTCCTAACAGGGCAAAAATCTCCTTACATGGTTCAAGAAGCAATGGCTCATTAACAGACTTCTGCTGATACCAGTAGTTACTTCTGAGTACGGTTTTATAAAGTTTCAAGGTTTTAAAAAGTTTCATCTGACAATTTCTGAACAATGAGGTAAGATCCAATTAAGATTTCTCCTCTTAAGCAAATACAAGCTGTATAAATGGTAATGCATGAAAACTCCGTAGGGAAAACAGATACTAGGTAAAACAGTTCAATTGATTAGTTGGCCAACATGGCCACAGCTGTCATCTGAAAGAGCAAAAACCATATCCAATACCTCAGAATTTCTCTACCATAATGACATTCAGTATGGTGTAAAAATGTTTTATCCGCATCACTTTAAATTCTGCTGAAAGGACAAAAAGTAACAGGCCAGAAGTTACTATTTTACCAGATTAGATGCTTTTGCACTTGTATACTATTACAGTTACATTTCAAGTGCATTCTTTCAGATTAGTAGTTTAAGCTGTTCAAACCAAGCTGGAATCAGTTTCCTTATCTTCCCTGGTATTTTAACATGAATTACATCTGCTCAGGCTAAACAAACTGTGCTACGAAATAGGAATTTCTTTGTATTCTTCCCCCCGTACAGGCAGACCCTCAAAGCCCAGGACAGATGTTCACTTTTGCCAGCATCTCTGGCAGAAGTTTCTGATCCCAGGGTGCTGCTGGAGGACCAGCCCGAGATTGTTCCCCAATCTGATTTGCCTGGAACAGAGTAAGGGAGCTCCCACAAGTACTCTGTTGGCTCTGCCATGGGCAGAGATGAACACATGGTGAGGCAATAACTAACCAGTCTAGCTGATTTTTGAGAATGTCTGTTTACTGCCTATCTTAAATCTACATGTTTGTTTTTACCAGTATAAATCTTCCTTGGATAGGCACTACCTTTGAGTCCAGCCTGACATACAGTTAACAGAATTGACTCCAGTGCTGATTTCAGCATGAGTTTACAGCAGTCCAGAGATTTGCATTGGTGGGCAACAGCATGATCTAGGACAGGAAGCACAATGAAAATGGAAGACTTAAAACTTTGATGCCCAAGATTAAATTTAGTTACCATTCTACCTCCTGCCAATGGTAATAGGTCTGGGTATCAAACAGCTATATGCAGGTGTTGTTTTTTCCACTGAGGAAAGGTATTTTCCATGTTTTGCTATCCAGCATTATTACCAATCTTACTCCCTCAAAATATACTTCTTTAGGATCACTTCTATTTACCTAAAATACATCAAGAGTTACAGAATTTTTGTATTTGATAGACACCCTACAGTATTCAAAACTGTTTGCAAAATATAATTTCAAAGTTTCCAAGAGTTCCTGTTTTAACAGCAATTTACATAGTTGTGATTCTGCCTGAGCAGAAATTACCTATCAGCAAACTTTCCTCAGTAGGGAACTTCTCAGTAAACGTACTCATTATCCTAAAATCCTATCAGCAAATGAAGAAACTTCTTTAACTGGGATAATCCAAGCTGCACAGTTTGGGAACCCCGAGGGCTTAAAATATACTTAAATATACAAACATATACACAATATAGGGAAGAAAAAAAAAGTTTGATTTTTTTCACTTGCCAGACTCGCACAATTAGTTTCACAAATTCCCCACGTTACTGAAAATCTTCCATGTTTTAATAAAAAAGAAATAAAAATTTTAATCTGTTTAAGAGAACATTTATAATACATGAATTAAATCTTTAAAGGATATGCTTCTAAAGAGTTGGAAGACTTAGTTACAAAATTTAAGGAGGAAAATGTAAGAAGTTTTCTTTAGAGAATGTAATGTGACTATTGACTTTCATCTTACCTGAAAGTAGACTGCAACTGCAAAACCGATGAGTTTACCTCAGGTTTCTTTCTGCAGATAAATCCCTCAGTTCCCAAACTGGCCATTTATCCCCATCATATTTATGTTTATTGTGTTCACCGTTTGCCAAGTCCCAACCTGACACAGCGAAAGCCACCACAATCAGCTGAACCGTTCTCACTACCCTATTGTAGGGAGTAACTGTAGCACAGCTCAACAAACTTATTCCTTGAGATTATTTCCTCTTTTATGATTGTTTTCAAAGGGACAATGTCATATTCAGAATTTAAATCCTTTTGCTGAAAATTAAACTGTGAGCAGTTTGGGCCTGCATTCTCAACAGGCTTTTTACACGAGTGTTTGTGAAGTTACTCAAACGTTTAAACATCCATAGAAACTACTAAGAGTATGTAAGTGTTTCAGGATACAAGTGTGTGTTCTTTTTGCTCTGGGACTCAGACGGCAAATAATAAAGACAACTCAATCTGTTCCAACCTTTATCTTAAAAAACAAGCAAGCAACCAAACTCAGGAAAATTTACACGATCAGCTCTCCTTTCAGGTTACATTGACTATCCCAGCTTCCTTGCCAACACTTCAGCTGAACAAAACGTGTTACTCAAAATTCTTTAAAGCAAATGACATCCAAGCCAGAGACACCCAAGACATGCATTTCCTATCCTGATTCTGCATGTAGCTTGTTTTCCTTCTTCCTCTTTTTTTTTTAAGGCCAAAGCCAACCTTTAAGAATTACATTTCTGTATTCAAATGATTGCAATGACCTATCTTTACAGAATATTAGAACATAAAGAAACCGTTTCTGAAAGAACGGCAACTTACTATTGTCCTAATTTTTCCCAGATCTTTATGCTGATCTGTTAGAGAACCCACCTGAAGAGGGAACATAAGGCATGACTAATCATTGCTTGCATTTAACTGAGCTAATGTCAATTTTTAATATCGGAAATGAAGGCAAAAAGCAATGCAGTGAATCTGATAACTGGCTGCAGTGGAAATAATTTTGTTGCAAATTCTTACATTTTGATGGCTCCATGCAATATAAACAGACTCTATCCACTACAGCAGCCCCATCTTTGTTGGAAACAGAACTAGTCATATCATAAGCAAAATATTCATTTAAATATATTGCATTTAGATTTTTAATACATGGGATATCCACACTGAGAACCTTTAAAGATGGCTTAGAAGCACAACTGAGGGAACAAACTTTGTGTAAGTATCTTCCTCCCCCCTTACTTGGAGCAAAAGTTTTCAGTCATATAGGGGATAAAAACATTTCTTTCTTACCAACTTTTGTTTACGCATAAAAAAATTTAGGTTCATCCAGAATATATACTGTATGTTTCAATAACTTATTTTTTCAGTATGCAATAGCATCTTCAAAAAGACGACAAACAGCAATCATCTTGAAATGATCCTCTGAAAATAAATGTTACTTGTAGAAAAAGCAGGAATGACATACGGGCCTATTAAGCTTAGAATTTGTGCAATTTTTTTTTAAGTGACCTTTTGTATAATCAAAAAAGAATGCTACAAGATCATTGACTGAAAAATATTTTTGAAATATTAAAAAAATAAAATAGAAACAATGTATAATGTACAAATAAATGAAATCGTAAACAAGAGAGCTGCCTAGATGAAGGAAACTGGGTGTTCATAAAGATTCTATTCAATTTCCAAAAACCATTTTTGTCTAGCATACCTATATTCACAGCATGTTCTCAAATGCCAAGTCAGATTTAGTAACAAGAATATATAAAGAAACATAATTTGGACACACAAAACATGAAGATTAAGATAATTTTTTTTAACCAATGTTGTATCAATCACATTTGTAATTTTTCTTATAGCATGTGATCAAATAAACCAGAATGTATACATTGCTAATTTTTTAAGTAATGTTATGTACATTTTATTGCCAGTATATGCACAATGGTAAGCATAGAACTATAAATACACAATGTAATTAAACAGTAGAAAACAACAAGGATGTTACACGTAACAAAAGGAAAGAAAGAGGAGATACTATTTTCTTGATGTAGTTGCTAAAAAGGGTGAGCGATGAGTTATGACAGTCTTGGTTTTAAGTCTTTACACATATTTCTACAACTTTTCCTCCAAATAAATCTCTGCAATGGCATTGCTTCTTTAACAACCACATCTTAGCTCTTTCTATGCCATTCACTTCAAACTAAAGTGAAAACAACCTTTCATGTAACTACAACCATCTGACTTAATTTTTATTCAGTTTTGCTTTTCAGGGTTCCTAGCAAGTAAAGTGTGTAAGTAGTTTCTTATGATATCTGGCTGCGATGATGAAGAATAGAGCTTTGAATACACATTAAGTGACAATCTGGAAGAAGAAAAAACCAAATATTTTCTGTAGATAGTTCTTCTACCGGGTGCTATATGCAGCAGCTGAGTCAAAAATTAGTCACCCTGAAGAGGTAGAGAGAATTTTAGCCTAGCATAGATCATCATCCTTGGCACTGCTCTTTTCTCTCTTATCAGGATACACTTCCTACAACTAGACAACATCACAATCAAAAGGAAAAAAAGTCAGGAAAAAAAAAAGTTCCACTGTTCCTGGGAAGGGCACTGTTTCATCCCAGTTCTCAGCTAATTAGCTCACTGCTTATATCCAAGACAAAAAAAAAAAAAAAAAAAAAAGACAACATTTAGGGACACATTTACTTGATCTTTGTTCTCTTTCCATTATCAAGTTCATAAATACAAAGAACCATTATTCACAATAAAGTAACTCTTTTTCAAAAATGGAAAAACAAACCCTGGAAACATTTCCACACCTTAATCCAGATGGGTCTTGAGGATGCTATTCAAGAAAACCATGCAAATAATTTGGTGCAGCTTTCCCAACTCATCCAAAATATATATATTTTTTTTTTAAATTAAAAGGTGGCAAGATCCATAGCATTTGTGACTATTCCCCCTCCCTCCCCCTCATTTAAATTCAATGCAGAAAATCTTGGTGCTTTTAGGAAGGTAATGAATAAATAGTTTTCTGCACTGTTGTCATAAAATCCCATGTGAGTTACAATACAAGACTACTTGTTCCAGCAATTAGGTTGAGAGGAAACATTCTAGTGATAAAGATAAATACATACTGAGCATGCTTGGGCAGAGCACTCCATTCTGAAGCATCCTGCTTGAAGAACGAAAGGTGACAAGGATGGTTCACGTCCATCAAGTGACCATTAACTCTTCTGCTAAAAAGCAGACTGCCACACTATCACCAGGTCGGCAATGCTACCCTGAAAGGGCTGTCTTCCACACAAGGAGGTACTGGTTGTACCAGTCCTCTACTGCGCACACTAAATTCTTATTTATGCAACAAACATACAACCAATGAACAATATCACTTTTACAGAACTGGATCAATCCAGCTTTTTTTTTTATAGGCGTATTTCTCAATCTCCAGAATATTCCAAACAAGCTGTAAATAAGATGATGAACCACCAACACAGTGAACGAGTCTCACTCCAGTTCAGACTAGTTCTGCCTTGTTTCACATCACTTCTTGTTTCTAGCGAAGGACATGATACTCAAACAAAATAGCAATAAAAAAAGTAATGTTATCTGCAGCTGAATAAGAGCAACAGAATTTATATTTTAACTTCTGAAGCTTAAAGCATACCTTTTTAATTAGCATTAAAAAAAAATATTTTTTTTTATTTTTAATACAACAACACTGGCAAAAGTTAATGGGAACACACAGAGGATTGCGAACAGCATAACTGATGGATTAGATTATTTTTAAATTTTATTCTGCTTTGATCAACTGATGTTAATACTGTTTTTCCTTGGATTTGGAATAATTCTATTGCAACAGTCACATGCAGGCTGAGGACAGCCGTTGGTTAAAGAAAAAAAAAAACAACAAAAAAACAAACCAAAAGAAAGGGAAAAAACCCAAGAAGAAAGTTCCAAAAGTTGTGTGTAAGAATTTTCCTTTCACTGAGGAGGGTCTTGCCCTTGCTTTAGGAGGCCTGGTTAACTCTTGTCAGCTTCATTAGCTTTGTCCAGACATATCTGCTGTTGTATCTCCTGGTCCAGAGCCTGTTTGTGCACGTTTGATGTAAAGGTTCAGTAATTTCATCTGCAAATTTAAACCAGAAGTTCACTCTGTTTAGTATTTGCTACTGTACAGACTACAGGAATGGTACAACAAAGGAGATGTTAAATCATTTTCTTTTCCCCAAAAGCAAAATTATATTTTGCACAGTTTATTCAAAGGTAACATACTTGCCAACAAAAACAAACATAGCAAAATTTGTCATAAGGAAACTGCTCAAGCTTCTTTAAGGATGTAAAGAAGAAAATGATCCAAGGTAGCTAGATTAAGATAGGTGGAATATTTTCCTCAAATTACAATGCTGTTCTAAATAAGGTAGGTCTTTTTATTTTTTTCTTTTTCTTTTAAGTTAACGTTGAGGTTTTAAGCTTCTAGCTAAGAGTTGTGGATGCTGGTTC
The DNA here is from genome assembly GCF_011004875.1 of Balearica regulorum gibbericeps. NCBI lineage: Eukaryota > Metazoa > Chordata > Aves > Gruiformes > Gruidae > Balearica > Balearica regulorum. The sequence goes on along the minus strand of NC_046185.1, from coordinate 118,052,529 downwards.
TTACTAAAACTTCCAATACTGTCTAGAATCACATTCAATGCAATCACTGCCAGAGAGTATTTTTAAGATACAACTGTCTTATTGGAAGTTATAAAAAATTAATTGTCCTGTTTTATTCCCAAGGATAAAGAGATTCACAATTAACATACATCTGTTTGCATACAAAAAACCTCTATGTAAGACATGTCAATAAAATCATAAATATCCTGAACCAAAAAAGACCACAGACTGATAACTATTATTATTTCAAATTAGAGGTACTGAAAGGACTGATTAAAGCCCAATAACAAGGAGGAAGAATAAATAAAACTGCTGTATGTAACATCTACATATTACATTTATTGCTTTCCAATCAGACCTTGCATGAAAAACAAGACAAGAAATACTGATAGTGAAAGCCACACTAGGGATACAATCAGTAACAAAATCCATTAAACAGCAGTAAGAAACATAATTTAGTATTTATCTTAATGCTAAAGTTCATACACTTGCATAATAAAGATCTATGGATTTTCAGTTTTGAACATATTGTGACAAAGTTATATTAATCCTTAGAGGGTTTCGGTAGCCCTGATATTCTCATTCAAGTATACACTTTTATGAAACTTTCTGGCAATTGCAACCAAAATGCAAACGCATACACGCAATTATGAACCAAGATTTCTTTGAGTGGTATCTCTTTTACTTACTTTACTGCCAGTGAGTTGACTGAGATGTGGTTTTAGTTCATCACCAATTACTGCATGAATGGCTACAAGGCAGAAAACACATGCCTTACGAACACTGCTCTCTGAATTATCATAACCCTAGAAAGCAATAAAATTAACATTAATACCTTATCAGTTAATGATTAAAAGCCTCAGAAAGCTATTTACTTATTTACTATAATAAATACATTGAAGTCTACAGTAAATGACTGCTAGTGTAGCCCAATGAAGCATTCCAACAAAAACCCAAACACGCAAATACAGAGCATGCGCTTAGAAAGCAGGCTGCTTATTAATCACACATTGATAATAATTCTCCAGACTGAAATTAAAACCCACACAATCCTGTTCATAAGTTCCACTGAAAATAGAGCTGCTGTCATGCAGTAGGGGAGTACATAAGAGAAATTGTTTTGAGACCATAGATGTTTACTCAAGCAGAAGACCACTCCATTTAGAGCTTGTTACTCTGAAAGAACTATTCTTGTAACAGCTGAAGATTCTTTTGCTGACTCCCATCTTGTTCCTTAATGATTTTTGTTTCTTTTGCCACTTTCCTAGTACTCCACATGACTGGCTGTCTCACACCCCCTTCTCAGTGGGCCCCTTCTCTGCCTCTACCTTCCTGCAGACGTATGATTAGATCACACCCATTAAAGACAGAAATCTGCAGAATACAGCTGTCAAACTCTGGAAAGTTCTTATCCATCACATGCAAATTAATGTATCTTGGCCCTTGATAAGGTGAGAAAGAACTTAATTTTAAAGACAAACTTCTGATATCCTTCTTGTTTTATTAAACTTCCCCCAATCAACTACTACTTTCCTCTTGCCTCCCCAAAACTCCAAGTAATAAAACCCTATAATTATACACAAATGCAACATGGACAATTTCAGACCAAATGATTACAACTTGGAAAAAGAAACAAACAACAAAAAACTATTTTATAACTAAAATGTATCGACCAAGCTTAACTATAACCAGTACTTTATATGCTACTGACATCTCCTTTGAGTCCTAATCACAGTCGTAATTTAGCTACCTGCCAATCAAACAGTTTGTTCCCATTATCTGAGTTATTTTGGGTCAAAGTAGCCATCAGCTGTCAGACAAATAAAATCCTTAAGAGCCAAGTGATATTATTTTTAAAAAGTCTTTGCAATTCTTACATATACAGCTGCTTTTTTTTTTTTTTTTCCCCCTTCTTTCTTCTCTCCTTACCTGTATTAGACCTGGCACAATCTCTGGTAAAAGCAGAGTAAGGGTTTCTTTAGATACTCTTTCTATGACTTTCGTCTGCATTTTGATTGCAGCCAGATTAATAGGGTAATCAGCAGTTTGGATAATTGGACAAAGAACTTTGATGCACTGATCTGGGCTAATGGAAGTGGCCAGCATGGAAGCAGCTTCTTCAGCAGATCTCACCACCTATCAAAAGAATAAGTAAAAGACATGGAACAGTGATTTACAAGAGACTGTTACTATGGTCTGCAATCTGGCAGTAATGGTCTTGAGCATAAAAATTTCCTACCAAGAGCTCTACAATATTGTAGAAGTACGTGAATGAAGAGCCCTTTGACAATCTGTTTACAAGATTCCAACTGTTGGACATACCTCACTAAAAACAAGACTCTTCCCAATATTCTGTGGCTAATCTGTGCCCTCAGCAATATGCATGTCAATTTTTCAAACCTGCTTGTTGAATCGGATTTGAAATGTCTCTATTCTGCAATATCCTCCAATTACATATTGAAATATCACCACCTTTGTAAATCTGTACTTGTGTTGTCATTTGTTATTGCTAGTTATGTCAGTGATCACTGACAAGACATGTTTTCACATTCATCTCAAAACCACGTTTAATGACATGCCTGGATTGCTACTTCTAGAAGTCAGTCTAGCTGTTTTTCCTCCCCTCTGCGTTTGAAAGAAACTATGACAAGAGAGTACTTTAAGTTTGAAGAATACGCAGAACAAGCAGAACAAGAGCAATTAGGTAGGAAGTCCATAGGTACAGAAGCTCAGGATACAACATGGGCACAACAGAGAAACCTCACGTCTGATCTTCGTATTAGCGCAGTTGTGGCATCTGCCATCTAACAAGACAAACCGCTGTACAAAATCAACTTTATAAAGTCCCACCTCTCAACCATGAACCTTAATGAAATCCAAAAGCTTGTTGTAGAGCTCCAGGACACCTATGTCTGGCTTAAGATGCTATACAAGGAAAAAAACCTCCCTTCATTTACTCCTTGAAGAGCTATAATGACACATCATTGGTTGCTATGCCCTCTTGGACAGCACCCAAGGCAACTGTTGTTAGGGCTGATATTAAGCATTCGATAGCTTATAAACCTGCAGTTCCTTTGTGGTCTTGCATACCCGTGTTAACTAATAACACCTAAATGCTTGACTATTAAACAAATTACTTCCTTGGTAAGATCTGACTACTTTCTCAAACATTTTTTGGTCAGTTATTTCATTTTGTAATAATTTGTCATAACCTCAAACAAATAGAATAACCGATTACTAACCTCCTTATGAGGATCCTTATGCGCTTCTAATGTCTTCATGATTGTAAGCTCTGCATAATTCTTAAACCTTGCTGGCTGGTTTCTTAGAATTTCTCTCAGAACTTTCAATGCCAAAGCTCTAATTGCATGCTAAAGAGTTAATATTAAAATAAGTTATGTATCTTTAAACAGACACAGGTGATAACATTTGTTCAGCAGCTGGAAAAGTCTTTGATAATGGAAAAATATCAGATTATGCTCTACACATATATACAGTATGAACCTAGTGTTAATAAATAAAGCTAGGAAAAAAATCTTCAGTTTCTCACTCTTCTCAATCTTTGTGCAGATAATTCAGGTGACATATCATTAGCATGTTGCTAATTGAGTTATCTATGGTATCCTGAAGTTAAGTTGCAAACAATTTTACTCTTCACAAGTGCTGATAAAACCTTTAGCATCACATCATGCAAATACATTTTTGAAAACTTTTTTACAATTTTTTTTAATAAAAACCAAACATTAGTGTCTTTTTGATCCTCAGTAATTTCAAAAACATGGCCCTTGTAGAGAACAATTACATAGAATTCAGTCTCATCACAATGAGTATTACTGTATTTTAGAAATGTATTTTTAAATGCTTTGTCACACTTGATGTTTTGATATTCTAGACTCCACCAGTGGCTATTAACTTATAAGCTTTGAATCCCAGTGAAAAATGTTTCATTTAATCTATCATGTGGGAATTGACAAATAAGAATACTTGAGAAGGTAAGTATTACTGATGTCCTTTTCACCGTTTTGTATTTCCACATTTTTTGTTTTTGAACACTAACTGGAATTCGTACCCTTACTACAACCCATACACATTTCAAAGATACTGAAAGTAAACCATGTGCTTTGTTAACATTCTTAACTGGATTAATCTGAATTTACCTCTTTATCTCCAAGTGTTTCAAGCAGCAAAAGTAATATTGTTTTGAAGTGCTCATCCCAAACACCGAAAGACTCTTCCTGAGTTAACTTCATGAGCTCATACAGGGCAGCCTTTCTTTCCTCAACTCTCTCATTATGGTTTGACAACTCTTTCAGTAACTCTGCAACCAGATCAGAATGGTCCATGGGAGGCTCTGCCAAAAAGGAATACACAAACACGGTTCTCAGATCATCGCAAATAAACATTAGTGCCTGCTGTACAACTGAAGGATATTTTCTAGGATGGCTAGCTGGCTTTCCAGCTTTTATGTTTTCCCCCAAAATTTGTCTGCAAAAATTGCAATTTGGCTACTACGTTTTCAGTGCAGCCAACACTGATGAACAAGCTTACAATCACCAAAACAACCCTACAATGATATTGCAAAAAAACCCCTGTAAGCTAGTTTACTGCAAGAGTTTTTATGCTTGCAATACACAAAGTGGTAAGTGCTCTGCATGCTTTTAAATCTGATCTATACACAAAGTGCCACATTTCCCATATGACCCTTCCATCCACGATGATCATTTTGTCTTTTCTCTGTTAGTATTACAGAATTGCTTGGGACTTTTGTAAGCCATGGTTCCGCAGCAATAGATAGGCTGTTAATATGAAGAGGGAAAAACAAAATACTCAAGAATGGTGCTCGGTACAAAACAGCTGAAATAGGAGCAAACCAAGGCCATTAGTCCCACAGAGATACCTGAGAGCAGTCATTATGAGACAGCTCTGGATTTTAGTTTTGATTAGAGATGATTCCATGATGACGGAAAAACACATTAGGAACATGACCCGTACCTGTAAACGCTGGACTGCAAACAGAGAGATCTGCAAACAGTTGAGAAACTTAAAAATGGTCTTAATGAAAATTAAGTATCAAGTTGTTACCTTTATTCCATCATTATGCCCCATTTAGCCTTTAAGAAAGAAAAGCACTTCCCCCCCCCCCCCCCGGAAAAAGGTTGAAAGTATTGGCATAAAGTGCAGATGTTCCTGCATTGCATCTTTCCTAAAATCATTCCATTTATTAACACATGAAATACATTCTCCCTAAAAAATTTTATTAGGTCATATACTGAGAAACCACAGCCCTCGAGCATCTTATGTTACTGTATTCAGTATTGTAACTTATAAATACTGTACAAAGCACCTGTACAAAGAATGATAGAATGGTTTGGGTTGGAAGGGACCTCAAAGATCATCTAGTTCCAACCCCCTTGCCATGGGCAGGGACACCCTCCACTAGACCAGGTTGCCCAAAGCCCCACCAAGAAACAAGGAAAAGCTGAATACCACCTATCAAGTATTTTAAAATCACACATCAGTTACCTTAAAAATCAGACTGGTTTTGTACCCAACATGCCTATTAGCATTCTGTTTTGCATGAATAATCAGGAGCACAAGCACCAGAAAGCAGAAACTTTTTTTCTGCAAGCGCTTCTACTGCCTCTGTATTAATGCATGCTTTGCAGACTCTCTAAATGGATCATTAATGTTTGCCTAAAGGACAGACTGAAATTGCATTAGGCAAGTTATTAATTAGTACAGATGAGCAGAATGGACAATCACTTTTACAGAAGCAAGATCATTACTTTTATTACCAGAACTATTACACTTGTTCTAGCAAACTGTGAGGATTATAGCTACAGTAAATCCTATTTTGGGAAATGCATATTGACACATAATTAGCAAAACCACCCCTATCTGTTTGAATAAAGTTATTTTCACTGTGGAAGTATCAGAATAAAAGAAGTGGCAACTTGAACGTATGGAGGGAAGGGGTAAAGAAAAGGTAGCCGTGTCCATGCAGGAACAAGGGGAGGAAAGAAGCTCCCTTACTGGAGGAAATAGCTGGAATTACTCCAAAATATGAAGACAACCAAGAGGGATGTGACTTCACAGCCTGTATTTTCCATTCCTCTGTATGACTTAGCACCCTGTGTTTCATTTCCAAACATTTTCCAGATAAGAATGGAGAAGCGTAAAAGAGGTCATATTCAAAGCCTACTCTCAAAATTTCTTTTTCAGAAAGAAAACAAAACACAAATGAGGAGGAGCAGACATAACTCCTTCATTTGAATGACTTACAATATGCATTGAGATATAAATATCTGATGAGGAACAGCTCTCCTCAAACCAATCAAATAATATCCTTTTGACAGGATAAACAGTATAGGGCTTAAAATGTAGGTATGTCCTGAATTTAGTAAAGATTTTCCTACTGTCACCCATACCATCTTAACACATAAGCTACACAAACATGATGGCCAAAAAAGCCAATGAAGCGGGTGCAAAACTTGATGAATCATTTGCAGGTGACTGGACTATAAATGGCTTTCTATTAATTGAGGAGGAGAAGAGCGATGTGCCTGCTCAGGTCTTTGCAGAGCCTGGTTCTGTTTGATGCTTTTGTTAATGCTATCGAAGGAATATGGAGACCACTTATAGAATCTGTAGATGACATCAGTTTAAGAGCAGCTGCAAACATTCTGGAGAATAGGATAAAAATTGAAAATTGTAATGATAAATCAGAAGAATGTTCTGAAAGAAAAAAAAGATGGTAAGTGTAAGGCAAGATATGGAAGCAGAAATCTTAAGCCCTTATACAAAGTGTCAGGTAAAAAGGAAGATGTTTGCAAAACACAGTCCATGGAAGTAAACTGAAATAAATAAGCTTCTTTGAAAAGGAACACTTTTTCAACCAGAGACTGTGGACTGCTTCTACAAAGTCTGGAAGTGACTTAGAAAGCCAGGTTTCCCTATGCTTTGGATAAAGACCACCTCCCTTAGGAGAGAAAAGAAGCGCTATCGGTTGGAAGATTTAGGCTGCTACTCTGAAACGTTTTCACTATAAGAGAAGCAGAGAAGTCAAATGGCCTTGTGGGGTACACTGTGGCATCTCCTCCACTGGACATTGTCAGCTGTTAAGACAAACCATCTGCAGAATATACGTTCATGCCTCAGTGCTGTTGACGGGACTATATGAGTAGCCAAGGTTTTCCCATCTAGCCCTGTATTTCCACATCTTTCTCTCAGTAACTCATGAGAGAACAGCTGGGAGTCCAGTAAAAACAGGACTTTGTGTCATTAACAGGCAGCTATTCTATGGAGTTTCTGAAAATTAATGTCCAACGAGCGCTTCAGGTTTACGGGGAAAAGCATGCAACTCCTAACTGAGGAATTGCAGGCACAAAGTATTTTGCCAAGTGCATCTTTTTTTTCACGTAGACTTTTTGAAATTACCTTAGATGAAATTCCAAAAGTAACACACAAATGACAGAACACACATTGTATAACTAAAAACTAAGGGCAAACACAGGAATGAATGCAAGTACTTTGTTAAGATCCGTTAAAGAGTAGACCTAAATAATGCACTGCACTCCTCTTCCAGCCAGAACAAACTAATGCTGGATGGGGATGCTTCACTCCATCCAGTCAATGAGTTTTTACAAAACCAGAAAATGCTGATGCAGCACAGATTGCATTAGGTGTAACGCAATATCCAGAAATATGTTGTCAGAAGGTATAAAGAGGCTTATCCCATGGAACAACAGGCTCCCTGTAATACAGAATCTTGATCATAAACTGGCTCTGTACCTGGACAAAGGTATTTAACTATTGATATTTACATGACATGATTTGTAAAAAATTTGCTTTCCCCTCTATCTTTTTCAGAAGATAATTGGCCATATGCCAAACAGAAGAGAAAACAAGAAGAAATGCACCTTACTTGGATTTGGGTTTAATTTAATGTAAACTTAAAGCCAACTTACAGAATAGCTGAGTAAAATACCATGTCAGAAAATAGCTTTGGTTTTCAACAGTTTCTGTAACAGATCTTTGCTGGATGACAGAAGCAAAACAGTCAGGAGGGGGAAAATTCATTTGTTCCTCACTATTAAGAAATTTGTTTACTTAAACCCTGATTTTAATCTATAACTGAATATGAAATATCAACAATAGTGATTATCAGATTATGAAAACCACCTACTACTTTTCAAAAAGAATGACAGTAGTGATACTTGGGAACCTTCCCAACATTTAGATATAAAAAATTACCCAAAGATATATTGAGAAATATTAAAAAAAGCTCTAGAAGCCTACAAAACAACAGCCCACATTCCTAGAGTTATATGGGCTAAATGAACCACCTTCCTGGTAAAAGCTAGTTTTGGTTAAGGGTTTTTTGTTTGTTTGTTTTTGTTGATTTTTTTTTTTTTTAATGTTTAGTCAATAGAAAATGCCAATGTCATGTTTCAAATACAAATATATTACTAGCAAAATACTTAATCTTTCACTTAATTACCAAACTGGTTTGATCCAGTTTTACATCCTTGCTGTAAATCTTTTTCTCCCTTTAAATTTTAATCATAAAGCAATCTGGTAAATAAATTTATATTGACAATACTGCTCAGGACATGCTACCAGATGCATACAACATAGTTCCATATTTGTCTCATTTTTACCCTTAATCTCTACAAATACCAAGTAATCCAACAACATCACTAAAGAGGATTACTAACAAAGAAACTAATTTGAAATACAGCATTTGTAAAAACCTCTCAAAGAAGCGGCGCTGGTGATACATATATTGCTAATAATAAATTCAGAAACTGAACCATAAGATGGAAAATCTCACCATTTTTCTTCTAGCATAGAATGCAATCTGAAGCTTACCATCAGGAAATTGCTCTGCGTCATCATCAAACATGGCTTCTTTCAAAGCAGATTTATTAAACGAACTGATACCATCAGAATAATTGTATGGGTTATAATCACGTGAACGTGGCGAAGAGTGGGGAGGCATTGTGTTGAGTAATGATGTTTTGTTATCAAGAGCTGTTCGGCCTGTATCGCTCACACCGCTTCCTGCTCGTAGGTCTACTATTCCAGAAGCACTGCAAATCTGCAGGAAAAGAAATATCATACGAGCATATGAAATACACACTTACACTTTTCAATTAATTACATTACTAATTCATCTATGTAGCAAAAAGTTACAAATTTCAGAAAGTTTACACATTTCAAAAATTTCAAACTAGCCTTCAAATAACAAGTCTTAGAAACAGTTCCCTAAACTTTGCCTTCCTTCACCAAAAAAAAAAAAAAAAGGAAAGTTAACATAGCGCAAAAAACTTCATGAACTAGAAATAGCTGTCAGGATTTTATCTCAGAAGTTTGACACTAAGTAGTTAAAACCATGTTTAGGTATAAACATATTTGGCAAGCTCAACAAATCTGAAGAGCCAGAGTTCCACAGAAACAGAAGTTTAAAACATCGCATGTAGCACTAAAAAACCCACAGGTTTTGTATGGAATAGAATAAAAACTTTGGAAAAACATGTTTTTAACAGGTTTTTAAGATGCAGACCTCTCCAAAACTGAACTCCAGCTGTTTTGCAAGATAACCTATTTTTAAATTGCTAACATTTTCAGTAAACAAAGCTAGTACTACTTAGAATTAGCATTTAAAATTCAAAAAATGTAGTTCAAAACTAGGAACATATTTTTCTAAAGCTCTGAAGTAATTTAGGAGAAATTTTTCAGAAGTTGTAACATATAAACCTACTGAAAAAGATGCGTTATCATCTGTAATAACTCAGTCATGGGCTTGGTTTGCTATCAAGATGCACAGTTTAAATACTCACTGCATCACCATCATCTTTTTTGGAATCTCGTTTTACAGGCTCATTCATATCTTCCTGACTACGAAAACTGAAATTCTGAATGGCTTCAGTGACTCCACGAAGAGAGCTGTAAATATCTTCAGAATTCATATTTTCAGTGTCATAGTCAAATGCACTGCAGGCCACAGAGAAAGACATAAGGAAGTAAGATGGATTTATTTTGTGACCCCGTATTTTTAAATAACATTAGCAGTTAACTACAGACACTCAAGAAATATTAATAAAATTATTAATGAAGGAAGAAAGCTGGCTCTCCGCATAACAAAACTGTATTATTGTACATCTTAGTAAGTGTACTGCCACTGACAGAGAAAGCACTGGGAGTAGCCAGCTAAGGGAAGGGCTGCATTATGTAGCAGCATCTGCCTGAAGAAACAAAAGTCTTTTGATCTGTTTTACTCTTATAAACAACTGGGTTTTTTACACCATTCGCTTTCCGAAAAAAGTTCCAAAGTAAGGAGGACTGATAAAATCAACAGTTTTCACAGTAAGTTGATTCCTAAAAGCAGAATTACAAACCCCACTTTGCTGGCAACATTGGTACCACAAAATAAAGACCACAATGTTTATGTACTACTACTTTTTCAGTCTCCCCCTTATTAAGTCTGGTTTGATGATCTTGCTGACCTATTCTAACATTTCCTAGAGACGACCACTTCCATTCCTTCTCTTGCTAATCTATTTGCACTCCAAGGTGCACAGCCCCTTCCCACCTCAGGGCAGCCCTGGCACTTGTCAGACCCTTCAGGGAGGCTAAGCAGTTCACTGTACTGCCATTCCATGGAGGGAGGGGGATTACTTTTCAGCATCTGTCACTTTGTGTGAAATTCCCTCCACGCTTTCGCTGTCAGGGTTACAATTTTGGAGAACGTGCAATGTAGCCTTAGATGCAGAACTGTAGCAACACCAGCCTACGTTACCTTGGTGACAAAGTGTTCTGAGATGTATTGGTTGGGGAAGTGAGAGGACTTGACCAACTTGCTGGGGAGCGTGGAGTAGGTCTTGTTAATGGACTTCCCATTGATCCCTGGAGGACGAGAGGTGAGAAGAGATACTCCAGTAGGAATTCAGTTTCCCTTTTAACTTATTACTGTATTTATTTTCTAGTGCCCAGAAACATTTAAGGAGTTTCTATTTAATTTCTTGGATTGGCTAACCAATTAGTAGCAACTTCAATCAGGTATAACTTTGAAATGAGTAAAGTAACAGATGAACTATTCTTAAAAAGCACATTCAAACTTATTAAGTCACTTGGAAGCAACATAGAAAGTATCATTCTTTGGAGGGGAAAAAAAAAAGGCATTCCATGAAGAGTGATATCTGCTGCTAAGACTTCAACATAGGATTTGGGTTGCGTCCCTTCCTCTACAAACCTTCTTGCTCTCAAAATAAATACCGAAATGGACTTATGTTCAAAACACCAGCAACTTCACAAAGGATAGTAAGAGAGGTGCATATACCTGACCACTGTTGCCTGTATTCCGGAGATGATTATGGAGAAGCTTTGTGGCTCCATCCTGAAATGTTTTTGGTAAAGCACCCAACAGCATTGTAAACTCTGGAGTGTTGAGTTCAAAAAGGGAAATCAGCACTGACTGTGCAGCCTAGAAGAAGAAAACACAGATTGAAGACATTAATTTGAGTTTCTAGAGTCATTTCACCAGCAAGAGACGCTACAATGAATGGTAATCACAAAACGTGACTTAAGTCTTGACAGGCTTGAATAAAAACGTTAACAGATATGAACAAAAGCAATTCATATTTGCTGGTAAGCTGGGAGTTCAGATATTGATAAATCCAGGCACACAACAAGCAGCTTACACTTTGCACAATCATTCTAACAAGCAGTCTTTCAGAAATGTCCTCCTGAACACCCCCCCAACTCCAGATCCCTATGTACTAAAAAAAAAAAAAACCACCAAAGGAATTTGCAAAACAGCTTTTAAAGAGTTTAAGAGAGCAACGGAACACACCAGGCAGGAACAAGCCTGAAATTCCTTCTCCCGAGTTCTGCAAATAGTAATTACAGATGATGGATAATCTACACACTGGCTTGCAGTTATTGCTTTAGAAATTGAAAACAGCAAAACAAAAAACCTCGGACACCCTGATTTGGAATGAGACAGTCTTGATTCTGAGTCATGATCACAGCACTTCTTATTCTTTATAACTTATCCTACAGCCAAACTAGTTAGGTAACCTTCCCCCCCTCCTGCCCTGTTTCCTTTATCTTTTTAAAAGACAGGCAAACATCACGAGGAATAATTTAGCTGACTACATATTCTAAAGATGAAAGCTGTTAAAAACAGTAATGTAGTCAGTTATATTATTGGAGTTTACAATTTACTACACCCTCAATTTTACCAGTTCATCTTTAACGTCATCCTCATCCTACACCATGCTTTACTATACATATCAAAATCAGAGCTCTTTACTGAGAAAGCAACACAGTAAGTTACACAACAGTTGGGTTCCCTCTAGTAAAGGAATGTTGACAGGATGACTTAGTAATGTTTGATGAATATTCACTAGATAATCTAACAAACCTGCCAACATAGCAACTAACCTAACACATGCTAGGCTAGAGATCAAGAACTAGAGATTAAGTTCTCCAGAACCGTTTAATAGTTTCTTTGTAGTACAAAACTCTGATTCTAAGATTAACCAACTATGTCTAGTTTATACAGCTCACCATCAAGGTCTGCCATGCACTGGAGAGAACCAGTGCCTCATGCTAGACAGAATGATAGGCAGCTTGCTTAAGCAGCAATATACTTCAAGCAAGCAGTTTAGAAAATTCTTTTAGACATTTATTTCCCTCCTTTTGCTTCCAGAGCAATGAACTGTAGCATTTTTTAATTAAAAGTGGAAAGCCAAGGTATGAGCACACATACCAGCACACATCTTAGTATGAAGTTTAATGACAAAAATACTAACATGTCAGATTGCCACAAATTATCTTTGCACACTCGTGACTGGCTGTTTTCTTGAACTTTATTCCTTTCTCCCTCTGATAGCCTTCCCTTCAAGTGAACACCCTGAATGCCCTCTACAACCTGTCTTTAATGTTTCTCTTTTCCTGTTATTTCTTATGGTCAGTCTTTTAAGAGAAATTGATACAAAGCAAAACCAAAACAAATCCTGCAACTGAGCAAGGGCTTGGGAATTACCATTTTCCTTTTTCTCTCCTATTATCCATGTCTTCACTCCATAACAATAGGTCTATTTAAGCTGCCAATAGAATAACACAATAGACAGTCCAAGGTCCTATCAGGAAAGAAACAGATACCTTCAAGTCTGCCCAGAATGAAGCCCAACCTAAAGCATCAAGATTGATATTGACTCACAGGAGGTTTCCAACTATGCAATTATCTATTTTTTTCCTCTCTTTCTTGACAAAAGAAAAAAAAAAGGCATTTTAGAGTATTTGGAGGTGTTCTCCTCAGCAGAAGTTCTCTCTCTTGAGATTTAAGCCCAGTCATACAGATAACATCTTTAAAAGTCTGCAAGAAGGATTAGAAATATTTTGTTTTCTTAGAACTCTAAGAGTCATCTAAATCTTTTCAGAATTCTAATCTTAGAAGAAATCTAAGTTTTGAAACAGAATTTTACCTTCCAGAAAGAAGTCACTGAACTATACTAAGAGTGCCTAACTTAAGACTAACAAAAGAAAAAGGGATTTTTCATGATACTTAGCACTGGAAATATTTTTACTAAAAAAAAAAAACCCCAACCCCAAAACCATCAATTGCACAGAAATACACTTGGCAAAAACTTTTAATTTAAAGAAATCATACTAAATGCTATAAGCTTATTAAAATAAATAAAATGAAAAAAGCCAGTGACAGCATGCTGTGAACTCTGTTAAGAGAATGAAACATTTCATACAATCAGAAAAACTTTTTGACTACTTATTGGTGAAATTTATTTTCAGGACTTAAAGGCTTTTGGCAGGTAGCTGCCTCTAACGACTATGTTATGGAAAGAAAAAATAAAAATTCATATAATTAAGGTGTTCCAGATGATAAAACTCACTGGCAATACTTTCCACGATTCAGTTACTTATTGACATAAAAATACTTATTAGAGATATGAACCATCAGATAAGACAGCTTGCCACGTGTCTTAGTACTAAAACTTTACCGATGTAGAAGATAGTGCTGCTTCAATTCCCCTCCTGTTTTATGGTCTTATATATGTCACTAGAACATGGGACTAGGCAAGTAAAGTCCATAGGATATAATCTATCATGCTTTCTCACTTATGTAACTTACTGTTATGTAAGTGAAAGACAGAAACATTATCTCCATTATAAAGTCTTCTATGGTTTTTTTATTCCAGATATCAAGAAGTTGCAAAAATTAATTTATTTCTGTTCACATTACACACTTTGTGAGACAGCTCCCACTATTTTCTCTCAGTTATCTCCCACAAAACATCCCACCTAAAGAAAGGAAGTTTTGGTATTGTTTCCAGAAATGATGACGTTGCCAAAACTCAAACTGAATTGAAAACAGCAAAGGAAATCTAAACAAATAAGTTGTTCCAACTCTTCAAACTGCAGAAATAAACAGAGAAAAAGGAACAGAAGAGTAAGTTCTCTGTGTCAAAGATGCTTAAACTTATGAGTCATAAATATGATTATTTAGTATTCAAAAAAGCGTTAGCAAGCTGATAATGGCAGCCAAGACAGAATGGCTGGTGACAATCTGAACAACAAAACTCTATTCTATCAAACTACAAACAAAATTAAAATGCTCAAATATAATTTGCTTTCTATATTTGGAAAGACTATTTAGAAACTTCTCCCAAAGACTGCATTAGTACATTGCTCATGGTTATTCTCTATCCCTGGTATATCTACGTAGCTCACAAATATTAATTTTCACTTCACAATAGTTATGTGGAAAAGACAGATTTGCACTGGAACTGCAGCATTACAAGAACAACCCTTTGACACTACCTTCTTAAAGCACTAACTTTCTTTTCTCGAAGGGTCAACAGTTATTTACCTATCTTTTCTTAAACAGAAAGGAGTGACAAAATCCAGCAGAAATTGAACCAAGTCCGCTACCAAACTTACCATTCCTGTTACAAACTTGTAATTAGTATCACAGTGACTGGTCTCTGAAGTAATATTAAAACTGTATAGAAAATGCTGACTGATGAGATTTTAATACCAGATAGTGCTCAAAAACAAGTTATTCTTTGTATTATTCAAGATAATCTCAACATACTAACATACATAAAAATACAACCTATATGGAGAGTTTCAAGATGTGTCAATTTTAAATTTTTACTTAAATATTCTTACAACATATATTTTTTGCAAAGTTTTACTTTGTCAATTCTGATACTTTATACAGAAAAATTAGGTGTGCTTGCTGAGAAGGATATAAAAGTATCTTTTCTCTATGAAAGAATAAGTTTGTTCTTAAAGAAAAATATTTTTTCTTTGTTTAGGCAAGAATTATTAGCTTCTCTGTTTGCCAAGATACTTGGAACACACTGCAACTCTAAGCAAACATTAACAAACTTACCTTCCTAACATCTGAGCTTTTAGGTTCTGTGGTCCAGGTGATGATTCGAGACACTGCTAACCTAGTTTCACTTGAATTTACAAAATCTCCTGGATCCATCTGTTGGGCAAGAGTCTCTATGTATTTAAGGATGGCAACTTTGACCTGCAAAGAGAAATAGAGTCAAGTAGACAATAAAAATGGCATGCTGCAAGAACAAGCGTACTCAGATTACAGTGTTCATTCCCTAAAATAAAGATGATTTTTTTTTTCCAATTAAACTAAACATCTTTTCAGGATCGATATAAAACTCTATGCAATAAATCGACTTACAAATGGATACAACATTTCAAGAAGGGAGTTACTGCACAGCAATTCGAATTATTAATAGAAATCTTAGATTTCACTAGCAACTAGCAGATACAGAAATCATTGCATATGGAGAAGTTTATATTTAACAAAAAGAAAACCAAAGCACTCAGAATATTTAACAATATTCAGGATTTTAAAGAGTTATTCAGAATTATTATTACTTTTTTCAAGTAATAAAATGAAAAATGAACATCATCTGATGAATAATCTGTTCCTCTTAGTTCCTACCATGTAGTTAACACTCAGCATTCTTTTATAAAATAGCACAGTTCGGCAGTCACTATCTTTGGGGATAAGCCACACAAGTCTTCCCATTAAATACTAAAAAGGAATGGAACAGACTTTCTACAAAAGACTTAGAAGGGGTCACTTGCACGCTTTTTTTGGGAAGATATTTAGAAGACGGAGACATAGATTTACAGGAGGATGGAAAAGCTGCTTTACTCTCTTCATTTATCTGAGCATCACTCTCCTACTCCACTAACTCCCTCCACTCCTTATGCAGAACTACCGTTTATACGTGCCAAACTCAGCCTCTCTCTAGTTTCTGCAAAATTGCACCACTGCACAGCTTTGGGCAAAGGGTATTATGTCTCTGTCTCCCTTAGATATTTATCTGCTCAACTCCTGCTGCTCCAGGGATTTGTCATGTAACTTGCCAACAAAAGTGGTGAACATTTATTTAGGCCACCTAGTTGACTTAGCTGCTTTTATTTCCATTAATAATTATAATGAACCAGAAATACCTACCAGAAGGGAGACACCTATTTCCATCATAACCAAAAAGAAAAAAGTTCTGAGTGAATTTTTAATTGTTCATGGCTTGTAGTACAACTGTACCGAGCTAAGCTATCTAGAAATTCCCCTTGGTCATCGAAACTTGCAAGGTATTAAAAACTCCAGATACACTGACACACAAATTAGTGATAGCTGATGCATTGGATTAATAATGAATACTTCATTTTCACAGCATCTGTGAAAGCTCGACTTCTCCAAAGTTATACAACAAGCAACAGCTGGAGGTTTTCATCTCATGCGGATCAATATCAACAAATGCAGTAAACCCCACATTATTTGCCAGATTCTTTCCAAGGAAAAAAACCCTACAAACATCTCCGCAGCAAAGAAACTTTAGGCTAAATGGTTTTCCAAATACAAAGTAATAAAGTTAAAATTTCTAGATTACCAAGTGAAACTGTTATGACAGCACTATGTTTCACTGTTTATGATTTAAATATATATAGTATCACACCTTAAAAAAATTACTGTTAAGAACTGTAACACTTAGAACATCCAGAGGGATTTCTCACAGTGAAAAAATTCTGGAGTACTGTATTTGAGAAAGCAGTGTATTTCGTGTTTAAACAACTCCCAGAGTAAATTGCACAGACTTCTGGAAAGATGGAAGGTATTGGGAGACAGAAAAGTACCAAACAGAGGAGACAGAAAAGTACCGAACAGAAGATGAATGGAGAAGCTAATAAAAGCTAATAAAGTTTTTTTCACAGCGACACAGATACCCAAAGTTAAGTTTGACAGCTATTTTGAAAGAGAGTGTTCTCATAAATTCCTTTTGAGAGAAGAAATTCTGGAAGGGGTACCCTTCTATGCTCAAATATAACGCAATAGTATTATTATGGAAAAAAAAAAACAACCTACTCTGAAGTAAATTCCATAATAGCACCAAATCTACTTACGATGTACTTTTGTCACTATTTCCAGTAAGTATGTACAGAGTTGAGATTTAGAAATAAAAGGTCTAACATAGTCCTCTTCAACAATCCATTTAATCTCTCTGAGAGAGGAGATAATTTTTGACTGCAATGAAAGCAGCTCCAGGAATTCTTACAATTAATATTTGCTGTTAATCTGAAACCACTGTCTATGAAATTGTTTAATACTGTCTTGACTTTCTTTGTACTCTTCTAGGTTGAATTTATTGTACTTTTGCTGGACTATAAACACTGAGACATTTTCCTGGTAGAGCATGTAACACAGACATTTTGTTTAAAAATAGCACTGCTGTAGTAAATGAACTGACATATAGATCAAGCCACAATTAGCACTATTACTCACAAAAAAGATTAGACATAAATGGAACTAAAGTGCTTCATAAACTTCTTTCACAGCTAATGAAA
This sequence comes from Balearica regulorum gibbericeps, assembly GCF_011004875.1. Lineage (NCBI taxonomy): Eukaryota > Metazoa > Chordata > Aves > Gruiformes > Gruidae > Balearica > Balearica regulorum. The sequence goes on along the minus strand of NC_046185.1, from coordinate 118,034,619 downwards.
TGACAAATTCTGGCACAAAAACATGTGCAACTACCTCCAGAGACTCAGGAAATCCTTTAAGGATACTACACAGTCAGTACCAGAAGGCAAATTGTTTTCCTGTCCTAAGAAAAATCTGAGATTTACAGTTTCATTTGCTGCATCAGAGTAAGTCAAAAGAAACATTTCATGTAACAGGAAAAAAAGGAGAGAGGAACGTAGAGAAGCTGCTTTACTTAAGCCAGAAAAAATTCTTACAGTGCTTTTCTATGATGCGAGAGACTCTGCCTTACTCAGACTGAATACAAGCAATCACGCGAAGTGACTTCAGATTGCCACATCCCAGGTGCCTGTCCCTAAGTTACTGGATACTTAGGAGTGACTGCCTCTGCCATTATTTAATCAAATGACTAAAATATACACTAAACATGAATTCTGAAGGGCACTCTCATCTCTGTGAATCTGTTTCATTGGTTGGTTGCTTGTTTTTTTAATGCAGAAATTTTAATACTTAGGGAAAAAAAAAGCTTCTGATCAACTGCAGCAAAAACCTTTGTCAGCAAATCAATATTTTCAAAGGAAAGAAGGGTTCAGAAACTTGTAATGAACTTTGATCACAATGCTTAAATCAATTCCTCACTGAGTGTAAGCCATTTGCTATACAACCTGAGAAAAATGAAAGTGATGATTTGAAGTGTGTTTCAGGACAATACCCATCCTTTGGAAAGCATATGTTCTGCAACTGTGAAAATAAGCTGAATAGATTATACTCTGTCTAGAAAATTTGACTTCTGTGCCCATCCATACATTTGACCAAGACAGATACATGCACCTGGTAACTCTAAACTGTGTTTCAGCAGTTCACCACACCTACAAAAAAATTATAGTGAAAGAAAGTAAGATAGATACAGCACAATACACTGTGCTGCATCCTCCATGGATTAGGTCAGCAGAATTATATCTTCTCTATATTTGGCTCTCTTACTGGCTAGCTATCCAAACCCACCTCTGTGGCCACTCTAAAAGCTTGACTTTTATTGTCCAAGACTTAGGTGTGTTTCTAAGCGTAAGAACAACAATGAGCTTACTCTAAAGGATCCTTATTTACTACTACCACATGAAAACCAGAGGGAAAAGTCATTTGTATAAGGGAATTCTTCCATGGAACAAACTTCTGATCATCCCTTCTTATGTCTGACCATCTCTAAGGACGCTGAAAATGCTTTCTCTGATTTTTTCCTGCCACAGTGAATGCTGTTTCTCAGTCTATCTAGCCCAAAGGCACACTCTGCAACAAAATAATCATTTATCAGGGTAAGAACAAAAGCTGAAGACTTAAAAAAATGGAGTAGTGCCCTAGGATTATCAATTAACGTTAGACATCTGGGTGCACTGAGGATGGGATTTAGACAAAATATTCAAGAACGCGGATATTAAATAGATACTTCTGCAATTTATGTTCAATAACTTTACTGTATGGATCCTGAAGTTGTAGTTACCTCATAAAGATGGAAGTAGGTAGATACCACTTTCTCTGGAAGAAAAGCTTACCTTCTCTTAAAGAGTTAGATACTTTACTGTCCCAAAAGTTCATTTTAAATACTCTTGATTTTATTTCAAACTAACAGGTGTTGTTCTATGGAGGTAGTTTTTACCAACATCTTGATTTCAGAAGTCTCTCTCAAATACGGGAAATTATTTTCAGAATGCCTTCCCATTACATGTTTCAGATTTCTTAATTCCTTCTACGTCGCATCCTGAATATTCTTGAATTTAGCCCCAACTCAGCCTAGTAGCAGTCCAGGTCTCATGCCAAATCTACACTCTCAACTTTGAAACACGATTGATATGTGTTTACCAGCTATACTACTATATGGGGGGAAAAAAAACCATCTCAACCATCAAATTCATCTTCCTGGGGAGGAAAACCAAGTAAAACAAAACCAAACCCAATTTGTTCCAAGGATTTATTTAAACAACAAACTGATTTTTACTACCTCATTTGCTGTCTTCAATAAATGACAGCAGTCCCTTTTTAACACAGCTCTACGAAGCAACAGTGGTCAACGTATCAACTGTCCTCAAAAGCTTAAAAATGTAAGTTTTACTGTATTGTAGACAAAAAAGGCATATTCATGTGACTTTAGGTTCAACATAACTTGGGAAAAGATATATTCTTGTGCAGTATCAAACTATGTAAAAATATTTCGTGCAGGACAGAGCAGAAAATGCCAGTTATCATATGCTTGTTATTTCCCCATTTACATCACTTGTAAGTCTTCTTAAGATTTGAAGCTTTTATCCTAAAATCAACTCTTTGGAACTGTAAATGTACTACAGAATACATTTTTACTTTTCAGTTATACTGGCAGGTCTATGGACTCCAGATTCTTATGTAAAAATTGTGTAATTATAAAGCTACACACTGCTTTCAGAAAAGTAAGTGTACCACAAAGGGAGTTGATTTTTAATATAGTAACTCAAGTTCATATTAATATTAAAATAATTTAAATTAATTCAAGACCTATCAGGCTGAACACAGGAAAAAAAATACATGAACTAGGAAAATGGGATTGGGAAATCACAAACATAAAATTAGAAAAGACTTGATAGAGTGAGTTTGCATAACCAGCTTGATGTTAGGCGGCCACATTTTTGTTGCTCATTTTTACTGTACTGTGGTTTTATTAGATCTCTCTTGCAGCAAACGTTTTCATACTAGTGTAATGTTTAAAATTGAACATCTGCATGCTTAAAGTTTCTCGCAAAGGTTAGTAGCAGCATACGAATGCATTCAAATAAAAATTATTGGAAACACTGTAAGAGTTTGACATAGGGTTAAGAATAAGACAATAATTCAGACAAAAACCTTTGAGCTCCAAAAAGAGCGAAGCTGGTCCTGTAGTGCTGGCTTGACTGTCTGAAAGTTTACAAAAACAAAATCCACTAATTGAAAACCTTTTTTTAACAGAACAAAAATAACAATCCAAATTCAAACATTAAGGCAAACAAATTGCTATCAATGAAGATTTTTGTTTGCAGTGCAAGCCCAAAAATTCTTACCTTCAGGCTAGGTGTTTGGGTCTGGTCAACAGTAAATCTCATTAAAATACTGAACTGGAGGTCATTTGGAAAAGATTCTCTGTTAAACAAACAAATCAAATCAGTTATGTGAAATTTTCTTTTAATACCTGTTGAAAGGCACTACATAAGCCCTCAATAATAACACAAGTAAGAAGGAATGATATAATGATATGGTAGTATTCTGATTCTAAAGCTATGCAACCCCCAAATTACTATGCAGTAGTACTGCGAAAGGTATACACCACAGCCCTCCTGCACGCTTCTCTGAACCATCCTGTTCCACAGCTCCCCTATGCTCTCCCACATGCCCTTACAGGCTCTGCTGCAGCAGCCAAAAAAAAAAAAAAAATATAAAAGGTGTAGCAGATCATATTCCCTCTCTCCCTGCAAGACACACTGTATCATTCCCCAGATTTCACAGCAGATCTGCCACATGAATAGGTTCTGCAGAGACCTAGACCGCTTAGACTGTCCTGTACTTCACAGAATGGAGGATGAGAAGTAGGTCCCAGAGGCCCTCCAACGCTACTTAAAAATCTAGCTTTCATTTGGAAATAAAACTGGTCAGGGATGGGCAGCTCTGGTAGCCCTCAGAATCATGTAAGATCAGGCTATTATCAAAGTTTGGGGAGAGCGGAGGGAAGACAGCAAATCCGCTATTGCGGTAACTTCTTAAAAGCCTGCTGACACCGAGAGATGAATACTGCAACAATTATTTTTATATCAAAATAAAGAAGTTCAAACACAGGCACTGCATCACTGAATGCAAGGCAAGACAACAAACGTATATGGCTCAGATATACATTTTGGAATCAGATAAGTAGTATCATTAATTGTTTGCCATTAAGGACTCAAATCCTTTCAACTAACAGTCATTTAGGAAACCAAAATGCTTAAGCAGCGAGGTTTACTCAAGTTTCACAATCTGTTATTAGCTCTGCATTTTTCCAAGAATCTCATACAACACTAAAAAATCCTAATAACTTGGAAGTAGCATGACGGTTTGGATTTTTTGGGTGTTGGGGTTTTTTTTTACTGTTTTTTTATTATTATTTTTTAAGAACTTGTTACCTTGTGACATCAAGTGCCTTCTGAACTTTTGCTTGTACGGATCCAAGCAAATCAGCACCCATTTTTTTCAACAGCTGTGTCAGGAGTACAAACAGCCAGTCCTGCAGATCTTCTTTATGGACCTGGATGAAGTCCACCAGCGTCTCCAAAAACATACTGAACACCTAAAAGGCAGAAGAAGATGGAAAGAGGGTAGGATGGGGCAAAAGAGGAAACGACACTGACGTATGCTGAACTCACAAACAAAGAAGAAAGCAGTAAGGGAATCAGAGGCAGAGAAAGGCAGTGTTTTGCAGCCAAGCAGGAAAAAAAAAGAAAAAAGAAAAAGAAATCTGTCTTGCTTTTTCGTTGGGTTTTGATACAAGAGTACATTGGAAATGTTAGCCGACTTCTGTAGAAGTTTGACAATTAGGTATTCCATGCAGTTTCGTCAAGAAAAGAAATGCTTACTGTGATGGCTGGCGCAACCTCAATTTTTTCAGTAAAACTTGATTTTTTTACCCTTTCAAGCTTTATCATTAGGTTGATTTGACATATTCCTTGAAGACTACAAAAACACTTTCTCTCTAAAACCAAAAAAAGCTGCTGCAGTTCTTTCACAAAATATTAATTGTAAATATCTGCATTGCTAAATACTGCAAAATCATGAAAGCTGGCCAATTCCTTTACATAAAATATTTGTGGAACAGAAGAAGATTCTCCTGCTATTGTAGGTATCCAAACACAAAATTATTCACCAGAGTTGGGAAAAAAACCATGACACATTTCAGACTGGCAGGTGTTTAAGACACAGATGTACTTTTGTCCTTTCAAAAACATGTTATCCATTGTGTTCTTTTCAACAAATAATGCTGAATACATTAAATACGAATAATGTTGAAAAGACTGCATTCGGTAAAAATTAAGTAAATATGTATATTATTGTATTTATAGTAACCTCAGTACTCAGATGCAAAGAAGGCTGGAGAGTTATTGCCTCCTGAGTATTTACGACATGGGTATAAGGTTGGAAACAGCTGCTGCAGAGGAAGGGCTAGAACCCCACATCCTCCTGCAGCTAACCTGGCTTCTCGTAAGGCCAAATTCTGCTGCTGTCTGTGAGAACGGATGATCTCAAACTGTGATCATACCTCACACGGCTGTAGAAACCAGGCCACAGAAGCAGGCTTTCTTCCTCAGCACTGATTGAGTATGGAGGAGTTGGTGCATGCTGCTGCATGCCTTCATCGCTGATGAAATTAAATCTCTTTTCATGTTGATAATCAAGCCAGGGTAAGCAAATTCACATCGTAAAATGGAAAAATCCATATAGGTATCTTGAAAAGAAGTGCCTCAAAATTTACATTGGAAATAAAAAATAAACTCAGATTCTTTCAGGATCTAATAAAGACCAGGGAGAATCTTTTAACAGACATCTTAAATACTGAAATGCTGTGTTAGAAACAAAATAATACAAATCCTACTCAACATAAAGCCCATCTGGATGAGCCACTTTAACTTCCCTTTTGAGGCAAACTACATTGAAAATTGTAAGAATAAAAAAATAGTAATAAAAAAAAATTGCTAACTTCTCTAAGCTATCTGTCTAGATTTGTATTCAAGTCTGAGGTTTAAAAATTACCCTCCCAGTACTGGGAAAAAAATTTTTATGCTTGGAATTGGAAATAAGGCCTTCTGCATTCAGCTGAACTGAAACAATATACCACTTTGTGGATGCACAAGTAGTGGGCACAATTACAAGACCTAGGCAAAACCAAACCAAAAAGTACTTTCTGTATTGTAATATGACAGTCTATGGATTTCACAGCCCTAAAAGAAGGGGAAAATATATTGGACTTAGGCAAATTAAAAAAATTCTGGTGCTATAAAGATTACACTGGGGGTCTTAGAATTGCATTTAACCTCCTTCAAATTAAACTATACAGCTCAGCAGAAGTTATCAACTGTACCTGTTTCTTTGAGTTTGCAAACACTGACACACACATCCTTTTTCATTAAAATGTGCAAACTAAACAAACTGGTTACAACCTCTTATTTGATGGAGTAACGCAGAATTCTTATGACACTTTAAACATCTCAAGTGGTTTAAATTGAAATCATTATGAAGTGAATTATGAGTCACTATGGCAGAAGTACTTGAAAGATCTTGTGCCAATGTTTAGCTGTTAAAAATACATGTAACTGAGGACTCAGTTTTGTTTTCAAGCTTTGATTTTAGGTTTACCATAGTGAATGTCTGGAAAAAACTAAGCTGAGTCATTTTGTTGTATTTTATTTTTTTAATAAAAAAATACAAATCATACCATTTTGTCTTAGGCCAAAGTATGAAGAATTTAAGAAGGCTGTAAGAGCATTTAAGGTAAAGGATGAATTTGGAATGGAAAATGGAACTCAACTACCTACATGTTGAACAATGTATGCGGTTACTGCGATTTTTGCAGTTTCCATTTTTATGATGTAAATTAAAATTCTGCAGTCAAGCACCTAAAGCTGACGTTTTTAATAACTTGATAGCGGAAAAAAATAAACAGGTATGAAAATAACTATGAGTGATCCATCTTTAAAGTGAATTATTTCAGATGTGCCAACCACCACAATATAAAGCAGGAATGCATAACCAAACAATGTCAGTTAATTAGTAGATAAAGCACATCTCGAAACTTTACCACACAGTTTACATAATTGTATATAGCATTTTATGATTGCAAAAGGCTTGACACTGCATGAACTCTTTGGGGAAGAAAAATAGAGAAAAAGGGTTAATTGCACATTCATGCAAGTAAGGTTAGGCTTCCAACAAATATTGAACCAACTTACTCTCTAAAGAGAGTTCCAACACAGGGGACAGCATGCAAAATGAAAACAAAAACAAAAACAAAAAACAACAACAAAAAAGGGAAAAAGATAAAAACACACAAATTAGTGGCCATCAATACAAAGTTCCTGTATGGAATATAAAACAAAATAAAACAAAAAAAGTATTTCAAAACTTTTGTGATAAATTTAGTAATTTTATTGGGATACCCAATGTATTTTAAAAGTAAGCATTTGGCAAGTCCTTCAAATCATTCTCCTATTTTCTCCTCCAAATGATATTATTACTCTCTTTTTCTAAGCAATTCCTTACATCCAGCTATCTTGTTAAGGTAAACCTTTAGAAAAAAACAAACCAAAACAACCAAAAGTGATGACACTTGAAAAGAGTCTGAAATGAGATTTGTGTAGCCGTATGTATGTGATAAATAATTCACAGCTCATGAACTCTTAATACTTAAAGGATCCTCCTCATAATATACTGACAACTATTAATAGTTTTGCAACACCAAAAAGCAGGCAAGATTGCAGTGACTGGAAGAGGTGTACCACATATGCTATAACACAGGCCAAATTTTTGAAATCAAAACAGTATTATTTTATGTCAGAATGCCAAGTAAAGAAAACAATCAGCTAGAATAATTCAATGTAACATTCCTAAAGGCTTAATGAAAAGATAAAATGCTCTTCTGACACATACAACTAAATTTTGGAACATATTTATTATCCTTCCCTGGCTCCCCCACTACAAAAAAAAAAAAAAATCTCCTGCCTAGTTCCAACGCGTGCATAGCTGCAACATTAATTAACACAAGAATAAGAAAAATTAGACCAAGCTTTTATTCACAATTTTGTCATTACTTCATTTAAAAAAAGCACTCATATTTCAACATTGAATTTTCTTTCCTCTCCTCTGACTTAACTGTTCTTTTTACGGAATGTTTTCTTCAGTTTCTCTTTAATTGCTTGGCTTTAGTCTTTCCTTCTGGATTTCTGCAGTATGTAAGCAACTTTAATATCATATTACTATGTGCAATGCAAGTTTCTTCCAAAATACACGGTGACACAGAGAGCAGCTAAGTCACTTTTTCCAGTAGGAAAAATAAGGAGGACAGATGAACACAAAGGTAACCTGTCAAGACTTCTCATCACTCTGAATTTAATTTTCCATTGCAGCAATAAGGAAGACTTAAAATTACGTTAAATGTACTGCACAATCAAAGTAGTTTTTCTGAATTCTGCTGGGAAAAGTCAATACTTCTCAAATAACTAATTTAGTCTGAATTGTTCTGGGTTATCATTTCACCAATTCTGAAACATGGACATAAAGTGGGACATCTTATACCCAACATAAAAGATAAGGTTTCTTCCAAACAAGCCTAGAATTCAAACAAAATACGAAGTTACATGCTTTTTATATGATTCATTATAACTTTATTCAGCTCCTTATTTACCTGCAGTCTGTTTGCTATGGGAAATTACAGTATATATGAAGCAGTACTAGTAACCCACCTCCCACAAAAATTGTAAAAATAATATCAAGCAAAGTCAGTCAGGTAAAAAGATTTTCATGGTCTTAGAACACAGAAGTATTACTTTCCTTGTTACATCATCCATACTGGGTCTTTACCTAGGTAAAGGTGAATAAAACATCGCATTTCCTTTTATACTGAAGTATAGTTTCCACCTTATTTATTGAATACTAATAACGACGTAAAAATGATTCAACAGTCTCAAGTGCTAGCCCTATCTATGAAATTCAAGGAAGATATCATAAGATAATACAAAATACCCTGGAAAATAAGTACACATTTGGTATAGTTCATCAGACTCATCATGTATGATTTAGACTGCTTTCTTTATGATTTAAATTACCACACCAGAGCCTTTTGTTTCTAACTGAGAGAAAACCATTACTCATGTTGAAGTGGCCTCGGTAAAGAATATGACTTCTTAAAAATACTTACAAATTTTGAGCACAAACTGTTGAACTACTTCAATGCATTTTAGATGAAACTAACCTTTTTTTCAATTATCCTGTGAAAAAAGTTGACAGTTATCTTGTTCAAAATTGCAAATTAAATGGATCGAAATCTGACACCATGAACTTACACAGTTCGTGAAATTTTTACATGTGCAAATACCGCTGACGTATTTTACCTGAACAGGCTTTCTATTAATATGTATTTTCAAACGTTTACTGCAAGTAAGAAAAACCTAAACATACCTTACTGTGAGGATCAGCAAACATTCTTGTGAAGATTTCACACAACCTTTTCAACTCAACACGACTGTCAAAGTGACAACAATACATTAGTCAACTCCCCTGCTAGTACTACCGAACACTAATGCATAGCAATCTGTGAAATCAACTGTAAACACTGAGTCAAATAATCTAGTAAATGGAGTAGAAAAACGCATTTTGTTTAAGACATGGATAAAAATGCAATGGATTTTGTTTAAAATGAGACTTTCAACCTAAAATGTCTCTTTAAACTAATTCATACATTAAACCATTCCTGACTATGTTAACAGAGCAGATAACAAAAAAGGTATTCTTTGTAGCTAGTAGTAAACAGTTTCTTCTCAATAAACAGCCAATAAATAAAAATACCACAACTAATAATAAATAAATTATAAGATAAATAAATAAATATAAAGGCCTTCCATCAATACTAGATGCACTTTAGGAATCTTTTGTATTGCAAAAATTCTCTTGATTTTAAATTCAATTTCTTAAACTGAGCTTTTTAAACAGCTCCTATACACTGGTTGCCAGAAGTGACAACGGCTTCCTCATTCTTTCCACCTTCTCGATCTCACAGGCACACATCCTGCTTTCCCTCTCCCTCAACCTTCCATATTCTTTAGAACATTAGCCTCCTTTCGTACTTCCCTCGCTTCACTTCAACTCTGAAATAAAATGTTTTTCTGTAAACATGTCTTCGTACCTTAAAGTTCTCTGATTCTTTAATAAGTTTTGCAGGCCTAGAAGGCCTTCTTTTCTCTCTGACCAGTTGGAGCTGGCACAGCGATTTAGGACTTCAGCCACATCTTCTGTCTGTCTCATATACGTTGGTATGCTTCCATTCCGAGAGCTGTAGGATCTCTCTGAACAGGCACTTGACGCATCACTGTTGGCATCATCATCCGAGTACATCCCATAAGACTCGTATCTCCTTCGCACGGGCTTCTTCTATTGTACAGAAACACCCCACGTTAGTTCTGATTTTCAAAGAGATACTATACGTATCCATAATCAGTAGAAAGACCAACAGTTCAAATAACCAGCGTGACCCCTACTCCCTGCAGTGACAAATGGCTCCAACTGTTCAACAGGTCAAACTGAGCTAATAAAAATATTTTGAAGTATGGTTTGCATAGTATTCCAAATATAAAAGCAAAGCAAATGCAGAGAAGACATACGTTTGATGAAATACTCGACTTAAAGTTTACTTGTAAAAATCCATAAAATTGCATTATAGGGTAACATAAAGATTGTATTGAAAGTTAGTTATTTCACTTAATAACTTTATATGTTACAGATATAAGAATCAAGTCTAAATCCACATATTCTGTCATTTTAACTTACTTTGTATCAAGCATGTTAATAGCAACATATTAAACTATTGAAGAAGGAAAATAGTTTCTATACCTTAGTCCGTATGTCTCCTAAGAGCTGTTAGCAGTAAATTATTGAAAAGAAACAGACATTGAGAACAGGAAGGTAAGGCACAGCAGCATTGTGACTATTAATCTACCTGCCACTGGAAAACATACAGTCTTACTGTAAATTTTGTTCTTAGCTCTCTATATCTGGTGAGCATACCATGCATTGCCAAGAAGTTTCCGTTTCCAGGGAAGTATTACGTATCATCTGCTGATTGGTCACAAAGACTTCCCTGTCAAAATCTTTGTGCCTTTATGCAGTGATATTTGAGTATGAAGACTTAGCACATGCAGTCAATTGCTATCTAAGGACAAAACCTTCATTTAAACTTTATTTTCCCATTAACTTCTCCATCTCTTTCTTTCATTTCAATATCTAAATTTTGTCATGGCAACAATTACTACGGCAGTCAACGTCCTTCAAAAAATTGATTACATAATGCAAAACCCCAAATCCCCTAAAAACAAAAACAAGCAAACAAAACACAACATGCCAAAGGCCAGAGGAAAGGGGGAAAAAATAATAAAAAAAAAAGCAGTTATTTATCCTAAAAGGAAAAACACACACCTCTGCAAAATAACTGCCATTCAAATTTTGGAATTGAAGCTAGTAGTTAAAAATTTGTTTTTGTTAAATACTCAAAGAAGGAGTAGTATAAGTGATTGTTTTCCCCTTAATTACCAGTGCCATTTGCACAGACTTCTCATTTTTGACTGTGGAACAGCTTATAGGATAATGTAATCCAAACTAGTCAATACATCATGTAACAAGTAAGCTTATTGTCAACAGAACAAGCATATATACACACACGTGTAAGAGAACAGAGGAAGGGAAAAATCACAGAGACATGAGCATTTTTGAAAAGGGTCACCATAAGTTAAAAAAAATTTTTTTTTAAAAGAAATATAATCTGAAATGCCAAGAACTTTGCTAAAGTAAAAAGTAGAAAAGCATGTAAAGATCACCATATTGCTGCATTTCATGTGTCTTATATTTAAAACACATTAGCCAGAAGACTAATAGCCCTTTGGCTTGAGCAGCATTGTAACTGGACGAGTATTTTTCACACCATAGAAATAGTTAATACACTCCAGAATATTTTCGATTTTTATATTACATCTGTCAGGACTGTACATTCTACCTTTTACAACACTGTCCTGATGGGGGGGCTTCAGTCTATGGTAAAACAATAAGTGTGTTCATAACCAGATATCCATCTAAATTTAGAGCATGGCAGGCAATCAAGCATGCAAATACTAAAATGTTGCTGTTCTTGATCCTTCTTTGCAATGACAGATTCTAGCTAAAATATACCAACTAATTTTCCTTTAACATTTCTAGAAGCATCATGCTATTTTGGATTTGGGTAATACAAACCAGTTTCTATGAACAAACTTCATTACCTCAACAAAGCAGGACACATTCAAGCCTCAAAAGCAGTCATTGGAAGCATGAGTTTCTCCTCAATTTATATTCTTACTACATACTTTGCCCAGTTAAATTTGAGTAAGCTATGAAGTTGCTAAAACGTACTAAAGGAACTCTTCATGTAGCACTAGTGTAGATAAATCTATAGCACAGACTTTCAAATTATAGCCAGAGACTTTTCATGTTCCACAGACTGTTTTTCTATTGATCCCTACTCCAAAATTCAGATTGACTTCCAGTTTACTAACTAGCATTCCCCATCAATGCTGAAAACCTTTTGCAAGTTTACAACATCAGAAAGGGGAAAACCCACTCAATTTCAGCATGACCTCTTAGTCAAGATTTCACAGATATCCTGATCTCCATGCCAGTGAAGGCAGACAAATTTTAAACTAATGTGCCAAGAAGACAGTATTAATCAAGAAATCAATAAATTGCCAGACTAAGAACATGACAGAGTTCTTCAGACTTTTTCCCTTGAAATTTTGTTTCTGTGTATAATTAAATTTTTTAGCGTTTTAATTTGTAGGTTTTTTACTAGTGTTCCAAATAACATTTTTGTTAAAATAGAGTAATAACAAATTCCTTAAAGCATTCTGATAACTGAATAATATTTAATGATAAGCAAGTAGTACACAACACCTGATAAAAATGTATCTGACTTATAGTGTCAGCATTTTAAATTAATTGAAGATTTCAGCTTGCTGATGTAAATGTCAGAATAGCAAAATGATGACTGTTTGGCTAACTGGGGCAGGGAAGTAGAAGAGCCAAACCCACCCTTTTAAAGAACAGTAAAGGTTAAGAAAGAGAATGGCATAACCATTTTTAAATTCAGAGTAACATTTTCAAAACAAACAAAACAAAAACTAAACTTATGAAATGCTGCCTGCCAAGCCATCAGTCCATCTCTTCAGCGTCAACCTCACATGTTGTCAGACAGAACAACTTTAAATGGAACCCAGGCTCATGATAAGCAGAGTGCTTTAGCTGTCATCATTCCCAGCTCTGGCAAGCCTTCAACCTATCCAGAGGTTTGTCTAGCTGTTGTGGGAAACTGCTGGTTAGTGCTACCTGCTCAAGTGGCTCCTTGGGCCACTCCAACACAACAGTCCGAGACTATTTCCTGTCTGCCATGGAAAAATGTACGTTTCTCAAAATTTAAGACTTCTGTAGGGAACAAAAATTTCAATACTTTGCAGCTCTAGCAATTCAGTTTCTCTTTTTTTCCCCCACCTAGAAGCCAATAAAACGATGAATGACAGGTTCTTTTGCATACTTTAATGTATAGGTACCAAACACTGTCTGTGTCCTACACAAGGTAAGTGCGAGATTCTTACCAAAGCATCTGCTACTGCCTCTTCCACGTCAGAACCTGTGTTCAGAACTCGCATAGCACTAACTGATGATGACAATCTACTTGACTGACTAATTCCAAAGCCGGTACCTGTTATAACAAGAAAAATTAATATAAAGAATTCAGTCAGAATAGCAACGTGGAGATGAATATCACAGTCACTTAAAAAAAACCCAAGCAGAAGAAAAGCATTTGCTTAACATTCCTAAAAAATTATGTAGTGGCTAAAATACTGGTTATTTTCATTGTGAAGTCCTTACTGGTGCAGCGAAAAGTAAGAAATGAAGAAAAAACCCAGAGTCATATACAAACATTCTATTCCAATATCACAGCGAAAAACACCCCACAAAATGCTCTTAACGGAAAGAACATTTTTTTTTTTTTTTTAAATTAATGTCTTCTTCATTTTGGGTTTTTGTTTTCATTTAAAAAGAAACCAAACACAATAGGAAGGCTATTGAGAATGCTGATTAGAAAACTACATGCAGAAAGAATGCTCTACAAATACTGAAAAACAGTAAACTAAAAAAAGTTCTTCTGCAAGTAAAAATAAAATTATTGTTGTTAAGGAAGAAAAGGACTAACACTGAAGGGTGGGGGTGGAGACGAAATCTAGCAACATAAACACATCTATCTGGATTATTAAAACCACAAAACTGAATATAAATAATGCTTTTTAAAACTATGAGAATAACCAAGTGGGTGGGGAAAAAAAATATCCAAGATGACTGCACAGATGACAGCAAAGTGTACTCATCCTTCACCTGTAGCCCCATAAACATCAGGAGTGTAGAGGGCACCAGTGGATCTGGAGTGATGTCTGGAAGCTGCAATAATAGGATCATATAAACCCTATCTATTACCATAGAATGAAAGTGCTGCAATAGTTGCTTAGATGAACAACAGAATGTTTATCAACAAGATTCAACTTTAGCACAAGAAACTAAGTATTACAAAGAAGGCAAAAGCTTCAGGGAAGGTCTTTGATTGTATAGAATATGATTATAAAGAATTATATAGGTTTATATACACTGGGCATTTCATGCATTTTTTTTTTAATTTAAAAGATTAAGAGCAGATCAAAAGCAGGTATGTTTAAGTTCAAAGAAAAAAATGCGTAGACACACATGCGCGCGCACACACACACAAACAGAATCCTCAGAAATATCTAAAAAGTTGCACTGATACAGGCCTTCCATTGTAGAGTTAACTCAATTCTACGTGCTGAAGTCAGAGCCAGAACTCACGTACCAAACATTATCTGCAAAAAGTGACTCCAGCACTGTGTGGGCAGCTGACAATCTGTATAAACTTGAGTTCTTGCCTATGTGCAGGTAAGTTAACCTCAGCTAAAACTCATTACTATGTAGATGAAAGTTAAAATTATTAAATTTCAATCAAAAGTTTAAAATAATTTAATGCAATTAACAGTTCAAATATGTATTGTTTTCTTTAAATAAATAAAAAAAATGTGAAATTGAAACATTTATGTTAGTTACTATAGCTTATTACGACTCTTTAAAGCTATGGAAACTGAGAACCAAAGATCCTTAAGGACTTTTGAATAAAACTGAGTACCTTCCTTCTGGCACTTGCATAAAACTGGTCTTCTACAGACTCTAAAGAAGTTACCTCACCATTGCTAATATTTTATTTCTGTAACCAAGTAAGTTTAAATTTTAAACAATTCACCTTCTTTCTTCAGTTCACTTAAGTTAGAATTTTACAGCCAGGTATGATTTAATAAATAACTGTAAATACAAATATTTCACACCTTTTGGATAGATGAATAAATAGAAACCAGGAATCAAATGAATCATCCTTTACTCTGATTAATACAGACAATTTAAGAGTCTGATTTGAATCAAATAGCCCTGACAGGGACCAAATCACATTTGGGGAAGCATACCTCTTTTAACCTGAGTGAACTCCAAAATAATCCTAAATCCTGTAAAGGTCCCGGAAACAACATTGTGGTTTTGCCACTAAGTTCTCTACTCCTTACATAAGGCACATCAATGTATTTTATTTCAAACTAAACCTGTATGAAGTTGTTTACCTAGGGAATTTTATTTTGCAAATAATGCTTTGTGGAATACTTGTTTTTTCAGAAATTATGTCTCAGCATGGAAAAAGAGACAGGACAGAGGATGTCAAAACATAGGTATCAAGGCTGATAGAGCTTTAAATACAAGCAATAATGGGATAAACCTTTCTATTTCTTTCCATCAACAAGTCCTGAAAATTAAAGGTACAATTAAAAAATCAAACTTTAGGCATACAATTGAAGATGATCCTGTCCCCATATACATTTGAAATATCCTGGACAAGTTTTTTTAAGACAGTGAAAGGAAACACTATGTTGGATCAAACATATCAAAGCATATTTTCAAGAATATTCTTTGTACCTCTCAAATTGCAGAAACTGTGCAAGGATTTACTTTTGTAGTTTTGGTTTTTTTAAAGATTAATCAAAATAAGACTTTAAATGGACTCAAAATAATATAATTTCTTAGCTACAATATGGAAATTATACTAGTCTGATATTTAACATTAACTACAACAGAAAAATAGGCACTTCCACATAAATTACAAATCACTTGCTTCTCAGAGTGGCTGCTATCTCCCAGTTTACAATCTTATGCTGAGATGTGAGATTACATAAACACTTCACACCAATGTATACAGAGAAGCAATTACGTAGTATCTGGCTCATTTTACGCCCCAAAAGGCTTAGTATTTGTAAGCAAAAATTTCAGTGCTGAGAATCAGACGCAATAGAAATTACATTCCTCCTTCCAATCCCACGTAAAACTGTCTCTAGCTACAAACACAGAGCTGAATTTGTTTTATTTCATCTTCCACTTGTACCCTTGAAAAACATTAAAGTCATTGTTTTTGATAGAAGTTAATAGCATCCCATAAGACAAAACTGGTCCAAGAAAACACTGGATGACATTTGAAATCATTCAAAGAAGTCATACTAGAAGGAATCCTCAGAATCCTCATTTATTCCAAGTATAGTTGCCTTTTGTTTTTTTAAAAACGACACTGGATTCCTTCCCATGCACGCTACTTTGCATTCTCTGTGCTATCACACAATTCAACCTATTGTATATTTATAGGTACTGTTTTGGATATCTGAATACAAAAACTAAACTCCATCAATAAAAACAAAACCTCAAGTAGCATCCGTCCCAATGACCCATCTTATGGTATTCGTTTAATACACATTTCTTAAGATAACAAGCATTTGACCACATGTAAAATGTAAATCAGATCTCATATGCATGCAACTGAAGTCAAGTCATAAGGCAGCAAAAGCAGCACAAAAAGATCTGGAAAATACCCTCATTTTCAAAAGAAAAGAAGTGTGTGTACTACAACACAGTCTGCCAGCTGTGTTTTACTAAAAGATACAAGTTTACTAACAGATCCTGCATAATGTCTACTTTTAATTTAATTTCCCAATTAAATAGCAACTGGGCAAATTAGCATTAGTTATTGAAACAGCTTTCATTCAATTAATCTGTACTTTCCCAATAAAACCATGGTTGACAGGAAGCATACTGCCTTAACAGACCACAATAGGCTTCCAATGCTAATTAGTACAGTTGGGTGCCTCAGTTTGAGATAGAAACCAGAGATTTACTATTTTCAGACTATGTTTAATAGCTAGTATTACAAAGTCCTTAAATGAAAGCTACACTTGAACAAAGAAAACAAGAAGGATACATATTGAAGACTAACTCAGACAAAGATTAACACTAAAAAAGATCAGTTTTAGATATAATCTTAAAGAGGCAGTTTTGTATTACCAAAAAAATCAAAAAAAAAAAAACCTAAACAACCCAATATGTAAAAAGAGTTCTATCAACTACCACCATCACAGTAACCCTGACAAGGATACAGGGAGATGAGAAGTGTCCCTAGTCCTTAACCAAGAGTATGTTAATTATAAGCTAATATTACTACGCCTTGTTGACATTTCGGAAAGATACAACAGTTTGACAATCTTGCAAAATCTCTTAAGCATCAGGCCAATGAGCTGAAATATTAAGTGAAACCAAAACTTTTGCTTATAGCAGCTCTAGAAATGAGGACTGAATGTAGCTATGTATGTGTGAAAGTTTTCAGTTCCTCTTCTTCCCTCTGTAACAACAGCTGCTACTTCAATTATTTATTACTTGTTCTACACAGATAAAAAGTAAACTTCAGAACAGTACTTTGGTCATCTACTTGTATAAAGACTTCACTACTTGCCCTGTTCATTTCTAGAAAATGGAAAGCAGCCTCAAAATACAGTTCTGCTTCAGTAGATTGGTCCCTTATCTACACCATTATATTTACTTACTTTAATAGCAAAAAGTTAAAATTTTTATTATTTTTTGACACAATACAGTGATGACAATACAACTAAGGAGACAAAGAATGAAGTGTATTTTCTTCTTATACACTGAAATGATTCCTTGACTAGGGAGCAATTTTGAATAATAGCAGACCCTAGCTGTTAGTGCAGAGAAAGGCAGGGGATGACAGCCACACTACAGTCTTTGCTCTAGTTGGTCAGTGAGAAATGGATTATCTAGCTGCACCCAAGCAACGAGTGCTGTAATTAAAAGAGAAATACATTAATTAAAAAAAACCAACCAAACAAACAAAAACCCCAAAAAACTTTCCAAAAGCAGAATTGCCCTTTCAAAAAACGGATCTAGACACTGATTATCACGCACCTTTCCAGACTTGGTATTTAAGATAAGACTAACACTAGCAAAGCGTTTATTTTTCAAGTGTGCAACCCATTCACGCATTGGTCAATTCTTCATCGAATTAAGTGGTGAGTGAGCCAAAGGAAGGGAAAATCATGGTGGCTGGCTACAAGCTAAATGAAGGAGGCACGGATTCGTTAGGTGCAAATAATGAAGGGCAAAGACAGCCATGCAAAACAAGGGGCTCCGAGTACTTACCAAGGGGTGGAAAAGAGCGGACAGGGCTTGTGTCCCTGCTACTTTCACGGCTGGCCTCCCGACTGCACCCCTGACTCACACTAGGCCGAGGAATGCGGCTGCCTCGTGCTAGTATGATTCAGGGTACAGACAAACAGCAGCACAGAAGGGAGAAGACATAAGAAAAGTTGCAGTTTTAATGCAATTCTGTTTTGCAGTAAGATCAAAGACGTATTTCTAAGAAAAGACACTGACGATCATGTTGTATTATAAGTGACAACTGTTTCCATGCACTCTCTTGATTGTGCTGGATTACAGTAAGTGTAGCCAGTTCAATGAAATTATTTCTTTGCACAGCTAAAAATGGGGATTTACTAACTCTTTACAGAATGGTTGAAAAGCCTCTTGAAAAGGATGGGGAGGAAACAAGTAACAAAAAATATGAACAGGGTATTGATTCAGAACTGCTCAAGATCAAGTTAATCAACAGTAACGCAAATAAAACAACCCCACAGCTTTCTAAAGAAGGAAAATATAAAGTTAATACAGCTAAGATAAAAATCAAAATACAAAATGAAGAACAGCAGCAATGACATTAAAAACAACTGATATTTTTTAATAATACTGTTTGTAATAAAGTGTAATCAGGTTATACCGTGAGGTTTAAGCAGTATGACATTCATTTTTGTATCATAGAAGCATACACATGCACACACAATTATGGAAAAGACACACAAAAGTAATGAAGAAATTCATCTTTTCAAAATAGTATCACCCCTTCATTCAATAGATGGGGGTATTTTGGGGGTGGGGATAAGAAATGAAGAAAAGTGAAAGACAGAAGGAAGACAGAGAGGTGAGGAAAAGAACAACTACTGCATTCTGACAGTGAAAAATTAGTTTCAGCTTAAATTTAAAACTGTCATGTATATCAAAGACCAGCCTCAGAAAACAGGCATGTTTCCAATTTTTATCAATATGTATTCTAATTTTATCATCCACCTATAACTAAACACAAGCTGTGGATCTCCAGCACTTAAAGTAAGAAGGGCTATAAAGAAACCAAGTGTTATTCAGTGATTCTTACCTACTGACAATCTAGAAGGACTAGCTTCTCTACTGCATCCCTGACTTCGTGGTATTTTGCTTCGTTTTTGTGCAGTTGCAGGATTCACTAACACTCTCTGAACTCCTGTGTTCACAGTGGACAGTGTGGTGGTTGTCAAAACTCTTCCGGGAGACCCAGACCTACTGCCAGCTGAAGGTAAAAGGAATAAATATAAATAACAGCACAGAAGATAAAACAACCATGGTTAAAAAGAAAAAAAATGCTTCAAGTTAGTAGGAAAGTGGTGGTAGATTGAAATGGTCTGGAAAAACTTACAAGGTAAAAAATGTGAAATAGAAACCTCTGGTCCAAGTTCTTACAGCACTACATACAAATAGATAAAATTATCAATGCAAAGAAGCACTTGGCATGGTATTTAGCACTAGATACGCTCAAAAAACCATAAATAACATATCTAGTCCTCAACAACAACTCCAATGTCCCTAACATTAACATCGGTGTGTTCATTTCTTAAGCTACATAGTCCCACTAATCATATTTTCTATTAAAAAAGAAAGAAAAAAACCTCTTCTCCCTCGCTTTTAAAAGCATGGACTCTTCAAGCACCACTCTCTGAGAAGTTAAATAAAGTGTCATTGAAGACAATTAAAATTCTCATGTTCATTTCTGTGGAGGTTACCCCACAAATTTGAAGAAAACTTTCAATTAGTTTTAAACAAACTAAAAAAAAAATTAATTAAGACATATTTAAGCATCTTATATTTTATTAATCAAAACTGTACATTACAAAGTGCTATAAATGTTCATTTCAAGACACTGTACTCACTACCAGAAACTGGTCACTGATCCCTAATTTCAATATTTCAGTTACAGAAAATTGAAGTTCTAAGCCCTAACAAAGAATCCATTCTTCTCTAGTTATAACCAATTTATACTACCAGTTGATATGTTGTTTCCAGCTGCAGAATTCAAGAAGTCTGACCAAATGAAAAGCAAAACATCATTTTAACCAAAGGTTAATTACATACAGATACAAGCCTTTCATTAATCTTTTAAAAATAATCAGTCATGTATGACCACAGCTATGCTATCAGATCTATAGATTTAGCATGCAACATCTCAAGTGAGTTTCATGGGTTACTTCTTATGAGGCACATTTAAAAAAAAAGATACAATTTGATCAAAGCTTGACTATATGGGAAAAGAAACAAAATCCCCAAAAAATAAAATATATGTTGGGTGGAAGGGAGAAAACTAAAACAATGTACCATGCATATACTTTCAGATTCATTGTTTGAATTCAAACTTGAAATGATTATTTAGCAAAATCCCTTTTCAAACTATGGACCTATTCAGCAGAAATGGTAAATTAAATATACACAGCCTGGAAAAAACAAGCATAACTTCTATAGCAAAAAAAGAATACGCAAATCTATAAAATTGCTGTGGTCTGCAAAAATTAAGGGTTTGGCAGTTTCTTTATATCAGGGCATTTCAACTTAGAGCTGATATTATTATAAGTTTTTTCTAGCCTCCAATATTTTATATCCCTTTAAAACAATTAAAACATTGTAAAAGTTTTCACTGTGCCACAGACTTTTAGAAGATTTTCTTCAGTATATCAGAAACCTGAAAACTTACTCTTCTCACAACACTCAAAGAAATGCAGCCTCTCACTCTAGTACTTTATCTTTCTATCGTCTAACCTGCAAAGTGTACCACTATAGCATAAATAAGCCAAATGAAGCTTAATAGCCTGAAAATATTATGCTAATAACATTGTCATCCTGTTGTCAGTACTACCACCAGCAATAGATCCAAGCGAACTGAATGATGAAAGAAGGATAACTGAAACAAGTATTCCAAAATGACAAAACCCTCCCATCTCTACTGCATTCTAAATAAGGATTACATCCAATTAGGTAAGTGCGGCATATGGAAAAAAAGCGAGCCAGAATTTCTGCTGAATAGGGTCCCTAAATGAGGTATGTCGAACAGGTGATCAAACAATGACGTATACACAAATTCTGTAGACTCTTACCACCAATGGGGTTAGCAGACTGTGATCCTGAACAAGTGTAAAGGCAGGATTAGGGTAGGGGTTTATAATCCATGAAGAGGGAGGGAGCAGAGCAGTTTAAAAAATGGATGGCAAATGGAAATAAGAAAGCTTTAGTCATTTCACACAGGAAAA
Source organism: Balearica regulorum gibbericeps (assembly GCF_011004875.1). NCBI lineage: Eukaryota > Metazoa > Chordata > Aves > Gruiformes > Gruidae > Balearica > Balearica regulorum. The sequence continues at coordinate 118,013,007 of NC_046185.1, read as the reverse complement.
AAAGCCACAAGGGGGTTATGCTAAAGCAGTGCTTTTAAGTAGCTTCCACAGTTGAAGAACTAAACTCAGATGCTATATGTACAAAGCAGATGAAGCAAAGCTGCACAAGCAAATACAATTCTTCAGTTTTCTAATCAACAACTGGATAATACTGAAGAATTAAATTTCAATTAAACATGAAACTGTAGCCTTCATATTACTTTAAAAGAATATTACATTGCCAAGAAGGTTCAAGAAGTTCAACAGCTGAACAAAAATTACACGCAAGGCGAAAACTTTTTTTTTTTTTTTTTTTTTTTTTGAGACAGACAGTAAAGGAACTGAACTGCAGGTGCGGTGGATGACAAAATAAAAAAAACTCACAATGACACAACTGAAAAGACTTGCATAGAATTTCAGGTTTTCCTCTTTAAAATTAATCTGAAGTATAAAAAGTAAGAATTTGTTTCCACTCAGAAATTTAATTCTTTTTCTCTGAATGAAGATTGTAATGTAATTTTATCACGCTGTGTTGAATTACCTGACAACCAAACAGGAAGGAGAGGAAAAAAATGGAACAATTTTTTTTCCATAGGTAAGAATACAATAACAAGCCATAGATTGTATATGCATTATTTTATGTTACAATTTAAAAATAGAAGAGGAAGAATAAAGGGCTTCTAAAACCCTAAAAAAGTATCTTTTTTAAAAGCATTCAAATTTGCAAGTCTTTCATAAAATGATCTTTGAACAAAAGTGCTAAAGAGTTGTAACCCTAAATTTACAAAAGCATCTGTGTTACAGTGATTTTTAAAAAATAAAAGCTTAAATCTAATATGAAGTTATTTTCCCACTATAAACTGGGGAACTAAAATAATCCCCTGTGTGGAAACATCAAACATCTCGCTCCCTACAGTACTGTGAAAATTTTCAGTCACATAAAAAAGCCTCACGCAAATAGCTGGCATGGAGTGCCTGAAAAATTCTCCTTTGCCTGTCCATTTGTATTTGCCCTGTTTATCTTCCTTAAAACATCTCAGAATTCTTATTCTCCCCCACTGACAGGTTATAATGAGCTATTTGAAGCCATCAGCTCTGAACAGAAGTAGTAATAAAAGGCTGTAAAGATGCATTCATGCATTTAATTTTCACACATCATCACTTGTAGACAAATCTAGTTATTTCAATATCATTCAACTTATATCTTTAGACATTAATACTGTGCAAAAATGAATTCTCTTGGGAAAAAAAAAGTGTCATTATTAGTAAAAAGAAACTGAAAAAGCTTCAGTTTGTTTCCCTGAATATACAGTCAGTTTAATTAATATCATATGACAATGATCATCACAAAAGTCTTATATTGCTACCTAAATTTAACCCCTCCCCAAACAGTTTATCAAACACCTTAACTTTTTTATAATTCACCAAATCTATTAAAAGTACAAAGGTATTTTCAAAAAGCTTATTTCAGAACTTTCCTAATACTAATGAAAACAGAGTTACAGATACTGCTTACAGCTTTTCATAAAGGGAAAAAGTGATTTGACAGGACTGTTACCTCTCCTCCATCTTAAAATATTAATCCACATAGTCTTTGCTTATGATACAGTGTTGTCAACACTGAAAACATAAAACAAGTTTTGCACAACCTTTGTCATAGCCAATAACCTGACTTTATTTTCAAGCTCTCATTCCACAAACACTTGTGGTATTAGAGCACTATCAAAGCCAAAAAAGACTTAAGAGAGCTTCTGTTATTGAATTTTATTATTTTATATTTATCTGTTCAGATATTTTGAAAGTTTTATTTCACAAAATCTAAAAGCATTGGATCAGGTTTGATCCAAGTGGATTGTTGGAAAATGAAGTAATGCAAAACTGAATGGGAAGTACTCTAACAGAAAAAAACCTCCAAAAGTCTTCTGCTTTTTTTTTAACCTCTAAAGTCATTCTATTCATGACAAATGCAGTCACTGCTATGAAGATAAATGCTTCTGCCATCAAACACAGAATTAAGGGTTTTTATTAAAAGAAAGTGGATATGGTTACTGATAGCAACATAATTGTACTGAAAAATTCAAAACCTGTATAATTTACTGGGTTTATACCATCAGACCTGACAAGCTATAGGACTGGTTAGTTTATTTTAATTATATTGTTAATTGGTCTTCCTTTCATTAATTTAATTGCATTTCACTTAATTAGACAAAGATGAGAATCTGAAAACACTACAGAGCTTAGTCTGCTGGAGACCTCAGATGTGTGAACAAATTGCTATGGGTCAACCAGTGCCAAAGAACGTGAGGTAATCAGGTCTTTTTAATCAATGACAGACTGCTCAGCTAGATCAGAAATTTTGCACTGGTTTCTAAACACACAAAGAAAATTACTGTGGTTTAGCTAACATACAGTAAATTGTTTGGTTTAACTCTTTGATTCAACAGAAGCTAAGTAACTGATTATAAATTTAGGATTTAGTGGTTTTATTCCAAAGAAGAGTTAAGTACAGGTAACAGCTGTAAATACAAAAAAAGAAATATATAACCAAGAGCTAGAGTAGCGCCTAGAGCTTAAAATGGAAAATAGATATTTCTGGCTGGAAAATAAGAACTTCTTGAAAAAATGAAAAATTTGGTTTTGGAGGTAACACCAAGGACACCATTCAGCCTACCCATTCTTCCATATTGCTCGTCCATGTGTCTCATGTAACTGACACAGAACTTTACTGGTTTGTGTTGGGGAGGTCAGAAAGGGGGGGAAAAGAATATTGAGAAGTTATAATTGAAGACAGAATTTAAGGATAGATTTAATTTCCTGTTACGTCATCTAATTTAATTGGTAAACTAAGACCTAACCTAGTATTTTGTCCAGAGAAAAACAACATGAATTCAAAAAGCATGCAAATACCACTGACCCAAAACACTGAAAAAAATACCTTCATTTTTGTCTGGCGATGATGAACCTAAGGCACAGAACAACAACTCAGTATGTAGCTTTTTTTTAAAATTAACTTTGACTGTAGCCATTGGTCAACGCATATATGCTTAAGCATTTGGCCTCTTTATCAGGTATAACTGACAAACAGAAAATACATACGCTGAGACTGTGACACCACTTTCGTTCTACTTCGTCCTCTGGAATCTGTTTTAGAATTTCCAATACCAACAGAAGGTGTCGAAAGCTTTGTTCGTACACGACCTATAAAAGAAAAATGGCATTAAATCAGTTTTTCACAGTAGAATGTAGAAAGCAAAGCATCAGTAGCATTTACTAATATTTTCTTAAGTTTCTGTAGATAAAAAAAGAAGCATAGCATAACTCAATTGGTGAAAATTCGCTTGGGATAAATAGTAGAAATTTGAACACCTTGAAGGACTTAATAGTTGAGGAATCAAAATACTTCTCCTCTGATGCTACATGTTTCAGTAACTAATTTACACATTATCGTTTAAACACCCTGAACTAACTAGCTAGTTCTTGCTTCCTAAATAAATAGGTTGTTTATATTTAAAAAGAGAAGTTTATTAAATATAGTAGGCAATGCTAATGTTGCTGCATCAGGTACAGTCTTCTCATGATTACTTGTGGTTGTAATTCTAGTTTTTCTATTGTAAAACTACAAAAAATATGTTGACTTTTTTTAATAGGGTTCTGAGGTTTCTTCCTAACGTCACTCCTCCTTTTAGAAAGCTAAATACAAGCCTTCCTATTACTGGAGATTCTACTGTTTTCCTAGCCACATTCATATAGACTTCTACAGGATGTCCCAAGCCTTTTACAGCATTTTGCAGAGACTAAGTACACTTAAGTACTTCTCACTGACAACATGATAAAAGGAAATACTAATCTCCTCAACAGACAGAAGAACTGAGGAGGAGACAGATTAAACTGAGTAGCTACAACTAAACCAATAGATTCACTTGCCTCTAGAACGCCAGACCATCTTGGGTTTGGGTTAAACCTTTCTGCATTAGCCATGTTCCTCATAACATTCAGAGTATACAATGAAATTACAAAAGAAAGGAAGACCCTAGTTGGATGAATTATAGGTAACTGAAAGATTATTCATAAAAGAAGTAGAGTTGTGTACTACATTTCCTAAGCCAACCTCTCAAAAAACAAAAAAATGAAACAAAACCCAAAACCATGCTAACCATAATTCTTACAAGTTGCAAGAACAAAACCCAAAAGACTTGTACAGAGTGGATCTAGTTCAACAAAGTAATCCACTTTTAAAACAGCAAATTAACATATTTTCTAGACATGTAGAGTCAGTATTTGACCCAGAAGAATTAGGTACACAGACTGTTATTTAGTTCTAGTCTCTTTAGGCTTTCCACAGCAGAATTTGGAGACCAACCAAGTTAATATTATTCATCCAAGTAGAGGGAATAGCCATAGATGAGAGTCTATAAGAAGAGAATCAGGATAAAGGAGGTTATTCACTAAACTATTAGAAAACAATACACTAGCAAGAACCGTTAGATTAACTAGTTGAAACTCTACTAGTTATCCCCGTGCAATGGCAATGTTTTCCCACCGAGTGCTGTGTGACTGCAAGGCATGTAACTGCATTCAGAATTTAGCCCAAAAAAACAGGAATACAGAGTGCCACTATTCCGATACTCTGTTAAATTATTGCTTGGAATCTGGTTCAATTTTACCAAAGTAAAAAAAAAACCAAAACAACCAAACAGTTTGTATTTGTGAGGCAAATGAACTGTTAACTCACTTGGAGTCTCTACATCCATTCACTAATGACAGCTTTAAATGTTAATAGCATATTGAAAATGAATTCCCAAGTCTCAAAGAGATGAGTAATAGTAGCACCTGCTTCCCAGAGCATGAACACATTTGATGAAATATTCTGTGACAAGATTTGCTTGAAAAAACAAATGCAAAATTATAAAGCTCCTATATTTTCACACTAAAAATGTTAAGCAATGATACTTCTACTGCAGATGAGTACTTGAGAATTAAAATAAATGCAAAAAAATTTTAAAAATACTACATGACAACCAAGTATTAGATGCATAAGCTATCTGGAGTTATGAACCTCCACAAAGCCCCAGAAAGACCACATTCTACTTTCAAAGCTTAATTTGTATCAATGAAAATATGAAGCTGAAAATATTAGCTATTCTAACAAAATATTTTCTTACCATCTTCAGAAGCTGTTCCTAAACAGAAAAAATAATAAAATACATGATATTCCAAACAATACTATGTCTCTCCAATTCCTTTTTGAGATTAATCTTATGAATCTTGACAAATTTTATCAAGAGGTCTAAAGCTTTTGCGTTGCAACTCCATAATTGAACTGAAGTTATCCAGAAACATCCATGCTATACTGTTAGCAATTTACAAGAACACAATATATAGCACTGCCTTTCAAACTTGTTACAAAAACCACCAAAAAATCAATAGAAAAAATAAATCTATAAGATAAGTCAACAAAATGACATGTACGGATCAAAACAGACATAAAAAATACTTTAGTGCAAGCTCTTCTGAAAATATAAAACATGTTATTATAAATTATCTCAGAGAAAAACACAAGGACAGTGTTTCCCACACTGGACAGTGATAATTTGATAGGAACTGCCAGCAAAGAGGATTTCTCAGAATTTAATCCATGATTACTCTGAAGATCTACATGCATACGATCAAGTTTTGCTCAGATAAGCAGAAGTAATGCGAGCTTGCTGAAACCAGATCACGATTGAACAAGTATGCCAAGCTTAACCAGGCTTGATTATGACAAAATGAGTTGGATAAATCTTTTTACTGACATCAGTACCTAGGAATTGATGGGAAGCTATCTAAACAGCAGTCCTTCCTCTCTCTAAATTCATTTGAAAAAAAATCTGATTATGGAATAAAATACATATTAGTAGTAAAAAAAAAAAAAAAAAAATGTTAAATGCCTCAAAAAAAGTCCAAGGGTATTTCCACTTTTGTTTTCTCTCTGCCATTGTTGCCTTGTAAGAGAACTACAATGATTAAAACATCTGTTAGTTTCTTTGGCTAGTCTGAACTTAAGTTTCTCAGCAAATCTGGCTATGGCTTTCTCATATTATACTATCTTCAAGGCTCTATTTTTAAAAACTACCCCCCCAAATCCAACATTCTTCCAGAGCTGGATCTTGGAAGGCAGGTTCTATGCAACACCTAAGTTAGGCTAACAGCTAGCTGCTCCTAAAAGGGGTGGTTCATGCTTCTCCTTCCTCTCTCCACCCTTCTGCTACCACCTGGTTTGGATGGCTAAAGGCTCATTGTCAGCTCTAAAAGAGTAACAGAGTAACAGAGTATTAGTCACTTTTGTTTTATGAAATCAGTTTTCTGGAGTTTGTTCACCTACAGTGATTGATAATGGAGCATTACAAGGCACTAGTGAAAGAAGTGGTAAAAACATGTGGCCAAGATTAGTGGGAAAAGGAAAAATGATTAGTTCCTCCTGGTGGTGGTTAGATCAGAGCAGCTATATCATACAACTACAGCTAGAAACCTAAGCTGCATTCATTCTGTCTCACACATCATCCCTACAGATATCTTCTAGGAAAAAACTCTCTTATTCTGATCAATTGGGTAGCACTTCCCCTACTATTTTTAAACAGATGTGTGGGACGCCATTAGTTGTGACTACTGATCTGAACAAAAGAAAAAACCTGCACCATGGCCCTAAGAACCCTTATTGCTGGTGACAACATGCAAAAGCTCAAGATTAAGTGTTCAGCACAGACAGTTATAAATAAATCCTATTATATGCAACATAAGGAAAACTGATATGGAAATAAGTGAGACAGACACTACTACCCTGTACTACCCACCACAAACCCCCTGATTTTATTAAAATAGATTTGCCATCTGTAATACTCAAAAATGGCTCAGATACTTCCAAAAAGTATCTCTCATGAAACTGATTATCTGTGCTTTGAAATGATTCAAGATTCTGGGCTTTAGAGATCTATCTTCTTACTGTTTTCATTTCTATTAAAAATATCACCTGCTTTGCTTCCAGTGAACTACTCATTCTTCAAAACATGTGCTGTTAATAAACCCATGTGACAAGAATTATTAAGTAAGTAGCAAACATAACGGACTTCAGTGTTCCCCAGCAATAAATTAGAACTAGAATTATCAGGCATCGAGCTGGGACTCTGTCACTTTATTATATGGGAAATATTACTTACACACATCTGAAACAGACAATTGCTATGAGAAGTCTGATTCTCAACTGCTTTGCAGTTAGGATAAAAATATATGACAACTCCCTCCATATGTGTAATACAGTGAATTAAGAAAGAGTAAGCACTAAAGCTTAGCTGGAATACTTGGTAAGCTATTTTACCAGGCAGGTTGTCTTAACAAACTATTCTTTACTAGAATTACATTGTAGTACAGGATTTACAGGCACTTCAAGTTAGGTAGCTAGACTAGATCTTGATAGAGTACTTTTGGAAGAAAAGATTTTAGGTTTTTGTTATTGTGTGGTTTTTTGGGTTGGGGTTTTTTTTAAATAATTGGTCAAGCATCTTCTGCTCTCCCACTGCTGTTCTGCCAAGAAGTCAAAAAGTTTGACTTTATAGGTAAAACTATGAAACACAATGGAACTAGAGCTAGTTAAAAGAAGTATGTATTGCTCAGAAAAGTGCTCTGTAATTAATATTTTTTTGAAAAAATCAGGAGTAACATTCAATGTCAGATAAAGTTTCTGTTGCTGATACAGACCAATCATCAAAAACATTGACAAATACAGCAATAACACAACACATATTAAGACATCAAGATTACAGAGGTTAATTAAAACAGAATAGTATTTTGTTAATGAACAGACAAATATATTAAACATCAATAATTTTACATAAAAGATACTTTATTAAATATTTAATAGAATTAGAGGACAGACTAAACAATTTCTTACCATCCATCTTGTCAGAAGTATCCTCTTTGTTGAAAAAGCAGGCAAAGAAACATGGAAAACTTAGTGTGTTAGAATAAAGGTGTTCACAGCAGAGTCATAAAACATTAATTAAGGAAAATACATTAATATTAAATACAGCAGACATGTTTATCTAATTCATGCACGTATAATCTACCTTAAGTAAAGCTGGTTTCTCTCAATCCAAGGTACAAAATTACAGAACAAGGTACAAGTACCCCGCAGAGGGATGTTGAATAAACCCTCTCCGTATTACCCAGATTTGAGCAAACCCTTACAGTAAAATATTTATAAACTGTTTCATGCTTGGTGTCAACAGCTATTGAAGCATCAGTACATATTTACATCATTACTGAACCACAATATTCCTATTTCTTACTAAATTTGGTACTGAGCATGAAGCCCCACCTGGGGTAAGGGACAGGAGGGAAAAAGACATCACAATAAAGACAAAGGACAAATGGGAGAAAGTTCCACTCTGGTTTAAAAGCATTAAAGATTTACCAGTTCGGCTGGAAGGTAGTGCATACATATTCTGACAGTAACAATCAGAATTAAAATATTTAGTGTTAGACACGTAATTACAGCTCAAGTCTCCTCAAAAAGGACATTAATACTTAAGGATGTCAAGGACAGTCAGCATTTAGAATAACTAGAGAATGTCCTCATGCTTCTAGAACAGTCTTTGAAAAAAATCCAAACAAACATAAATAAGCAAGCAAGAGTTCTTCTATTAATAAAAAAGGAAGAGAGAGGTAGAGACAATTATAGATTACTATGTTCATGAACTTGTGGTCCTCTGAGGCTCTAAATTTGGCAGCTGTTTAAGCAAAAGGTGGATGTTTCTCTATAAGTAAGGGTGAAAATGAAAATAAATTCAAGCTCCAGAGGAGACATTATTATTTATTTTGGTACTGACTGCAACATCTGAGAAGACGTGGTAAGCATTTTGGAAATACAGTAAGATTTTCTAGGCATTTTAGTACTGTGGACAGCATTATTTTGCCAATTCTGTCATTTAAGTTGCCACATTTGGATTTAAACAACCCCCTTAAAATGAACAGAGGGGAGAAGTTAACTAATTAGCCCATTTTCTGAAACACAGCACTTGCTTGGACTCACGCTCCATTAATTTTAAGGTTATCTTTCAAAAACTAAGAGTAAACAATATTTTGAGGTGGATTCCATGGTTTATCCATAGCCAAACACACAACAGTCACACTCTGTACATAAGAGGGGACAGGTATGTGCCATTTAAATTACCTGACCACTGTTAGGAGAATGAGCCAAGATCAATTGAGCAGTCCTGCTTTTGTGTGACTGTAAACAAACCTTTGTCTCCTTGACTATCACTGCCCTTATACCATCTGTAATAATATTTGACTTTACTATACACTGCTAGTATCAGATTATTTTGCCATATCAAACCACTGTTGCATTCTTCTCCACAAGAGACTGCATCTGCTAGTAAGGCAAAGCTTTCCAGCTACTCAAATCCTTCAAAGGAATATGACCTGGACTTAATGCCTATTTGCTCCTCTCCTCCACTCACCAAATCTATAAACTACAAAGAGAATAAGCCATTTCTTTATTCCTGTTATTTTTCTGCATAAAACCACCACTATTTACTTCCCTGAAAACCTCTGTGCCGTTCTCAAGCCTTGCTTACAAAATTCTGGGCATGAATCACCTATTGCTTAAAATGTTCTGAAAGCAAACCAACACTCCAATCAAGAACTAATTTTCTGTGCAACTCTTAAGACCAAAGTAGTCTCTTCATTTCAGCAGCATGAAAAAGACAGATTAACAGAGATATTTCTCTCTCTGCTTTCCATTTGACTTTTTTTTTCCTTCTATCATCATGCTCTGTGTTACTTTTACCTCTCACAATAGCTGAACTCCAGCTTTCTCTGAGATTCACAGTATGTCCTGTCATACACCAAAACGGACCAGACTATATTGTCTCTGATACTGGAGAATAATCATCCCACCTATTTCAGGCTTTTAGGCATTAAGTTAGGAGCAACTGAGAATTCATTGAGCCATAACCATAAGCGTATCTCCTCCACCAAGCAAACTCAGCAGCCTAACTTTGGTGTCCACCTGCCACCAGGCATGTTCTCTGATTCCCCCGCTGTGTGCACCAAGAGGGAGCCCACACCCAAAGTTACTATTTCAAGTAGCAAGTATTCCTTTTAGTCAGCAGTGCTCACGCTCATAAACTTAATCCTAAAATCAATGGTGTTCAAACCATTTCAAGTTGGCCCTGATGACAAAAGAATTAACTAATTTTAAATAGCTTTTAACTTAAATTTTCTTTTTAAAAAGCACAATGAAAAACTTTAAAAATGATAGCCTACATGTATCCTAATATCTCCCCAAACACAAGGTAAATCAGAAGGATGATATAGTTTCTCTGCCTCTCTTGTGATCATCTTCAGCAATAGTGACATTAGGATATGCCTCCTTAGTGCTCTAGCTGGCACACAAGCCAAGAATAAAAAAAAACCTAACAGTTTTGTGACCAGTGAACCTGACTTCTCCCACTGCTACCCCTACAGTATGGATAACCTAAAAATAACAAAACTATATCCATATTCCTTTACCCTCCCCACTTAGGTGGAGGTTCTAGCAGCTACCACCACCACCACCACCACATACTCTTATTTGTAGCACTTTCTATGTCTAACAGCAAGTATTCCTATCAATGAAGACTGTCACCTAGACAAAAACATACACATAGTTCCATCAACGTGCTTAGAAAGAAATCTGTGAAATCAATGTTGTATGTTATTGTGCAAAACACTTCTGTATTACGTGAAGAAGTCATCACTTACTGCCAGGATGTCTCTTTAGCATTGTTGTAAAATAGACAGCTAAAAAAAAAGCTGAGAAAAATGGAAAATCAAGAGTCCTAACAGTCATTTCCCTATTACTTCTAGAAACAAAAAAGCCATGATCACCATCTGCTGTTAAGTGAAGGTACCACTCCTTCCGATACTTAATTCCAGATTAACACATTTAAAGAACACAGTATGGATACATTCTTTTCATTGGCGATCTTCCAGCACAAGAAAAATAAAACCTCTAGTAAAGTTGGTAACTTACTTCAGAACATCTGCTCTTTTGCAATACTCTAATACTACTAAAACCAATAACAATTTTTTAAATGTAGAAATATTTTCCTGTAACTTTTTGATCAAAAACTTCCAAAAATATTTCACAGTATTGTAAAGATGTTTCCTTTACCTAGCGAAGCATAAGATCCTGGAGGTAGACCAGCTGCTGACAAGCGCCCAGCTCCAGCTGTCTGTCCAGCAGCATGGCGGGCCTTTGCACCTGCAGCAGCATTAACATCAATGTCACTGCGAGACCTTTGCAGAGTTCCCGGGCTTGGAACACTCTTGCTGCTGCCTGAAACTAGGAAAAAAAAAGAGAAAAAGAAAAAAGGAAATTAGTTGGTAATGAATAAAATTAGTTATATTTAAAAGGTCAACATTTTCTACTACTGCAGCTTACCTACAAAAAGTACAGGAAACAATGTAAAATACTGTAAGTCAATATTAACAAAGTATTATTGAGGTTAAGAAGTAAACTAGACCTGGTGTTGCCATGAAATTCAGATAAAGAATAGTTTATTTTACGGTAGTATTTATCTTCATTCAGCATGAAATTTTACCATTATTCAATACAAACTATGTGCTTCCACCCTAGTAGACATTACATAATTCTGAACCTTGACGTGATTATTGAATGATTCACAAACATAAGCAAATCCACATCATCCCTTGTGATACTGAGGGAAGATAATATTCCCACACTTCAGCTACAATAAAGCCACAGGCAAGCTGAATGCATACCTGGAATTGCTTTAGGGTCTAATCTTCTGTAAAGTATTTTCATATTCACTTCCTATTATTTACTGAATATTAACTATTCACTTCAGTTATTTTTAACCACTGATTTAGGTCTTCAAAACTTGACTTATTAACAGTTTCAATATCCAGAAAATAAGCACTCTCAAGTACTGGCCATTTGTAAAAAAGGAGTTCAACAATTTACTCCTCAAGAGTTAAAAACACATTAGGTGAAAAGAGAAAGAAGGTACTAAATTCTGAAAACTCAAGACAAAATTAAACTCTTTGAATTACAAATCTGTGGTTTTGGTTTTTTGGTTTTCATAAAGAACAGCAGCTACATGGGAATAGATGAAAGGTATGAGTCCTTCATTTCCAATTGCCATAAGCCTAATAATAATAATGAATAGACCACAGAATAACATTTTGCTTCTTTGAGAGCAACTGTTCCATGACAAAACTAAAAATACATAAAACGTGAAGCATGTATGAGGCAATCTTAGCTCCAGGTGCAGTCTGTAGTGACACATACCATTATTCAACTTGGAAAAAGAGTAAAAGCTTAAGACAGTAAGATTTTATCGTGCACTGCACTATATAGCAATCACCTTACCTCTGCCTGTAAGGCTTGCTGGGCTGGCTGCAGACCATTTAGAAGATAGAGGCCGACTGGGGGGGGGAAAAAAAAGTCAATAAACCAACTAACTCAGTCTAGGGTATCAGATCCAAAAGGCAACAATAACAGAGAAGCAAAAATAAATCTTCTGTTCTTTTCTCCCCTTCAACTTTCTCAGCATATTTTAGACAGACACATTAAATACAGAATGATAAGGAAAACACAATCATCTTATCTTTTGTATTTTATAAAATTACATCTTCATCACAAAGCATTGATCCTTTGGTTACCAATAGGCACAGTTTGCTAACACAAAGTTCAGGCATTCCAGACTTGGTCACAGAAACATTTAACTGTCAGTACAAGATGTTAACCACTGGGCTGATCTTCTGAATCAGCCGTCAAACAAGAACAGCGGGAGCTACACAAAAAGCTTGATTTATGACAGATATTATGTGGTGTCTGCAGTAACAAGGAAAACAGGTGTCTAACTCATAAGCCCTCCAGTCCTACATCTCCCAAGAATTGAGTTACAAATTAAAAAGAAAAATACTGGAACTTCCAAGCAGCTAGACTGAATTTCCCCTGTTTGAATGTTAGAGACTCTTACAGTTTATAAAAGGAGAAAAATGCCATGGCTTTTCCACTATGCTGTCTCTCCATTTCCCTTTACTCTTACTGCATAAATGAGCAGTTGCCAAAGCAAAAATCCTTCTGTCTACTCAAGTTCAACTGTGAGCCCTTCCTTCTGCCTGGTTCAGAAAGGTAAAATATAGTCAGAGGGACCAGGGAAAAGCAAAAGACTAGTAGCAGAAAGCATGATACTTTATTCATTGATTCATACCTAGCCATCTAAATATTTATCTGACTGGGAAGGATTGTATTTGCTGAAATAGTTGACTATTTCATCAATAGTCAAATTACAGCCAGTCTCGAGTCTCAGTTTTAGCAAAAAAAGCAGAAGATATGCATAATACTGTGTATTTATCTGAGTTATTAGCTCAGACACTCAATGATAATACAGAGGTCAGCACTGTTACCTAACAGATCATGTATTTGTAGCTTCTTATGAATAGTACCTGCTTTTCTGACATTGTTAACTAGTATTTTGGAGATATTTTGCTGCAAGTAAGTGGAGGAGGCCCGGACAGAGCTCCTGGGTGCATCCTGACCTTAGGAGCTGCTCTAAACAGAAGGCCCAAACAGCTGCAACTTGCACAATCTATTGTGATTGAAATTTCATTTAAGCATTTCATATAGGTAGGCACAAGTCACCACATTTCTCTCATTCCACCATCCTCTTTAAAAACATTTTTTGATCCATGAACTGTTAGAGCTGTAAGTTCAGAAGGTCAAAAATCATGGGGAATCAGACTTTTAAGAAAACCATACCAATATTTACTAAGTTAGTCTATAGAGGGAGAACTCAGCATCTATATTAGAATCCAGAAATACAATTTTGGGTAATACAAGGAAAACCATATGCATCTAAATGCAAAATTAGTGAAAAATCATTTAAAAATTAATTTCCAACACCATAATCTCTTCTGTTCATCTCTTATTTTACTCCTTCCTTTCTGTGCTGTAGTACTTAGTATATTGCAATGCAGGAAGTATCACTTGAGGATTTAAGAGTATTTTAAGATTCTAATTTCTCTGTAATTTAGTTTTTAACGTTTTATTACTAGTAACTCATTAACAGCACTTTGATTTTCAGACAAGGATTATAGATTAATTTAAACAAGAGTAATTAATCTTTGAATAAACATTTGTTCGTGGAAAATGAAGCACTAGCAATAGCCTACATTACAGACAATTATTTTTTAAAATTTTTTTATAATTACAAGTATCATGTGAAAGATAAGATTTGACACAGAAGAGGGAATCCTGTGATATTTAAGGCAGCTGCCAAAAAAAAAGAAAAAAGAGAAAAAAATTAACTTCCAATATCCTGGAAGCAGTCTTTGCTTTCAAGTCAAAAGTGAGCAGACAAGTTCTCTGGTTTGGAAATGAAGCATCTGAATCAAAATCTTAACAGGTTCAAATACTTTGAGGAAGGTTTCTAGAATTTAAATACTAAAAAAATCACTACATACTACTACTATTTTACATTTCTACTAAAAAGCCAGTAATTTCTTTTGCTATTGGCACCTAAGCAAACTTTAATCTATACAGCTCACAATTGTCTACATATTTTAATGTATCACTGACCCACCCTGTGATAATTAGCACAGCTGCAAAATACTGCCAATATCTATTCAATACTGTGAAGAAAAACGATCTCCGATCTGAATGAATTTCACTGTCAATGCCTCTTTCTCATACTTCCCAGTGAAAAAGGATAAAAAACCATAACACCAATATTATTTCTTTCCTACACTTATTGCACCAGAAGGCTGGACATCAAGATGTAAACCTTGAAGGTATTTTGTTGTAACAGAGGTTGATAAGGAATAAATATATGAATAAGAACAGCCTGCTAAAATTCAGTTAATGATTGCCCTTATTTTTCACCTTGCTGGGGTAATGCCATCATATAGCAAAACACAAAAAAGGATTTTTTTATTTAAAAAACAATTAAAAGTGACAAAATACAACTGCAGTTTCTTTGGACAGCACACAAGTCTGGCTCATTTGCTTTTGCGAAACAGTTTTTATTTGTTTATAGGCTCAGAAACCGTTAAGTGACCCTTACTTTAGGCTCTCCTGCGAGCTGGAGGATGACCTGTCCGACTGAGGGAGAGATGCTATACTGCCAGAATTCTTCAAGTAGGTCTGGAGGCTTCTTTGATAGGGTGGCTCAAGAGAATTGTACAGAGTCTCAGCTTCACTAGGAAAGTGATTTCTAAGACCCAGATAAGCCCTGCAAAATAAGAGAATCACCACATGTAATTGCTCTGTATTTTCTTCAAAATGTGTGAAGTCAGGAAGTAAAGATTAGAGAATGAACCAGGGATGGGAGGGAAAGAAACTCAGACTGGAAATACGTAATGCATGCAATACATTCAAATTGACTCAATCTTTTCAAAATAACATAAGTCTATCCTCTGAAATTCTCATATTCATCACTTACTGATTCCATGCGGAAGCAAGAGAAATTTTTTTCTGGCCTACTCACTAATCAAAGTGCTGCAGTTGTTGAATGACTTAATTGCGGGGGGTGGGAAAGAATGATTACCAACCTTTATGATTCCTGTTTCAATAGAATCCTCAAATGCTGCACGACTATTAATGGCCTCAACTTTCAGAATGTCTTTTGCAAAAGAAACTAGATATTAATTCAAGACTCTGAGACAGACACATCAATTTTCAACCTAACTTGTGCGCTCTTCTTCAGCCATTGTTACCTGCTCACATCCAATTAGACCCTTCTATCACTCATGTAAAACATACAGTTTTTCAGAGCAAAACATAGTCAAAACTCACTTTCTTGCTTCCACTCTTGCTTCTGCATCAGCATCATGAATGCCCTTCTTGATCGTTTCAACCAAGACAGCTGCATGCCTAGAAGACAGACATTCTTTATGCTATATTGCTACTCCAAATTCTATTTTAAGTAGTAAAGTTTCACACTGATGACATCGCTGCACCTTCTGTAAAGTTTTACGTAAGCTTCCTCCTTCAACATAAAAGAATTATAATCTACTTTTCAGACACACATCCACCTATCACACTTTAAAAAGAATTTTTAAAATAACATTTTAAGACCTCTACTTTGCTGAAAATAGGAAACTATTTCCCCTACTATATCAACAGTAAGAAAACTGAAAAAGTTAAGATTAGTAGATTTGCTTTCCTGGAAATTCACCTCTGAATGCTTTTGGTATTTTGACTTCTAAACTTCAAAACATCCTCAAAATCAGCAAAGTGCCCATCAGAACAACCGAAAATTGTGATCATAAACAGATTTTAATTAAAGACATGTTTGGGGTTTTGGGTTGTTTGTTTGTTTGTTTTTTTAATACACACACATACACACTCTGACATAAATCAAGTGATCTCCCCATTGCTTCGTTTCTCAGTAGCACCTTAAGGGGTTGAAAGGTGACTATGGAGTTGGACAAGCTCTTCAGAGCCTTCTCTGGCAGCCCTGTAGTCCCTTTGGTCTTACTCTGTGCTTACAGTACTACACATTCTGCAGAGCTGATGCATGTACTACTTTCCTATCTACCCGGAGAAGCTACAGTGTACTCAGTCATTACCAGAAGTTGTCCTCAGCCTAATCCCACTTGTGCTCTTTGATGATGAATACACAAATCTCCTCCTTTCAGGAGAAAAGACAAATGCTTACCTGCGCATCTTTGCTGCACAGGACAAATGATATAAGTCAAACTCTGAGAAAGCACGGTATGCACTGCTCACATACAGTACAGAAGAAGAGGCAGAGGGTAAGGAGAAGAGGCAACATGAAGTCAAGGCTGGAGCACACAGCTCTCTTCCTCCCTGGCACTTGAATGAGCCACATGACCTGCTGTGCTAGAAAGGTTGGCCAACACCGAACAACGTAATCCAATTGTAAGATTCAATGAAAAGATTTCTGTCTTAAAATTAATTACCAGTTTATTCTTGGGGAAAAAGAATACTGGCCCATACCTTTCCAGTGAATGTGTTTGCCACTCTTGTAACAACAGGTCTAAAAATTCAAAAGAGCGCCTAAAAAGACAGGACAAAAAGTTATAATTAATACTCATTTCTCTGATGTGCTTGCAGAATAAATAGTAACTTTATTCTTTCCCCCTGAGGGAAACAAATAGATAACATTTATCTGTCAAATAAGGACATTGGTCACCTTATTACAAAGTTAAAATATTCTGTAGAGAAAGCAAACATGCAGACTAACTAATCCTCAACTTCAAAAAAATAGATGTAGTTCAACAATCTGCACATTATTACACATATGCTACATTAGTTTCATTAGCCCCAAAGTAACAGACAAAAATCAGTAAAGTTTAAAAGTTGTACAAACTATAAAATCTTAATATTAAAAAATAATAGCTGAATTTTTAAAGTATTAAGTCACAACATAATGTTTCTATGGCTGTGTACTTCTGCCCCAAACACTATTCCCATCCCTTCATCTGGCATTACTGAGTATGTAGCATAAAAGAAAACATGAGACCATTAATAGAGAGCTCTCCATATCGAAAGCACTCCTGAAGATTTGCTGGCACTGTACAATCTAAGTTATGTAACATTATTCATTATTAATTCAGAATTCTTGACAATTTTGCAAACAGTCATTAGCAAAAGACATACTTTAAAATATATCTGAAGCTAGATCCTGGTGAACAAATCAAAGCAACATGGATTAGGAAGGTGTAGGTAAGTCTTCCAAAAGGTAGTGGCCTATGCTGTCTGGAACTACTACTTTTTCTGGTTATGTTGCATCTTTGACCTGTTTTGGAGTGGCAGATTTAATTTTTATTCTGCCCAAATCCTTTGGCCATGTACAAGACATGGCAAGAAACCCTGAAAGGCTTTTCACTATTGTAACTGATCTAGTTTTCCTTTGTATTTCCGAAGGAATGAGAGTCAGTATGAAAACAATGCAATTTTGGCTGCCTTCATTGCCACTCGTTGGACTGTGAACTACAGTACCAAACCACCTACGGTCTAATGTTCCTCATCGAAGCCATAGTGAGTGGAGGAACTGAAGCCCTGTGAATTGTTTTGCAGTCAAACCAGAAGTTATGACAGGTCAGTATAATCTGGCTTGAGATAACACTTGCTTTGGAGGCAAAGACAGCTTTGATTCAGAACAAATAGTTTAGGTGCTCAAGCTATTTCTTGCATACACAGCTATATTGCTTTCAGGGTTAGTGTGGGTCCAGAAACAGCGTTAACTGCTTTAGTGAGATTCTGTGCAGAAAATGACGCTCTGTCAGAAACCAATTAATTTTGTCAATAGCCAATCCAACTGAGTATCACGTTCTTGGAAAAAGCAACATGCTGAAGATGCACCTCAGTTGTTCAACATGACAACAAATTGATCTACCACATCCTATCTAAGATAGCAGCCACTGTCTCAATCCCACAGTCCCCAGCGTGGGAGGTTTATTATTTTGGGCACAGTATCAGACAGCCTAGCTCCACGCATTCAAAACACATCGCACGAAAGTTACAAAGTCGTCCTGGTATCAGGAAAGCAAGGTGCTGGCACACCCTGCATGCAGTATGCTGTAGTGCTTCGACAAGAGCTAACCTCACTAGGCCTGTCAAGTCTGGCCCTACCAGGAACTAATAAGTTCTGGCTGGTTCTTCGCAAAGACACGCGTATCAGTTTTATGTTCTCCCAATGCCTCTCAATGTCTGTGTTGTTTATTCTCATTAGACTGAGCAACATAGATTCAACTACAGGTTTTTTTCTTTCCTTCTGGTTTTAAATCAGAAGGTACTTTTTCAACAAGTGTTAGGAACGTTTTATATTAGAATAAATTCTGCAGAAGGATACAGTGTACATCCCCCAGTATGGCAGAAAGTACCATTTCTCAACATCATCCAATGTAACTTTGCTGAAATTCATTTTGGCAGTTTACTGGATAACAGTTTTGTGTATTCAGAGTTAATGGCCATGAATCTTCAAATCTGTTTATTTTCAACATCACATTTAAAAACCCAACAGCTTTAATAATTTTCTATTTATAATGTACTCACCTTCTAACTGCAACTGATTTTGAGGTACAGTTGCTTGTTATTAAAGGTATGAGTCGTGGCACATGGGTATGCTGAAGGGGGGAAAAAAAAAAAGAGTTAATGTCAAAAGCATTCCTCAATTTGTACTGTACCAATTAAGTCAAACAGAATTAGCAACATAATAAAAATGGCATTCATTTAAAATGCTCACTGAAACTACTTGTAGAATACTGTTAAATAAGAAAATTCTGCCAGCACATGAATTGATTAAATCTATTTTTTTTCCAAAATGTCAAGCACACAGCACTTCCAATGCCATCAACAATATCATGATATGCAATATTTAGCTGTCAGAAGTCATATATGAAGGCTCAAACATGTCTCCTCAAAGGAGCCGTAAGCTGATGTTACTGTAGTTTTGGCACAGGAAAAAAAGCAATAGACATAGCAGTCTTAAAATTCAGAGTTATGGAGCAAAAAGCAAATCAATCGATCTGCAACTATGGACGTTCTTTTAGGGATCAATCAATACGATTAGTGCTACAAAGACCAAATTCCTTTTAATGCAAAATATATCAAAACAACAATAAAAGCATAGCATGTAATATAAGCAAGCTTATGTATATAATCTATATGGAAACACCTAACATCCTCATGGGAAAAGAAAACCCTTGAACTACCATTTAAAGTGGATAAGATAAACTACCTTAAATCCAAATGCAATAC
Organism: Balearica regulorum gibbericeps; assembly: GCF_011004875.1. NCBI lineage: Eukaryota > Metazoa > Chordata > Aves > Gruiformes > Gruidae > Balearica > Balearica regulorum. Next base: position 117,993,254 of record NC_046185.1, on the reverse strand, counting down.
TTTAATTCAGAATTAAAGCAGCCTTACTTCAGCTTAACTAACTGCAGACACAAAGTATTAACATTTTAATTCCAAGTAAGAGTAACATGGTTCAACAAATCCATGTTCGGTTCATTTCTTTATTCCTTTCTTGATTAAACATGTGACTTCTAAACCAGTCCCCAATATAGGGTGAAACTATAGCCTATAATAAAAACTGCTTAAAAAGTACAGTACTGGACAATTCTTAGTATCTCATGTAATATACTTTCTCCTTAGGTTATTGTTGTGGGATATAAACACAGAAATTACCAAAAAAAAGCAGAGAGATAATTATTAGTGTTCCGAGTACTGCCAACTTCAGAATTGGGAGGGAATTAATCCAAAAATCTGGAAGAGCCTTGCAATTGCATTTGTTTGTACTGATATACTTTTAAACAGGGTTTTAGGGGGTTTGTTTGTGTTTTGCATAGTTATCAAATTGAGAAGTGCCACATGATTGGCAGAAAGGGAACAATAAGCAGTATTGGGAAAGAATAAAATGTTTTTACAGATGGAGAAACCTGTATATTCCTAGTCTTTGGAGCTAGTGATATCGTAAATTTTTTTGCAAAGGAATCAAAGCCGCAGGCTTGCTTTCATTCTGCTTTAAGACTGCACATTTCATTGGTTATCTCTTTGAAACTGTAATGATACATTCTTCCTCCCAACCTACCTCGCAGCTCAATTGCCCAACCTGAATCCCACCTCCCTTTGAAAGATTTTCTGCCATCATGCCATCTCATCGTGATGCACCCTCCCCCCACTTTGGTTTGGTTTTGTTTTAATTGGCTTCCTGGTTACTAACAGTCAATGAAGACAAATCAGATTACGGTATAAGAAGAAATATGAAATCCAAGAAAGGGGTAAAGATGAGACAGAGCTTTTCAGCATCACTGGTGTAATTCAGCCTCCCTCTTTTTACATACACTCACTCTCACAGCAATTAGAACTAAAGCACCAGGATCTGAACTGGCTGTCAGTGGATTCTGGTAGGAGTTTTTGAGCAAAACGTTGACTCCAAAAGCTGTCATGGCTTCGGTCCTAAATATTCAACTGATCACACACTCCTTGACCAACTCTGATTTAATCTAAAGGACAGAAGTCCAAAGGAGAGTGGGACTGCATTTCATTTGACTCTGATATTTATTTCTTTCTTTTTCCACTGAAAGATGAATTTTCTGTCAGAACACCCTGCATAAGCCATTTATTGGTTGGGTATTTCAACACTATGGGAAGGATTTTCTCACTACTTTGCCTCCAATCTAATATGTTAAATTACAGCTAAGAGTAACAGAAGTTTAAAGAAGATTAGAGCAGCTATATCTGATGTGTAGTCTTGTCTTCAACTGAACTGAACCAATAAAGCCAATTTAATATAATCAGTGATTTTTTATTTCATGCTGCTTTGCTGGTGCTTGATTCGGCTCCTGTAAACAACAAGACAAGGTTAGTTTCTCACACGCCCGAGCTCGTCTAATATTACTAGAAATGGTATTCCTCTCTTACAACTTTAATTATCCTGTGTAAGGTGTATTTCTTCCTCCACTCTCAACTCTGCCATTAACCATCTCTCAGTACATTGTAAGAGTCTGAGGAAAAAACGCCAGTGGTTCTTAGCCTGAGTGCCGACACAAAGGTAATGCAGAAGTCTCAGAGCACATTATCAGAGGCACGCGTAGACAGAATAAGTACAGATTCCAAAACATACTGAGGATGGCAATAAAAGGCGCGAGTGATTAAACCACTTCGGTTTCCAACAACTTACAACAAATTAAAACCACGGATGAGGTCACAGTGAATAGCATTAAGTGCCTAGCATTAAGAACACTGCAGCTTTTAATGCAGAAAGTATAGGCAACCTCCCACTTCTATTTGGAACAGAAAAATATCAGTACAAGTCCCAAAAATCTAGCTAAATATCTTGCCTCAGACACCACTCAGTGGCAGATGCTTAAGGAACAGACAATAAAAAAACCAGCTAGTAGACAGCATTCCCCTATATGCTATAGCTTTAAAGAATGCATCTTAGAAACCTGTGAAACCTGAGGATTAAAATCTCTGTTGGGCTTTTCTTCCATGAACTTGTGCTTTCTGAACTGATCCACATATGTCTGGCCTCTTTAACCTTTTATCATTAACTCCACAGTTCCGATTTTTTTTTTAGTATGTATTCTTTTTGTAAAAAGAAAGTTTTGTTTTGTTGGTTTTTTTCTTTTCTTTTTTTTTAATTATTACTAGCTTCTTAAATACTAGCTTAACTTTGTCTTCTCCAAAAAGGTAGTTAAACACAGTTAGCCTTTGAAATATGCTTGTCTTTTTACAATTAACATATTACAAAAAAAAAAATCATGAAAACAGACTTGCTTTTCATACCTATTCCTCCATCTTTATGATGGTAGTGCTGTTGAGTGGTTTCAACAATAAATAATATTTGTCCAGCTGTGAGAAAAATTACTTTTCCACGAAAGAATGATTTATAATCCTGTATTTCAGAATTGTTATTCTCTCTAAGAGTCACTATCTGAACATTCCTAGGAAGTAAAGTGAGAGAGGAACACCTACCCGAATAATGAATCTAATGGCTGCACACCCAGAAGTTGCCATCACTTTGGCGCTGTTGGGAACCAGATTAAAAAGAGTAGGCACAATAGCTTCAGCGCCATGATCAAACTTGTTTCCCAGAACAGTTGAAAGATGGCTATTTAGGAAAAAGAAATAAAACTTATTAACAAAAAATAATTTGTTACTCTTAAAATAACAGAATTCATTGTACACTGTACAGATTTGTCTTTCCAAACAACAGAATTTCTTGATTTCATTATTTCCGAGTCCTTGCCTCATTAGAAATGCAGGATTTGTGGAACAATTTTGTTAACTTAGCAGACATGTTAAGAGGTTGAATGCTAATAACTTTATTTCATAATGAAAAACAAATACCACAATTTGAAAGGCTAAAATTCTCGTATCTGCATAAACTATCGTAGTATTTCTGCTTTTTAACACACTGAGTATAAGTTCTATAAGATTTCAGATTTATTGTTCAGGATTTTTTTCCTTTTGAATACAGGATGAGGACATTTACACAGTACTTTTACGCTACTCCTGACTTCATGTTAGGAAAGGTTAGCATTATGTTCTCAAAGCCTGAATTTCCCTGGCAAGGACAGCTGTATGCTCCAACAGGTCCCCATGATCTGTTCAATAAGGAGACCAGAACAGCAAGGGTGAACTCTGGGATGTACTTGTTCCACATGGCCACTTAAAATCAGTGGTTACATTAATGCCTTTCCAAAGGGAAAAAAAGCTATGGAAAACATGAAAGTGGGAAAGACTGCTCTGGTGTAAAAATAAAGCTTCCCCCCCCAAACCTTGAATTTAATGAGAGCTCCCAAAATGATGAGGATGGAGATCCTATTTCTGCTGAGCCACAGCTTCTGAAATTATCACACACATGGAAAGATTACCTCACCAAAACGTACAATGTTTTACTGAAGTTTTCACTTTATCTTTTTTAACCGTATCTCAGACAACAGTCAAACAGAAGGGCTCAAAACACTACAGGGCAGCTCACTTTGTTATTACAAGTAAACACAGTAAAATCCTGTGCCAATCACCCAAGCATAAGTGCCCCTAAGACTAGCCCCCAATACTACAGTAGTACTTCCAGCAGATAGTATTAACTTGCACCAAATACTCAGTGCAATAACTTGTTCTTCACATACAATCTGTCACAGGATTATCGACTACATATACCGCCTAGAAGAACTAATGCCTTTACATGTTTCTTTTTATCTATGGCTTCAGATGCTAAACTTGACTCTTTATCAGTCATAGTGTATAGCAATCCAACAAGATAATGTTTTATCAGTGTTGCAGGAAAGATTAAGTCAAGTTCATGCTAAATTCTAGCAACGTATACAAATGCACATAAACTATACTTACGCTACAGTAATGCATGCTTCTCTAACCACCTGGGATCTGAGATCCTTGGCCGACAGCTTGAAAGCACCATCCAACAACCGTAAATGCTGGAAAAATCCATCATACTGTGCAGCTCCAGCAACAAGCAATGACCGAACTTTCTTCAGCTAAAAAATTTAAGGCATTTAGTTTAGGACATTACCCATATGCACTTCAAATAATAATAATAAAAAAGTAACAACTTCATTGCAAAAAATGTACAGAGACACATCTTTAAAGCAAAGCATCATTTTGAAGTATATGGCAGTAATTTAAAAAAAATGTAAAAAAAATTCTATTACTTAAATTCTAGAGCTAAAAAGTCTCAGATCCCAGTCTACAAATATACAAATACATAATTCTGTTCACATACCTGTTTCCAAACACTAAGATGCTATAAATCTGACCAAAATATAAATGCTACATACACACAAACATTTAAATCCTGCAACTTACCGTAGTCACACGAGAGATACTAATGCTAGCAGTTTACCAGCAGAATATGTAATTTTGCATAAATGCTAACTGAAACATACCCGACAGCTTTTAGAAAAGCTTCCACTTAAATGTCAGCAAAACTGTATTTAGACCTTTTTAAAATACTTGCTCAAACTTATTTGGTATATGGAAATTCAATGTTTAAAAATTAAAATGAAAATTTGATTATCTGGGTTGTAATTACTTTAAGAAAAAAAACATTTTAAAATATCTAGCTACCTGTGCTTAATGAAATACACCCACCCAAACCTGAAACCAGATAAAAAGTTTACCGCATTAGTTCGTTGATCCCAATCATGTTTGTCATCTGAGAGAATTTCCCTGATTTTGTTCAACGTTTCTTCAAGTTCTCGACTAGAATAGATCTAAAGTGTTAAAGAAGAAAAAAATTTGTACTGTTAATATCCCAGGTTATCTGATGAAGGAAAATAGTTTGAGAAGACTGAAAATGCAATTACAATTCTGAAAATCTTGCCCCAAAAGTTCCAGAGAACTGTGTAAGAGGTATAAATGGGTGTTTTAAGGCAAATCTTTGAGGATATCACTGAGTAGTGAATATTCATTAAAAGAAAAGCTGAAGAATCAACATTTTGCTCAAGATTTCACCTTTGCAATGAACTAATCGTATACAGAATTACATTTACTCCATTTAAAAAAAAAATTCAAAACGAGCAGAGGTTTTAGATAACCTGTTGCAATACTATTGCAATTCAATTTCATTTTCATACCCACTATTACAATGATACTCAACCAACAGATTTTAACCTGATGCAACTCTTTTGGGGCAGTGACTCTCTTCCGTGTTACAAGAGTGTATTACTACTCCAAGCCTAGCATTTATTAACTTATGCAGTCAGTAAGTAAGTGTAAGGGGCAGCCTCCAGTCAGAGTTCTCTATTATCTACACAGTAACTGCAGCAAAATTGAAGCCTGACCAATACATGGTAATTGGTAATACATGAATTAATGCATTTATTGACAACTGTACACACACAACTGTGGATTTCTAAAGAAGAAAATAAAAAAAGTAGTCATGAAAATATATTATTAACATCAGAAAAAAACTGACTTCCCCTCTATTCTCCTAAACATAAGCCACAGGACACACTTTTCTGCTTCCACTGAATATGCAGAATTTAGGGGTTTTGTCCCCCAGATAGAGAACCAGTTGAAGAGGTTAGTAATTCGCTTCATATCCAGAAACTTGACCTGGCCAGAATTTTTTTCTAAAATATATTTTCAGCTAAAGATTTCCAATTTTTTGGATCAAAAGTTGTTTACATAAACACACTGGGCTAAACTGAGTTTCCCATACACAGGCATCTGGTGCTACGTGAGACACATTCAAGACATCCACATAGGGCTGGCAGATACGATTCAGGACTTCAAGGAAACTCATATCCTTCCAGGGTGAAAGCTGAAGGCCAGCATGGTAACTTACATAGCACCTAAATAGTAGTGCCTGATGCTCCCTCATTGTTTATTTCAGTCCAAGATATTTTTTTTTTTTTTTATGTGCAAGAGCACAGAGCGTGTAGAGGAAACAAGGATCAATGGTTAGCATATCTTGCTTTGCATGAATTGCTGAAAAGCTTTGACACTGGTCTCTTGACCACACTGTTCTGCATGTATATATGCATCTTTTATTTTACTGTAAAAAGACTTAGGAACGTCCTTCTGTTCTACAGTTAAGCTGAACGCGTATTTTCTACAAAGTATCTTATTTTCCTAGGCACCTTGAAATTATCACAAGAGTCATTCCAAATACAGTCTACTGTTCCAATTTCCTGAGCACGTCAAATGAATTTAACTTACAGTAGACATGGGACCCTGACTCTACTGACATTTACTTTTGTCCAGTCCTTTAATAGAACATGGTTATGGAGATGTCTGTTTCATAGTGGAATATTGAGGAAGTGGAAGACATCCATGCTCTAAAACACCTGCATATCTGGTTTGTAGGATAAACAGGGTAGGAATCACTTCAGAAACAGATGAATTAGTACACCCAGACGAGCTTCACTGTCATGTAAAAAACAATTTCTGAATATGCTTTACGAACAAAATTGAAATTTTTATTACCACACAGGTGTGTAAGCTTTTCCAGGGTACTCTGTGGAAGCACCTTTGCAGTTCTGTCCAGGGGACACAACTGCATCCATAAAAAACCAAAAAGCTATTCCTCACAATTACTACTTTCTTCTTCATTAGAAGTCAATAAACATCTGATACATAACTTGTTTAAGAGCAGCAAATGATTTAATGAACACAGCAGATCCAAATGTTAACAGACTTTCTACTCCACTGCCCACAAAATCAAACATGAGTTTTGTATCACCGTTTAACCCACCTGTGTATACTGGTAGCATATAATACTTGTTACACAACACTAATTTATTTTAACACTAATTCTATAGTTACCACGCTATTAAGAATAAATATTATGTGTGTCCTGGTAAGCATTTTTATCAAATTAAATTTCCATTACCAAAGAAAATTCTTATTTTCCTTTTAAAAGTGGAAGGGACTAGTCACTGCTTAACTAGACATGCAATTTCACATTACGGTGACCCTAATGCCATTAGAATTCATGACACGATTCAACCTCCTCAGGCTCCTTTACCATCACCCACTTTGCTCTGTCTCCTTCCCAATTCAGGTTTTTAACACATAAAAAGCTAACCCTGCAAGAGGAAAGGCAAAAATTTTTCTGCCAGCTCAGCAGCCTATGCCAACTTATCACAAAGAAATGCAACAAGAAGTGAAGTAGGATCACGCCTTTTGGTGGGAGCTAACTGAGATCTGTCTAGTGCACACTTGAAACTTAGTCTGAGGTTATGGTCAAGGTACAAATACCTTTTGTAAGCTGTCTCAGAGTAGTTCCTCAAAAATAGGACATTTTTTTGTTGTTGGCCTACATGTTATCAGAGACCATGTGCTCTAGTCACTGCCACAGGATTAAAACATGCTAAGCAATAGGCAAGCACAGAAGCAACAGGTACAATGGGTTTATGCCCGCCCTACTTGCATTCCTAGGTAAAAAAAAAATTATTTTTTCTTTAATTACCTGGCACAAACAGAATTGGATCTATGCAGTTTCTGCTATTCAAATTGGCATTGTAATGAAAAAATTAGTAAATGGTATAATTTCATCTTGCCATGAAATTAAAACTGTAATTCCACTGAAAAATCCCAAATTGTCAAGGTTGTCCATACCTATATTAGTTTCAGAGGAATAAAAGGTAATATTTTCATAATTTCTTTTCTCTCTACCCTTGATTAATTATGCTTTTAGAAGGCTAAGATGAAATTCTGTGTTCAATGACACAATACATTTTTTTGTTCATAAGTTCCCACATCAGACTTTCCTAAAAACAATTAACAATTTGTTTTGAAACAAATTCTAGCTATTAATGGGAGTTACTCCTAGTAACCTGAACACAGAATTTTCTTCAATTTAAGCAAAAGCAAATAAACAGAGTTGTAAAATATTATGGTTGTAATCTTAAATATGAAGGCACAATCCTCTCACCACTATACTTCTCTTTTTGACACAAAGATCCATCACACTCTATCTGAAAATCACCCATCTTCTTCATAAACTGCTGTTATCCATTAGAGGGCAACACACACACACCATTAACAGTGTGCAACATCAAAGACAGAAAAATGAAAAGCTCAAACACAAATAGAGTAATAACTATACAGATGGAAAGCATTTCCAATATGGGAATTGCAAACTAGATATGAGTAAACAACATGATATTCCTAAAAACAATGACGAGCAGTCATTGGAACAGGTTACTGGAAAGACAGATCCGTCATTGGAGGCTTTTAAGAATGAGTTAAACATGCACTCACCGTAACTAACCTCGATTTACTTGATTAATCCAGATGCATTTAATCTTGATTCAGAATTGGATCCATTTTTTCATAATATAGTTCCCTTCCTTACTTTCACTGAAGGCACTACTAATACCCAAAAATGTAATGAAAACAGAAAGACATAGGAATGGGCCCAATAATGTACAAACAACTCTTCCCCATTCTGTCTAACACGTTTCCTTTGCTTTTAGAATAACCTGGCAAATTACAGGTTGTAAACATTCTTTCTTCACAGGGTCTAGTACAGAAACTTCTCTCTTCCTTAGTAATTAACATGGCCTCAGAACATGGGAACTGCCTTGTCTTGGAAAGACCAGAGATTGTCCACAACTAGAAGCATGAAGTTGGACAGCAGCAAGTCATTATTCCTAAGGATACTCCCCAAAAAAATTTGTGTGGTTTTTTTCTTGTCGTTGCCTGGCCAGCAAGTCTTTCTTACATTCTCATCCATGAAACAAATAGGTTGTTTTGAGGTCAGTTACACATTTTGCACCCTCACCCCAAAGCGGGTGAGATTAGTAAAGACAAATGGGTGTTTGTCCTCCACCTCTTGCAGTTTAGGAATGACCTACCTTCCTAGGTCACCAGCAGTCAGAAAAATCACATGCTCTCGTCAATGACATACAGTTACCCAACTTTTGTTCTTGCAATGTTATTAACCAACTTGAGTGATTAGAGAACTCTGCATGGGACTGCAAATATTAAGTCACGGAACTACAGGCAGTATGTTTTCTGTGCCGTGTAATATGTCTCTGTTCAACATAATAGGGATAAATAATATTAAGACCTCCTCTAAAGAATTCCTAACACAGTTTGGAGAGGCAAAGAAACATGAAGCTCTTGCAGCACAGGACAAAGATTTCTGCAATGTGACAGGAAGCATGGAGATAAAGCGTTCCTTCATAAAAGCAGACAGTGTTTCTGCCTACAGGAGGAGAGTAAGGGATGCCATCCAGAGGGACCTTGACAGGCTTGAGAGGTGGACCCATGCAAACCTCATGAAGTTCAACAAGGCCAAGTGCAAGGTCCTGCACACGGGTTGGCACAATCCCAAGCACAAATACAGCCTGGGTGGAGAATGGAGTGAGAGCAGCCCAGAGGAAAAGAACTTGGGGGTGTTGGCTGATGAGCTCAACATGACCTGGTAATATGCACTTTAGGTGATCTTTAAGGTCCCTTCCAACCCAAACCATTCTATGATCTAACAAATAACTACGCTATTATCTTGGGAGATAAAAATAGAACAAAAGTACGTACCAAGAAAATCATACAAAATCCTTCTGGTGTTTGGGAACTATGGACGACTGAGGTTTTGCTTGCCTTCTATACCTCAGCTGCTCAAGGAAAACTTATTCAAAATAGGTCTAGGAGGATACCAGCATGTTAAATGACTCAACTGTGTGAAAGTACCAAGTATGTGCAATTCCCACACTTAAAGAACAGAAAGTAAAAATCTTTCAACTAAGAACTCCGAATCCAACAGGTTCATCAGTATTCAAATAAGGCACTAATTTTTTTTAAGTATTGCTAGAGACGAAGACATGTATGCCAGACACACATCATTACAGTTCAGACACATTTGAAAATACAATTGTTTTTTTTAAATGATTTCCCATGAAATTGCAGTCCTAAATTTTTCAAACATTATGGAAATTTTTTATTAAAATTGAAACATATAATTATTTTCAGTAGCTCCCTGGAAAAAGATTAAGAAAAATTATAATGGATTTTAGCTGAAACACAATGTGATAATAATTAGTAGGACAATAAAGAAAAGGGGAGGGTGTGTTTTGGTAACTAATTGGAAAGAGTTTTCCATGGACACTGTAAATTCAGAAAGAAGGAAAAGTAATGATGCTTAGAGGACCGTAAAATTAAAGAAGTTTTAAAAGTAGGCTAACATATAGTATTGCAAATAGTGTATTTCTGAAAACAAACATGAGGATACACAGCACCTTACCTGTACAGTAGGAACATCTGTAAATGCCTTAATAAAATCATCCTCATCCACAGCTCCAGCTCCTCCTTCTTTAGAGGAACCTACATAAATGTAAAATACTGTTAAACATTATGTAACATGTCAAGGTTTTCAAACTGACATAAGCATCTTTCACAATACCTATTTTCAAACATTTAATATAACTTACAAAAATCCTGATCATTCACCATATGTAAAATTACAAGACCTTGAACTCTGATTTCACCGTGAATAAGAAAAAAGAAAATAATTTGAAAACAGTGTCTGGATTACACTTTCTTGCAAATACTAGTGTTACCAAGAAAGCCCTTTTTTAAAAGAAATGAGCTCAAGTTTGCTGTCAAATCAAACAAGGTCATCAGACCCAGGCTGCGCTACAAGCCTAAAACTGCATAACAAGCCTAAAACTCCAAGTACAAGGTGAAGCTTGGCAGAATCCTTAAATATCTTCAATAATTGAATCAGGTAGATATTATGACAAGACAAGTTAACCACATGGAGATAATCAGTCCAGTAGAATATTTCCTTCCTGAGAGGAAAAATAAAAAATAAAAATAAAAAATCTTTTACAGCAACTGAGCACTTGGGAACAAGGGTCTTGTCTCAACTCTTTCAGAGTGAGGCCAACAGGATAGCTGGTAGAATGTCCTCCCTTACTTGCAGAGCACAGCTGAAATGGAGGTCTCAGGCAGAGAAGACATGTATTTTACTAACAACAGAGCAAATAAAAACCCATAAGGAAAAAACAGTTAAGGCTGAGTGGTCAACCAAACCAAAAAGCTAGGACTTCTTGAAAAAACAAACTCTTGGTGACTGCACTCTTCAAAAATATTTCAGTTTACAATCCCTGATCTCCTATTCATAGTGCAGGGAATTATGTCTGTTGTGTTTGCATACTTGTGCAGTTTGGAAACATGAGGGTCCACTACCACCAAAAATTTCATAGTAAACTTACTACATCTCAACATCTCTATGCAGAACAAGATCTCTCATGTGCCTTTGTAGCTGATTAGTGTAAAAACACTGAAGTCATATCTAGCAAAATTTGGACATGGTGCCTGTGGTATGATATAGGAACATCTAACAAATTTTGACAGCCTAGGCTCAAGGATGCTGTAAAGAGACGCTGTACATAATGCATTTCTACATGTGTATCTCCAACACCATCTGTCATAATTGCCAATAGCAGCCAGACGGGAAAGAAGAAATTATAGCAGCTTATTTCTTCTCCTTCCAGACAGGAGAGGGAACAAGTCCTTCCACAAAGTGAATGAGTACCTGCCTGGCTAAGAGGAGGGAAATATGCCGTTTACACCGAGAACACACCCTTCTGCCACACAATCTTGTACAGCTCCTAAAAGGGAGGATGCCCTGGTCAGAGCAGAATTTTGTGGAAAGAAAGAATTTGGCACAGTGGCACCATGTTAAACTAGATGGTACAAACAGCCACCTGGATGCTCAATTCATAACCTCATTTGTCCCTCTCAAAATACCCTGACATTTAAGAAAGTCTCATAGTACCAAAATAACTACAATTGATATGCAGTACATACTCAGTACATACTTTCATAAATGGGAAAGAAATCTTAAAATTTTTCAAGGTTAAAACATAGTTTTCATATGGTCAAAGAACTTGTTTTTAAAAACATTTAGAATTATATAAACAGTTCATGAAAGGTTTCTGTTCTGATCAAAATTTGGTCAAAGCTAACCCATTGATTTTGTGACAACACAGTAAGCCCCTAGGAAGCTCATACTACATGTTTCTTTGCAACCTGATAAAATATTAAGGCCACAGTGATCCCATGACACTAGAGGCAACCCCCGCCCCCAGCAATTAACAGCTTATACAAGTCTTGTATTATTATTGAGTTACATAAATACCCAAATGCCATTGTTAAAGCAGGGAAAAAAGTACTTTGCATTCCCATCCATCACTTACCAATTTTCTGCCAAGGGCATACACTTAGAGAAATCAAACACTGACATTGACACATACAGGCCATGAACATAAAAACCCTAGAAAATGTTTAGATTTCAAGTACTCATATTACACTTCTGTACATTATAAAGATTGAAAGGGGAGGAAGTTGCCTTTGCTAAATAAGTAGACATTGTCATCTTTAGTCTGCCTTTTAAAATCAGACAATAGCATGGACTACAAGACAGATTTTTCTAGCACTTCAACATCATCCAATAATGCATCCTGAGGAATAAAAGAAAATCCTTTATCTAAGGAATAACTATTTATTACTTTAAAGAGAGAAAGAAGGACAGACTACTATTTAAAATCCATTTGACTAGTTCCCACACACAGCATTTCCCATCTTCCCTAGTCTCAACAACTAGTTCATTTCTACAGACCACTTCTATTTGAAATTAATAGTCCCAGAAATCGTTTTATTGCCTCTCTGCCTGGTAATAAAAAAGGTTATGTGGGGGGGTTTTGGCAGGTGACACTTCTTTAAAGTTATCTCTAAAAGCACATTCACTTCTATTTCACTAATCTTTCTCCTCCTCAACTGCATAATCACATATGCATACCAAAATAAAGTGCAAAGCAACTGTCCTCTCTTTATAGTGTATACAAGTCAAAACTCCACACTGCACGAGGAGGAAAAAATATTATTCAACCTTTCCCTTCCTGAACTCTTTGTAGGTATGTTTACCAATTCTGTTTACCAAGTCACTGCTTCTGAAGAGACTAACCAAAAAAATGACAGAACTCAATCCACTGAACTCAATCTCCATTCAGGTGAAAGTCTTTTACTATGCTAACAAGATACATAATAGTCACAAACACGTAGATGCCTTCAAAGGACTTCTCATGCTTTTGTAAAGCTTGAGTTTCCTCTCACCAGCAGAGCTTTACAAAATTCTCATTTCAGACAGCAGTGCCTACAGACTCAAAACTGACATATCTGACAGAGCACACATATTTTGATAAGCTGATTTGCTGTTGTTGTTGCTCACCTTCTCAGACCAAGCCGAGATCATAAATTTGTTAGAAGTATCTCTCTCAAGTTTTAATGCCTTCCACTGAACAGTGCATGTTCTTAACCTTACCCACAGAACACATAATCCTTTGACCAAGTACAGATAAGTTCAACCACTGCATTCCTAATAGCAAGAACACTATAAACAATTCTAAGGGGCTGTAACTCCACTGCATTTAACATCTTTAAGCGCCCAGTAGATAACTAAAATCCAGAGCCTCATTAACTGGCTTTTTTTCAAATGAGTGCAATTTACATTATCCTACCTTTGGACTCAACCCACTGAATCCAATGGGGCCTCCCTCAGCTGAGGCCCAGAAGAGAACAGCATCTCAAGGAGATCCACACAAGACATTTATCTACATTATTTGTTAGTTTTCATTCATAACCTTTACTTGTTTTTATCCTTCAAGCACTCTGATTGGACAGATGCACCCAGACCTGCAAGCCTAAGTTCCACTTCAGGAAGCTGCCGAGAATCAACCAAACATAACAAACAGACTTGATATGGAAGTAAATTACAGCAGCTGAAGCACCTTGTGAGTTTTACAGTGGATTTGTGGTTTATTTATTTTTTTTAAACTTAAGTTCAATGAGTCTCAGGACAGAGGCAAAGGAAACAAACCACTCCCTGCAGACTAGTAAGCACATCAGTAAGAACTTATGACATCTTCATAAGTTCAATTTAAGGATTTCTAACATTTTGTGAGGCCCTAGGAGTCTTTTTTTAAAGAAAGTTTTTTTCAGTCACAAGGCTTTGAGTTTAGCATTGTTAATAGCTCAACAGCAGAAAGGGTACTGGTATGCAACCAAAGAAATTACCTAGTCTTTTGTAGGATCAGTTTTCTCACCCAGGAATTAACTCCTACAGTTGAGTTCTTCCCCTCTTCCGACTGAATCATTTGAAATCTTTCCATATCATCACAATTTTGGACTGCTCACCTGCTCTACGACCTTGTTGCTTTCCGCACTAGTATCTACAAATGGGCGTGATGGGCATGACAAAACAACGGAACAACACTATATGGGAGAAGAAAGATGTCATGAGAGTGATACCGGACTGGGTTTTGTTGGGTTTTGTTTTTTTTTTAAACAAAGAACTGTTTAATCAAAGCATGCTTAACTTTAATAAAGCATACAAGCACTGGTCTAAAAATAAAAAATTGCTTAACTTATATTTGGTAGCCACTCTTTACTAGTCAAATTCATTTTTTTCTGCTTCTGTGAGTCTTTTGACTAACATTTCAGAACAAAAATCTCCCTATGAAAAAGGGAATTTCAAAACTAGTACAAAAACTTAGAAGTAACACAAACTCTAAAATGTTGTTTCACTTTTGTTCTTAAAAGCTTTTCTCAACAGACTTCCCAATAAAAAAATTGTAACTATTTTCTGATACAATGCACATCACAAATTAAGTGTTAGTAAACTTTGAAAAGGGTACTGTTATACACGCCTTTTATCCCTCAGAACTCTAATTGTACACAGTATCTTACTGAGCAACACATGATGCAGGTTACAATTTCTTTCTGAACAAAAAAAACCCCTAAAGCTATACCACATCTGAACTAATTCAAAAGTTTCATTTCTTATCTACCAGACACTGAAGCAGAAGTAAAAGATGCAGATCATTCTGGAGTCTAATAAATAAAAAATACTGTTACCTTTTTGGTTTTGTGGGATAATAAACAATCAGCTGTAAATTAGGAATTGACAGTAGCTTCAGCTCAGCATGGGCTAAGTGGACAGGATATGATCAAGTACTTACTCAGCTTTCTGCATAATAGGTTGATCGGCATCCCCACTCACTCCTACTGACCTGCCTCATTCTAGTACTAGTACAGCTAAATAGTAAATCACAACAGGGAGTGCCTAAATTGAGAATAAAATAAACTGGCCAAGAATGGTTTCAATGAGGCAGGTTCCCTGGTCTGCTTCACTGTGGGACCGTATAAACACTGTGCCAGCAGAATCCAATGGATGACTTGGGGTATGAGTTAGTGGAGATAGGGAAGGAAATTACTCCAGGCAGCATAAACAACAGTACAGCTGCTGAAAGCCTAAGCATAGGCTGAAGGGAGTAGAGCAATAGCCAAATGAAATGAACTCAGGTCAGGACAAGTGCAAAGGCAACCCACCAGAACACAGAGCCTATCTCACTAAACATGGGGTGGGGGACAGGGGGCAGGGTGCGTGTGCTGCAGAATCTAAAGAAAGTGTTGATACGAACCAGAAAGCAAATGTGTCCATACGAACTACAAATAAGTATGTTACAGAAATCAGATGATGCTTCCTATAGATTACAGCAAACAATTTTTGGAATCTCTTTCAAACACTCCTTCAAACACAATGACACAAAACCTAAGTGTGAACAAAGATCTTTAGCATGGTACTTGCACTGGACAGACCCAGTGCTCAATAACCAAATTCTGTTCTCAGTCCTAGTGGACGATGTTGCAAAGGTCATACTTAATTCTTTAATATACATTCTGCCCTTTGTTAGTCTCTGAAATTAGGATTTTTCCTGAATCTTCCGTAGCTTTCAGAAAGACTTTGCAAAATCTACTTATTTATCCTTGGGTCAGCCCTTATTACTATTTGGTAATGCTGGCAGCTTGCTTTTAAATAGGTGTCTGGTGGGGGGGAGAAGGAAGTTACCAGTGCTTCATGATCTGAATTACCACCTCTGAGAAGACAAGAGTGAATTTTAAGACAATGATTCTGATAAAGCCCTATGCATAGACTGAATTTCAGTAGCTCAGTAAGGAATCTCTATCTTTCCAGGTATCATAAGATTAGTGCCACAGTTAATGAGAGTCCAGAATAACATCTTTTCTTAAGCACTTTTCACAATTCTGCTTCTGTAAAACATGAACCAAATGTTTGGAAAAGTAGCTGAAGATTGAGAATCTCTGAAAATTCCCTTTATGTCATCTAAAGCAATTTGATATACTGTATACACACACCTTGACACATTAGCAGAATACAGGAAACACTGGTGGTCTTACCTTAATTCTATCAATGTTCTAAATGTTCTTATTTCCATGTCTGAAAGACTGATCTTTGGATTTTAATCAAAAAACTTGAATAAAAACCTCCCATAAGACAAGCAAAGAACTATTCTTCAGTTTCAAATATCTGGATAAAGTACAAAGATGTTCTTTCATCAGGTGACTAAGAGTATAGTATAGGTACCTTCAGGTTGTCTGCTTAAGTTAGAAACCATTTGAGAGCAACAAAGAATTAGCACCTGCTCCAGTAAAAAACACTTTGATCGATATTAGACAAGGTGGGTTTTTTGTAAACAAGGCAGATTTACTTTTAGATAGTTACACTGGTAAATCCTCTAGGATGTATATAATTAGACTAATTTAAATTAAATTATGTTAGCATAATAAACTTGTACCAAGTTCTCCTCACAGCATAAATTGTACCAGTCAATGCATAATTGTTGTGGTGTAACTGTTAGTGTTGCTCACTGGCTTTGCTAAACAAGTTAAGAAACAGGTCACGCTGCTAACTGCCACAGCTCTGCCAATAAAACCTGTAGGGATCTTAGTTTAGACAAAAATTTTCATCAGCAGAATTCCAGCTGCCTTGTGTCCATTTTCTAAAAAAAATTCATCTGGAAACAAATAACTCTCCATCCTCAAAAACTTCTCTGTTGTTATAAATTTGTCTATATTGCTAATGCTTTTGCAAAGCACACACCTTGCCTACCAGAGAAACCTCACAAATAAAATTTAGGAAACTACTGGGAGATTACCTTCTTCGGTTGTTCAACACATCCATCTGATGGTAGTTATTAGCTGCACAGAGGGGAGTGAGGAGGAGGAAGAGGAACAGCAGAAGGAACATGGAGTGGTCTCTTAAGCCATTGCAGTTCATGATTTAACTTAAGCTAAAATCCCTTTGACTTAAGCTGAACTGCCTTTGACAAAGACACTGGGCAGAAAGTTAGGATCAGTAAACCTATTCAGTTGTTGCAACACTAGTCACCACAGGTTTTTTTGAAATAAGTTTCAGACAACAAAACATATGTTTAAATCAGTTAAGACACAAAACCCAAATAAGCCATCTTTTTTTTTTTTTTTGGCAGAACCTTAACTGACAAAGCCTTCACATTGTTTTAAACTAGCTTAGAAGACAATTCAAGGTATAACTAAGTGACTTAGAGTAGAAAAGCCTTCACTAGAAAGCCCACTTTAAGGTAACTGACAGATGAATTCTGTCATGTTCAGCCCCAGTGACTGACATTCATTCTGAACTGACTTGTCCACCTCAGCTCCCCCAATGCCAAAAGTAATTGTCCCCAAGGCATCCAGAAAGTCATTCAAGCTGAAGCAGCTGCACAAACTGAACAAAACAGTAAAATATCTTCAAAATACCTTCTATTCCTCACTTATCTGCCTACATCAGAAACTTGGTGGATGTGGTTAGAGAACTGGAGATCCCACCTGTATCACGCCTGCTTCATTAAACATTCCTCCTACATGCCAGAGACATTGCACATGAACAGAAGTTTCCACCCAGCGAGTGTGCTGTCTCTGAGGACTGAGATGCTAAGCAGATCTCTCCATACAATTACTCACCCCAGGAAAGAACAGGAGCAGGAGGGATCAGAAGAAATTAGGGCTATGCTTACAAGGAAGAAAGTGGTGCAAGGTATTTAACTATTAGCATAGCAAATCTCAATCCTTAAGGTGTGCCACATTAGTCAGGAGCAGATGTGTACTAAATGGAAGCAGAAAATAATTCTTATTTGGACTGAAGATCACTGCACCAGCATGCATACCTTAAAATCTGGAGCTGCTCTTGAGCATGAAAATTCCTGTGGAACATGACATTCTCTGAGAAATTTAGTCAGTAGCATTTGAAGCCAATCCCTCATACTGAATGCAGAGTTTCAACAACCTTAGCCTCAATTCCTATGCAACACAGTTGCACAGGTATAAAAGGTCAATACTGCCACCTCCTATTTTCACAGGCATGCTATGGAGATCAATTCACAAGCGTTTGTGAAGCACACAGAAAATATGACAACTACACAACAAAAAAATTAATAGTGTTTTACTCAGTACGAGTTTGGATGGCATACATTAGATAAGACCAAACCCTGGGCATGGAGAAAAACAAGCAGTTCTATGAGCAGCAAGAATACAGATACCTGATTTCCTTTAGACTTATCTCACAGTTGATTAATGTCAGTTTCTACTCAATCATAAGCTCAGTCATCTTTCAAATCATGCACAACGTTCATGCTCACGCAGTCATCTTTCAAAGCATTCATGAATTTCTTTACTCAGGACTCAATTTTCACAAATATTTCAAAGAACATACATTTGAGACCCTGGTTCATTTGTCCAATTTCAATGGGTGAATTTTAAGGTTATTCTAATTTTATGAACATTAGTCTTATTTTCAGTTTTTAATATAGCTTTCTCATAACCCAATACTTACATTTTACTTTAATTTCTTCATTGTCTTATACCTGAATAGGGGAAATCACACCAATTATTTTACATTTCAGAAATTACTGAGAACAACTAGGAGCACGAACAGTTCATTTCTATCATCTATAATCTGTGCTGCAAAATGGACTGGGTTAGGAAACTGTGATGTTTTTGGAGTTGTTGTGGTGTAATAGTTTCAGAAAAATTATACTTTCTTTACTGTTGTCACTTCTCTTCAACTGTGCATTTTTTTCTGAAACCATTTAAACAGAGAGTCTATTAAGAACAATCAGAACTAACACCGCCTGTCATCACAAACAATGCCATTAGAGTTTTTTGGATATTGCAACACATTTTAATATTTTACTTCTAAAAGTTGACGAGTGCAAGACAGAAGGTCAAAATGATTTGATTTTAATGTGCAGTTGTTCTCCAATATTTTTTAGAGCATTTAATTTGTTGCAAGTAATATTTGTACCTTTGCTGAAATAAATGTGTCAAATAATAAAAATAATTTGCATCGTATGCTTCTACAGTCCATGCTTCTCTATTTGGAAGCGTATATAATTGTCCAAAGACATGGAACAGATTTTTTAAAGACACTTTTTCCCCCCCAGCCCCCCTGCCCTACAAGGAAGAATTGCACCTGCTACTTTGCAAAGCAGCTTCTTTCCCACAGCAGCAATGCTGCAGGAATGTTTTGGAAAGGTTGTTTTTGCTTACTCTGCAACGCGGCCACATTCCACAAGGACTCAAAGGTCAGCTGATTTCAGCCCACCTTCCTCCTCTCTCCTTCTGGATTCAGCCACATGAAAATATAAACAAATTGTTTCCCCTTCTTACTGCTTGAAAAATTAGTACAATGTTAACAAACTAAACAAGGGGTGGGTTGTCTACCTTATTCTCACCACTGCCTGGTACTACTATGATTACTAGTGAGACGTTTGGGACTACAACACAGGGCAGAGATGTCAAAAGAAGGTTACAGAGTGTGGTGAGCTCTTACCTTCAGACCTCTTAACTACTGCTCTTCCCATTTTATCCATTTGTAAGTTGCCTTCTAGGCTATGAGCTTTTAGAGAGAGGAGACTATCAGATACAGTGTCATGCTTATACCAACATAATAAATCCTAGAATCTAATTGAAGCTTCTAGAAATGAGTGCAAAATAAACTGAAGCAGTATGAACTATCTGCCAACTGTCCCAGGATGATGCATAGAAAAGAGTGAAACTAATGAACAGTAGTGTTATATATTTATATATTCTATGAAGGTATAAGTGTGTGTACATACATATAGATTTTTAACAATTTAGAATATTTATTTGTTTCCACTTCAGTTTCCTCCTTAAGGCTGATTTTCCAATCCACCTGCTGAGGTTAGCTGCAAAGGAAAGTATCTGTTAAAGAAATGGAAACCCCAGTGACCGGACAGGCATTTATCATGGCCAAGGAAAACCGATCACTGATCACGTGCAAGGAGACCTGAAGTGCCATTCAGGGGAGAATAACAACAAACCAAACAACTCCAGGAGGACCTGGAAAATTTGAAATCCTCATACTTCCTCAAATGCTGGCTCAGGTTAAAACAGCAGCAGCTCACGACTGCAGGATTGCAACCCAGCAATTCCACAGGCAAGGATCTCTCAGGCAGGAAGTTAATTGACATTCACCATGGGGACAAGGCGTTCTGAAAAAAATCCTCAGATTAAGACTCTGATACCCAAAGCTGATCTCAAAGGGTGCTCAGAAAGACAAAAAGGCTGATTTCAGCTGGGATCTTGCAGAAAAATCTTTGAAGTTCACAGCAGTCTGGAAGCCAAAAAGGGAAACAAGTGCCACAATGTCAGGGATGCTTTGCTGACCAAGATTATCTCAGAGCAGTTTCATGTCATACAAAGGGCCAATATAGAACAATGAAAAAGAAATCCTAGTTTATTTTACATAACAAATACAGCACTTTGGAAACCACTTAATGTGGTAGAAGAAAGACTCCTGAACTCATTTGCTGCAGAACTCAAAAGTTAAAAGAAAAACTTGGGCATTTATTACTATTGTGTTGGGTTTACATGGCAAGGTTTGGGGGGGGGGGGGGGGGGGGGGGGGGGGGGGGTAGGGGTGGCTACAGGGTGGCTTTTGTGAGAAGCTGCTAGAAGCTTCCCCTGTGTCTGATAGAGCCAATGCCAGCTGGCTCCAAGACGGACCCGCCGCTGGCCAAGGCCAAGCCAATCAGCGCCTCTGTGATAACATATTTAAGAGGGGGAAAAAAACAGTTAGAGAGTGCTTTTGCAGCTGGAGAAAGGAGTGAGAAGATGTAAGAACACTGGGAGACACCAAGGTCAGTGCAGAAGGAGGGGCAGGAGGTGCTCCAGGTGTCAGAGCAGAGATCCCCCTGCAGCCCGTGGTGAAGACCATGGTGAGGCAGGCTGTCCCCCTGCAGCCCATGGAGGGAGGGATGAGGGGGTGTAGCGATTCCACCTGCAGCCCATGGAGGACCCCACGCCGGAGCAGGTGGAGGCACCTGAAGGAGGCTGTGACCCCGTGGGAAGCCCAGGCTGGAGCAAGCTCCTGGCAGGACCTGTGGACCCGTGGAGAGAGGAGCCCATGCCAGAGCAGGTTTGCTGGCAGGACTTGTGACCCCGTGGGGGACCCATGCTGGAGCAGTTTGCTCCTGAAGGTCTGCACCCCGTGGGAGAGACCCACACTGGAGCAGTTCCTGAAGGACTGTAGCCCATGGGAGAGACTCACGTTGGAGAAGTTCATTAAGGACTGTCTCCTGTGAGAGGGACTCCCACGCTGGAGCAGGGGAACACCTCCCCCTGAGGATGAAGAAGGGGCAGAAACAAAGTGTGATGAACTGACTGTAACCCCCACTCCCCATCCCCCTGTGCTGCTGAGGGGGGGCGGAGGTTGAAGCCGGGAGGGAAGTTGAGCCCGGGAAGATGGGAGGGGTGGGGGGAGGTGTTTTAAGATTTGGTTTTATTTCTCATTCCTCTACTCTGCTTTGCTTAGTAATAAATCACATGAATTCCCTCTCTAAGTTCAGTCTGTTTTGCTCGTGACGATAATTAGTGAATGATCTCTCCCTGTCCTTATCTTGACCCACAAGCTTTTCGTTATACCTTTTCTCCCCTGTCTAGTGAACAAGGGGAGTGACAGAGCAGCTCTGGTGGGCACCTGGCCCTCAGCCAGGGTCAACCCACCAGAACTATGAAGATTTTTTTTGTGCAAGTAAACACAGAACTGTCTTCATGAGTCTGAAGACAATCCATACAGCAAGGAGTTTACCCTTTCTGAAGTCCATTCACTAATAATTTGTATTTACAGTTCCACAATTACTTAAACCCTTTTTAATTTTTTTTAAAAAGCTACAGTATGTAGTTTTAATAACGTTAACTTCACCCGGCTAAGACATCAGAAGGCAAGCATCCATTCTTCATCACCATATCTGTTTTATGCAGAACCTTTCCATTTAAACTGTCTCCTACTAAAGCCTCTAACACTTCAAAGTTTCTTCTGCTAGGAAACAGAGCCAAAAGAAGCAAATCAGTACCATTTTATTACTGTTCAACAAAGAGCTGCATTGCTATTACTGAGAAGGAAAAAAAGGAGCATTATGATGCTGATAAAACACACTATAGACAGATACAAAAGCTAAACTTCAATTTCTTAAAGTTGGGGATAGCTTCTTATAGTTAAGAATGCGTTCCTATAGTTAAGAAAAACATGTACGGTAGTGTTATAGTTCTCCCAGCCGCCTTTTGCCAGAACTGCTCACCTGGTTCACTCAAGTTTTCCAGTTACTTGATTCCTACATAAAGGAAACATTTTTAATGTTTTTTTTGAGCAATCATCATACTTTAGGAGGCTTCTTTCTAATTTTAAGAATTAAGACCATCCTAAAACTGAGAGTTATTTCAAATAATGCCAGCATCAAACCTCAAACTGGCAGTTACAGTCTTCATTGAGGGCCAGGTCCATTGAACAGAAGGCCACATCACAATATTTACGTTGGGGAAAAATGCTTTTTTTTTTACAAAAATGCTTTTTTAAATAGGAAAAAAAAAACCCTCTATGTCCTTGGGGTTTCACTTCACATTCTTCATGCTTGGCATCAACAACAATCTTACTCCAAAACATCTTTTTTAAAAGCAGTTCCAATAGTTCTGACATTTAAATTAAGAACATCCCCTTTGCTGCTTTGTCACTGGATGATTCACCCTAAAGCAACATAGATTGTTTCAAAAAGTGTTAACAACCTTATTAGTGTTAAATAGTAAGCAATGTATAACAACACTAGCAAGCCAATAGAATATAGATTTAAAAAAGCCAATGAACCATATGTAAAATACATGACGCAGTATCTTCCCCACTGAAGACAACTGCAAAAAGTAGAAAGCCCACCTTGTTTCAAATGACAACATTAAGAATAATGTTCCTGCCCTACAGAGGTTCTCATAAAACATACAACAGAAAGTTAACACAAGCTTTTGTCACAATTGGGCTTCACCAGCAATTTTTTCTTCCAAATGCCACATGGCTCTATTGAAGTACCACCATGCCTACATTTAACCCATTCTAAAGACTACTGACTTAAATTGACATTTCGGGAAAAGAGGGCCATCATCTTGCTGAGGTTTCCTACTAACATCTAGACTACACAAAGCTTCTGAGTAGTATACAAGTGAACAATTCCCTGGAAGACTTGGAACAGGAAGCTCACATTTGCAAGAGAACCTGCCAAAGCCCTATAAAAGATCTTGAACAGCACAGGGACAAGAATAGAGCTCTTTTGGCTAAGATACCCTACTTAAGTCTTTTTCTACTGTAAATTATGGTGTCACTCACAATTGAAAAGCTGCTTGCCATACTGCCAAGAAAGAGCCCATAAGTATCCATTTCTGGAAAGGCAGAACACACACGGTGCATGTTCTCAGTAAGAAGGCCTTAGAGCAAAGGGGCATTTCCAGAGGCTCTGCTACTTGAATGAAGAGCTGAAAGCAAGTATGTCACAAGTACGTAGATCAGCTATGCATTTCCTGGCAAAGGACTAACTGGGGAAAGTGTATTGACTGTGGAATAAGAAATACGCCAAACAAAGCACTGCCCCATTAAGGTGAAGACCCATCACTTCTCATTCATCACACATCTCCCAGCAGGAAAGTCAGATGAGAAACAGACTGCTGGATTTCTTAATCTCAAGGCAGTAGCCTGCTGAGGCTGCCTGCTCTGATACTTTTCTGGCAAGCTGTCTTCTACAGACTTAATCACACCTGTCAGCAGACGTACAAGTTCTACAAGCTCTCCTGTCCCTACAGCCGACAAGAAAAGATCTTGCACAGTCATTCCCAGCACAAGGAGAGAGAATTCCAGCTCGAGTAGGACGTTGCTATTGCCAATGTACATGCCAGTTTCACCTGCCTTCCTGGACAATGATTTTGCATTTCCAGTGCCACCAAAATGCCCTACAGTTTCCTACAGTAAATGGAAAGCGCCCAACACAGTGAAAAAAAAATCTCTTTTTGCATATTGGATGGGTACTTTCACTTGAATAGAGCATCTGGTCAGTGGTGGAATTATAACTGGACTGTTCAAACACCATGGTTCTCTGTGGAATAAAGCTCTCTAAACCCAGCAATTTCTCCTGTAATGACTGTGTGTTTATAGACACTTGCCCTGTTCATGTACATTTCTCTAGCAGCCATTTCTGACTACCGTCAGATGGGACAGTGGATTATATAGACCTCTTGTCTGACTTAGTATCATTGCTCATGTGAATCATGTTATGGACAACTCCTCACTTCTGGAAGAGATTATGACTTAATTGACTTAAAAAATACATTTGGCATCTGCGCTAACATTCTTTATCAGGCTAGGAGATGCAGGATTTGTAAATACTATGCAGAAGGGTAAGGCTCTCTTAGCACAGACATTTAACATTTCTATAAGCTAGCAAGCTTGTTACTAGACAGAACTAGTTTAAACACTGGTAACCTCAAAAAAAAGTATGGAGATGGAGAGAAACATTGCAAGATACAAATAGTGGGCAGCAGGAGTAAAATGAAGTCAAATACTAGCTGCTAAAAATGAAAACAGTGGTAATAGCCTTGCTGATCAATGGTAACATGGAAAATGCTAAAAAAGAAAAGATTGAGGGTCAACTCAAGAAAAGCTTGAAGGGAAAAAAAAACCCAAAGACAACTTAAACTAGGAAGCATATAGTTACATGTGAGGAAAGAAATCTGCACACCAGCAGATTAATAGACCTGTAAAAGTTTCTCTCTGGTAGACAGCAAGAGAAAAAAGTAGCAGAGGTTGAGAATAACTGAAGACTGGAAGACAAATTTCTGCCTTCTAGCTATTTGGTGAAGAATACCAGGCATAACATCTTTCTTACAAAATACTAAGGCAAAAGTTCTCCACGGTCAGGCACCTGAGCAGTCTGCACAACCACACTGTAGATGCACATACAGACAAGCATTTAAAGAACAATTTAATCACCATTATGAAGGCCAGCCAAACATTTAATCCTAAATTTTCAAAATTCTGACTACAGACATACCAACAGAATAAAAATTAAAAAAAAAAAAAAAAAAAAAGAGGGGGAACATGCACATGTGAACACTCCTGAGTATTTTCAAGAGTTGAAAGGAGATGGTATTACGCAAGGAATGACCAAAGTGGTCTTGTTTTGGTATGCTTACATTTTGTCCTTATTCCATGTATTTTTTAATGTTAATTTTTTGAAGTTTGGCAACATAGGAAAAGGAGGAAAAACAATGCAACAATTTTGGGGTTTTAATCTCCTTTACTACTGAATTTTAGACAAACTGAAAAATCAATTGAGTGGTTATTCTGTTCTTATCTCCCTTCCCCTGCTCTCCTATCTCTATGTTTTCACTGCAGAGCATGTAAAGTGAGTCTATATGTAAAAACAATTTTACATAAAAATCCATACATATTTAATAAAATATTATTGAAAGAAGCACATACTGAAAGAAACAGGAATTCCTGAGCATTCACGGTTCTGGTACTATTTATGTTAGTCTTGCATGCAAAAAATACCACACTTCAGGTTAAAGATGATACCATTATTACTTATTTGTGTAATAATAATAAATGCTAAGAGTCAATTTCAAGAGGTAACTTCCTTTAGGAAGTCTTTTAGGTGGTACTTTGATTCATACTGCTATCAGTTTTGAGTTATACTATGGCAGTGTTGATCCTGCCCTATGGGAATCTTTTCAATTTATGAGGAATTCTGAAGATCACATTAGAAATTGTCAAAACATTAGTTATAATTAAGGCAGTTTGGCAGCTGTATCTTCTTTCAGATTTTATCTTTGCTTTGCAGTTCACATAAGGGAATGTTACATCAATAGGAGCATGAAAAAATGACTTACTCTTACAAAAATTCCTTACTGAAAGAATCAATTATTCACAAAAAAGCCATACCTGAAACATGGTATATTTCCACTTAATTATATATTTTTCTGAATGTGTACATGAACCATCAAAAAAGCTGTCACTTCTTTAGCAGTAAACAGTTGCTTTTGTTACATTACCCCCGCCCTAAAAAAAAATGCGGATTTCCATGTTCAAAGACTATAATTAGTAAGCATTATCGTTATACAGCTTTGAAGTCTACCGTGCAAAAAAATCCGGGCAAGGAATTTGGCCCTTCTTTTTTGTGTTTCACAACCAATTTCACAATACTCTGACAGTTTAAAGAATAATAATAAAAGTCATCCAGGTGTAATATACACCTCTGTTGAGGTATATGGTTGATGGCTAGTCCTTTCTAGTCATACGAAACAGTGCAGACCTACAGTAAAAATTTCATCTACACAGACCTACTACAGAATTTCACACTATATTTATATATACAGTAAGCGATGTGTGGGTTCTGTCAAAGAGGCACCCATATATTCATTTTACCCACACAATTACTATCCCCAGACGTTAATTTATAACAAGAGGCCTTTATAAGCTCAATGTAGGTTCACAAAAACACAGACATGCACACACTTTTACATACGAATAATTACGTAAAAGAGACCCTTACTGTTTTCAGCTCTGCAAAAATACTGCAGTCATGAATTAAACATCACCTTCCAAAGTTCTCTGTTTTGTGCCTGCTCTGGCAAGGTTTCTGGGAACACCGATTAGAATCTGAATAGCTTTACATTACCTCCAACCTTAGGCCCACCAGCTGATCCTGGCTTTCTTGCACTGTTTGAAGGATTTCCTGGCTTTTTAGGTGCCGGAACCTTGAAGGCTGAAGCAGTTGATGATGGCCTATTTCCATCCACTGACTCTTCATCATCAAAGCTTTTGTCTAGAAAAGGATAAATTGAATAAAAATACAATTATTAGAATGGATGTATATTTATTTCCTAATCAACTATTCTGCTTCACATTTCACAGAAATTCACAAAATGTATAAATAAAACCAAATATTTATCACTTTGTCCTCTGTCTCTGACGTAGGAACAAAATGACAATGAGAAATAAACAGCATTTTGTACATGTTACGTTCTTAAAGGATATTATTTTGCCTTCATAATTAACCACTGTAAAACTGAATATAAAAATGAATCCTACACATTCACTCCCACAAAGGGAAAATATCTTTGCAGAGATTGAATATTTTTTGCCCATTTCTGAATATTTTCCCCAAAAGCAAGCCCTTAATATAATTTTTATCATTCCAGTCTACCAAATACAAATGCTTCTCCCTTTTCTTCTTTTACTCATGCATGCATTTTCTGCTACACATCCTCCCACAATGTGTCTAACCAGCACTCCCTGTCTCTTTCCTTCCACCCAGATTTTTCAACTTACAATCACAGATCCTCTTGCAGATCAGCCGCCTCATTCCTCTGATAGCTCTTCAATCCCCTCACCCTAGGACGGACCCAGCACCTCACATGGCCACACGCAGTAAATTCTCAATACTAATCAAAGATTCTATCAAAAACTGCTCGCAAACACCCTAGATCCACCACTGAGATTTGTGCCGGCATCTTTCTCTCCCTTCCCTGCACTAGGTGCCGCACAACCAATGAGCTGCAAGGTGACATCATCTTCTGGGAGCCACCACCAGAGGAAAAGGTGAAAATTCTCCATGCAAATAAATTCATTCCCACACACGGTATTTGCCACTATTCCAATCCTTCATTAAAAAAATTAGACAGGCAGACAACACTCTGGGGTTTGCACTCCTTTTTCCCATAATTTCAGGTTTGTGTATTTTTAATCAAGAAATTAATCTCTAGAAACAAAATAACATAGTCTCAATACAAAATATTCAGCCTTCCAAAAAAACCCCCAACATATTCCAACAGTAAAATGTAACAGTTTCTCAATCCACTTAGGGAAGAAGGATTCACCTACGAGCTTGAGCACGGAAAACCTATCAGCCTATGATTCCTATCATAAATAAAATGGGCGAGGCTGAGACACAGCTGCACTACAATAATGAAATACCAATTTAGCATATTACCTGCTCTAAAACCTGCCATTTAAAAAAAAAAAAATTAATTGCTGAGCTTTGTTATCTCTGGAACACTATTTACCCTTTGCTTATTCAGAACTTGCTCCCAGTGAAATGTCAACTATATTTAATAATACAGCCTCTCAAAGGAAGGCAGCTTTCATTAAAAGGGTAAAGCAAGGTTTTGTCCAACAACATTTGCAGCACCATCAAATGTTAGACTACCCCACACTTAACATGTCCAAGATCACTGCTGCTATAGCTAGTACATTTTTTTATCATTAGCAAAAAGCTGTGCGTTGTACTAACAAATCTTCACCATGAAGGAAGAAACAAAT
The DNA here is from genome assembly GCF_011004875.1 of Balearica regulorum gibbericeps. Classification (NCBI taxonomy): domain Eukaryota; kingdom Metazoa; phylum Chordata; class Aves; order Gruiformes; family Gruidae; genus Balearica; species Balearica regulorum. The sequence goes on along the minus strand of NC_046185.1, from coordinate 117,964,633 downwards.
TGCCACAAGAAACATCTGGGTGTATATTGACAATTTTCACTATTTCCTTCTCTCCTACAAATGCTGATTTTTAAGAGAATCTTGCTAAGAATAATCGTGTTTGGATACGTAAACTCTCAGAATCAGGGGAAAAAAAGCACTAGCCTCCCCCCCACCAGCCGGTGCGTTGCCATGGAAACGGCACCCCCACCCAGCATACGGGCTGAGGCAGAATACATTTTGATTCCTGCTGCTTGTACTCGCAGTATCTTCCACAGAACCAGACATCAAGATTTTTGATCAGGGAAAACCACTAATCCAAATGCCAGATTAAGTGCAATGAACTAAATACGATAATAGAAGTGTAAATAGCAATGCTTAATATCCAGGATACCTGCAATATTACAGGTAATTTTAGAATTGCACTAAGAAATACATTACAGATTTTTAAGCAGCATGAAGCACGACATTGATGCACGAACATGCTATCATAAAAACTGATTAAAAGTGAAAACGTGCTTTTCAAGTAAAAATTGGTTTTGTTGCTGCATTTTTTTTCACTTTGATAGCGAAACAGGTTAGACTTTCATGTTACTATCCAAGAGCACCACAATGCAGCATTGATATGCAAATATTGCACAAGAAGCATCTGAAAAAATAAAGTTATTTACAGCACAATTTTTAAAATAGTAAGTGAGCATTTTGCTCACTTAGGCAAAACCTCCTAATTAAAAGTAACCTAAACACCACCAAACAACAGTGTACGTTGCAAACCAATGGCTCAGATAAATTAAATTTATTCTTACCAAGCTATTCATTATGGAGTATTGAAGATGAAGAATTGGAGAAGTTACTGCTCAACCCCAAAATGCAGAAATAGAATTTCAGAAAAATGCAAATCCAAACACTCCCAGCTATTGACATGCTGTGTAAATGATAGGGCGGTATATTAAATTATAATCTTGGTAATAGTGTCAAATTACTTTGCCTAGTTAAAGAATATTTTTTTCATACATTCAAAATATTGTTAACAGTAGATCAAAAACCTAAACTATAAAATAGTTTCAGACAGTTTCTTACTCCACATAAACCACAGATTTTAAAATATTTTTTTAAAAATCCCTAATTATTTTTGAGAAACATAGAACTTAACCAGTGAGTGTCCTTAGTTGGACTTGTCATGATTTATGTCAAAATCAGTTAAAAACTGAAGTACAGTCACTAGAAGTGTTCCAAAATTACAGCGTAATACCATAAATGTAGAAAATTAACAAGTGAAAAGGATCTTTTAAAATTCTTTTTATGGTAAAGTGATAACGCACCTGAGTTTCTTTTGTTGTGGGATTTGTGTTTTTAAATAAACATGAACATTTTGTACCATCTTTTACAGAAACTGGAAGTTTTGTCCACCCTTTTGGGCCTTTATGCTTTTATTTCCCTTGGCTCTATTAAGAACATAACCCCAATTGATCTTTAGGGACGTCCCATTTTCAGAAAGATGCTTAACAGTATATGTGAAGGTCTGAAACTTGAAGTCTCTATTTATAGCAGTTGGCAAAACAAAAGCATTGTATTTGCTTCCAGTATGATCTGCTTTCCATGTGCTCTCACCCATGCACAGCAATACACTTGCTTGTATCGCTTATAAAAGCATTTCCATATACTTCAGCATACAGAAGCCCAGTTCAAGGTATAACCACTACTCCATGGGGTATAATCAAAGTGCAGTTCTGCTCAATCCAGCTGAGCCAAACTTGTTTACTACGCGCCTTCGTTTAGCCAAAGGACTGGGGCTGGAGCTCCTGACTGCCGACGCGCAGAGCGCGATGACAGTTGTAATCTCAGCATCAAACTGTGGCTGTAGTCCTAGTTTCATGCAGTCTGCAAACAAAATTAAATTTCTACAACAGAAGTCATGAAAGCCCAAGTATAATTGATATTTCAAAACAAATCTATCTGAAGGATGCAAACACGTTTCATTCTAGAATGGCTAGGTAATTTTCATTCTAGGTAATTTTAAAGGTCAAACACTTTCAGCATAGCAAATTTTACATATGCAAATATACCTGACAGCTGAGAAAGCACTATCCAAACAGCATTTTACAACAAAGTACTTAGCTACTAAAAGCAGAAATAAAAAGTCATATGAATTTCTAGCAATGTACAGAACATCTTAAATGAAAAACACGATTAATGAAAGACACTGAACTTCAGTTAAATCTCACAAGACTGCTTGTACTCTGTATCTTAATTTTAAATCACAATGGGTAAGAAGAGTTTTTCAGGTAAGCACACCCCACAGAGAAGAACTTGGAATATAGTACTGCCAAAAGGTCACTAAGAAACCTGATGAGCAGCAAATGTTCTTGCTCTGGAACAAGTTCTCTTCCAGATAAACTTCAAAGCAGAAAAAAAGAAAGGAAAACTCAAGAAAAGGCTCCTCTTATATTCAGAAAGCTAGAAACACAAGATTCACCTTCCAAGCATTAGAAGTTTTCTCTTCTAATAGACGAAAGAGATCCGTACTGCAGAGGAGAGTTCTGCAGGTACTACGCAGCAAGTGAATTGGTATCAATGAACTGCTGCGCATTTCTACAAAACGTTTCAGAAGAGTCAAAGGAATGTTTCTAGGAAAAAAATCCCAACACCAAACCAATCTGTGTGACACATCAGACCCTACAGTTTACCATATTTTCAAAACTTGAGGTTTACCAAAGTTGTTCTACGATTAAATCCACACACAGCTGTTCAGTTAGAAACACAGATCAAAACTCTGAACAATCACAAAGGTTTAAATACTAAAATTCTTAAGAAACAAACTATACAATCTGTACTAAAAATAACTAAAAGATACGTGGTAGCTTTGTGTCTTGTAGCATACTGTTGGGGACCAGATTACAAATATGGAGTATCTGTTTTTTTGAAGTATTCAGAGATATCAAAGGATAAGCATTTAAAATCAAACTTGATACTCAAAGAACATTCTAGCACTCCCAATGCTAAAAACTTCTAAACAATCTATTTACTGTGATTTGGCTATAGAGCAATAAGGGTAATTACAGATGTATCCAGGGACTGAGGAGACTCTAAAACTTTTCATATCTAGAGATAAAAATATTTTATTTTTAAAGAAAATGAAATTAAAATACATTTATTGTTACTGCAACTCAAGCCTTTACTTTAGCTGGTCTTAAGATTCATAGAATTAACGTGACATATAATATCTAATATTTTGTAAGTCACAGGCAATAAGAGAAGGAAGAAATAGAGTACGATCTACACAGCTGTAGCAATAGAAGCTCTATATTCTACTCCTGCTACTCTCAGAAGGACCCAATCAGAAGTTAACCGATCTTAAAGCAGATCCCAAGTAACACCATAGGGGAAAAAACCAAAACTGGATCCCCTGCCTTGTGACACGGCCATAAAGGCAACTCTCAGTACTGTATCAGTATTGACATCTTACATATCTAACACTACTAGGGCTGTAAATACCAACTTGCAGTATTTTACAGTAGATAGACAACAGTCAAACCAAAGAACATAGCATCTTTAATAAAACTGCTTTTAAATTTTGACTTTTGTTAAAAAATTGCCCTTCCTATAACCACTTTCCTTTCAAGTATTGCTAACAGATACTAAATGTTTTTGAACTACTGCTAACAGTTCCTCTTCCACACCACAAACTGTTTATGACGACACGATGGCAAAATCGTGCCCAAGCAAAACAATGACAAGTAGATGAACTCCTTACGTTTCCCAAGTCACTCCCACATCCTGCACCTACCAAGATGCCAACCGCCAGTCTCCCTTCAGTGATGTACAAACATAGACGGCATCAGATACTTGGAACATTCTGGGACTGGATCGTTAGCTCAATTCCAGATGAATTGGTGCAGCCTACAACTTCTGTCAAGCATGAAAATGAAGCCCCGAGCACTACAGATGCATCAGGTTACTTGATCCTTCTAATCCACACTTCAAGCCAATGCCCCACATCATTTAGTGAGCACTTTATCCCTTACACATCAGGCATGCCATACAGCCCGAATCTGTTTGTCCTGACACAAAAGACAGGATTCATTTGCCTAAGCACAGTCATCTAAAACCAGCTTAGACAGTCCTGGGTATCCTGTCTGACTGCCAGCTGACATTCCAGAAGGGCACAGATCTCTTGCGGGTCTCATGTCAAGCTTGTTTGCTCCATGTGGCTAGTGTGGATACTGCAAGGCACCTCAGTTGGCATTAGATGCCTATGTCTGGGCAGATGAATCACACCTAAGATGCTTTAGATCTACCATAAAGGCATAGGGCATTCTCCCTGTGCCACAGCAGGTAGAGGGATCTTGAACGATTAGGACACAAATTATCATTCAAAACCAAAAATCTGCTTCCCACAATGCTGAGCATGGTTCTTCAGAATACAACATAGTGACAGAAATAACGACATGATAGATTTAACTTTACTTCATGGTACCTCCTCTGTTTCTCTTTGCATTCCTGAAGGAGGCAACTGTACCTATGATTCAGTGCTGGCAAGCGTTCTCATGTTCTGTGCAACTAATTCTGATGCTCATCAGCAAATCTCAAATTCTTACCAAAACAGACTCCTTTTTCCACTGTAATCTCACTAACTGGGGGGGGGGGGGGGGGGGGGGCAGGAAGATAAAAATAACCCAAGTAGGTAAGTAATACCACTTCATTCAAAAAAAAAACAAAAACCCAATGTACTAAAACCAACTGTGAAGCCAAACATATTCTTTCACATGCTAGTTTTTCAGGCAGTTCCAGTGGACTAGAGTGTCTTTTAAAAATATCAAAAAGGCAGCAAGCATGGCGAGCACCAGTCAGTAACAGGAAGGAGGCAAAGATTTATCAGTTAAATTTATGCTGTTGCTCCAATCTCAAATTCTGAGAACGCTCCCAAACTTTGCAACAAGAGCAGAGTACAGCTCTCCTACATTCCATTGATCAGCTACAGCACAAAGAGGCTCAAGGCAGATGCGCCTTTTTTTTATTATTTTTTTTAAACAGGAATCTAAATGAATGGTGCAAAAGAGAAGCAAAAACTGGAAAAAGTAGACTAGACGTGACAGACATTTAGAAAAGAAATACTTAGGAATGGCAATGGCACTTGCCACAATAATTATCCACAATTCTTACAGGCCTATTCAAATGATACTAATTTATCCATTTCCCTCAATAATTTCATGAAGGAATATGTTCGGAAAAGATTTAATTCAGAAAAAAAATGTAACATATTCCAGCTGTACTGTCCTGACCCTAAGGAAAGCTAGTCTTACAGTTCATCTTACTATTGTTTGGCTGAAAGACACAATGTAAATACAGGTTTCAAACAAAGCTGAAACAAGCTAGAATAATTAACTGGGTTAATCTCCCTCCCAAGCAAAGCTTCATCTCCATTTCTAGTTCTGGAATACCTCCTTTAAACCAAAGTGAAAGTTATTTTCTCCTTTTTTCCTATTAGAGTTGAAAACAGTTTCTGCATATCTTGCTGTATTTTTTATCTTTTTAGCATCTGTAAAATTATTTCCACAGTTCAATTAAATTTGTTAAAAAAATATAATAATCCTTTGGTCAGTTTTAAATTCTTGCAATTGGGCTTTCCTGTTATACTCTGAGTAGCATTTGGGAAATGTAACTTACTAAAAACTGGAGATGCAGTCAATATTACTGTACTTTAGAAATCATCAATTTCACTTTAATTATAGCTTTCCTCAGGCATGTTCAACAGCCTCCTGAACCAACACCTAACAGTCTATAACCTACTAGTAACCAAAGCATAATTTTATCAGTAAAGGAAGAAGAGAAAGATAGCCAGGGTGTCTAGAATTCATGACAAGGCAACATCTAAAATAGGATTCATGACTGAAGAGCAAGATTTTTAAAAAAGTATCTACTTACTGTTACTGTACTTCAACATTTGTATTATGTTATTGCTTTGGGCCACACTGCACTATGCCCAGTGCCAAAATATTAACAAGTAATGTGTCTTCTGGGTGGGGAGAAGGAAAAAAGTGTAAGAAGGACACAGACATGATTTGCAGAGGAAATGAAAGACTGATAATTCTGACAATTTAAACGCATTATTGGTTCACACAGTAGCTGTAACACAGAAACTGATGGGAGTACTCCTGTTTTTGTGCAAAGTAAAATATGTCCACCTCAGCACAGGTGTTTCTCTCCTATGAAATTTTAGAAGTAAAGCTGAGAAGGGCAGTAACTTCTGAAGCAATCAAGATCTCTGGTAAATTAATGAGTGCTCCCATAGAAAGTCTCCCTATCCAGACAGTGATTAAAATGAAATTAGGTAGTTTACTTAAAACAGTGATAACCAAAAAAAGAAATGAAAGGCTTGAAGAGAATTTTTACTTGATGCCTGGTAAATCTGCGGACCACAAGACAGACTCATCATTTGTATCAAAAGTTATGGTTTATTTAACTGTTGTTAAACTGTTGTAGCCTGTCTGAATTCACACCTCATTTTTGGCCTAACACTTCACCATGTTGCTTAAGTTGCCCTCTAAAAAAGCTACCGCTTCAAATATATTCTTGAAGAATAAACCCACTATTCACCTTTAAAATACTCTGTAACTCAACAGCTAGTCTTTGCTCAGTAGGCCTGCTTTCATTATTAACTGCCTTCATTACCTAGGCTCCAGAACTCAGTTTACTTCTTCACAAATTCGCTTTGGTTGTGCATCAACTAACTACTCTCAATAGCACAAGTATCATCTTCAGTAAATCCAATAACCTATTTTAAAACTAATATATTTAATATGAAAACACATATTTAGAATCCACTATCCATAAATTACAATGATATAACTAGCATTATCAATGTATTTAAGTTCAGAAACGTGAGAAAAAAGGACTATTATTTTAGTATCTGTAGCTAAGTCTATCGAACACCTTGTATCCTTTGAGGTAGAAACCATTTGTGGCATTTCCAATATTTAAGTCATTCACACAGAAACAATTAAGGGGTTTAATGCTTTGATTTTTCAAACTATCAATTACATCACAGCAAAGGTAAGAAAGGCAGACTTAAGGACCATGTTCATTCACCTTTAACATATATCACCTGTATATGTGATAGCAAAGGGTCATGTTATATATATCATATAACATCAGTAAGAAGGTTTACAAACAGCTTAAATTGTGATTTACTATTAGAGGCTGACAGATTTATATCTATCATCAGAGAAATTATTTTAGAAGCAAACACTTGCATTACTTTTTAGTGTGACAAATTTCTGTGTGTTAAACTTAATTTCTATGCTGAAAATGTAAACTAGAGGCAAGGCAGATTCACAAATAAAACATAAGTCCGAGAAGCAGAAAGTATAACTCTAATATGAATGCACAGCAGATAAGATGCAGAGAGATTTATTTTTCTAAATTTACTTTAAATCCCTGTAGTTCAGGAATTAGAAAATAATATTAATCTCTGAACACACCACAGCACAGAATAAATGAAGTTGTTAGTGGTCTTTGAGCTCACTGACCAACCGGTTCTCCATCTCACATATTCAAAAGTGGAGATTAAAGAATTATGGCAAATATGTTTGGTCTCTGAGTTGGCAGTTTTAGCAGCTGCCATTTCTCCTCCTCTTTTGTGACAACATCATCAAAACCCAAAATAATACACACTGCCCACTTCCCTCAGTGTTTCTAGTTTGCAAAAATCAACTCAACACTTCAAAGAGATTTTAGACAAAAACAATCTACACAGAAATGCTCTTGACCTTTAAGTTCAATAGCAAACCTCATATTGCATAAGTTGATTGACCAAAGGACTTTTATCAGGTCAACACACAAAACAATTCATAACAATAAAAAGATATTTCGGCAAATATAAATGTACCTATCTTAACTGTTTAGATGACTAAGAAACATCATGGAGCTCCTGACATTTGATGAAAGCAAAAGTATCTAATTTGAAGAAAGCAAGTTTCTTCTGCATGCTGTTAAGAGCCTTGCTATACATTTTCACACTATACACCTTCATCCCTTCCCCTCACCTTTCCTGAGGCTCCAACCATCCATAATTTTGAGGTCTTTCAAGTGCTTCTCAGTTGAAGAGAAGAATTTTCACACCAATTAAATACATGCAAAGCTATACCAGAGAAATTTTAAACCAGTAACTATTAAAATCTTGTTGCCTATACTCCATATAGCTGTGCAACTCATTTGAGTTTTAAATCACAGTTGTTACTTATAAGAATCTAGAGGCATAGACAGTTTTCAAAAGGCTCTTTCAAGATAAGCACTGCTCGCTCTTGCTGTCACTACAGAAGTGTGTTTTGATGAAGGAGTTGGGAAAGGAAAGAATGCACAAAACTCAAAACACAACTCTTTAAAAGTAAGGTTTCTTTATAAATGCAGCACACAGAGTGGAATTTGATTCAGGTGAACACTACAGCAGAACCTTCACTTCTGAAGGGATTTCAGACACCTGAAATGATCCAGTTATAGCTTACTTCCTCATCAGTATTTACTACATTAAGATTTTATTAAAAATAACATATAACAATAAGGAAAAACTTCCCATATTTAACAGATAACAAAGATGAAAATTAACCCTGTAAGGCAAATACCCAATTAGTCATGTGAAAGAGTCCTGCAACACCTGTCAAAGAAAATCCTTACTAGACTTCAAATTTCTCTTTGGGCTGTTGGGAATTCTAATGCTTATTGCAAAATGTACCTTTAAAAAAACCAACCAAACAAACCACCCAAAAACCTCATCCCATAATATTAGAAATAGTCTGGAATAATCAAAGATATTTCAAAACAAATAAGGATATCAACTGAAACATCAAAGGATTTTCTTTTTCGTGTGTAACTTTTTCTTAAATACAAACAGAACCAGCCTCCAAAGGTAACTAGCACTTTTGAATGCCAGATTAAATATACCTGGAAACCTTTTCGGTGGACTGTTGTTTCATGTTTAATGGAAACAACAACAACCACTCAAGTTCCCCACCAAATATTCCTTGACATTTTAAAAATGTCCTTTAGAAAGAGGAAGACAAAACATACTTGTAGTTATTATTCTAGAATATTAAAAAAAAAAAAAAAAAAAAAATCAAGTGAAGTGCAGTTACCACTCTAGAATCCATATTGGTTTTGAGGAAGTAACTGTTTGTCACATGTTTGCAGCTTTGTTTTTTAAGAAATGCTCTGATTTGCACACTTCTTTCTTGATTTTTTTTTTTTATTCACATCAGTGTTGAACCTTGCTGTATTCATCCCTTCTCTAAGAAGAAACTGTGTCTTTTCATATAGCCCTTGGATTGTTTACACATTCCCTCCGTCTCCCACTCAGTTCTTTCACTGTCCCACTGTCCTTTTACTGCTATTAGCAACAGTACATGTACTTTATAGACAAAACGCTACTCAGAGTCTATGTTAATCACTGGAAGCATATGACCTTACCGTGAAAAGCAGCTTTGCACTGGTTTGGTTCAGAACAGCAATCGAATTCCAACTCACAGTATCTGTCCTTCCTCTCTCAGGCACAGTGGCCGAGTAAAGCCATTTCCCAAACCAATGTGCCCACCAACTGCTAACAACGGTAGCGAAGGCATGCGGAGCAATTACAGAGCAAGAAGCCAGTGCAGGCGCAGTCAGCATGTTAAAAAAAATAGGCCCAAAGAAGAACAGAAAAGGGAACAAGAGATGCATTTCTATTCCCCAGAAGAAACTTCTGCTACTAAGTCTAACATTTTTTCCAGGAAACAGCTCTGAATGGTACAAAGCACCACAGTTACATCCTGCCAAATTTCTAGGCCAGAGTAGTAATTGCTTTATTACCATCATTCACAGAACTCTGCTGGTTTCAAAAGCCTCCTCCCTCCTACCAGAGGGAGGGAAAATCAGAAATAGACATCAGAAATGCATATGCACTACAATTTTTATTTTTTTTTAAATCAAGCTAATGTGCCATACATCATACAGCCTCTGAACCTTTAATATGTCAGATCTTTTTTTCAGTCAAAAGAAAAATATTAAAGCTGTACAGCACCCACATTTTACAGAAACTACTAATCAGATTAAAGACTTCGGAAGACAGTCTTCTACTCAGAAGAACATCAGGGAATAGAAGATAATTGCTCTTGTGCTCTAGGACCATGCTTGCATTAATGAACTATTTTGAAAGATGACAAAACCCATAATTTGATATGCATATATAGTAAGACATTAGGATAATTCCTACTCATAAACCAGTTACATGTGCTTTATCATCTGAAGTATGACAAGTGCTTGAAGTCATGAAACATCATTGCATTGTATGCCATTTAAATTAAAATCGACTAATAAAGAAGTAGATTCATCTCATTTATTATACAATTCAAAATAGCATACTTAGCATATAACAGTGCAACAAATGCGTGTACCAAATATGTCCTCTTACAAAGCTGATTATATGCTTTTAGGTAACCCTCAAATACCTTATGTCTGGTACTGCAGTATGTTCAGTACATCTTAAGAAAACCTATGTCTAATCTTCCCTTCATGGCCCCTCATAGTTTTAGGAAGATAATTCTGTCCTTACTGCAATTACCTTATTCAACTGGGAGCAAGACAGTCCCTTGCCTATGAAACAACGAAGTAGCATAGCGCAGACCGGCAACAGGGTAAGAAAGCACTGATGGAAGCCACTGAATTACAAACCCTGAGAAGAACGCACAACACAATGTGCTGCACTGCAATTCAGTTAGCAACCTCCTAAACACCCTAATCTGGTTATCAACGGATAAGGACAGAAATGCCTTATCCGCTCCAAGGAACAAGAAATCCAGAGCGAGGAACGGTTCCTGACTGGTTTTCCTCAGCAGCCTCAGAACACAACTCACAGGTCAAACACAGACCTACATTCACACAAGTATGTGAAATGCCTTTAAGACTGAGATAGTGCATGCTTTCCCACTGGCACGCATTCAGTGCGGCAGAACTAACAGTCCAACTGGTTGCTGGGCCACAAACACAGTACTGTTTTGGTTTTTTTCCCCCCTCTACATTCTTGCAACAAAAGATTGGAGAGCTTGAGACAGTTACATGGGGGCAAACAGAAAATCTGGCTCTTCCCTTTAATCTTTGCTTGAGAAATCAGATCAACAGTTAAGCACCATGTTTTATTTATGTTTTTTCTTGTGTTCAAGAAAACAAAAAAAATTCCAAAAGGTTACAATAAACCAGGGCCTTGCATTCAAGACAAAATGTTGAAATTACCATCTCTTATAGCATTTCCAAACATACTCTGTGCAATTTTGGAACATATCTAGGCTGATTAAATGAGCAAATGAAACTCAATAAATAAAAATTTCTGCTCTCTGAAGTATCTGCACACACCTTCCAGAAAATCAGCAGTCTCACAAAAAAAATTAAGTTAAACATACATACTGGCCGCAACAAAGTGACATTTTGTCAAGGAAAGACATTTCTCAAAGGCTACAGAATCACTAACCTTAAAACAGATTGTTTCTTCTATGTTGCATATATTAGGAGGATGTACACGATATTTGCAAAACAAAAGATTACGGCAAACCCTAAATTTAAATTCAGAAAAAAGATCAAGAAGTTTTCTTAACAGTAACTAAGGTTTTGTTTTCCCTAGCAGTTTCATAACACAACGTCAGAAGACTGAATTCCTTGTAAATGTGGTAAGCAGTAGTTTTAAGAGACCAACAGCTACATAATCATCCTACACACTGTTAATTGTATCTGGCATTATTGCTCAAAGCTCCTACACAGAATGTCAGCTGACTGCCTGAACAGTACTTTGTTCTTAGTGCCTTTGTTAATGACGAATTAAATTATACAGAAGAGAGCTCCACAACCACCCTCACTTTATAAACCTCGACCATTACAGAACCACAAAAATCCTATGGCTTTGCCTAGGGAATACAGTTATTTCTTAACATGGTACAACTTGCATCCTTAATCTGCAAGTTACCACAATCCATGTTTACACCATGGAGAACTGTGTTGCTTCACAGGAAGGAAACAAAAGACTAAGAAAAACATTCCTAGAAAAAAAATCTCAACAAGAAAGAGCGAGCTTACTACATGTTCAGTTCTACAAAGACCATGACTTCCGTTGGATCTTGTGGATGACAAACAAAAACATAAACATCAGAGAACTGCCCAATTTTTTTTATAAACTATACAGTCCAGCCTTAATTTCACTGCTCTGGTCACACTGATTATCTCTTTCAACCTCTAACATATCAAACAACTAAGTGAGAAACACACATTTCAGGACCCCTTAAGAAAAGGGTCTCTCTCAAGACTCTTACTACTGATGTTTTAGCAAATTCAGATAAAATATTCACCTTAATCTAAATACATGATCTTTATAAGACCATTTTCCTTAACTTATTTAAAACTATGTATATAATAATTTGTAAAAGCACAGCCCTCCTACTACATCCCTAAACTTGCTGAAAGTTCAATGAACGCTTCTCAAGTTCCTCTGAAAACAATAATGCACATATAGAAAGTTAGCGAATTATTAAGCTCAAAGAACCTGGCCATCATGCAAAACCAAGAGATGTGATAAAGACAAAACATACGTCCAGCTGTTAATCAAAACACAACAATATAGCTTGTATTGCTTTACTGACCTACTTTCCCTTGGTTTGTGTAACAATACACTGTGCAGTGAAGGAAATGTAGTAACATCCCATGTCTTTATTAAATATATATTCCTCGCCCTAGAAACAAGGCACTTCTTTTATGGCCGCACTGAATTACTGTAAATTTCTTCACAAAGCAGCGCAGATGAACATTTGCTTGTTTATAAAGCGGTATAGTGAATGCAGTCTTATCTTACAGAGCTGGCTAACACAAGTAACACTGAGACAACAGGGGTAAACGGAACGCCAACATAAAGATGCAGAGTGGAAACTGCCTGCGTTGTAAATAATTAAGATCCTGGACCATCCCAGAGATCCACGCGTGGTTAAAATTTAAACAAAAAAAAAACAAACAAAAACCAAAAACCAAAAGACGAGAGCTGCGGCGCTCAGGTACCTCCAGCTGCACGTACCGTCCGTGAGGGACGGACTCCAGCGGAAGCTAACGGCACCAGGGTAAGATGTCAGCCTGCCATACGGGAGACTTAACACACTTAATACAGCCAAACCGTGCTTTGGCAGGCGGAAGAAGAGGAGCGGAGCCCGGCGGACCGCCTTCCCCCTCACCTGAGGGCATCGCTCGGCCTCGGCGGGCCCCTCCGGCCACCGAGCACCCTGACCGACCTGCGCGCCTGGCCGGCGATACGGCACCGCTCGCCGGGCAGCCCTACAAACAACCCCCCACCCCGCATACCGCCCCTCACGGCCCCCCAGCCGCCGGACGGGGCAGCGCCGGTCCCCGGAGGCGCGGACTCACCGTCCCCCACAGCCATCATGCCGCGGCGGTGCCGCGGGAGGGCAGGCGCGGCGGGTGCCGGCTCCCTGCCGCAACAGCCGCCACCCCGCTTCAAAATAGCAGTCCCACCTCGCGCGGGAACCCCCCCCCCCCCACGCCGCGCCTCCCTCCACCGCTCTTGGCCCGTCCCCGTCCCACTGGGGACTTTTACTGCGCTCCTCCCTCTCCCCCCGCCCGCCCCTGCCGCCGCGGTCACGTGCCCCGCGGGGTTCCCCCCCCTCTCCCGCTCGCAGCCACTGCCCGGCCCTTCCGCCCCGCCGCCGGGCAGCGCCCGCCCCCGCCGTCCCGGCCCCAGCAACCGGGGAAGGGCAGGCCCACCCGTAACGTGAAATTTCACCCTGCACCGTGAAGTTGTTCCCCCCCCCCGCGGAAAACGATGCAAGAGCCTTACCGCTTTCTGCGCGGCTGCCTTCCACAAACAGATCAATCGGAAACGCAGGAAGCAGAAGGCAGCTCGGTGAAGAAAGGTGCTCTTTGGCAGCGCTAGTTTGGAAATCCCCTCAAAACTTTAAGAGAAGCAGCTTTTTAAAGCGTGCATGCAACAGATGCTGGAGAGCAGTTTGCGGTGGTATGGGAATTATAATGAAAATCTACCCAAAACCTGGACTTCTGTTTACAGTTTATTCCAAAAATCAATGTTTTAAGTGACATCCTGAAGGTAGAAAGAGTGCAGTCCAATAGAGTAATTTTTTTTTTTTTTTTTTTTAAAAAGTAGTTCAAATTTATTTCCTCTTGCTACGCATTTGCAGGAGCTGGGGCACAGTTCCCTGTAGTAGTAATTAAAAAAAAACTCATGCAAGTTCCTTAAAAACCAGTGGAAGCATTAGCCTGCTGAGGCCCTTTGCTTCCAAATGGGCTTAAACTGACCCATATGCTTCACTGGTCAGTAATTTTTCCTATTTAAAATTATAAACCAGCAAGAACAGCAGCTGAAATTTAAAATCATGTGGCTGCACTGTGACCGTACACATTGAGCAAACAAAAGAAATACATGCAGCAAAAAGAAACGTATAAAATAACCATGGCAGCTATCACCAGTTACCGTATTTCCCTGAACTACATACATTCATACTGTGCCACACTGGTAAGCTCTGGCAGAGTATGTCGTCATTGTTTCCATAGTAACTATATTTCCAAAAAGAAAACAGCAAAGGGAAATAAAAAACAAAAGCGTAATGTGGGAAAACAGAAACACACTTGTGCTATAGATTTTTATCTGCCCTTTTTCTCTTTTTAGGATAACATACACCTCGACTGCATCTTTATCACTCATAACACAGCTCCCTCACAACCACGATACTAACATCACTGTATCCTACTGTGGTGGGTTGACCCTGGCTGGGGGCCAGGTGCCCACCAGAGCCGCTCTATCATGCCACCTTATTCCTAAAAATTGGATTTCCTGCGCAGGCCCCTTCACCTTACTTTGTTTTATGGCAAAGCCAGCCTGCAGCAGGATTTGGATTAAGGTGGCATGATAGAGCGCAAAACCAACACACCTACCTGTCACATTTTGTGTTTGTAAAGCTAACGCTATGAGGCTTACCATTAAAATGGGAAAATTGCACGGGTTGAATAGAGATGTACAATTTATATGCAGCTCAAATCATTCTGTCTGCTGAACGAGGCAGAGAGCTCAATAATATTATTTTTCCTACTTTTCTTTTAATTCCCTGTCTCAAAATTTACACTACTACCCGATATAGGAGTCTGATTAAATTCTCTTAGAGAAAACAGTATTTACAAATCTCGGGCACAGAAACAAGCGCTTTTGCAGCTTTGACATTGGCTGCCAGTTCTGTTTCCATAGAAATGAACATTCATTTGCTGAAAAATGGGGAGGTGCTTTAAAGAACCTTCTCCAGTTTGCAGGAATATACATCTATTTCTGGTGGAGTGAAAGGGCAAAACTAGCAGCACACGTAAGATTTTGCTTAACAGGCAAACATCTTGATATGATTCTCTTACTATGCAACATCATCATGAATGTAAACACATCCCAAGGTTTTCATAACAGAAAATCATTCACATAATTCACACTGAAGAAATGATGCCTGGTTTTACCGTCCACATCTGAGGGCAAGGAAGGATGGGGGAAGGGAGGAAAATAATTTAAAAAGAAAGAAAGAAATCAAAGGTCAGTTGGAGAGGCGAGTTAGCAGTGTGATATTATTTAAGCCTGTAAGACATCCACATCATGCAAAAGCACTAAGACTCTTGCCCGGTCCCCTTGTTAGACACGGTGCCTTCTCGTCTGCTGGCTTTTGAAACTCCTGGCCACATCCTGCCCCAATTATTCCATCCATACATGTTTAAATATGCATTTCACCTCATCTGCCCTCCAAGAGGATCTGTCAGTCTCCAATGGTAACTCATTGCCCTCCTTCTCTTTACAGTTTTATCAGGGATCAGATTCAATAAAGGAAGATGGCAGCACCAGACTAAAGGGACTGTTCACGCCAGGCCCGCTCTAACTCAGTCACAGGGATAACAAGATATTAAATCTACCAGTGTGCATAAGACTGCAGGTACAATAGCTTTTCTTCTCCTCCCTGTATTTCTCCCACATAACTAAGCATACCAATACAATGTTTTTAAAACCTGTCATGTGTTTAATCATGTTAATACAAACATTTTTAAAAATATATTTGTTTTGATTATTTAAAATACTACGGAAAACATTCTTGTATTCAGATTGTTTAAAGCTGTGAATTTTGAGGGGTTTATTCTTTCTTTTTTTTTTGTCTTCCTCCTAAGTACATGCTGAATAAAGAGAGTGAACAACTGACATTAGTATTATTTGATAAAAGAATCCTAAATCATATCTCTGGATTCTCAGAAACTAGGTCAACACAACAAAGATTTACTACCAGAGCAGTGTCACTCAGGACTATGAAGAAGCCGACATCTTCCACAGTTGTATTAGGAAGCCCTTCCCTATCCGTCACACACTGAAGAGAACCTTCATCAGTACAGTTAACTTATTTGGGAAAGTAACTCAATCTGGCAAAAAGCCATTCCTTTTGCTGGTAAAAAGGTCCACTACAGAGCCGCGCCAGTCTAATTATATTAAAGCCTGTCGAACTTTTTTTTTTTTTACCCCCTCCCTTCCCTCTTTGAAACATAACCCTATTCCCCACTACAGTCCCAAAACCTATTCCAAAATATCCAAAGCACTAAAAAACCCTCCTCAATGCAGTAACAGATGGATTTAGACATTAAAATCTGGCCTTTATCCAGAGATGTTTGATAAAGATCCTACAAGGAAAGTTGGTAACAAGGCTACAAGGAATTCAACAGTAACTTTCAATCTACATGTGCAAGTGGTAAATACAAATTGTCCTTCAGAGAATAATGACGGATAAAGCCAAGGTAAAGCACTAACAATAGAAGACCGTCTTTTCAATAACATTAAAAAAATGTCTAGATGGATGCAACAGATAAATTAGGTTCAAGGAAAAACACTGAAACCAACGTATTAGAGGGATTCTGTCTCTACAGTACCAAACCAGAATCGTAGTAACTTTTGCATAGAAATTGCCACCTATTAGACAAAATAAATGGGTTATACCACTGTAGATCAGCATTAATATCTGCATTTTACAGATGAGAGAAAAACAGTTTAAAGAAAAATCATCAACTCTCTTTAAACAGAGGGAAAAAGCTGAGAAGTGCTATGTAAACTGGTCCAGCAATGTTATATTCATAATTTCATAGATATTTAAATTATTTCATTATTATTTATATTCCTTCATGTAACTTTCCCCATTCTCCTGACAACTAACAACAGGAAAAAATACATGTAAAATGCATCTTTGAACCTCTCAAACCTATGCAGCAGTATTAACTTTAAACACAAACATAGTGGTTTACCCTTCCACAATGAGTAAATTTACAATCTAACATAACATTTATGTAAAACATGTCCCCCTCCAACTAGCATGTTTTCTTTCAGTTTCTTTGATGCTAATCATTACAAATCTATTTTTGTATTGAGCGTTCAAGAATAGTGGTTATTTTATTTCAAAGCACAATGTGGCATGGAAACTCTTACTGCCTCAAAGACAAGAGTGTAATAACACATTCCTTTGAACCTACAGTCTCTTCTGTTTTCACACTAACCAGAAAAGGGCAAGAATATTTAAAATGGAAAGGTATATTTGAGTACATTAACAAATCATATGCATTCCTCAGAATATTTCTACTCTTGCATAGTTATACTTCTCAGATCTAACAGAGTCTCCTTTTCAGTCAGCATAGTTGCTTTGAAAGGAAAATGAACATTAGAACCCTCCCCTACAAAACAAGATCTACTGATTCCTTGCAGAAGACAGACAATGAAGCTTTCAAAAACAACTATATTAAAGCCACTGCCACAACACCTCCTTTGTTGTACTGTTATGCAACAGTTTTTTCTTAAATTATTGTTTTAAGTAAGAAATTATGGTTTTACTCACTTATACTATAAAATACGGTATCAAGAATGCAGTAGGAAGCAACAAGGATTCTCTGCACAACAGTTTTCTTTTCATGAAATACACCAAAAGTAAAGAGCTCAAACTCAGTAAAGTCTTAACTTCAAAATTTAAGTGTCTCTGAATGCTGTGATCATCTATTTCTGTAATTTAAAACTCCATGTATTAGAATCATTAGTAATCATTTTAACTGAGAAGAAATCAAACACATTCATCACTACATTACCATTTTCTTTTAGAAATATACTGCAAGAGAGGATAAAGGTCCACTTGATTTTTTTTTCCCATGCATGAATACTTTGCAGCATTCTTCTATCCTCTACTGAGCACACATGTAACTTGTTAAAGATTCACTGCTTGTTTCCATGCAGTTTCGACACCTTTTTCCATTATATTCTGAAAATACTTTCAGTAACATAGTATAAGTTTGTTTCACTGTCTCATTTTCTTAGTACTTCCATATGTTTCTAGTTACCCATCTCACATTGATAACCCTAACATTTAAATATTTATTTTGAATTAATCTAAACCTGATTATAAATATATCTTTCATACTCACCACCGATGCTACTTAAAATCATATTTCCAGAGTTTCTTACTTCATCAAATTTTGCAAAGATTGTTTGCAACCTGTAAAGAACAGCAAAAATATTTTTACATCTCTGAAATCCCCCAGCTTACTAGTATAAACAGAAATCAGTTTGTTAACACATATAAAGCAGTAACACAGAATATATAAGGGATTAAGAATATCTTGAAACAGTTCCCAAAGGACTCCTCTTAAGTTATTGAGCATCTTCACACAAATGGACAGAAAACTAAGTCAACTTAGCAAAGAACAAAACTGAGCATTGTTATTACATGATAAAAAATAATTAAAATTCTAAAGTTCACATTCAGTAATAGTATATAATGGGTTCAGCTGACTGTGATATTACCCTATTTATACTCAAGACTAAAAGGCAACAATTTGAACTATGGAATGTTCATGTGGGGAAAAAAATAGGGATTACTATTTAATTTGTTCTGAGACAATTACTAGTTTTCCTCAAAATTTTTGTTCCTTGAAATATTCTCAGTTTTGTTATGAAAATACTTTTGTAATAGTTAGCACTTCCACAGCAAAAAAAAAAAACCAACAAACTTTTTTTCTAAACTTCAGGTACACTAAACACTTCAGTTATGTTCAACACGTATCCCACTAATTTAAACCCTCACAGCAGAAAACACAGTGCAAGTTCTTAGCTACATGTAAATAGCAATAAAAAAACCCACCAAACCCATACCCAAAAAACTGTAGACTTGCAATCTAGTCCCACAAGGTAGAAACCCTATTCAAGCAAGCAAGCTGGCAAATCTTAAACAGCCATTTCTCATCACTTCTGCAGAAAACTCAGTAAGACTGGAGGAAATATCTCACAGAAAAAAATGTGACCCACAGGCTAGCAATGGGTTTGTACTGACATAATACGCTGTTCAACTGCAAAAAATTGAGAATATTTCCTTACATTTCTTCAAAGACTTTTCTGCATTTTAGACTACTCAGAATACAGTAGTATCTAACATGCATGTGAAGTTTTAGCTACGAGACTAGCAGGACTGAATCCTGACCTTAAATGCAGAGAGTTATGAACTGCAAATCTCATGATAAGTCTGCAACTCTCCAAACAGGTACAGTTCAGCTACATTACCAGTGCTAGAGACTATATTACCCAATTCCAAATTTGCTGAAAGAGTAAATACTGAAAGGCTCTGTTTACAACTCACAATCCAAACTATTTTAAGACAAACCAAGAAAAATGGGTAAGAACAGTGCTTGGGTATGAAAATACTCACAATACATAAAGGAGCAAAGTCAAGGACACACAAAGATTTAACTCTGCCATTTCCTTATGCACACACCACTTTTACTCAGTGACCTGTGTAGCGAGTCTGTGCACCCTCACTGTGCGCAGTCTAGCTTCTCTGACACACTGCATACCCCTTTCATTCACTGGTGCCTCATTTATCTAGTAACGAAGAACGTAATAAAGTCATGAAATGCAGCCAGACAACAGCATGAAAAGCCCAATCCTTTCCCCGTATTTTCCAATGTTCTAGGACTCTCACTGTGTGTTACTTTTACTTTCCAAATACTTCAAAGCAATCTGCTACAGAGCAAATTTGTCCTGTACTTAACAGGCCCACAACAAGAACTACCCAGGTTTAGCTGAGAATTCCACAAGAAGGCCTACCCTACTGCAAGCACCTAAAGAAACAAAACCAAAAAAACCCTTAATCGTGTAAGCCAATAACCCATAACACAAGCCAGCAGTTATTCCACAATGTCAATTTATCTCAAAACTATATGTAGCTCAGTAGTGGTTTGCATAATCTTCCCCTAACGTACTTGTCAGTCTTCTCTCTGGAGGAACCCATCATCCTCTCCCTTTTGCATCACTATTGCATTTACAACCATTGCAGCCACAGTAAAACATTTGAAATGGCAGCAATTCACAAGTGTCAGGCTACACTGCTTTAATATTAAACCTCCGTCTTTTAATGAAAATGTCAATTTGTAAAACAAAGGCAATTTATACCGAAACGGGGTTTTTTTGCACTGAGACTTGAAAAAGTAAAACTACTTGTATTATATTAAACGCTTCGGGAACTAGCATTTACTAATAACACATGGAATCCCATTAACGTGCTATGCGCTTTCAAACATACAAAGCGAAAAGTTCACACAAGAATCAATACACATAGTAACGCATTATGCCATCTTGCTTTCATAAAAGGAAGTTAATGCATTTGCTTCATATGTACCATGGGAAGTATTTTTACTGTTTACCAGTCACTGGTGTTGACTGACTGTTTAAACTAAAAGAGGGTAGATTTAGATTAGATGTTAGAAAGAAATTCTTTACTGTGAGGGTGGTGAGGCACTGGAACAGGTTGCCCAGAGAGGTTGTGGACGCCCCCTCCCTGGAAGTGTTCAAGGCCAGGTTGGATGAGGCTTTGGGCAACCTGGTCTAGTGGAGGGTGTCCCTGCCCGTGGCAGGGGGGGTAGAACTGGGTGATCTTTAAGGTCCCTTCCAACCCAAACCATTCCATGATTCTATGGCTGTGAGTTCCCTTCAACACTGCTAGATTCCACACTAAACACTGCATTACCAGTCCACCTAGTCAATGAGGAGGACTTAACACCACATCTGAAAGGCTGAAATTGTTATCCTCAGAGAAATTGAACATGAGAACTAGAAAGAATAACAGATTTCCTTTAAAATTTCACTTCAATTTTTATATCCTGTTAGGCTGATGTCATACATTTGGCACACATATTTTAGACAATTTGAAAGAAAAAAAAAATTTCCTGTTCTTTTGAACTTAGTTTTCAAAAACACTTTCCTGAGCGTTTTAAACAGAAGAAGAAAAATGAAATGCTTCCTACATTATAATAATACACACGGTGTCTCTCACTCTGGGCAAAATATCTGAAGTACTTACTATGAACATTAAAAAATGTGTTGGTCAGCACTGGATCCTATGTAGTCAGTGGTGCAGGCTAGAGACCACCGGAGTACTGCCACTCCTAAAGCTTTCAAAGCATGTCTTTATGACCAGAGGCACACTCTCTAGTATTTTGTCATAATTACAAAAGAAAAAAATTCCAGTAAAACACAACTGACAAAATGGTCAAACACTACTGTAGATCCAACACTCTCTTTATTACAGCTTACAGGAACTGTAACTACTATTTTCCAATGACTCTCAGAAGAATTTTCCTCCTCCCTTTCCTCCCACCCAGGTCTTCATGCTACCATCTTCTCGTATTTCTTCACACAGCCATAGGCAGCAAGGCAGTATGGGCTAAGGTCTCTAAAATTATTGCAACTACCATCAGTTTAAGAATGTTTACAGGAGTTCAGCTCCTGGCAAAAGAGAGCCTGGCCAAGAGGAATCTAAGAAAGTTTACAAGGCTGGGTGAAGACTGGTTTCACCGTCATCAGCAACGTGGAACGTTCTTTGAGAAGACCAGCATTATTACTCATTCCTTTGTCTCATATCTGCAAGCCCAAGCCTGGATATGACATGCATAATCAATCAGTGAAGTCATCAGTCAATAGAAATACTATGTCACTGGTGAATAGAAATACTATCTTCTTTCTCCAAAAAGGCACAGACAGGTCTCCTGCAACTTCACATATGGAAGGAAAAATCCTTGATGAAGAGCACATGTTCAGGACAGCAGGCCACGTCTGCATGGGCTGGATGATTGTTGCTGTCTCAGTGAATGAATATGAGGTTGTAGCACTTTAAATGGGGGCTCCTGGCAACCTGCTAAACCCTCTGCTCCGGCAAATGACAGGTCTCTATCAAAGGATTAATGTATTATGGTGATTACGTTCAATGAGAGGAATACGTACCCTTCTAAGACATGGCATGAGCTGACATGCACACACATGGAAACGCAGATGCTAGCAAAGAACATGCACTACACTTCTAGACTGAAAAGCCATTATTGATGACCATGCTCGATGGAGCTCAACTGTTTGCATGACAGGCAGAGGGGGATACCTAGAAGTTTGGACTTTGTGATGAAGAGGCAAAAAAGGACCACTGCCCTGTCAACAGCAGGAGGATGAAGAAGAAGAAAGGGGGGGGTAACTAGTCTGTTCTTCACGTCCAAAGTGAGTCTGAAGCAGGAAATGGCCCATATGAAATCTCACACTTATTTCCCCTTACTTCCCCCTTCCAAAAAAAATATCTTGCGCAGACATGTGTCCACATCTGGACACACAGATGGGCCTCATCTACAACATCTATAACTAGACAGATAAGTAGAATGTGCATACCACATAAAATGTGGTATTCAGAAATGCATACTGCAACATTTCAGGATATGAAGTTGTGACTCTAGACATAAGAACTAAACAAATAACTGATTTTATACATTTATGTTTCTCAACTAACAGTGGGAAAACGTGTCAGGTGACTTCCTGAAAGATCTTAAAAAGCTTTTAACACTCACACTAAGCAACTGCTACCCAGAGCCACATATACTATTTCTGTTCAGGGAAGATCAGCCACACAGATTCCATACTATAACAAATTCAATTTGGCCCATATAGAACAAAACCTGTTTGCTATTCTTGGCTCACAGAACAAAAAAATATACCGTCCACTCTCAGTATTCACAAATGTATTAAGACTAATACTTACAGGCCCGATACCAAAGACTGTCAAACCTCTTTGGCAGCAACTTTAACAAAAGGGAAAACATCATGCAAATTTCCAACCACTGACTTGATACTGATTTTTCTGAAAAAGGAATGTGCTTCAGGCAAAAAGCACAATATTATTCTGAGATTAAGTTGAAAAATAATAAATAGAAAGAGGAACTAACTGATTTTATTTATAAACAAACTCACAAATTAATCTCTAAAGAATAAAAATGCACTGAAGAAAACACACAGTAGTAGCAAGTAGAGTTGAACTACAAAAGTAAGATTCATCTTCTTTCATTGACTACCTAGACTCCAACAGGTCCAGTACCCTTCTCTAGAAAATGCAGTATTTTCCACAAAGGCAAACCTACTAGGTCCGGATTACAAAACCTTTTAAGCATACTATTATTAAATTACTAACTACATTTGGCTTGCTATAGACACAACATGTATATGCCATTTGCATATTTAAGGAAATTGAGCAATTTCTCAAAACAATGCTTGATTAACTTTCCTGCCTTCCTTTCAGGAGACATGAGCTCTTATTTTCAGTGCTTTAGGGCAGAGTGCATTCAAGCAGCACCACACAGACCTCTAATGCGTAATTTGTTATGCAAACTAAACAAGCCTACATTCTATCAAATCATGTGTGCACCAAATACTGAAGTAATGGGGTTTACTGCTAATATTTATGCTTCCACACAATTTTTAATGCACTGCCATACAGTGAAGGAGCTGCAGTGCAGTTCTTTAAGGCTGAACTCAACCGAAAGCAGCTGTGTCTGAACCACAGATTATCCATAATACTTAAACCCCTTAAAACCTACCCAGACACACAAATATGAACACAGATTGCCCTCAAAATAATGATGACACTCTACATCAAAGGTTTCTTCCCACAGATCATAGCTCCTGCATAACCACATGAAAATTTTAATCCATCTAAGTGAAGGGAGAACTTCTGACAGGCACTGGGGAAGAAATGTCTTAAATTAGGACTACCTCTGAAGGAACAACAGTCTGAGCTACCATAGAGCTAATCTGTCTTTCCTGAGCTTTGTCAACTGCCTTGATACTTGTGTGAAGGAGTAAGAAGAGATTACAGCAACTCTGCTTTCTGTCAGTGACGGATGGGACAGTGTCTAGTAGCCTCATGCTCAACTCCCCCCTTAATCCCAACCTAAAAACTACTGCAGAGGACACAGCACCGAGACTCAGCTCAGGCATTATTTTACACTAGCCTTGACTGTCAGGTGCAAAACTGTTAAGATTCAGTGGCAACAACCGTTTAACACGCACTGAGTAGAGCCTTGCTTCTTTATGTAAATGCAAATGCTACAACTATGCTTCCTTTCAGATCAGGGGAATTTTGTATTCAACTGATTCAGAGAGTAGAAATAACAATTTGGCACCTACTGCAACTAAATTAGAAGCTGTTGACTGCCCTGAGGATACAAAGCTCCTATAGTGTTTAATCCTATTTGGATCCCAAGATTTACTCAGTTTGTAGCACATGAAAACATGAACAGGATGAGTGCTGAACCTAAACTTACAGTCAGACCCAACATTCATAGTACGAACAAAGGCTGTTATCTGCACTCTTCTGGTCTTATTTTCTGTTCCCAAAGATGTCCAAGACCCCATCTTAATGCAAGAAGGATCTTCTCTGGTATGTTCCAATTATCTGCTACGAAACTCAATTTTTAGAATTGTAGCAATAATACAGCTTAAACTTCTGTGGTAACCATACAATCTCTTAACAGACAAAAATTGTGACGGCCATCAGATAGAAGAGAATGCGTACAACTTCCCATAGGCAGGGTAAGCTTTTGTCCAAACAGGCTGAACTCTGCCTGGAATGTGAAACAATAAATTTAACAACATTCTCCCATGTTATTTTGATACCCTACAAATCATCATTAAAAACTAGGGCTAACAGTTGTTTAGAAAGGTCTGATGAGGCACAGTACCCACTCTGATATTCTCTGTGACACCATGTAGTAGATATATTCAGCTTTATCAAAATCAAGACATGAGATGAAGACTCAGAGAAAAGTGGTATGTTAATTGATAAGGGGTTAACACAAGTATAAATAGTTTTAGTAAGGAATTTGAAACATTTTATTGTATAAACAGTGTTTCCCACTAAGTACAATTTCGAGCTCTGTCTAGCTTTCTTAAACCCTTACAAAGGTAGCAGGACAACAATGGCTACTTTTATTTCATATAAACTAATCTACACATAACAGACCAGCTTTTAAAGATCAGAATTGTTTTTCAGAAAGTACATATTTTCAAAACTTCCTTGCACCTTTTACAGGAAACATCCAGTGTCCCGTGATGGCATGTGTAACAGTTACACCAATGAACACTCCTTCTGAATAATTATTTCTCATTAAACCCCAGAATTGCAACCTCCAAACTGGGAAGTAATTATTTTGAAAAGCACCTCTAATCTAACTGTAGCCTAGGGTGGAAAGGACTGATCTGATTTAATTTGCAAGAAGCAAGGGAGGACAACTTTTCCATTATAACTATCTTCAAGAAAGTAGTAGCTTGTTAATTTGTCATACTTTCATTGCACACGCACTTGTTCTCTCTCACACATGCACAATACATGAAAAGTATTGATCTAAGTGCTTCAGTTGAGACTTTTCTACACTGGGGCTAACCAGCAACTCTAGAACACGGAACAAGATGTAGATATTCAAGTATTTTCTAATTATTTTCCCATTGCACTCAGTATATTTTTCCTTAATTTTAAAATATTTTTCTACTACTGTCCAGCTCTCAAAATCCTCTGACTTTAAGAGAAGCTAACTGGTGAATGTAAGGCTGCTTTTCATCATACACCTGTATGCCTCTTCCAAGCAGAAAAGACAACAGCAAAAGAAAGTCAGGAACACTAGCAACAACACAATGGAAGCAAAACTAACTAGAAGATAAAATAAAAATTGTCATAATTTTAAAATTAAGTTTTTAGTGAGTTTAAAGTTCTGATAAATAACAGTAATACAGAATGGGTCGGGATTACAAAATCAAACCAGCTAACTCACCTTCCAGGAGGAATTCCTCTTTTTGTAAGATCTATTCGTACTTTCTCTCCCACATGTCTGTAAACCTCTACAATGGCTACTATGGCAGCATCTCTCACCTGTGAATGCAGTTTAAATTGTTAATTTCAGGGTTACAGAAACCAAAACAAATTTGCTGACAACCATGCCAACTCATTTCACAAAACAGTTGAAACAGTGAGGATGGAAAGGAAAGGAAATACAACTGTTATTTCAAGATGGTATTTGTTCCAAGTTAGAGCATCTCCAGATGGTAAATGAAAAATCCTAGATATAACAGCTCTAGAGGGAATTTCTGGGACTGACATAAGAATAATATTCATGGAAAAAATGTGCTTTATTTAGGACTCTATCACAGTAGGCAATACTTCCGAAAGCTAGTCCCTGCACTTAGTCTTGACAGTTCATCTTGTTTTCATCTGTTTCTACATGCAGCGAGGCCCTTCTGGAAAACTAAGGACCTGACTGCCCACAAGAGTGGGCCAAAGCGATGAGTGTTTTCTTTACTTCCTTCAACAGGAATTACGCAGCATCACATAAGCACAAGAAAGGTAGTAATGCAAGACAGGGGAAGGGGAAAGAACAGTTAAAGCCAGGAGACTGAGTGCCTCTAAAAATTTTAAACCACAGTCATCACGATAAAAGCTGCCAAAAATGCATGTTTGTAAATGCCAGTATTCTCTATAAAGAATTACTGGAATGACTTTAGTATTGTTCTTTGAAACAGTCTGAACTAAACCGACAATTGGTCTATCAAGATATGAACATCTTTACTAATGATCAACAGACAAGACAAATTCTTAACAGATTTTCTCTAGAATAGATAAATGCTATGCTATACAGAAAAGACAAGGACTTTGCTGCACCCAGAAAATAAGTTTAAAGACCTATCCTGTTTCTTTTCCCATCTCCTACCAATGCTACCTTCTTCCTTAATGTATTCTTAAGCTTTTCTCTCAGACACAACTTCAGATAAATCAGAGAGATCTTATCCATTACACTTGAAGGTTTTCTGAAGTTCAGATGTCACCATTATTAACTACATCTTGATTTTCACTGCAGATGTTTTTGGTTAATTAACTGATTTTAACTACAGTTTTTGCATGTGCTCAAATGCCATTTGGGTTCCATTTAGGAAATTATTACACATGATAATGTTATATTTAGCAAATTTGGCAGACTATAACAGGTCCCATGTAGAGGCTCCTTCTGGAGACAATTCTTCCTGTCTATTTTTTTCCCCTTTTCTTTCAACATGCTTTATAAGAAACAATTAATTTCAGTAATGACTAGTTTCAACCTCTGAAGACAAAACTAAAGGGACCAGTATATCACAACACTGCTGCCTTTGCAACTTTACTTTCATCTTCCAATGGATGGACTGATTCAGAAGAAAATGGGTTTATTGTTTCTCATGCTAGAAAATAACAATCTGTTGTATACAAACAAGCCTATCAGCTTTTCTTAAACGCCTATGCTTAATCTGCTTTCATTCCTCTGTCAAAGCATAGTTATTGGAGCACCAGTAAGTAACGAAGTCCTTACCTGACTATTCGAGTCACCAAACGCTGTACACAGATGTGGTACCAACTTGCTGAGAATTAATGGTTGTGCACCGTAACTTAAAAAAAAAAAAGTTAAATATAGTTTTTAATAGAAAAACAGAAAATATTTTATGCAGAAGTGAACTCTTAGATTCGCATTGATAAAATACAAACTAACATCAATCAAGCTCCATCTCTCACTAGTCCTTTGTCTACTTTTAAATAAGACAAAAATACTATACCTTTAGCCTGTCTTTCAGAAAGCTCACAAGTTGTTTGATTTTCCCCATTTATTAATTTAATTGAATCAGACTTCCTTAACTATTAGCTTCAGAGAAAAATGACATTCAGAAGAAGGATAGAACCATTATGTCTCCATAGAAACAAAAAGCTTACATGTTTAAGGTAGCAATAAGACACAAACACACTCCTTCTCGGGATCGGTAATTCTTGTGTTTAAAACCAACAGCAAGGCGTTCCCAAATGTACTAGAAAAACAGAAATAATTGTCTTTAATCATCAGGAGCACAATACAAAGTAATTCTATCCATATTTTATAATTACATTCATCATAGTTGCAAAAAAATAACAGAAGACAGCTCCACTGGAAAAGTAAAGGCACTTCTCAGATAAAATTAAGTTCTAAAATGCACAGTATAGAACACAACACAGATTATTCCTATGGCAAAAACAATTTCTAAAAACATCCTTCAGAAATCTAGCTGAGTATTTTTATTGTTTGAGAAACAGCTCAAAACCATACAGAATTGTTACAGTTAACACAGAGAACAAACATTAATGTTACAAACTACTGACTCAAGCAGAAGTTGCTATATTCTTTTTGCTTCATATTCCGTTTCCCTGTGAAAATTTCCACTCATCCATTTTAGCTTGTCCTTATCCATACTCCTGCTGTCCACTTCTCCCCTATTTTTGCTTTAAATTCATTTCTTCATTTTTCAATTATTTCTTGCCCATTGATTCCAATTCCTTTGCTTCCATTTTTGTTCTGCTTTCATTTCTCCTTTTGTGCTGGTGCCGCTTCCTGTAGTACAATTCTCTAGCTCACTAAACCCTCATTTACCTTCTTGCGCACTCGTTTTTCATTGCCTGCCTTTAATCTTTCCCTCCTCCGTTTATCCTTTTACCTTTCCATCTCCTTGTCGTTCTCTAGCTGTATGTTACGGTGTAAAAAGTGTAAACATGAGAGCTTACGAGCCTTGGGATTCTCGGTGGTATTTCAGAACAGATGCACAGACTCAAACTGCAACTCCCGCAGCTGCAACGCTGCCATGACAGCCTGGGCCAGCCCGCAAGCATCCGCGGGGAACGTTGCCTAGTGATGGCTGCACACTGGCAATCCCACATTTTGCAGTCTGGGCACCACCCTCATTCCTACCCCTCCAGTGGTGCAATCACAACAGAGAACGATTCCGTACTAAGCTGCTAAAATGTATTAGATACAAATTCTTACAATCATATTCAGCCTTCCAGAAAAAAAAAAACCACCAAAACTCACAAACAGCTACTGATCAACAAAAGCAGACAGCGTAAAAGCAAGAAATACTGCATCCTCTTTATTAATGAGGTAGTGCACTTCATAGCAGACCTAAATTTTTCCAATTAGAGCCTTGCTTGATCATTCTGTCCCATCTGTGGCTTCTTGTTTGGTTGGTTTATACTTCATTACATTTAGAGAAAACAAACCTTAGACAAACAGGATATGGCTTGCCAAAACTGCACAGCTTAACAAAGAACAGGATTTTACAGAGAAAAAGTCCTTCCAATTAACCCACTGTCTCGAACAAACAAGGGAAAAAGGAAATCTCCTTGCTAGGTGTACGAAAATACAGGTAGAAAGGTAATTGTACAGTACTGAAACAAAGCAGACTGAAGACAAATTTAGTCTTTCACTAAATTAACTTGACTAAGAACTGAGTTCTTCTAAACAGAGAAATTCAAATGGCTGCTTAGAAATTTTAACTCTCACAACTTGGTAGCAACAGGTGGTGCCAACCTCCCTTTGTCCCATTCATGCATTTATACCACCTATATTCTTATCTTTATGCTTTCCTGCCCATAACTAGCTACATCTACTTCTCTCTCATTAAAAAAAAAAAAAAAGACAAAAAAATAAACCCGAAAAACCCAAACACATTTAAAACAAGAAAAGGGAATTGACAACAGGACAAATTAGATAGTATTCAACAACATGCTAGAACAGGCAAGATGAGTTCATCAGGAAGGAACTTACAGGTCTTATCTCTACAAAAAGGATTCCACCCAGCTCTTCCAAAGGGGGGTTTCTCTGCAGCAAATGAGCCTAAAACTCTGTATTTCAGTGTTGGAGGCCCAGGAAAGACTCCTCTGTTCTGGTCCCTGCTGTGAGGATGATTAATGCTTTTCATCCAAATTTTTAATGATACATAAGCTGTCCTGGGAGCAGACACCTGAAGCCAGGCTTCTCCCATCCTAGGGGAGCTATCAGAAGAGCCATACCTTCTCTTATTTACACATGCTGTTCCTTGGACCTCATGAACCTTGTATTTCTTCCTACACTGCAGGTAACCTTCAAAGGGAATGGAAGCTTCCTTCCAGTGTACCACCTAACAACTGTTCAGAAACTGAAAGACGGACCAGTAATCTAAAACCCTTTCATGATGAGGGCCTAGCATGAAGCTACTATCACCACATTATCAGCAATTGCTCAAATGAAGGTGTCACCAAGATGCTCTGCTGTGCATTTATCCAAATGCTATCGCTGTAGAAGCATGTGTACTTCCAGGTCTCCATGCCAGGTACTTCAGAGCATCTTGGGCACAGAAACGTGTCGTTCATAAACTACCTGCACTTAGACATGACAAAATCCTGCAATGTCTCATCAATTAATATGATCAACACATGATCTTGTAAAAACGTAAAGGTGTATCTTTGTGGATGACACTACTAGAATGACGGCTAAATCCCAGTCAGATCTGTGATCAAATCATGTGAGAAAATACCTCATGCTTGAAGGGAAATAAATGTTTCTATAGTTGCCTCACATGCTACTTGTTTTTCCTATCAGGCAAACAAAGCAATTGAGAACAATTTTCTCACTGCAGATCAAGTCCACAAAATCTTATTCCCTGCGCACATTCAAACCTGTATCTATGAATAAACAAAGCCGGGAATTAGCACGCAAAAGACCGTCTTTTTCACTCACAAAATATAAGATGTTCCCTATTAACTTCTGCACTTAAAACTCAGAAACAGATTTTCTTCAGAAATTAAAAACTCAAATAACAGTTCCTATTGACAACCAGGGTCTCCACAGTTCAAATAACATCATTGCTCAAACAATCCTACATTTTTCAGATTCACACAGCAGAAATACAAGATTTAGCACCTGGAAGCCATAGTGCTAAGAACTGTAAAAAGGTTAGCTTAACTCAAACTTCAACCTAAGATGATGAGGCAGAGGGGAACTTATCTCCGTCTCAGTTTGTCAAAGGTTCACACAGTATGTTGTCATACATCTATAAAGTCAGATTTTCTAAGTTAGAATGCACCATCTCAGCTGCGGGACTACTCCTACGTGATCAAGTACAAAGGTAATTTTAAAATAAATTCAGAGCTAAATAAACTTATTTATTCTCATTATGCAAACTCAAGCCTAGGAGGTTGCTTCAAACATGCTTTAATTAACAAAGTCCTGCCACATGACATGAAAACATCTACTCAGAATCTAGCTATGATATGCAAAAACGGCAGAATTGCACTGTGCCAGATTTTTATCTTTAGCTGAACAATGCATCAGTGTCAATCCATTAAGAATATCTTAACATTTACACCATTAACAGTCACCATAACATTGTGACATATTCAAAGTCAAGCTCATGCATAAGTCATAAGCTCACTGGAGGCCTACATTTGAATATACATTAAGTAATCATACCATAGGTGGTGCTGCTTCGTCCATCAATTTCAATATAAGATTCTGTGCTTGCTCTCGAACTTGGTCTTTGGCGTCTCCCATACGATCTATCAAAGGTGGGAGAACTGCAGCAGAGGGAACAAAATAAACAAACAAACAAAACCGATTAAACATCCAATGAAGATTTTCTAATACTTAAGGATATTTCCCTGACACAGATTTAAGATACATCTGATTCAAAAATTAAAATATTTTGATCAACTTAAAATCAGATTTTCAGTCTCAAATGTATTTCTGAGTATGGTACAAGA
This sequence comes from Balearica regulorum gibbericeps, assembly GCF_011004875.1. Taxonomy (NCBI): domain Eukaryota; kingdom Metazoa; phylum Chordata; class Aves; order Gruiformes; family Gruidae; genus Balearica; species Balearica regulorum. Next base: position 117,932,666 of record NC_046185.1, on the reverse strand, counting down.
CTAACAACAAATGAAATTGAAGAAAATAGTATCTTCCAACAGGCTAAAAAGAAAGCTTCCCATCTTAAAAACTGTATGAATTTACTTCACTTTAATCTGCGAAAAGTATGCTAGTAGCTTCTGAATGCCTGGCTTTTCTGAAAAATAATACCTAGGACTTGGGACATGAGAAAGAACTGAGATAGGAAAAATGACCATTTTCAAATCAGTGGGATTCTTCTGTTAAATTACAAAAAACTGAGAAGTTTTAAATCCTCCTATTCACAGAGTGTATTTACTGGAAACTTGGCCTTAATTCAGTAAAAGTATCAGTAAAAGTTACTATTTTAAAACAAGTGTCCTTGAATAATATTTAACTAAAATTGCATAATAGCTGATGATTTCACATCCTAAAAATCCTAACTCACTCAGAATGAAAGGACTAGGCAATTCTTTTCATTTGCTTATCCAGACAGAAGTTTCTAATTACATTTGATAAATTAATGTTACAATATTTAGGCAAGTTATCTAAATGAATGCTTAGATCAGCACAGTGCAAGACATCCAGCTATACTGGTTCCCAGTGCTCCATCTGGGGCCTACACACACATTTTGTGTGATCCTTCTTCCCCCGAAAGTGCTTTCGGTACCAGTTCTTCAAAATGGAGGGCGATGATACTGAGCGTGCCACCTTCCCTCAGGATGTACAACTGACATGGAATTGGTGGAGATGTCATCTCTCATGGGACAGCACTTTTAGTACAAGCATGCGAAACACCACCTAGAAAAAGCAGTGTCAGGTGCTAACAGTAACATTTACCTGTCAACAGCTCAACTTTCTGCATTAGCTTTTGTTTCTGATCTGATCCAGAGCTTTCTAAGAGCTCCAAGTATCAGTCACATAATCTAGGTGGAACTTATTCATCACAGACCCCCCATACACACCCAGCCCATCCTTCTGCTCCTGTGCTCTAGTTAAGCTGGGGCTAAGTTTGCAATTACCATGCCGTTTATTCCAAACTTCTAAAACTAGCATAATGTTTACCTTGAGTTCCTCGGAGACTTGCTCACACTTCAACAAAAATAGTAACAGCTAAAACCACCTTTTGCTGCATTTGGTGTTGCATCCTGAGAGTATTTTACGGTTGCTGCCTGTTCTCAGCTGCTGACTGCTATAAAATTAATTTTTCTATTCTACTCACAGAAGAAATAACTGTAGCACCCTATTTCTTGAAAGGGAGATCTGAAAGAATTTTAACAGTACTTAATGATTTTATAGTCATAACTAAACAATAGCATTGCCAGCAAAAGAAAGGGAACAGAATCAGTAACTCGGGAGGTCTCCTCAGTCCTCTGTTCCTGCATTAAAACCAGCAGTCATTTCTGTACCATGATTACTGCTGGACAAATACATTGCTGAAAGTTGAATTTCCCCTCCCGCAGTATCTGAACACTTTCTAATTGTCCTAATCCAAATATTTAATTCTATTGGCTCTGGATATTCCACTGACGTCTCTAGCTACCATTACCAAGTTTTTGCATTTTTCATCCAACTTCTCTTCCCTTTCTCCTCTGAATAATTTAATTACAGCTACCTTAATTTTACAGTTTGAAGAGAAGGGTTGGAGGTTGGTTTTGTTTGGGGTTTTTTGTTGCTGTTTTATTGGTGTGGGGTTTTTTTGTTTGGGTTGGGGTTTTTTGTTTTGTTTGGTGTGTGGTTGGTTGGTTTTTTCCATTTTGTGAACAGACAAGAAACATCCAGAACTCAAGAAGTGAATTTTGAGAGTACGCAGCTGACCTTTCCCCTACATTTGCAATCACTCATATACTTACTGATTACATTTTTCTTCCCAACAGTATTTTTCATTATTATTGTCAGCATTTCTAAACTGACCTTTTAACCTACCATACCTTACTGGTGAGGTCTGCTACATTAACCTGCCTGTTGGGCAGCTGAAGGCAACTCTTGCTTTACAGAGAAGGGAAAAAACCACGGCCACTGAGAAGCTGATCCACAGGAGGGAAACACAGCGAGCACAAGTCCTGCAGGAACACAGCTCCTTTGTGACTAATTAGCACGCTGAGTCAGTTGATGGAGCTGCAGATACCAGGGCTCTGCTCAAATCACTAAGGCAAGCACAGAAAACAGCTACTAGAAGCCGCTGAACAGGGGTGAGGTCATAGAGTTAAACTAAGCTATGACACAGCCTGCAGATTTCAGTGTGCGCAGCTACTGAACACACCAGTCTTTGTCATTCGTGGAGCTCTGACAGAGGGACAACGTGCTGGGGGGGGGCTGCTAAAGGGCCCAGATGCCTGCAGGCTTGACTGTTTTCTCAAGTTTCTGTAAGACCCCATAAAAGGCATGATATATTCTGTTTGCATAAGACAAATGAAATTAGGCTGTTGAATGCTGGCAACCACCAGCTGGTTTTCAGTTTGGTAGCTCATCTCCTCTGTCAGAACAAGCTCTGATAGGAAATTATTTGAAGTTGGTTTCCTATTGATGAAGTTTCAGAACGCTCAAGCAGAAGGGGTTCTCAACCAAACATATTTCAATTTCAATTCCTAATACCTTCCTCACTTTTTCTCCAAATGTTAGACATGTCTAGGGAAAGCTATAGGGAAAAAGAGCTAGGTTGTGTTAGCTGTTCTTGCTATGAACGAGACGGAAACACATCTCCCTATCTAAAAATTCTGACACCATTTGAGAGACTCAGGTCCATCCCAGCATCCTGTTTTGCTGATCATCCTTCTCCTTTCCATACTCCAAGCCTCCTGGCCCCTCCTTGCTCCCCTCTAGTCCTGCCCAGCCAAAATCACAGAGCACAAGAAACTTTGAGTTCTCATAAGAAACCTCACAAAGCCCAATGGGGCGACTACAGCTGAGTGTCAGAGATGACAGTGCAACACCAGCTTTTACACCAGAATAAGCCAGTGCTGTCACTAGAAAGCAGGAGCTTTCCCTACTCAGTACCCCAACCACTGTTTCCCCCTCACAGCCCATACCACCCATTGTACCACTATTTGCCTGTTTACAATGTGAACCGAGGACACACTTGGACATTCAAGATGATACGCGCATGTCGATCAAAAGCATGAGCTATGAGGTACGTTGGAACTGAGCCAACAGGAACAGCCTGGGGAGGTTTTGGTACCTTAGGAAGTATCTGCTGCATGTTTCTGCACTAAGATTTTATAAAAAATATCTTAACCTTGACCAGCTTTAGGCAGGTTAGCTGTTCCTGGTAGGACTAGAAAAGTCATAATTGCAATACAAGGGCACCCTTTCCCAAAAATTAAGTCTCTGCTTTAGGAGATTAGAGCACTACTACATCCAAAAGAATAGATGACCAGAAAATACATCACTAAGAACAATGCTTCACACACACACGTCATTTCAAATACAACTGAAAAATTATTTTGGCTGACACTTTTCCTTTCAGTTTTGTATGCTTTCTCATCAGCATTATCAAATTAGCGTCCTTTACGCTGCAGTGCAAATTGATGCATTTGGTCATTTCTGGCATCAGTTTGCAAGCTAAACAATCTCAAATAAATGTTGGAGTTAAAAGAAAGGTGACGAAGGAGAAGTAGGACCATGCATGAAGGCAGTCTTCAAAGTGGTAGTCTCTTAACAAGTTACCCAGTGAAGTATATAATTTGTCACATTCCATATGGATTCATGCACTCCTACTGTTTTATATTAACCTTATCCATCTTCTTCTGTTGCCTAGTTTAACTATTTCAAAGGGATTTTGGAAAACTTAGTCACATATGACAACTTCCTTTTATTTCTGATGATGTGCAGAGGATCTTTACACTAAACTTAGGAGACACTGATTCCTTTTACAGTTCCTGGTTTTTTTTTTGCAGAGCCAAGAAGCACTATATCCCATTCAATTTGCCTTTTCACCACATTTTAGCATATTGTCAAAGCTCCCTACCACTACCAACCACTCCTGAGTTTTTCGTTACAATTTCTACACTGTTATACCATGATTTTACAGGTGATGATTACTGAAGAAAACTTAGAAGTGTTAGTAAAAATATCCTATAGCACACATTAATTCTGCCAGATCTACCTCAAACTGACATGCTATTTACATCTGAGCTGCTATTTATGCCTTCTTCCTTTCTGATTATATAATAGTTACCTTTCTATTATATCCCTAACAGAGCTTATTATCCCATCGGTTTCTTTTCCATTGTTTGTCTTACTTCTCTTGGCTTGGTAAACCTAAATAAATTGTCATTTATCAAAATCAAGCAGTTATTTTATCACCACTAGTTGGACAGCAGATGCAAGAGTTAAGGCCAAAACCAGCCTGGAGAGTCAGAGTACAGCCTTCAGAGATTAAATATTTAATTTCCTCTACCAAGACTGAAGATGATAAACAAGTAAATCTCAGAAGTCAGTGCATAGAATGGCACTAAATGTATTTTTAAAAATCTTGACAACTTAACTGTATGACACCCTGCAGCAAAGAATGCCATAGGTAACACAAACAATTTCCTTTTGTTAAACTTTAACAAGAGTTCCTTCTGTTATGACACAAATATGGAGTTTTTCAGTTTGTAGTATCACTCACAGCTTCTTCTCTATTCCTTTTCTCTTGACCACTTACACCTGCTCTTTGTAAATGCCCATTTTATATATACCCCCTAACGCCTACCCATTTCTATCAACCAACTTTAGATAGTCTATGTCTGCTCTACGGCAGAAACTTAAAAAAAGCATTAAGCAAGAATCTTTACCACAGAAATATCAGTGTTGGCAAAAAATTCTGTTACTAAAAAGTCTAACTTCTTGTCTTAGACATTAAAAGAAAAGGCTTTGAAGACAGAAACAGATTAAACCTAGGCAGCAATATCTTCCCAGTTTCCTCAGAAACCTTGCCAGTCGGGCAACAGCATTAAACAGCTGCCATTAGAGCAGAGGGAGGGAAACAGCTGCCTCTGCAATTACAGCAGTCTCTGTTCTTCTTGGTAAGATGTGCAGGACAGAAAGGAGTCCCACAGAGACTCCTACAGGGCCAGCAATAGGGCTGGTCTGACAGACCCATGCACCAAGGATTACTTCTAAGCAAAGAATCATTAGCAGGCTCTCAGAGAGCGCCTCACTGCTCTCCTCAAGATAAAGTCCAGTCCACAGTACGTTTAATCAAAAGCCATCTCAGGCCTTCATGTGCTTCTTGTGGAGGGAGAAAATAAACACTTTTTTTTTTTTTTTTAATACGATACATCCATGAACCTATCAGGGTCTCAGTCTCAGGAATATGAGAAGACGGCCTTCAAGTTCAAAGTTTCAAATGGTGTATTAGACCAGCAAGAAAACTTTTTTTTTCTTTTCTTAGTTTTTTTACAGAACTAGTATTAAATAGAGCCAAACAGAAACCAAGGAAGGCTAGGATTTCTCTACTCTTATTTAATGGCACTGCATTTCTAGGTGTCATACAGTGAAGCATCCACAGACAGCAAGCAGATGGTACTCTAAATCACAGCCTATCACTCAAGCATGGATCACTTCAGGTAAAATTTATTCCCACTACTAATAAATTCCAGTGCTAGCCAGCCAGGACAGAAAGAGCTTTAAAAGGCTGCACAGATTTTTATTTATTTTTCTACTAAAGCTTTAGGGAATCTGTCACCAAGACAAAAAAAAAAGTTGCCGCTCACATCAGCTATGACAATTAGCTACGATCATTAACTATAGAGGGAAATGAAGAAGTTCATCTTTTTGTTAAATTTGAAAATTTTAAAGCAATTCAAAACATCTATTCCCAAGAAAAAAAATACAAATTTTGGAGTCTCCTCTAAAAGCCTTTTCTAAAAAAGAAAAGTCTGAAATATTCAGCAGTTTATTGTTTAACAAAAATCCTACAACACAGCCAACACAGCTTTTCCTGAGGTCAGGCAGCAGTAAAATGAAAAGGCAATGTCAGACAAAACATCTGACTTCTATTTAGATGCAACAAGGTATCTTTGAGACAAGACCTATCTCACATAAAAAGAAAAGCTTGCTTTACATTATCTGAGCAATTCAATTTATTGAATTATTTGATTTAATTTCAAAGCTTTCTTTACAATCTGAGGTTGGCCATACTGTAAGCAAAGACATGGGTCAGATGATCTTGAAGGTTCCTTCTAACCTAAATTATGCCAGGTTTTGTGTTTAGGTGTTCTGCAAGCATTTGTAATCTGGAATCCTACAGTAGATTGTGTCATTAGTATCAACATCTAAATGAAATTAATAAAAATAAATAATAAAAAAAATCAGTCAGTCCCTAAAACCTGAAGATCCAATATTTTTCTACATGCTATATATCCATGGTAGCTCATGCTAGAAGTTCTTGGTTTTCATGGTGTAGAGGAAAGCATTTGTTCATAAACCACTTATTAAAGAGTGGTTATTTTTTCCATACTCCACTGATTAAACTGTGCATTTAAGTCTTTTGCATCAAAAAACTTCAATCATTAAGCAGGAGAAAAAGCAAAGTTAACAACTTGGGTGTCACTTATCTAAATACAGTCTTACTCAAACAAGTATTTCCAAATTCTTGTATCAAATGCTTTTAATCCAAATTCACTCAAAAAAAAATAATTCACATTGCAAGTCCTTACAACTGCTTTAAAATAAATCAGGCAACATACTTGCATGCTTAATTATGACAAATTTGAAAAAGCAGTTAGATTATCCTGAAGAGTCTAATTTAAAAGCTCTTCCATCACTTCTAGAAGCCACCTGGGAAAGAATTTAAACACTTCAAATTGGTTTCACATCTTAGTATACAGCACTACAACTATCTTCCAAGATTATTTTTGCCCACTGGTTTCTTTTTCCAGTAATAATAATTTGAAACTGCTATTACACACAAACACACATTTACATATGTGTAAAACATATCTATATTCAGACTTATACATATATGTACATATGTAACGTGTATCTGGGGGTTTAAGTGCCAAGCATCTCTCCTTTAATTTGCAGATAACTAAAATATAGTTTGCAACATCTTGTAAGGTTGTATGTAAAAGTCAATGACTATAATTATACCATAGACTAATGGACAGTTCAATATATGTGGAAAAATGTCATAATTAATACCACATTGAAACTGAAAAAGACTCCATATACCTTTATTATATTTTTTCTTTCCCATTCCTTTGACAATAACAAGAGGGCAAAATAACATTCACTCCTTTTAGAAAGCAAAACTGCAAGTATGAGTTGAGACTTTTCCCAGAAACTCTATCATCCAGTCACATTTGCCCATAATTCTAATATTCTCTCTTTTGTTTCTGATATATTTTAATCATTAATGCCATCACCTGGGAAAAGAGATTGTCACAGGGTAATTATGTACTCTTACATAATCTCTTTTAATCACAGAACAAGCAGTAGTTTTAAATACTGAAAGATGTAACACTCAAACACTCCTTAATCTACTTTATTCTTTCTAGAAAATAGACATATAGTCTTATGAATTAACACATACCCTGATATTTATTGCTTACAAAGTATTTTCAAGCATCTTCACTGGAAGTACTAAAAAAAGAGAATCCAAATTTGTGTGTCCAAATTCCCAGAACACTGACACCAGCTGCAGAGAGCGTGCAACGCGGTTAATCGTAAAAGGGTAAGACACCTTGGCAGAAAGTTACTGGTTAGATTGTTGCCTTGGAAACCAAATTAAGCCTCTTATCGGGCGTTATACTTCAATACAAAGATCACTAACATGCTCCTCAGAATATTGAAAAGCATCTGTCCTACAACTATTGTAATGATTTTGCCCAAATCTAATTTACAGCATATACATAGGCTGTAAAGATAGGAAAAAATAATAAAGCAGTCATGTTTTCTACTTCTGAGCAAAAAGCCTGTAATGCTTATGGGGGGGAATACTCAATCACATCAGTTATTTTTCTCTGCCCTTAAAGAAATCTATCCCCACCATAACTGAGCAGGAAATTAAATGGAGGGAAAATATCTTTTGCCATGTTTTAGTTGGCTAATACGCTACTATACTTCCATCATTTACAGAGTTCTGAATCATGAATAAAACATCTCAGGGTCACCAAAATGTAACGCTCTTTATTAAGACAAAAATACATTTAAGGTTCCAGGTATTTTATGAAAAATACAGCTACAAACGTGAAACTTCACGTCAAAAATAGGATTCATTGTGTTTTAAAAAAAAGGCAGAAAACCGAGTAGGTTGGTATTTTACATATACATCTTCGCTATATTCATGGTGCAATCCTGATCTTCAGTGAGAATGCAAGTACCCACAATAACTTAGCTGCAATCAATGGAAGTGAACTATATTTTGAATATTTCAAAGTAATAATTAAATTGCCTGGAAAATTTCTATTATGCTTGTCTTTCAAAAATAATATACTCACATTTGACCAAAACAAAGTAAATGCCCACCATAAAAAAATACTACTAAGGCTTCCTGCGATGCCCTAAGAACCTTGTTACTTAGCTGAAGTATTTTACTCCCAAATTTCCCAACATTTTCAGGCTTGATACCATGATCTTTATTTACTCCTCATATCACCTGTATGAATTGCAAATTTGCAATACATGATTACCTACCTCATTACCTATGCTTAGCTATGGAAACTTCGCAGAATTTGGGGGGTGGCTTGTATCAGAAACAGTGTGGCCAGTAGGATGAGGGAAGTGATCGTCCCCATGTACTCAGTACTGGTGAGGCCGCACCTCGAGCACTGTGTTCAGTTTTGGGCCCCTCACTACAAGAAAGACATTGAGGTGCTGGAGCATGTCCAAAGAAGAGCAATGAAGCTGGTGAAGGGTCTAGGGAACAGGTCCTGTGAGGGGTGGCTGAGGGAACTGGGGTTGTCTAGCCTGGAGAAAAGGAGGCTGAGGGGAGACCTTATCCCTCTCTACAACTCCCTGAAAGAAGGTTGTAGCCAGGTGGGTGTCTGTCTCTTCTCCCAAGTAACAAGCGACAGGACAGAAGGAAATGGCCTCCAGTTGTGCCAGGGGAGGTTTAGATTGGATGTTAGGAACAATTTCTTCATTGTGAAAGGGTTGTCAAGCCTTGGAAGAGGCTGCCCAGGGGAGTAATTGAGTCACCATCCCTGGAGGTACTGAAAAGACCTGTGGATGTGATGTTTAGGGACATGGTTTAGTGGTTGGACTTAGCAGTGCTAGGTTAATGGTTGGACTAGATGATCTTAAGGGTCTTGTCCAGCCTAAGCTGATCATGCACAACAGTGACTTACATATTCAGGATAATGCACTCTACAGGTCTTGATTCTGGAGATGCTCAGAAGACCATTTTCAGTTGAAGGCACTACAACTCAGCTTTTTGAAAAAGTACTTCTGGAATACACAGCTTCAGACATTTATTGATGTTACACATGTTCAATGGTCACCCCGTGCCAGTACTTTTTTTTTTTAAATATAAATGCTACTGAGTACTGAAATGTAAATCTTTAATTTGCTCATGATCTCAAACTACTCAAATAATGGGAAAAAAATAGTATTTTCAAACTATTCTCAAATAGTTCACACTTAAAAAAACCCCAAAACCAGAAGAAATGAGAAAAGCTTTCCAACCTTTAAAGTTGCTGTAACTTTTTCTTCACACCACTAAAATATAAATCAAAACAAAGTAAAACTCTGAAGCCTAGCACTGTTTGTTGTTACAAATGGAGACTATTCAGAAATCAATATTCCGCATAGCACAATATGCTTCCAGTTCCCTTACACTGCTCCAATACAAAACTAACCTGCCAAAGAAAACCCCTCTGCAACAAAATAGATTTAAATTCTGTAGCACTCTACCGCAGTAGTTCTACAGCATCCTGAAATAGGCTTCCAATTAATTTAGTTAGTAATTGTAATAAACTATGCTTTGTATTCCTAAACTTTCAAATTTTGCTGATTTCTTAACTCTTAAATACAAAAGTAGACACATAAAGAAGAGGAAGCTTAACATTTTGACAGACAATTTGAGATAACTGGGGATGTGGGAACAAGATACAAGATAATTCACACAAATTTTGGAAAAGGAAATTATGCTAGAAACTTCTGTTTAAAATAGCCAGTGATACAACACCAGTGTTAATGCCCTAGTACCACTACCTCTTTTCAAGGACAGCAGCAAAATGAGTTGAGCAGCACAGTTTGGTCGTACTTCCCAGAACAACTGTTTCATACTCAGGCACACATAGATCCATTAATTTGAAATACATTCAAGTAAACATTTCACCCAAGAATAGCAGTTAGTACTTTTTTTTCATCCCATAAAAAGTTTAGACTACTAAAAGCTACAGTCCAGTTATCTAACAGGAGGTGGACTACGTAGTCCTCTGAGACCACAGGCTTCAGCAGACATAAGGCTGTAATTAAAGTGATCTGCCAATAAAATCTTCAATCTTTAACACAAGTTAAAGGTAACACTTATGTTCCAATGTGATTTTTAGAAGACTGTCTTGGGGAGTGGTAAGCGAGTACATAGCATGAAACTAATTACTGAAAAGATATTCCTGGAACCTTTAAAAAATCCCAATCACCAGCTAGATTGCATGACAAATGAATATTTACAAGTTAGTACAAAATTATTTAAATTCTAACAATAGCAATAAGATGCCTACCAATATGTTATAATTAACTCAGAAAGCTTTCAACATGTTCCACTTCAGCTGGGGGTTGGGGGGGAAGTGTCTTTTACTTTTTGATCTTAATAAAAAGAAAGATATATTTCACTTACCAGTTCCTATATAGGATTTAAAGCGTCCTGATAGTCTGTCGACAAAGGCAAATAAAACATCTAATCCCAGTAATGCTACCTGTCGAAACAAAAGCATTAGAAATACAAAACAGATCACTAAAGAATTCTTTAGAATATATTTTGATTAAATTAGACATATGCATGCAAGCATGTTGAAAGACTGTATCTTTACCTAAAGATAAATTAAAAGTTCCAATCTGAGAACTGGTAATTCCTTGAATGCTTTCATTAAGACAAAGTTAGTAGAGCATGTTTGGAATGGATCAAGTATATTTACATATACCAGAACAGTTCAGATTTTTCAGTACTTGTCTTAAAACAGAAAGAAAATAAATACTAGAAATCCAATGTTTTAGTATTTTCAACTACAAATTATTAAAATTCTAATTAACAATTATGAAAACTAAGGAGATGGAAGAAGCATGCTTCCCCCCCCCACTGGATCTTATATTAGGACTGCAGTTCTGTCCTTCATTTTCTTTAAAAGATGATTCTAGAGGTCTGACTCAGTATTAACTGAAAATCAAAATTCCTTTGAAATAGGTACCACAAAGGCCTTAGGCCTTCCCTCCTCTACCAGGTTTCTAAGCTGATGAAAGAATGAAAACAGAATGCCTTAACAACAAAAAGACAAACCAAACCAAAACAAAAAAAACTCCACAAAAAAGGGGGGTGGGGTGGGAGTGGTGCAGTTACCAGACTCAGAAAACAAAAACTTCAAATACAAAACTAACTAAGCCTCCAAACATAAGTACTAATACAGACTGGAAAAAAAAAACATGGTTTAAACAGTTTCCCAGATGCTAAGAGCTTATTTCAATCTGGCTACTTAGCTCATCCACTAAGGTCATTACATTGTTTTCCAAACTGCCAAAAGAAAACAATTGAGAGAAGCTAATACTGTCTTCCCCGGCAGGTCAGACCACACCATTTGTCCACCTGCTTCTTAAGCTAGGCAAGGTTTATTTCTCTTTATTTGCTCTTGTTCAAAAATAAAAAATAAAAAATTAAAAAAATCAGAAAACAGAAGTTCAAATACTATTGGGATTGTGAGGAAGTTCCCATCTATTAACAGAAACTATATGAGAGGACAATATCTACTAATTTTCACCCTTAACTATCCTCCTTACTGTTCCAAGACTTCATTCTTAGCTTCCTGTAATAGTTCATTATGAACACCAGAACCTACTTTTTCACATCTTTGAGTTAACTCACTTTGCTGCCCATGAAGGTGCAAATGGCAAAGGAAGCACCTCCCGAAGTCTGGGCATTACTAACAGTTTTTCCTCCTCTTTATTTTCTAGTAAGACATGCACTGCAAATTTTTCCCCCATGAAGACATGAACAGAATTACTCCCTTCTATTAGCTATTTATTTTCATAAAACTTGGAATCACATTTTCTTGGACAACTCTGTTTCCATCTTTATCTGTCACAATTGTTCACACTAGACAACAGGCCAAAAAAAAATTTGACTGGAGATGAACATGAATACACATGGCCCATGCACACAGAATCACGAGAGCTTTGTTTCCACAGGAAACTAGACAAGTAAGGTCCCCATAAAATCTAGGGGCTGAAGCAATTGCATAATTAAGAAGATTTTAATGAATTCAGTATTAGTACAATAGATCTCCTTTTAAACGAGAGGCACAAAACTTAGTTCCAAGTTAGTACAACTGACTTGGAAATTTACACAATTTTATTACATGCTAAAACAGAGAATAGCAAATATAAGTGGATGGCATCACTGGCTTAAATTAATATATTGCCAATAAGTGACAGTATCTATGGCTTATGAGAAAACAGAATACTATAATTGATAACTTAGACAAAAAAAAAAAAAAAAACAAGTCAGCTTTTATGGTAATGCCAAGGATTCCCAAAAGCTCTTTCCTTTAGTGTTCTTTTCCAGATTGTCAAGCTATACAAAACCCAAGACAAGAATCTCAATCTAAAAAGTAATGACTGAAATAAGAAATTCATTCTGGATATACATTCTTTTCCTATCCTTCTGTTTCCTGACTACAAGCCCCACCTTAGTTGTCTTCCAGTGACAACTTTTAAGATGCCTTTCCCATGCAAGTATTTTGGGCCCTACTGATGCCTAAACCGCAGCCTTTCCTTCTGTAAACGTACCTACAGAGAGTGTCTCTTCTCCCCACATTTGATTATCTTTCTAAAATCCTCCTTGAAGACTTCTACTATTCTGAACAGCAGCAGCTCAGAGATCTAAAAAAGTAAAGCACACATGGCCGGATTTTACTACAGATTTACTATTTACTAATCCCAAAGAAGAGTTCTGAGTAAGATGGAGAGTATTTCTTGATTAATTCCTCCAGTCCTTAGTCTCTAGGGTTTTGAGGGTTTGTTTTGTTTTAGGGGGTTTTTTTCCCTTTCTTTTCTTTGGTTGGTTGGGAGGAGTGTTTTGTTGGTTGTGTTGTTTTTTTTTTTTTTTAAAGTCTCATCTAAGTAAAAACAGTGGCCATATGGAAGATTTGAACCTCCATATACCCAAGGGTCAGAGGCTTAATAAGTACCAGAGAAACGTCTATTCATCCTACCATGACTGTTATTGCCAAAGAATCTGATCACCTGTATTTCATTTGTGTAAGAGTATTTTATTTTGATCAAGAGCACCCACTGAGATAATGGCTGCATATTCCATATTTGTGTATCCCTCCCTGTGAATGAGTAAAGTTTAATCACCTCTTATGATGCAAGTCACATTTATCTTGATTAAGCATTCAAGCAGTTGTCAATACGGTGTTGGCTCTTTGTAACTGTCTATCAAAGGTTTGCTTAATGAATGCAGTAAGGGTTCTACTTCAATAATTAGTATACAAAAGCCACTTCAGTAAATACTATCAATTTAAATATCCTAATGAGTAGTTTTGTCTTGTGATGTCCTTGCCATATGAAACTATATAGTTCAGACTGCACGGGCTGAAATACAGCTTTCAAAAGTTACCTTTGTAAGTCAGAGTAAGATATGAGACTAAACCTGGCTTTAAGAAATGCAAAAGTAACAAATACTGCTGTGAAATTCTCATCTCTAACAGCTACTGAACGAGAACCTTTACAGATAAGAGGTAAGGGAACAGGTTACTATGGTCTTAAAGGAGCAATCCGTTACCTCCAACATGATGGTTATTCTTTAGCTCACACGAAGTCCTAGAGGACTTTGGTCAGCAACTTTGAAAAGATAACAGGTATGAAACGTCATGATATCTGCAGAGGGAGAAAGTGTGATGTGACCTCAGGCTCAAAGTAATGGGAAACTGCTCTAGCTACAAAATTGGCTGATTCTACATTTCAAAACAAGTCAGCTGAAGCATACCACTACAGAGTATACCAAATAAACTACCTCTTATTGGGTTCTTTGTAAATCAGTCTTAATATTTCTCTGCTTTGACACACAGTGTTCTGATTTTCAGCATCTCCTGGTAAGTATCAACTGTGCAGTATTGAAGCAGCCCTTTAGAAGGAGTCTTTTACAACTGATACGGGGTCACGTGAGCAGCATTCAAAAAAAAGTTGAAGCAGAACTGACCTGCAATAAAAAAAGGTTCCAAGCTCTCAGACACCATGTAGGACAACGTACCAACACAGGCCCTCCACACTATCAACAGAAAAACCTCTTGCCATCATCATGGCTGTTTCCCCACCAGCTTCAATGAGAGATGTATTTCTTCTGGGATTAAAACCATTAGATCTGTTTCTTACTCTGCATTCATTAAGCCTTTTGCCTGCTGCTCAGAAAGAGCCTTTCTATGTTGAGATTGATTCATCAGCTCACTATTGTTTGATGCATTTAAACACTGCTTTTGAGGTTCACAGTGGAAAAGAAATTTAGGCTTATTTGAACTGGAGTTGGTTAGTTGTTGAGCTACTCTTTAACAAGCCAGTGTTGACCATCCTTGACCAAAATTGCCAATCCAACTGAGAAATACTTAATCTGTTCTGGAAAGGACCAGACTCTTCAGTGAAATAAAGATGTTCTGACCAAAATGTGACTATGAACTGAGCCAGTGATTAGGAATTGAGCCTATTTCTTGCTCTGCAGCTTGTTCCTTTTCCAGCTCTCGTTCTACATACTCTTTCCAGCACTGCCACTGCTCTTCTGTGAGCAACTTCCAAGCATCTAAATCTCTGCTAGGAAAAGAAATAGTGTTCTTCAAACCATACCTGGTTAACCATGCACGCTTACTGCCATTCTCACTGTGATTCTATCATTTCCCATCCCTGTGGGGGACACCTAGGGGCAGGGCACTGCCAGGAAATCATCTCTAGTTACGTAAGTTGCCAAATGACCTTAATGCAAACGTCCTTGGATTTGGTCATAGGATCTCTGAACTGTATATGGAAATACGGATTCTGCAGATCACAATCTGTGAACTAGTCATGAGAATCTAGTAGGGGAAATTACGGAGGTCACTATCTGGAACTCCAAAAGAATGAAGTTAAGGAACTGGGCTTCTGTCACCATGGGGACAGCTGTGGTATCACTAAATAAACTGACAAACAAAACAGCATACCAAACAACTATGCCCTGCAAGAACAAGCATTGTTCCAGCATTGCAGTGCTGGAACAAGACATATGCAAGAATGTAATGAGTTGTGGGTTTGTTTGTTTGGGGTTTTTTTAAATATTGTCAGCCAAGCCCAAAGGTGTACTTTCTCAGTTCTCAAAGAATCTCAAGCACCTTGCAAGTAGCTAAACATGAAACAAAACCATGTACGTATGTGCAGTCTCTTCTGCTTCGCTTAAGTTTTTATTCCTAGTTCTCTTTACTCATCTCCCCGAATACACCACTTCTATTTCACAGGATGCTCAACAACTTTTTGCCCCCTTTACTGTTTCCCACTCCAATTCTCTCCACATCACCTGCTTCAGTGAGATCTACGCATATTCCATTCCCTCCCTTAACCCAAAAGCTTGCACAGATACGAAAAACTGCCCTTGGCTCCACAGGCAGCAGGAAGTTTCCATTTTCCTGGGTCATTTCTTCAGCCCAGGTGGTTATTCAGTTCCAGCCAGGTCATCTTCAGACTGTTCTCCTTTGTAGAAGAAAATGCACTGCTGCAATCCTCCCACTCTGTGTCAGCTGGGCAGCTGCCTCTGCTGACAGCAGCCAAAATTGCAGCCCCAGCTGCTGAAGCTACCACACACGTCATCTATACTTTAGATACTCTAGCTGACAAGAAAGCATTATTTCCATTCTCTTGCTTCTTTCATCTTCAAGGGTACAAATGACACACTTCCAAAGATGTGTACAATCTTTTTTCTTTTAAAATGTATATCACATCACTTCACCTTGCAAGGAGAGAGAAGGGTTGCTGGTAATCTAACATAACGTCTTCAAGCTCAACAATCTGAGTCACAAGTTCTTTAGCAAATGCAGAGCCTCCTCTATCTAAAAATGCAAGGTGACTGACTTAAAAGCAATGTTTTGCAACTACAGTTTGGGCTACAAGCTAAGATTCTCCTGAGAGTATCAAATCTTTGTTATTATTAAAACTACATATCAGCTGCAACCCTCACTGTCTCAGAAGGGTTATAGATTACCAAACTTCTTTTCATAATCCTGTGATGGCTGACCACAAACCATTTCAGCACCACAGTGCAAGCAACCACACTACCAGAGGATTACTGAATGAAATCGCCCGTATTTATCTAGAGGCTGATGAGTGTAGTCCAGCACTAAAAAGGCTTGGTTTCTTCAGAGGTCCTTCTCAACAGGCAGAGATCTGGGAGGCCCTTATTATTTTGACCTCTCTAGTATAGCTGCCAAAACAAGCAAGCACAGTGCTGTCAAAAGTGTTAAAGCTTATAAATACCCTAAAATATCCATTCTACTGCACTTTCCCCATGATGGGACCTGTAACATTCCCCCATCCTCCTCGCATTAATTAAGAAACATTTACCCAGTTTTGAAGAACACAGTGTCACACTCAAAATGGTTACTGGAAAAAAGTTTACAACCTTCTATTATTTCAAAATCTCTCATGATCTTCAAACTGACTTGAGTTCAGACTAAAAGTGTGATCTCCACATCCTTTTGTATTCTGTAGACAATACAGCGATCAGTACTTTAAAATGTGTCGTGTACCGCCTCACAGGAATATCTACAGTTTGCTTCATATGTACATCAAATGTTCCTCCCTTGACCACTGCCATAAGTTTTTTTCATAGACACTGTTCCAAGGACAGTGAGCATAAAACAAAAATATATGATAGAGCAACACCTGAGGTTTTAAGCCCATTTTCTTTCTGAGATTGTCTGGCTTAAACTTTATGTGCTGCAGTAGAAAATGTTTGAAGACAGAACCTCTTTGAAACCCTGGCTCAGTGGGAAGACAATGAGATGTACGGTATTTCTCTTCAGAATATATAATTTATTTTAAAAAAAAGAATTTCCCCCACTCCCCACCAAAGAAAATTGCCCTTGAAAGTCTTTCTCATGTTGATGGAGCAAAACAAAGAAACATTGTATTTTAGGACTTAGTACTTCCAAAAGAATATCATTCTTTTCGTGCCCAAGGTCTCTTATTTTCTTTCCTGTTTCCTCTTATTTAAATTGTATTAAACATACAGTGGTTCCCATTCTCTGCTACTTACTCCTACCCCTGCACCAGCTTCTCTACAGTGAGGAGACAAGCATTCATGCAGCTGAATAGTAACTCACTTTAGGAAACCAGTCCAACAAATCAACAAGACTAAGCATCTTCTCAGCCAGTCTCTTCCCTGAGCCTGTTTACTGTGCAGCCTCACAAGCACTCGCATCAGAGCAATGAAGGCACGATGCAACATTCAAATTCAGCAACCAGCGAAAGATATGGCTTAAGTCAGCAATTCCACTAAAAACGCATGTTGAACTACGTATGGTCCATGTGCGTCAGCTGCTGTGAATTCTATTCTGAAGGATGCACAGAGCTTGCAAAGGGTCTCTTCACATCCAAATCAATCAAACTGCAGGCTAAAAGGGATAGCCCTATTCTCCCTCTTGACTTGCAGGCATACTTGATCTGGTATGCTTAAATCTCCTGTAGCATCAGTCAAATCAGCTTGTTGAAACACTGGAAAATGAATTCAACATCAACAAGAAGTTAATTGCCTCAAGAACAACAGTGAGAATGCCTGGCTACAGGAGAAGCAGAGCTGCTATTTCAACAGGGACTACAGTTAGGCTGAATTACACAAACTGAAGCTGCAAAACAACTGAGAACTGTCAATTCCACCTCAGGAGGAGATGCCTGAGAGTCTCAGACTATATATTCCACATTCCTAATTAAAGGCTGGACAAAACTAGTTTTAATTAAACTTCAAATAATTAAAACTTCTTGCAAGTTTCCCTCGTCTTCTGAAGATCCGCTTGATTATTTGGCTAACATTCAATAGTTTATTTAACATTCTATAAACAGAACATAAATCATACATGAAAAAATAGTAATTATTACTCAAGAAAGAATCAAATCATTGAGCTTGAAAACTAAAACTGGATTCATACATGGACAGGTTGAACCACATTCTCATGACACAGAAACAAGGGAAGTAGTTCCCACATAGCCAAGATGAAACAAACAACTTGAAGAAAGGAATAATGAAATTCAGCAAAGAGCTCAAACATTTCTCCTCCAACAAAGACATTTAAATTACCACTATTTGCTAACAAAGACTAATGAAATACAAGGATCTATATAGCAACTGAAAAATAAAGGTTGAGGTGGGTCCTCTCATTTCATTTTTCTCTCCTGCAAGTTACAGCCCTACAACTCGCTACAGCATTTGCCTTTTGTGTAGCATATGTTGGCTTGTGTTCAATTTCAGACCCAAAATAACCCACATATTTTATTCCTAAAAACAGCTACTTAATCGCATGCCCCACATCCTGCATTTGTGCATTCAACTATTCTTACCGAAGTGTAAGACTTCACATTTTTTCTCCTTCTGAACTTTGCTTTTCTTTTTCCCCAGATCTCAGTACTCCATTTTGTTCAAATAATTTTAAATCCTAGCTTCCACCTCACACACATGCAGTCAATGAGATTATAACTGCTGCTATCTCTTTGCAAGGACTTCAGACAAACATCCTAACCACTTGTGTAAACAATTTGCAAAATTATAGTTCAAACCTTCTCTTTCTTTCTGGAAACTGAAAGCTCCTCCTGCTGGCCTTTTGTTGAATTAAAGAAAAACAAAAATAAATACTTGCCAAACCAAGGAAATAAAAAAAAAATGCAACAATAAGACTACTGGTATTTCAGTATCTGGTGTTGAGACAAAGCTAAGAAAAGAAATCTGACTCTACAGGAAGCAAAGAATAAAAGATAACTCCAAGGATTTGCCTAAAAGAAAGAGATTATCCAGACTATCAGAATGAGATAGTATGAAATCCAATTTTTTCTTTGCATGGCAAAGAATCTGCTGCCCTGATATAAAGCAGCGATTACTAATTATTTTCCTACTGCAGTTGAGGAATAAAACAAGTTAAAATTTGAACTACAGAGGTAAGAAATCAAAAGATGACTCACAGTCACAAACATTACTGAGTACTCTTCTCACGTAAAACTATCTTGAAGAAACTACCAGAATTTTAGTCATAGGTTTTTATTACTTCTGATTGAGTATGATTTGTATAAAGAATCAAAAGGTGGCTTTATTGCTTAAAATATAAATTTTATGAGGGTAACTATTCAACTTTGGTGGGCTTAAAAACACACCATGCTAACAGCCAACAGCAGAGTTGCAAAGCTCTACTTGAAAAGTAGTATTTCTTCATCCCACATCTCTTTGACAAAAGTTCAAAACAGATTTCCAGATTACTTGAGTCAGACACAGAACAGTTTGAGCCACCAAACTGTACAAAGTTAGATAATCTTGTAATTATTTCAAGTGACTATCGAGTACAAGATCAATATAAGAGATGTGTTAATTAAAACTCATTATACACAGATGAATCCAGGTTAACCCAGTAAAGCCAGCAAATACCTATCAGTAGCGATACCCTCAGAATGGGGAATTAATTTACTGCTTGAAGTTCACCTGAGAGTCTGAATGCAAACATTAGCACTGTTCCAATTTTCTGAGATTGCCAAATATTACACGGTTTGAGGAGAACAAATACCAGCAGAATAATACCATCACCCAACTCTTAATACTTTGCATCCAACTTACTTGCTCCTTAAATGGCAGTGAATTCTGAAATCTTTTATTTTTTTTTCTCTACCATTCCTCACAGTGTTGGGAAAACATTTTTCTTTGGGGTTTTTTTGTTTGGTTGGGTTTTTTTTGGAGGGCACCCCAAAACCAAACCTCTATATTGTAGGAGGAGAGAGGTCCGTCCCAACCAACATGAAATAAACCAGATCACAGTATCAGGACACCAAGCAAACAATTTCAATTTCAGCGAGCAAGTCTTTTATTCTAATGAGATCCAAAAGAAAAGCTTGAATTATGCACATCTTCTGGGTACTCCTTGGCATTGCAAAGTTTTCAACAGTCTTCGGAAGCTAATTTATCACTGACTGCATAGACATTGTAACTGAAGCCCCTATAATACACGATTAAGGTCAGCCTTCAAAGATGACTCATCTCTCTCTGTCTAGGTCACTCTCCATGTTCTGCAATCAGCTTTCACTTGAACTCTGTACCATTTGCAGATGAGTCAACAAAATCTTAATCCCACCTTTTTGATTTATCAGTAACTTAAACTGGTAATTGTGTTTTCCACTTCAGTGAGCTAGACAAACTCAGAAATTTGCCTGCTTTCTTAGTTTGGAACTGACAGATTGTTTACTAAACTACTATAAATAGCTGCAAACTTCAGAAAAGCAAAAGCACTATTTAGATGGCCAAAATCTTTTTGGGACAACCTTGTTGATAACAATTCCATACTTGTTTAGTGAAAACCTATTCTTTTTTTCCCCCACTCGTTATCAGGTCTCTCCCTCCAGACCCTTTCCCTTCTGGTTATGTGAGGCAGAAACTTTCTAGGGTGGCATTTCATAGAAAGTTTTCTCTTCTCAGGCTCAGAGTACAGTTGGACCTAGAGCTCCCAGACCATGCATCTTCTCTTCCAGTATGGTCATAATGCACTGCATGCAAGAACTGAATTTTCACAAGAAAGTAAAGATATGGCACATCCAGGGGAAGTCACATTTATTATTCCTTCATTATCCATACTGGTCACCTACGCTGGAAATCATGCTCCCCCTCCAGTATTCCCCACTTGTCATTCCAATTCATCTGGCTCAGCAGTTCTGATAAATAAGCCAGTCACCAGTCATTATCACTGCTCAAATAAACAGCCATGTCAACAGGGAGGGATTAATTACTTTTGGACTTTGAAGACCTGCAAGACCTTTAACAAGATACAAGAAAGAGATAAGTAGAATTAAGTGCTCTACATATTCATTTCTCAGAGGAAAGAGTAACTAACAAATTATTAAAAATACAGAAATCAAAAATCAAGATTGCTTTAATAATTTTCTTGAGAATACATGTAAACCTGTGGTACTCATTTATTTATAATATCATTCAGGCCCCGAGTTTGTCATTAAACTTGGGTCTAACATTTAAACATGTAACACCTATGCTTGCATAAGATAAAATACGCAAGATGCAAACCAGAGTTTTCCAGAACATTTTTAATTTTCATTTTGAAGCAGCAGATGCTGGCAGTCACCAACACAGACGGGAGCATTGGAACAGATCATGAGCAAAACATCCAAGATCTCGTGCTGTTGCAGTTAATATAACGTATATAACATGCTCTGAAATGCAATGTTGTACGTATTAAGAGGCATAGAGTGGACACAGAGAAGAGATAACAAAAAGATTTTAATTATCATGCAAGCTATTTTTAAAACTCTTAGAATTTGTAATACTCTTAACCTCATTTTGCATGACTGAGACTTGTGATCTGGAGTGCTGCATATTCCTCATTCATCTTACAGTCCTAACAGCCAAGGAGGTCTGTCACCTTACATCGACAGCAAGCAGAACATCTTGTGTTACGAAAAATACATCTTGAAAAGCAAATTTCAAGCATTAATGCCCAATTTTGTCAATTTAAAAGTGCAGGAAGAAACTTTTTACATTACCATGTTGAGTTAACTTACTTATCTAGTCCTCTTTACATAAAAAGGTATTTTTAAAGACCTGTCTAGGTTTCACAGTAATCAATTACTACCACCAACTGCCCTTTGATGAGGTATTTAAAGGCAAGTTATACTTGTCCAACATACATTAGTCCCTCAAGCTAACCTGACCTTTAATGACAAATATGCTTCCAAAAAAAATAAATCATACGCGCAAATAGAGTTAAGCCTCATTATTTTCAGACCTCAAACTCAGAAGTGCTACGTGCAAACACTGGCAAGTACACAGCACTGTAAAGTCAAGGGAGAAAAAAAATAAATACCCATTTCATGAACATATTGCCCTTACAAGTTACTCCTACAGCTGCCCCCTGAGTCTAAGTAAGTAGGAAAAAAAATTATAATAGCTTCCCGACACTAAGTTCAAAGTCCCAAAACACAAGTCAATCATCTCACAAGACAAGACAAGCGAGGTAAGGGAGTAAGTGCACAGGGAAGGGCGGATCTCGCTCGGCATCACAGACCAACACCGCCACCCGACGACGGGAGCGCAGATCTGTCCCAGCCATACACCCTCCCCCCCCCCCCCCAAAAAAAAAAATCAATAATGCGAATACGATTGCCCTTGGTAGTGAAACTACGTCGTCAATCGTGTTATCGCCTGACCAACTCCAGAAAAATTTACAAATATTACAAGACACGTGTGCAGGACTAATCACCGTTTTCCTGTAGCTCAGCCTAAAACGCACGAATAAAAAAAAAAGCAAACCGTGAGTCATCATTGGGCTCCTATAAAGACACTATATAACTTCCCACGTACAGGAAAGTCACCTAAAGACTATATAAACAACTTTAAACTTACAATGGGAACCCCAAGAAGCAAATTATTCATTAAATCGTATAACACACAGACAGCGTAATACAAACCTGGTGAAACAGCACTCTTTACGGCCTACAGAAAATAATAGCAATCCCATGAAACATTACACCTAAGTACAGAGACTATGGCATGGGAGTGGTACCAGAAAAAAAAAAAAAAAACAAAAAACCACACCACCTACCTTGTTTCACAATAAGAAACACAATCTGAGTTTGTAAAATAGTTGTATGGGGGTGTTTGTAATATTATGTGCAAAAACATTTAACCAATGATAAAAGCAAAACCAAAAAAGCCATCGCTGCCTCTGGACAGAGGAATAGGAGCAAGAAAATGTTAACCAACCCTCCCTAAATTTCTGAATTTCCCTTGGGCGGGGGTAAAAGGATAAAAACTGGTGTGGATGTAGTTTTATTTCTGCCCCTATCTGATTAAAAAGTAATCCGGAGCTCTGTACCTCGCTATCATGATGAATCATGGTCTTCCTGTACCAAGACTCGCCGACCAGTCTTACCTTAAAATTACTAGAGTTGACCCATCCTGTCAATTCGTCGATCACTTTGTCGAGGCGTTGCTGGTCCTGCTCCAGATCGGAGGACCTCACCGGGTCGCTCAGGTACTCCAGCAGCTCCTGGCCGATCTGCATCCTGCGGCCCACGTCCTTCTGCTGTACCTGCTCGCAGAAATAATCCATACCGGCAGGCTCCATCCTCGGCCGCTGCGGAAAAGTTTTTTCGGAGACGAACCGACCGACTTCAGGGTCGGAAACGCGGCCAGGACAGGGCGGGAGGCAGGGGGAAGGAAACGCCCGGCGAGGCGGCGATCCCCGGCAGGGCCGCGGCGCTCATGAAGCCTCTCCTCGCCCTCTCCGACCCGGCTCCGCGCCCGGCGCCTCCATGCGCACACGCACCGCACGCCGCCGCCAGGGGCACGGGCGGCTTCCTCCGGCCTCCTCCCCGAGCCTGCCCGCAAGGTGAAGCCTCAAGTAGGAAGACGGGGGGGCGCACCGCAAGGCTTGGAGGCTGCGGCGGCCCGGCGGGCGGAGGGCTCGGCGGGAGCCGCCTCCTCGGGCTCGGGGTTTTCCAGGCGCCTCCGCGTCGTCCTAGGAGATCCCGGGAGGGCTCCTTGCCGCCGCTCCTCCTCTTCCCCCGCCGGGGAAGGGAAACTGAAGGCGAGAACCAGCGCTAAAGCTCGCCCTGCGGGGCGGAGGGGGCTCGCAGGCACCTCAGCGGAGGGCGGGCAGCCGTGGGCTGAGGGGGTCCCCGCAGAAGCCGCCGCCGCCGCCTCTCGCTCTCTCTTCCCGCCCGCAGGCGCCGAGGAGCGATCCCCGGGCCGCCTCTCACCGCTGCGGGCACCGGCCCGTTCTCCCACGGTCGCAGCAGCGGCGAGGCCGGGGCGGACCTCTCATGCTCCCAACGCCGCGGCCTCCGGCCCCTCCTCACTCGCCCGCGGGGCAGCTTCGAAACTTCGCCTCGGTGGGTCTCAGCGCCGCTCAGCTCCCCTTCCCCGTCGGCCCCACCGCGGGCGGGATCGGGCGAGCCCCCACAGAGCCGCTCACGCTCCGCCGCACCTTCGTCCACCGGGCTGCGGTACCGCCCCCGTCCCGTGGAAGTTCCGTCCCCCCCGCCCCGGGCCGCCCCGACCGGCGCCAGCTAGACTGGGCGTGGCGCGCGACGGCCCCGCCCCGCCCCACGCCCCCCGCCGCGTCTCCCTCTTCCCCGACCTCCCGCCTCTACCGAGCGCGCGCCCATGTGGCTCTTCTCGCCCCGCGCTGCGGCGGGCGGCGCGCGCGCGCGCTCCCGACGGCGCTCCGCGGCCCCCCCCCCCCCCGTGACAGGAGGCGCATGCGCTTTCCGCCCCGCGCGGCGGGTTGGTCGCGGCTGTGGCACCGCTGCCCGCAGAGCGGAGGGAGGTGAGCGGCTCGTCCCAGCCGGTGCCCTGAGGGCAGGCGGCGGCGGGCGAGGAGGAAAAGGAAGAGGAGAAAGTGTTGAGAAACGGGAAGCAGTGCGAAGGGTGTTCGCTCGTGGGAGGACGGGAGTGCGGGCTCCCGGCGGTGATAACTAAGGAGGCCGCCTTGGGAAAAGGGGGGGCCGGGCCGTTGGGCGGTCGGGCAGTGCTGAGGGGAGATGGGCGAGGAGGCACCCCGTGCTGGGTCCTGCGCCTCGCCGTGTTTTTCCTTTGCTTCCCCACGCAGGGTCTGGGTAGCTGGGTGCGTCTGCGTGGCTGCTGCCTGCCGCTCCTCACCGCGGCGAAGGGGAGAGGGAAGGAAGCCGTGTGAGAATGAAGAGTGCGGGGAGAAGAGCTCTGTGGGACGGTGAAACGCGGGGCCCCGCGGCCTTTCCAGCGCGGTCCCAGCGTTGTCAAATGGTGCCCTGCAGCTTGTTTCGCCATTACCTGCTGCCCGGGTTTAAGGTGGAGAGACTCCTGGGGAGCCAGCTCGGTAGGCAGTCTGCGGTTAACTCTGCAGCGTAGCTATCCCACATTCAGACTGCCAGGAATTGACTGTTTAAAACAGAAACCCTTTAGTGCAGTGTCTGTGACTTGAGGTGATGTTTCAAGGTCAGTTTAAACCGGTCCAAATCCCCTGGATGTTGGAAAGGGGAAAGGCGGTCCTGTCCTGTGTTCCTTCCCTCTATCTTGTCCTAGCAGTGTGTTCGAGTGGCCTCTGAAAGTATGATTGTGGTTTTTAACATGCAGGGGAAGGAAAGGAGAGGATGTTGCTGTCCCCTTCCTCACACCCAGGCTGCTCTGCTTGGGCCCCTTGTCTCCTGCGCCAGGTCCTGCGCTCACTGACCACGTTGGGTAGATTTAACGGTCTGAATGACCAAGTTGGTGTCAGTGAGTTGGGCTGTCTCACAGGTCCTAAGGGCAGAGGACTCAGGACATGGGAAGCCTAACATCCCCTGTTGATGTTGGTCCACCATCCCTCTGATACTGGGAGGTTTTATGTTACACTGAACTGCAAGATGCAGTTGGTACAGGTGGTCCTTTTCTTCCCCTGCTATCACGTATACAATTCTTCCCTTTCCTATACTAGAGCTGGTGTTTATTTGCCTTCATGTAAAAAATTCAGGGAGATAATTTTTGTCTTTATTTCCCCCCCTGCCCCAAATTAGTTTTTTGCTGATTCAAGTTCCTAAATTGCCTCACTCTGAGGTTAAAGAAGTGCCAGAACTGGTGCAGGGAAAGTAGAAGCAGACAGCCAGAAGCTAGATGGGGACAGACAAGGGCTGGTGGGACCTCTTTTCAATAACAGCCATTGTGTCAGGAAGGCTCAGCTTAGTTTCAAGACAACACAGTTTGGCTGTCTCACTTGCATCATTAGTCCTAGCACTGGGGAAGGGTGAGGCTGCAGGGAAGTGAGGTACTCCTTTCATTTGGCTACAGGATTTAGACAGGTATAAACTGACTAAGGAACCACACCTGCAAACTGCAGTTTCACAGCAGTATAAACCAATCTAAATTGGTGCTACAGTAGTCCCACTTGCCTGCTTCTCACAAATCCCATTTTCAGGAATTCTGCACTTCCTTTCTGTCCCAGGCACTGACATCTGTGTGATCTTGCAGAAGGCTAGTTCAGGGAATTGATCTGGCAAAAAAGAGAGATCTACGTCCACAGGCATAGCAGAAGGCAAGACCGCAAGCAGCCTTTTGTTTATTTTGGTGTGATGTGGCAAATTTGGGATCCCATGCTTGATTGGGCCCTAGGCATTACAATAATGAAGATTTAAAAGATTATAGATGTCTTTAAAACAGAAAGGCATGTATTGTACTTCAAGCTTATTATAATTTTACACAAAGATTATGAACTGCTCATCGTGTTTTCACAATGCATTTCCCTGTGCACATAAAAAGAACCATAATTTTGGATGGAGCTGAATAGTTCTTGCCCTGTGTGTGCAATGCCATTTATGAAGATAGATTGATAATCTGTCATTATGAAGATGGAATTACTAATTGCTTTTATTGAAAATGGGACTCAAGAAACTGCTGGAAATCGAAAAATAAATATCAGCAAAATAAAACTGCATTGTTACATTTTTACAGTGCAATAGAATCTGATTCACTGGTGGTGTAAGTTTAAAAAGTAAATTTCTTGCTGTGAAAGTTTTAAAAGTAACTGTTGATCTAATAAGATTGACTAAATAGAAAAGAACTGAGTAGATGATAATGGACTCAGAGTATCAAGAACTGTAAACAGTTTCAGTCCACCAAACTTTCTGAAAAAACAACCAACCCCCAAGTAATTTAAAATTCATCTTTGATTATAGTCCAAATTGATGTCAATCTCTTAAGATAGAAAATCCTAAGCAAAAAGAGAGGGTAAAGTTCATGGTACTAGTTTTCCTGAATTTTTCTTGATTCAAAACAAATATACTGATTCGGTAATCTAATTGCTGTGAATAGCATTGAAGGGTAAAGTATAACAAGATACACACTTGAAATGTTGAAACTATTTTGTCAACCCAAAGATGACATCACAAAGCTATGTTAAGGGCAAAAAGCCGTGCTGGAATATGTGGCTTTTTTTTTTTTTCCATTTCATGTAATAAGTTGGGGGTTTTTTTAGAAAACACAGGAGAAAATAGTTGCCTCACTGTAAAATCAGAGGATTAGACTACTGTATTTCACTGTCGTGGTTTAACCCCAGGCAGCAGCTGAGCACCACACAGCCGCTCACTCATTCACCCCGCAGTGGGATGGGGAAGAGAATCAGAAGAGTGACAGTGAGAAAACACATGGGTTGAGATAAAGACAGTTTAAAGCAAAAGCCACGCACGCAAGCAAAGCAAAACAAGGAATTCATTCACCACTTCCCATGGGCAGGCAGGTGTTCAGCCATCCCCAGGAAAGCAGGGCTCCAGCACACGTAACCGTTACTGGGGAAGACAAGCGCCATCACTCTGAATGTCCCTCTCTTCCTTCCTCTTCCCCCAGCTTTATCTGCTGAGCATGATGTCATATGGTCATGTTGGGGTCAGCTATCCTGACTGTGTCCCCTCATAACTTCTTGTGCACCCCCAGCCTCCTCGCTGGTGGGGTGGGGTGAGAAGCAGAAAAGGCCTTGGCTCTGTGTAAGCACTGCTCAGCAGTAACAAAAACATCTCTGTGTTATCAACACTGTTTCCAGCACAAATCCAAAACACAGCCCCCTACCAGCTACTATGAAGAAAACTCTATCCTAGCCAAAACCAGCACATTTCATCCTGTTACTACCTGCCGGCACTACTGCCTTTGTACTCTATGGACACTGATACAACACCAGAAAATAGCCTTTTTATTGCTGACGCATTCAGATAAAATCAAGCCAACTTCCTTTGACATCCTAGCACTGAACAGAATTATCTTGTTTTGTGGGATCAATAAATGTTGGTTCATTTCTTCCTCTGCAAACAAATGGCATTTGGATTCAGCAAATAGAGCTTCTAGATAGTAATTTCTTTTTCAAGCAAGGCAGGACTAGCACTCTAACGTTGAATCTAGAGCAGTCCTCCAGCTTGGACAAAGGATGCGGTTTTGTTGTTAGATGTTCTCACAAAGTCCTAGTGGACTTTATACCTAGGGATGTGGGCTAGGCTCCAAAAGGAAGCCATTTTCATTCAAGCTGAAGATCTTTTAAAGCTTCTTATTCTCAGTTAAGGAGATTGCTTCCTTTGGAATGCAATCTTCTATTTGATATGCAAGCATGTGAGCGTAAGTCCACTACTCTTGTGTATTTGTACAATGCGTAATATTTTGTAGAGCAATTAAGCCCCATAATTGAACATGGAATCAAAATTTCCTTCAGTCTTCTGAATATGACTTGTTAGCAGCCGGAGTGATTACAGCAGCAGCTGAGGTAAACGACACTAATCCAGCGAGGTCTGTTTCCAACCTGAATTGCACATCAAACCTGTTTCCACGCCCCCATCCCATACAAGTGTGCTGCACAATTATAATGTGTAACGTCCTGTTCTGAAAAAAAGGCGAGATTCGTACAGAGAAACAGGCTGGGAGGGAGAATGCCATGCTCTTCATGCCTTTGGCTGATAAGAAAGCGCATACTCTGTTCCAGTCTGTTTCTACCCTCTTGCCTTTCCTAGCAGTAGGTTTAACAGGCTGAGAACTTGTGCAACCCAGTTATCGATCCATAGCAGGCCTGTCAGTCATTCCAGCAGAAAAGTTACTTCCACAGGCAGACTTCCCCTTCTGAAAAATCCTTCCTATACAGAAGATGTAATCCCGTCACTCAAAGAACCATAAAAATCCCTTAAAAACCCCATGATTAAAAAGTCTGTATCAAAAAATAGCAAGTGTGGGCCATAATAATAAAAATAGAGTGAATTTAAACATGAGTCATTCAGAAAGTTCCAGTAAATTACACTTGATGTAGCCTAAGTTGACACTGAAGAGATCTATGAGAAAGTTGTCCTTAACATTCCTGTCGGATTCCTCAGCAGCCGGGATGGTACTTCTACATGATGTTCCACTCTGGGTGGCTTGAAGCAAATGTTCAGATTGCTTCTTGGATCTGGTAGCCTTCAATCATATGTCACCTCCTTTGAATGTATTCCGGAATAACCGTAGGCTTTTATTTGTTTATAGGTTGGGGATCAGTACATCGAGGGGTTTTTTAATAGTCAGGAGGTATAATAGTGTCATATTGTGCTATTTTAAGCAGAAATGTGGCAAATTTTTTTTGTTAGCCGTATCATATAGGTATTTATTTTGCATCTTTTCTTACATTAATTGTAAAAGGATGATGTGTGACTTTTCAAGCTGAATTTATCCCTGTTTTGAATTCCTCCCTCTGAAATGAAGAATATCAGAATAATGAAGTAATAAATATCTTCAGAATATAAATCAATTCATTCAGGAAGGAAAGTTCTTCTGCTGATGTTGCAATATATGTATCAAGCTAGCTGAAGTATTGCCTATTTTTCTCACAAGGCCTTAAAGATGAAATCAGATGTAACTATTCAAAATGTACTCGGTGAACTCTGCTACATTTTGGCTTGTGCCGTGGATGTTCTTGAAGTTTGTTATTTAATATAGATTGCTTTCATATGCTTATTGAGAAAACAGTCAGAAGTCGAAACTAGTAGTCTGGTATTTTTCTTGTACATACTGAGTCAATTTGATTATAGAAATGGGGCGGAGGGGGGTCAGACTGATGCCTGATTACTGGAATACTCCAAGGCATTAATTTGTTCCATATTGTCAAATATTTTTTAACATGGAGATACTGCAATTAAATAATTCATCCTGATAAATCTTTTATGATTCATTTGCTAATTTTCATGATCCATGTGATACAGAGAAGAACAAATGAAAAACCATGGGTAATGAAAAATAGTAATAAAAGATCAAGAAAGTAGCGTCAGAATTAATGTGTAAGTGGACACTTCTCTTTTATCACGGTAGTCTATCATGTCTTCTATAATCAATCTATCATCAAAGCACTGCTATATAACTTAGTATCCTTTATGTCATTTTTTTACAGCAGCAGAGATGTTTGTCTCTGGTGGTAGAAGTATTTAACTGTGGCTTGTCAAGCGAATTATTTCATCCATTTTGTGCAGCAGGTTAGTTTTGTAGCCCTTGATCAATTATACTTTTCTATCTTCAAATTTCTGTGGTGGAATATGACATGCCAGTGTTCTCTGTAAATGTATAATGCTGCTGTATAATGATTTTGTCACACTGCAAAAATTTGGGATGCAGTTGCTCAACATAATAGTCCATCAATCCAAACTTTTCTAAATTGTTAAGAACTTGATTAAACTTTTATTTAAAATACTTACAAGCACTTTTTCAATCTAGATGCAATTACCTTTGTATTGTTGTGCTACTGTTTGCAACAGCAGTACAAAAGAACTAGAAAAGGATCCAAAATACTTGATTCATCTGACCTGAAAAGTAAAAACTAGTGAGCACACAGTGTGCTGCACAGCAGTATCAAGGGACGTGTAGCTGGGTGTATTTTGGCCTTGGACTGGCAAAATCTCTGTTGTTGCAAAACAAGTCGTGGCATTTTCGTTATCTGCAGGAAGCTTGCAAGACAGTGAGTAAATGCGCTGAAGAATGTGAAAAACCGTGCAGGATGGTATCCTTCTCATTACACAGAAACAACTTTCCAAAACAGGCAGTGTGTTGATATTCATCCTAGTAACTACCACTAGTAACTGCACTAGTGCAGTGGCAGACTCTGCCCACGGTTACACAAAACAACCCACTTCTCACTGCATGGGAATTAGAAGGGAAAGGGAAAAACATGTATGATCTGATTTAGTCTCTGGTTAGTCTCTGGTTGGGCTTGCTTTTTTTTTTTTTTTTCCCCTGTAATGCAAACCCTGCTATAAATAGGACCAGATTCAGCAGTCATGTATTACTGGAGTAACTCCTACATTACCAGTATTGATCAAGAAAGGTTTTCTCAGCGAGTAGAAGCTGCAGGGTTCTCCATCCAAAAGAAAGTTTTCCTTACATACATATAGTTTAACGCATACATCAAGTTACATACTTATAGTTTAAAATGCTGGGGTTTTTTCATAAAGAACTGAATGCATTTACATTTTAGGACTAATTGAATCTGACTCATTTTTCTAGCTGTTGCCTGGTTTTGACATGCTTTTCCTCTGTAGGTTGAAAAAAAACCCCAAACTTGTCTGGCTGCTTGAGAGCTCCCTCTCGTGGTAAACTTTCCTGGAAGATCTTCGCAAGTATTCCCGTCCAAAGGCAAGTCGTTGAAACTTTACCGACCGTATCTGTTACTGATAACGCTGTGCAGAAAAAGAAAGAAGCCAAGCTAGCAGATCATGTTTTTTGCTTGGCTGTCCACCGTTCTCACATTGAAACCTACTAGTTTGGTATGGATGCAAATATCAGTTGGTATTTTGGGGGAATTTCTGTAAATGAGCATGCATATGAAAAAACTAAGCATTCATTTCAGTTCTAGGAAAAAAAAAAACCCCACCAAAAACCCCACCAAGTCATGGATGATTTTATTTTTTACCCTAAAAAGAAGAAAATATTGTTGCTTCTAGCAATACAGAGGGTGCACCGATTCTCCCTGTTTTCCTATGATTAAAGTGCTGGCCTGTTCAGATCTTCCAAGCTACAGTGAATTGTCATTTTAGAGTGAAAATTGAAATGAGATAATAGCCATAAATACAGCTCTGAAAATAATAGCACTGTAAATCAAGTAAAATAGTGTGAAAAGTAGGGTAGATCATGGGGGAAGATGGTAAGGTTGGTTTTGTGTGTGTATGTATGTATGTATCTGTGGTTTCTGAAGTGGACTGTTTAAATGTAGTTGAATTCATAGTGTTTTAATGATGAACATATAGCTCACTCTGTCAAGAAAATAAAGCATTTAGTCACATGTAGTTATCTAACTTGGAAACAAGTAACAAAACCACATGAATCCAAGCAACTCAAATTCAGGCAATTTTTGAAAGCTAAGGCTGGATTCAGATCCTATGGCTCTGACTAGTATCGGGGATTGGGCTTGCTATTTTGCCTTTTTTTTACTTGCAGGAAAAGTTTGAGGTACTGATGTGATGTGTACTGATGGGATCTTTCAAAGGAAGTATGTGGAAACAATAATTAATTGAAGTAATAAAAATGAGTAAAAGTTTCTTAAAATGTAATATAATTGTCAGAACTTAAATGATAAATTATTATATAAACATATATGCACAAATGTCATTAAAATCCAACCTGTTTCAAATAATTATTCAGAACAACTTCTAACTTTTCTTTGGTATTTATTGAACTCATGTAGATCTTCAGTTTACTTCCCAACAAATTCTATAGCCAGTAATTTATTTGATGTTTGCAGATGCGTTTTGACACACACACATATATATAAGGAATTTGATATTCATTTACCCTAATCCATAAAGTTGCAGTTAGGAGTTTCATAAAACAACATTTAAGTGCCAATTTAGCAGTATTTTAATAAAAAATTTAGGTACTTCACCATTTCTACATTCTAGAATGGAAATGGTTAGAGAAATGAATGACAGGTTGATACACAGGCACTTTGAACAGACAAAATTTCTTAAGAGTCAAATTATGAACAGGGGTTTTGTTCCCCTTTTACATCCTCTATATTCTCACTGAGAGAACTCACTTATCCACATTGCAGGTCTGGGGGACTATTTCACTATAGACAAATCAAGGAAAATATTTTGTAATATAAGCAACAGTATAATATAAATTTTTTATATGAAAGCCCAAGTAATATTCGTGGCCGCAGAAGTGGACTCTTTTTAATCTTCTTTTAACTGAGTAACCATATTGTCTATGATACCCCAATTATGAATTCACTTTTTTTTAATATTGTATGACTCATACCAGAAACATTCTTGTCTTCATTGCCAACATTTAAAGACAATAAGCAGCCTATTTAGAAGTAAATTCCTATTGAAATAAAAATTTCTGCATACGGGTATTTCTGCATACAAACATATCCTGTGCTGTGAACTTTCCAGAACGTACTCCCAGTGCATAAGTGAGCAAGCATGTCAGTGCTCAAAGTGACAGCAGATGCAAAGCCCGGCAACAACTAGGCAAGCCGGGGCAGGGGCCTCGGTGACAAAGCCATGCTGTGCCTCATGCCGGAGGAAGGCGAGCAGAGCGGTCCCCTGGCAGCGCTCAGGGTCAGTGGGTGCCTGCCAGGCAGGTCTGCAGTCACAAGGCAGGTCCCACGTCAAGCCAGGTGGTCTGACTCGTGGAGGTACGTGGCTTGGGCCATTGCACGGCCGCAGTGTACCTCAGGCGGGGGCCCAGGGCGAGAGCGGCAGCTTAAATGTGGCATGTATCATCTCCCAAGCGAAGTGGGGAGGCCTCCAGCGAGGCTTCCCACAGCTCTTTCTCACCCATCAACTTTTCATGGCCATCTGATCCAAGGTTACACAGCTACACCACATCAGTGCTGCCTTCCAGCATAGGCAGGCAGACTTCTGCTGGGGGACTGCATCCAGGGTCCTCATCCTGTGGATTTAATGGTGTATTTGTGGTCTCTGATTTGTTAGTTGCAATTAAAATAAACTAGTTTCTTACCTCCATATATACTCTCTCATTTTATGAAGTGTAAAAATACATGCTTTTTATGTGTTTAAGAATGGCAGGGTTACCTCATCTTAAATGCTTTAAACATCTGGTACTGAACGTAGGAGAACTTGTATCCCACTTCTGTTACAAAGCTATGTGGTAAAGGAGGAGTAAGAGCAGTAGAACCAGTCCATCTGAACTACCGATTTACATTTGAGATGGACCTGAATGACAACATCTAAGATTTCAACATAGAGTTTGATTTTCCACCCACAGTTCACTTTTACTCATCTCTGTGGTTTTGCTGTGGACCATTATAAGTCTAAGGACTAGTTTCAAAACTTCAGCTGTAGACTTGGGCTGAGATTCAGAAATCCAGAAAATCCTGTTATGATGAGGCTTAGTCTCAGTCCTTACCTAAGCACAACTTCCCTTGAGTGCAGTGGGTGTTGCTTAAGTATGAACTTCCGAAGTATGCCCAAAAATAGGAATGAAGCACATCTTGGCAATGGCTACAATTCCTCATATTTATGAAAGCAATCCTGGGGCATGATGACATTTTCAAAACTAGCATCCAGTTCTACGTATTTTGGGGAAAAAAATTGAGACATACTTGAGAGGAGGATAAGAATGTATTATTCTCCCAGTCGTATTTTCCTGAAGTATGTATGATGAAAGGAAAATGCTTCCTGATCATCCATTTTATTTCTTCATGCAAACACTTCAACCATTCAGATTTTGTTAACTGAGAAGACTTTTAGAGAAGTAGCGACATTCCTGGCATTTTGTAACACTACCTTCTTTTCCTGGGATCCTGGAAGTTTCACAAGGACTGTGCTCTCTGGGTTTTGCTGGGACAGATGAGACCAGCAACATTTTCCCTTGTCGAGGCAATGTAATTGATATCTTGATGCTACTTCGAGAAATGCTAACTTGAGCCTAGAGAATGAAGCAGATATGCTGGCTATGTCTACACTGCATTTGAGGTTACTCTATCCCTGTTCACACTGCAGACTGCAGGGTGCTTCCAGGCTACTACAGGGATGTCCGTACACAGGGATACACTATATTTATGTCAGAAAAAAGAAATCAAACCTTTTGGCTTTTAGAATATTTTTGAGTGCACATTTGTGCAACCTTATGTGTTTAAAGATGTGGGTTTGTGCAAACCAAAAGCTGCCTCCAAGGCATCATTTCAGGAAGCATGGTATTTGTACGGTTATGTGACCATATTCCTGGCCAGGCCAGGAATTTTATTCCAGGAGTATTATTCAAGACAAAATACTTTTGCTGTCCTTATTAGCATAAGTTGTAGACAGAATCTGTCACAGTCAGCTCCAGAGCATCTTGCTAGGCAGTGCTTGGCATCCCAAGGTTTGGTGTTCAGCTGGCATTGCTGGAGGAAGGCCTGCAGCTGCAGCTGAAAGCCAAAGTGAAAACATAGGCATAGCTGCTGTGGCTGCGCTTGTCTGCTACCAACATTGCTGTTTGCTTGTCATTGTAGATGTAAGGCAGACTCTGGCTCCAACAGTCACCAAGCGCTTAGCCCTTCTGGAGCTGGAGTGTGTTTTGACGTCCTCTCTTGTGCCTTGTCGGCACGATGGTGTAGTCAGCCTAGCAAACAGGATGGCTGAATATCCCACCTGTGCTGTAGAATATCTGAAGCAGCACGTCACAGGTGAAGGTAAGTGCTGGTGGTGCAGGCTGTGGTGTGGCCCTGTAGGGTATATGCTGTCACAGCAACAATGCTCAAGAGCAGGTCAGCCCAGACCTCCTCATTGCACATACTGGTGGACACATGAGGAGGATCCTCTGCTAGTTTAACTAGGTTACTCTCTTAGTGCCTCACAGTGCGCCTAAATAAGTGACGGTGGACAGTCAGAGTTTCTGGCCTCAGGCAGTGTACCCTCTAATAAGGCGATACAGCTGAGATATTACAGAACCTGTATCACAAAACACAGTTTCAGGTATACTCCATACCTTCCATGCCAAGACATGATCATTACATGATGATCCAAGAATACAATTATCACAAAAAGTTTTCCTGAGCCATAATTGTGTCCAGTAGTCCATGTAAACAAATCCAAACAATATTTTTTCCATGAAGAGGCACACCCCACCAAAAGATAATGATGTGAACTGTATGTCACAGAACTGGGCAATGGCTATGTAAGCATTGTTTGAGTCCAGACAGTCTTTATCAGTTTTAAAATGTGTCTGTAATCTCTCTTTATAAGCATATACATCTCAGCAGGTGTTTTGCCTGAAGGGTTGTACAGCAAGGGGCCTTCTGACAGTAATCAAGCCAAAACTCATGATATGGTTTCAGCATAAAACTCTTACTGATATTTTAAATATTTCCAGCTTTAATTGAGTAAGGTTAGCTGCCATTACTCACTCCTATTTAATGTAATACCATTATAGTTTAATTGCAGATTGACTTTCTTTCCATAACCACTAACTAGCAGTTGGTTTCATGAGCCCTGTTTTTTTCCCACTCTGATAAAAGTCTGTTATACAATAAAATCTGACTTAATTTCAAATGCATTCTGGTCACTGTGCTTTACTTTACGTGTCAGTAGTCATAAAGTAGAGACCTGATCCTGCAACAAGGGGAAAATCAGATATTAAATTAATACATAATAGCTTTGTACAGCGTAGTATTTTGACAAAGAGATGAATTTTATTAGCATGGCATTTGCAGTTGGTAGTAGATCATGAGATACACTACGCCTTTCAGGAAATAAGTCAAAAGCATGGGATGAATATTGTTACTTTTAGCTTTATCTGGTGGCTAGAAAAAAATGAGCTCCTGATCACTTTTATCAGTATCCCCTATTTATTTAGGCAGTGCTGAGTGCAGGGATGGAAACGTGATTTACATGGTAATTGTTTTTAAAAGTTTTTTCATCCCTTTCTATAAGTGATTTTTTAAGACAGAAGTGAAAAAGTGCATTTTGTTCCTTGATGGTAACAATGTTGTGGGTTGTACAGTATGGCATGACAGCTACCTCTGCACTGTAACACAGAGCTAATCAGCTCAGGGCAGTGCTTCTACAGGCTTCTGCTTTGAGAAGTAGTTCTGGTGGGGCTACATCAGGAATCTCTGCATTGTGCATTAGATAAGTAGGTGTGATATACATTTCCATCTGTCTTAATCTCTTGGGTCTTTACAGTTGTATGTTGTTTCAGACGGCATTTTTTTGTTTGCTTGTACACTAATTCACGCATTTGTGTTCTTCCTCTGCAGCACAATAATACTGACCACACTAGAAAATTGAGACAATGTCAGACAGCTTAATTCCTTTCGGGTGTAGTACAGAGCAGAAAGCAAATGCAAGAAATATGTATTTATTGCCGTTCTGAAGTTGCCACAGGCCAGTTTGGTCCCTGGAAAAATTCCAGCTACCCTAAGAGTTGCCCTAACTTGTACCATAATTGCTGCGTTTCCCATAGGACTTTTCAGCACTATGCATGACGAGTACTGAAGAACATGTTGGCCACACCTCAGACAGCTTTCATGCTGGCTCCCACACGAAAGATCTTTAGCAAATGCTACCAGTCTAGTATTTTCTTCAATTTTGGGAAGACCTCTTCTGGTACAGGTCTTGGGAACAGGAAGAGAAGTAAAAGGGGAGATACAGAGACAGCTAATGGCCACAATATGTTAATTAATTCTACTAAAGCAGTAATCCCTGGTTCTTCTTCTGGGCCTGGCATGAGAGTTCTTCTGACAGATAACTGCTATATTTTAGATAGGTCTATTAATATATAATTAGTTCAATTGTTGTCTAACTTAATAAACATTTACAAAGTGTTCCTAAATCTTTGCAAAGACCCTTGCATGCCCCTACAGTTATGTACTAGGTATTATGGCAAATAAAACCACACTCCCTATGTTCCTCATTGAAGATGTAAAAAGCCCTAAAAATTTTGCACTCGACTTAATCACGACATTGTGAACTTGATGTTTTTTCACAACAAGTATTCTGAGTCATCACCATCCGTTCTTTACAGCATTCCCTTTTTCCATTTCCTAAAAAGTGACCATTCTTAATTCCTCTGTTTCCCTGTGTATAATCTGGCTAATATGCCATTCTCAAACATGGTTTATCATTCTATGTGAGTATATTTGAAAACAGGAGAGAAAATGAGTTGGAGCAAACTTTGTCAGTGATGAGATACAGTGTCAGCATGCTGTCACAGCCCAAGAGTGTAAATTACTGGGCACAACTATAGCACTTCTGAAAAAAATTTCTGGTGAGCCTTAAGTTTTCATCTTTAATTTTTATCTTTGCTCTTAACAAATAATACATCACAAGTAAAATTTCCCGTCTCTCACTGAGCTGTTTTTTGGGCACGTATTTTGATGTGCATGTATTTAGACCTTATATGAGTTTTATACAAATGGAGATGGCTACTGTTGAATCACTGCATACATTTCTGGCCAATAAACCAGGACATTTAAATAATTAGCATATAAACACTAGATACATTGAATGAAAAGTCATATTGAATCATCTACATAGTAAAGAAAAAATTCTTTAGCCGCTTCATCCCTGAAAATAGGTACCTCATTAGGCACTGATAAACTGCCATGCTGAGCAGGTAATACTGGTAAGATCAAAATGGAAAAAATGACAGTCATGAGGTGGAACGAAACATGCCATGGGAAAATGAATTAACCTGCTATGATGACTCGCATCTAACTAACCAGTCCAAAGCATATTCCTTGAACTCTGTGAAAAGTGGAGGAAGCAGATGCTAGAAACAAATGTAGATATAGGAATACAGAAAGGATACACAAAAACATGAGCCTGAAAGTGGACAGACACATGCACATCCGGTGTTGTCAGAGTTACAGAAGCACTTTATTCTATCGGTAAAGAAGTGGTTAGTCTTTGTTTTTTACTTTGTGGAATTCACTTGCTGTCCTAGAGTGATTCCAAGGACAATTTAATGTCAGTTATGCCTAGTCATCACCAAACTCCTAGCAAGTAGTTTGTAGGTAGTGCCCCCTGACTGTAAAAGTGACCGCTGCTAAGCCTGCCAATGCTTGCATGGAGAATGGATAGTATTGAGCATTAATTTAAACATAATATTTGAAGCAGGAATATACTATCTCGTATTCCTTGAAATATCTTACTAGTATATGTCAACATCTCAGTATCTGAAAGGAAAGGAAACAGTGTTAAGTTGCTAGGCTTACTAGTTTGAAAGGAACGTAACGTTACAGTTCATACCAGTCAGTGTGAATGGAAGAAATGTTGCATATACAAATCAGCTGGATGTCTGATTCCACAAAAGAAAATATCAGTTAAGAAAATGGACTTTTTTCCCCCCTTAAAAATGACTCATTACAAAAATTTCAATCTGTGTATATAACAGTAAGAACTTCCTGGAACTTCAGAGGGAACGTCAGGCAGAGCAACCTGAGAATTCATGAAGTATTAGGTATAATCTCCTGAGCTTGCAGAACACAATTTGTACACAAAATTCCTTACAGTAGCATATTAGGTACTGGCATTAGTCAAGCTGTGTCCAGATACTTCATGCCAGGATGAATCATATATGACAGTGAATTGAAATCTGCCCTAATTTATATAACTTTCACAAACGTGTCGACTAAAGTGCAGTCTCATAACACAAACTGGCTCATCCAGTGTCTCTCAAACTCTCCTCTTTAATGTCTGAGTCAGACTCTGGGATGTCCTGTGGACGTCCTACCACAATTAGAAGCAACTTGAGGCACAGTTATCTCCTTTGATGAAAAAAAAATTTAAAAATATTAGAAAAAAGCATGTATTGTAAAAATACCCTTGATCAAATCACCCTCTCTTTCCCTCTTTTGCGCAAAAGCACACTGCTAATGCTGGATTTAGTTGCCTGCTTGCACCACATACATTCATATATAGCCAGGAGAATGATGAAATAGAAGATTAAACCACATTTTTTGCATCTCACTTTTTGCAGACTGTGTCAGTGCAAGTTTGTCTATCATTTCTCCTTTGAACATTGCAAAGTAAGCATTTTTAGGAGGAATCCTCTGGCGGTGTTGTCGGCAACTCCTGTCGCCATTTCTTTATCCCCAAATTTTTGTGGTCAGACCAAACTTTGCAAAAGATCTGCTTGTACTGGCGTTTGTTACATTATGTAACAGAGAAACTTTGTTCTGATTTATTGTGTTTGGAATGTGTAAGATAAAAACCTCCTATTATGGATGAGTTTAACAGCAGGACATAAGGATCTTCGCTGCTTTCAGAAGTGGATTCCCTATATTGTTATTAGAGGTAGCTTTCTGTAAGCCTCTCAGTGCCTGTGTTAAGGAGATGTTTCGAACTGGGAAAAATCATAAACCCCTCCCTGCATGGACCATGGAGCAACTCTGATCTCAGAGTCTTCTGTCATTTGCTTGATCTTTCCATTTTTTGTAAAGTCTCAGACTGTTGTGCACCAGAGTGGTTTTTTTCCACAGAATGAGGACCACAGCTGTTCTTCCTGGACTGCGTTCCTGGGGAACGATTCATTCAATTCCCACATTGGTAGAAGGAGAAACCTTGAATTTACAGCTTTTAAATTAGGTTCTTACTTTCCTCCTTACATGCCTGTCATCTCCCTTGGACCTAAAACCCCTACTGTTGTCTCCTTATACTGCTCCAGCAGTGTTATTCTGCTCCGTCCAGCACGTAATGGCAAATTCTTCCCTGGGTGTAAGCTGCTTTCTACGTAATAGATTCCATCTATATGGCAATACGCGCAGATGGGGATGTGGAGGATCGTCCCATACAAGCATGCTCAAAAGTACATCTGGCTTTCAATTCACCTAGCTTCAAAACTCCTCAATGTCACTTTACAGAGTAGGCAGAGCACAGTGTCTCATTGTTTATCATCTGAACTACTGAGTAGGTGGCAAATAACCTAGCAACGAGCAAAGCGCTGCGCTGCACATTTGGGCAGCCACTGCTACAGGCACACAAGTAGAGGCGCATGCCCCCAGCCAAAGGACAGATGTTACTCACTACAGGCTATTCTCCACCTGAAATGCTGACAATAAAATACTTCACTGTCAATACAGAGGATTGCTTAGTGGTGTAAACTTCTTGCTTGCCATAAACAGAGTCTGCTGAAGGAGAGAACTGAATTTCAGCAGTAGTTTTTAGTGAACTTTACCAAGTGAAGGTATCTCTGTTGGGAACTTAATTCCCATTCCAATTGAAAATACTACTGAAATAAATGCCAAGTCAATGATAACTTATGAAGGATCTTCCTCAATCAACCAGATATAATGTCTTTTATATCTTCAATGGAATAAACTTAGTAGGTGTCAAATTATATACAGAGTTTTCTAGTCAAGCTTTGTAATTGTAATGTAACCAACAGGAAAAGGTATTTTTCTTGCATTGAATATACAGGCAAAACCAATGTAAAATTTAATTACGTATTGTAAAATGCCAACAAAGGACAAATATTAATTTCTGCTTCTTTGAAGGCTACTCTGTCCTTTGGTGCAAAAAATACTTGGATTGAATTGATGACATATTTGAACAAAATTATAAAATGTGAAATACAATGCTTTAAATAAAGCAAGCAATGTTTTAAAGTGAATAAAATAAAGCCATTGCTTTAGGTGTATCCCATATTGCAATAATTAAGAGTTTGAAAGTTAGCCAGTTATCTTTCATCTATTTTGTTACTTTCCATTATTGATATATTTACATTATTTAGTAATAGAGAATTTAAGTGAAAACTTTCTAACTTTCAATTCTTAAGGGGTAGCTTAATTAGCCAAGCTTGTAAGAGCAATTTGTAAAAGCAAAAACTCTTCTCTCTTCTGGAATTAATAAAGAATCACATAGTTAAGTCTCAATTGTTTATTATTTTAAAATTAGAAGCAGTAAAAACACAACATCATTAGGGGAAGGATATATTGCAAGAACTGGTGTTTCAAGGTCATTAATAATTTCTTTTAACTTTTAATTAAAGATGTGATAACAATAGAACGCTACCCATCTCCTGTTGGGGCTTCTGAAATCCTATGACAGTTCAAGGAAATGTTCATAGCAAGAATAAGTGCAGTGTAAGGCAAAATTTAGTCCATTATCAAAAAAAGCAGATGTTTGATTTTTCATCTCCTTTTAATGCAATATGACAGGTATTTTGTTTTCCATTCCTAAGGGTTAAAATGAATTAAAACTCCATAGTTTATATATGTAAAGTAGAATTAATGATTTACTAAGTAACATCAACAGTTCAGCACTGAACAAAGGTAGAACAAACCTTTTTCCTTCTTTCAACAAACTTTCAGAGGAAGGATCTGAACTTTTTGCTAACTGCACACCAAAACAGTGCACCAAAATGTGTCACTTACAGAGTTATCATGCCAAAATCTAAGCCACATACTCATGCATGACTTTGGATTTTTCAGAAACTTATACGCAAAGTTGGATTCAGTAAATAGCTGTGCAATCTGCCCAGGATCAAATGACAACGATACTCTCTATTACATCCACCTCTTCTTATGCAGAGTTGCCTCATAACCAATAGGGTGTGAATTTATATCCTCACACTCTCAGAGTGAAGTGCCCATTTTGGGCGTTACGAATCACCTGACTTGAATCAGTATATCTATAGAACCGCACATTTATGCGTTGCCTTGTATCAGGATAATTACTTATGAAAACATTGCCTCTTTTGAAGTAGAGAGTGTGTATCTGGAGACAGAAAGTGACTGTATCCTAATATACAGTATACAGGACTATGGTGATAATAGCTAAATAGCAAGCAGTTTTATTCAATGCATTGTAAAGAAGCATTTTATATGTTTGTACTTGTACATCTTGCACTAATCCTGATCTTCAGCTTTTGGGAAACACATAATAGCCTCTCAGCTATTTCGTACTGAACTGAAAGCTGCTGCTGGCTTCTACGAGCTGTTCTGCTTTGTAGATCTTCTAAAACCCCGGTGCTATTATAGGCAGTAAAAAATAGTAACATTTTTAAAAATCTTATATATCCTTTTGAGTGGGACATAATTTTACCACAGATTTTAAACAGGATATATGAAAAAGCTTTAGCAACACTTTTGGTGCTTATTAATTATGGAGACCCACTACTACCAACCATGATGTGTGCCAGTGAAGAGCTGTTTCTTGTTGATGTGGTATATTTGAGTAACAAGCACAGGCACTATCATTATGTCGTCAGTAATATCACATATTTCTGAAGCCTGCTGAGACTTTAGGAAAATTCTACGCTGCACTGTAATTGGCTTAATAGCTAATGTTCTTGTAACCATTTCTGGAAAATATTGCACTAATGCTGGTTGGATTCCCTGTTTGCTCTGCTCTAGTCCATCTACAATGCAGCAGGCAAAATTATTTACCTAGGTCAAGAATTTGCATGCCTTGCATAATCTCTCATTCATATGTCATCTAAGTTCGTATTACATCACCTCTATCTCCTCTTTAGCCTTCTCCGATCCCCACTTCTGCTCCTGCTTGCCATTTATTTCATCTACAAGGTTCTTTTTGATGCCACTAGCTATGCACGTGATGCCCTTCTTACTGTAGACCATTCTGCCAGCACCCTCTCCTCATGCAAAAATTAGACATAGTCCCTATCCTTACTTAGCTTGTGGTTGAAAGGCAGCTTGGTTATAATTACCATTATACACAAGTGTCTACCTTAAGTGTATCAACAGTATTGATTTAGACCTGTTTTCCCCTTTCTCCAGCCTCTCATTTCTTTATCCTGACTTGTATCTCACCTGGAATTTAGACTGACAATGTGTTTTTCTCATTTAGCATTGGAATAGCGGGGAGGATGGTGTATCGAGCATTCTTGTGAACACGGCTCTACAAGCCCAAAAATAGGCACGACCCCTGCCCAGCTGAGTTTGCCATCAATGTATCTTCTGGGTCAGGTCCTTCCTCACTTATGAGAAATATAAAACTCTAATAAATACAAATTAAAATTGAGGAAAATAGGATTAATATTTCCTCTAAATTTTGAAACAAAAGGTAAAGGAGTGTCAAATTTGAAGGAAATTGTAGGAATTCTTCCTCATGCTTTTGATTATGGGCTGTTAGGGAGAAATTTCATTCCTAGGTCATGAGAATTTTATGTTTTCTTCTAAATGGGCAGTGGGACTAGATGGGTTATTTGGATCCAAGCAGAGCTTCTTCTGACATACAACCTGCTTTCCGCATCCTCTCATTTTGTTAACTGACGATAATCATTCCTGAAACTCATGGTCACAAGATAATGGTGATAAATGATTTGGTCTTACCCTATGTCACCAAAAGATTATGTTAGGAGTATCAAAATAGGGTAGGACTGGAGTGATTAAATGAAGCTTTAGGCAAGAGGACCATCAGATTTAATGAAATGAATAATTAGGTCCCTTATCACTTCCTTTTACTGATTTTTGATTTGTTTAGTATAGCATCTGTTTGCCAATTAGTGTTATTGCTACAGGGCAACTCTTACACTATGGATAAAGCAGTGTGATCAAAATCTACAGAATAAAATACAGCAAATGCAGAATAAAATCTTGCCTCAATGAGATACCTGTACACAGAATTTGTGAACAGAAAGCAAGCATAAAATAGAACATCAGAGTTCAGTGAAAAGTTTTCTGTCTAAAAATTGTAGACAAAACCCATGAAGCATGAAGAAAAGCCAGTTTGCATACTGAAAGCAAATTTAACTTTTGAAATGCTTTTGCAAAACTGCAGTGCTCTACATATACATGATGGTTGTTTAGGAAAAAGAGGAAAACTGGGGACTTCTAATGATCTGTCTACATTAAAATATATTGGTGACCTTGGTAATGCTTAAATATGGCTGTAACTTGTTTATGCTGCGTTACTTCAAACATTTTAGGGGAAATCTGTTTTAAAGTGGTTCCCTTACACACTATCATAAATTTGTTGAAGAAGGAAGTATGGTCTGTTTAAAGCACAGGACTCTGAGTCAGAAGATGTAGATTATGCCCCTTCCCTGATAACTACTATGTGGCTTCCTCATCTCTAAATTGGGAAATAGTACTTAACTAGTCAGAGGTAACAAGGACACAAGTCATTACTGCTTATAATATTATAATTGTA
Organism: Balearica regulorum gibbericeps; assembly: GCF_011004875.1. Taxonomy (NCBI): domain Eukaryota; kingdom Metazoa; phylum Chordata; class Aves; order Gruiformes; family Gruidae; genus Balearica; species Balearica regulorum. Next base: position 117,887,791 of record NC_046185.1, on the reverse strand, counting down.
ATAATCAGAACAAAGCCTTCCGAGGAGTGCTGATTTATTCAGAAATCTGTGGGAAAGAAGCAAATCACTTGTATGTTTGAAGTTCTGGTAACCTGTTCTAAGACACAGTGAAATATCTGTTCTCTGTTGGTGGACAGTTTAGGAATGCAAAATATCAGTCATTGCATTTGTTAAGCAACAGCCATCTAAAGGTCACCGTGGCTCCAAAGTAGAACTATGATCTCATAGCTGCAGTTTTTGCCCTTCCCTGTTCACACCCTTTCCGCGTTTATGAGTGTTACGCTGGAAGGCATTGATGGCTTCCACCTTCCATATATAGACAGTCATGTATCTTGTAATGATGTGTAGGCTAACTATACTCCATAAGGTCTTGATGTTGGAAACAAAGGGAGGTAACTGCCCAGCTGAACATATGTGAAGACTGATCAGAATCTAAGCTTGTGAGGGTGGAGGTTTCCCCTGGGACGGGAAAATGCAGTCAGTGCAAGGCTGACTCAGGTTAAGAGACCAAATGCTTACAAGTGTATGTGGGCAATAAAACCTGGGGAAAAAAAAGCAGTGAGGAACTTGAGCAAGGCAGAACAGCTTACTTTTTGTATTCATTTTTGATAAAAATCCTTTCTTTTAAATGCAAAAATAAGTCAACTTCTATTTGGTTTTGATTGAGCTATGAGAAAGTGAGCTGGGTGTTTATTCAGTGCAGGGAAGCAGAAATGCAGCAAGGAACAGTTACCATATATATTCACTTTCTGAGAATATAGCAAAGGTTTCTAATAGAAGCAACCCAGCAAGGCTCTGAAGGCTAACTACTTGGGCCCCACTGAAGGTGACTGGAAGCTGCAGAAGGAGGACAACTCCATTGCCTCCTTCCCTACAGCAGTGCCCAGGAGGGCCCAGCTGCTGTTGCGACAGCATCTCTGGATTGTATACAGGGACTGTTAATATTGGAGGAGCTGCCCCTCCCAGTGGCGACAGGAGCAGTTAAGACTGATTTCCCAAGCTGTACCCTTTTCCTCTTATGCCACCACTTTAGACGTTCATCAGATGACAAAGAAGATAGCTCTACCTAATATAGTACACTTTCAGTAGGAAGGGATCACGGGCTTTACTTTACAGCAAAACTCGTGGTCTGCTACAACATGAGACCAAACTCTTTTACACAATTTTAAACGCACTTTTACCACTCCTTTTTATGGTATCACCACCTCGGGATTTATGTAATAAGAAAATAGCAGGCTTACAGCCTTAGCTGTCTGGAACAAGTGGCAGAAGAAAGGGGAAAATGAGAACGTGGGTTGAATGTTCCTTCTCGGTCTTCAGACCAGCCAGCCTTGCAGATTGCCTGTTTGAGGTATGCTGGGCTGAGTCAGCAGAAAGCAAGCGTGATGTAGGTGACAGATCCGTAATTGCAGCAACACGTGAATCTGTGCCTTTTACTGCCAATAGAGACATTTCAACATTCGCGACAGAGAAGTAACGTTTTATTTAAAAAAATCGATTCTTAGGGTGGGTTGCGCATGGGACACTTTGCTCCCCCCAAATACGGGGGGGGGACATCTCCATAATCCATAATGGGGGACATCTCACTAACTTTCCAGTAGCCGCTACTGTTACCGGCGTGTCGCAGCTAATGTTGCCGGCTAGCCGAGTTTCCCCTACCACAGCTGAGGTCCGCAGTCACGTCTCCCGCTAAACAGCGCTTCTCCAGAGGCAGCACTCGAGATCTCTGCCTGCCCCGGCTTCCAAACGCCCCCGTACCGCCCTCCTCCAGCACCCACCCGCACCGCCACCGCGGGGCCCGCTCTCCTCGGTGAAAACGCGCGGCTCCCGCCGGCTGTGCCGACCCTCCGACACCCGGGTGGTGTTATTTGGGCAGCGCGGTGCCCTCCTCCCCACAGGCGGCCGAGCCCTCCCGTCAGGTCGCGAACGGCGCCCCCCTCAGGCGGCAACGGCCGCGAGAGCGACGCGGGGGACGGAGGGGGCGGGGACACCTCGCGGGGCGGGCGGGCGCGCGTGACGGCGTTGCGTTGGGCAGCGCGCGACGATCCCGGAAGCGCGGGGTTACGGCCGCGGTTTAGGCAGGCAGCAGGCAGCGCGCGGCGGCCCGGGCCGCTCGGCGAGGAAAGAGGGAGCGCGAAGCTCCGGTGACGGCGGCGGCTGCCGGCCCGCCTCCCCCGCGCGGCGGCCATGACGAACTTCATCTCGGTGCAGCTGAAGAAGACCTCGGAGGTGGACTTGGCCAAGCCGCTGTGCAAGTTCATTCAGCAGAGCTACCCGGGCGGCGACGCCCAGGCCGAGCACTGCCGCGCCGCCGAGGAGCTCAGCAAACTCCGCAAGACCGCGCTCGGCCGCCCGCTCGACAAGCACGAGAGCGCGCTCGAAACTCTCCTTAGGTAGGGGCGGGCGGGAGGGCTGGGCTGGGCCGGGCCGGCACAGGCCCTTCAGCGGCCCGCCGCGCCGGGCCGGGCCTGCCCCGCACCTCCACCATCCCTCCCCTCTCCCCCCGCTTCCGGCGGGGCGGGCGGCCGCGCACCTCCCCCTCCCCAGGTGCCCTGCGCGGCCGAGGGGCCTGGCGGCAGCTCCGAGCCCAGGCCTTGGGCGCGGCGGAGCCGGAACCGGGTGCGGGCGGGCCCAGGTGTAGGCGGCCCGCGCGGGGCGGGGCAGAGGGTCCGCCGGGAGGCAGCGGCCGGGGCTGCCGGGCCGGCTCTGGCGGTCTGTGAGTTGCCTGCCCGCCGCGGGCCTGTGTCTGGGGCAGGTGCCCCAGCGCTCGAGTGTCTTGCAGCCACCTGGGGTCCCCCCAGCCTCACCTCACCGCTCGGGTGTTTAGCGTCGTGGGGTGTCATATGATGACAGCGCAGGGCTGGCGGGGGAGGTGTAGAGAAGAGACCTTGTGCCGATCAACTTCCCCTTCTGAGCGTGTGTAACGTGCCAGTCACGGCTGGATCTAGGTAGAAATGACGGACTATTTTGCTTCTCAGAAGGGAGCAGGTGTATCTCTTTTTTGTTGTTTGTGTTACCTTTTGCTGCTACAGCTGACAGCTTTGAAGTTGTTTTTTTTTTAACGCGTGTTTTCCTTCTGTTTTCTGTGTTTAGCAGCTTCTTAATGTATTTGCAAAGTCACGTTCTTATCTTCTACTTAACACACTTACTTTGCTATCAGAAAGTTTACTGGTGCCTCTGTTGCGCTGGCATTATCATAAGTTAGATGAGCAAAAGATTGATCTGTGTCTTCTGTCCGGTAAATTGCATAAAACCTGCTTTAGGACTAACTGCTCCATCATCTACAAAAGCATTTGCTCTTTCCTGTCTCTCTAGAACATTTATGGATTGCAGTATGGACTTTGGTAATCCTGTTGTTCTGTTTCTCTATGTTGGAAACATTTTGAGCCCATTTGTAGCTCATCTACTCACTGAGGTCACAGTGATTCATTCACTAGGTTAATACTAAGTACACACGTGCATTTGCAAAGTTGGGCTCAAAGATTCTCAGTACCAGAATATGAGTTTCTACATAGTGGCAACAAGTTTCTTTTTAAAGAAGGGAAAAAGATAGAGGGATTTTCTAGTAAAGGGAGAAATGGTACTTGTAGACATGACACATTTCTGTAATATCATGAACAAGCAGAAATATATTTGATGTTCACCAGAATTTCTTATTTATAAACTTAAAAAAATGAAGAGGAATGGAAAAGAAACAAATGACTTTTTAATAAGATGTCAAGATTTGTAACATGAGTTACTGATTTTTTTGAGCTTATCAACTCTTCACTGGGTGTTTGGGCTATAAAAGCTATGACTGTACTCATGATGTTTTACAGTATCTTTGTAGTTTCCTGCTCTATTCCTGTTTATTACTGTGTATGCCTTTTGAAGGTCAGGGAAATAATGAGCATCTATGAACTGAAAGAGGGACTCTGCTAGCCAAATTTCAAGGCATGTTATTATCTCCACTTGAACGCTAGAGTTGAGCTGCTTTTTTCTGATGGTGCCAGTCAGGTTTGTGATTAGTTTCTATCTGAAATCCCTGTTTGGTCCAGCCACATCATATGACTTCACCGTATCTAACAATGGTACAATGTCAAAAGGAGAAAGCCCTCTCTTCAGTTCTGGTGCTTTTCTTATGCCAGTTCTGGAAGGCAAAAGGTGTATGTGGCTTTCTGACAGGTGAGCAACTTGAATGAGTTCAGTGGAAGGTCAGATGAACATCAGGACTGATGCAAAAGAGGATAAAAGTAGTGTTGCTTGAAAGCCAAGGGGCTGAGTGGGATCTCCCTTTTCTAGTGCCAGTAGGTCATTAAATTAACTCAAGCCATAGTATGCAATTTCACCTCAGGTTTTCTCTCTGAATAGTGAAGGGAAAGCACTTGGAATTGCAGAATTACCTGTTTTCCTTTTGAGTTAATTCCGTATGCAGCGATCTGTTCTCTCTGCTGTTGATCAGTAATCAGCAGATGACTTCAGCTGGCCCAGGTACTGTTGTAGTAGTCAGGAGGCATTGAATGTGGCTCTGCACTGGTGCCACCTTATGTGTGAACAAGTGATATCCCTGCCACGCAGAAGCTTGTCTCAGAAAACCTGCATTTTAAATTCTATCATTTGAGAATATTTGTTCCCTTTACAGTGGAAGTGAGATGAGATGAAGGTCTGAATTAACTGTAAATTAGAAAAAAACCTCCCAATCATATATATGTTTTCCCCTATCTCTAACAAGTTATGAGTGGCTTGTCCCTGTCTGACCACTTATATTCATTACAGTTGCTGGAAAATAAGTTTGTTCTTATTCTGTAAGGATATTCTGACAATACTCTGTAAGGCGCAGTTACTTTAAAAAGTCAGACTGTCTGCACACCCAGAAGTTTGAATTACTCAGCTGAGCTTATGATTGAAAGAGCAAAAGCATCTGAGTGCCTTGTGTTTCCTCTGAAAATTCCATTCCCTCTCCAACTTCCAGTATTTTCCTGTTGCTATTTAAGTAATAACTTTAGCAAGATTTTCATTAAAGTTGGAGTTTAAAACTGGTTTGTTAGTGAAGTAAGGTTGGAAGAGCTAATTACAATGTGGATACCCTTTGCATATATTTTCTTCTTTGTGGCTTTTTATAGACCATAATACCTAGTAGGGCACTGCAGACCATTTAACTGTTAAGAAATGAGGGCTTAATCTTCTGCTAATTAATCTTGGATTTCCCCACCGTTTTGTAATCTTTAGAAGCCTTGTTTTGCTGAGTAGTTACTGCAGAGTTTTTTATTTTATGGAAGAAATGAACTCAGTTGCAGCCCTATTTCCTTGGCAAATGCTGACCAGGAAAGCTTTGAAAGTGTGTGGTGTGCTGTGGTTCAGCTGAGGAACACAAATGCTGCTCTTGGAGAAGTATTTGAGGTACCCAGTGAAAAGGGGCACAATGTAACTGGGAAAGACCTCAGCCTGCTTCCAAGCATTCTTTGTTTTCTGAGAATGAGTGCTCTGAAGGTGACGTAGGTGAGCTTGGTACAGATGTTTCCCCTTAAATTCAGTCATAACAGATTTGATTTAGTGGGTTTTTTTGTGTTTTTCTTTTTTTGTGTCTGTGTTCCCCCCCCCCCCCAGTGTAATTATAGCTTCAAGGGGTTCCTGGCTTCCTCTCTTACTATTAAAGATAGCCTGGACTTAATTTCCTTTTTCTAGAGGAGTGGAGTGGTGGTGCAAGTTTAATTGGTTTAATTTTGCTAACAACTCTTGCAGTCCTTTTAAAGAAAAAGGGGGCGGGGAAGGAGGGGTGCTTGGTTTTCTTTTGAATGGTCAAATTCTCTGGGGGCTGAAAGTTGCAGTTCTGGTTTCCAGCTGTGAATTCAGGACTCCAGTTCTAACCTAGAAGAGCTAAGGCAGATCTTGGTCTCTTTTAAGTTCTTTTGAAGGAGATTTTTCTTTATGATTCTTTGAAGGAGAACAAGATTTGAGGTTCTTGGTGTAATACATATATTTTAATTAAATTCTAATTTAAACCTTGACTTCCAACTCATTTGACTGCTGTAACTCATTTTTACTAGCATTTAGGAGTGTGTAATGCCTGTTTTGGTGAAAGATTGCTGTACTTTGACAACTAGATGTGTGTTGCTGACATCTGCCCTCCCTTTCTTTGCTGTAGTTGGAACTCAGGCAGTGGATATGTTTTGCGTGGTTTTCTGTAGTTCATCAGTCTGGCACAACGAAACACACAATGCTCATCTGTTGCTTGGCAACTTCTGTTCTTTGTGTCTTGGTAATTAGAGATTCCTGTAAATTTTGTTTTAAATAACACCTTTTTGTTTATCCTCAGCCTTCAATGTGTACCTGGCTTGTGCATCAGCTGTGGTCATTCCTTTAATATTTATTTTCTGGTTTTGTACTGCTAGTTTTACGCTGTTCTCTGGTTAATATCTTTATTTACCATTTTATTTATATATGTTTAGTTTATATATCATTATATTTATATATGTTTAGGTACTGCTAAATAAAATAAATTATTTTACATGTTGATTTTTTTTTTTTGTCTGCAGAGTTTTAAAGAGCTCTTAAATCTTGGGTAGAATTTCAAGTTCTTTAGTAAAAAGAAATGACACCACATGCTTAAAATAGTAAAGAGAATAGTAACATAAGCTCTGAACTTTTTTAAAACCAACCAGACAAAAAGCCCTGTGTTGTTGGTATTCATTGATGTTAAATGCAGCAATGTGCATACTTGGGAGGAACATACACCTCTTTGGCTTATTTTCTTTTTCTTTGTGGTTCTGTTGACATACAAAGAATAGTCTGTTTGCAAACAGCCAACCTTTCGCTGCAGCGGACTTCACAAGGCCATTTAACCAGCTTTGCTTCTTGACTCATGGCAGCTGAGGACAGGGTGATCGTGGAATGCAGGAAGACAACTTGGCTTTATTGGTGGCTTTTGGTTAACAAATTGATGCAGGAGGAGACAGCACGGGAAGTCTTGTTTTCTTTGTGATACTGTGTGAAAACGACTGTGTTGAGATCAGTCAATGACAGTGAAGGAAGTACATTTAAATATATCAGTTGAAGTGATCTTCAGTGCTAGTATTGAACTAATTTTTGTACTGCTAATCTGTATCAGTGAAACTGATTAGGAAATGGGGGAAAAAATGTAATGGTGTAGTGGATAAGACCAAACTTAAACTGATGGGAGAGCATCAAGATGCAAAGCTGAATTTTTTACTGCAAAAGGGATGCTGTTGTGTATGATTTTTGTAGATCAAGCCTTGGATGTAAGGTCACTTAAAAATAAAATTGTAACTAAATTATATTTAACTATTGCTTTATTTATGTGCATTCAAGGTATGACCATCTAATGAAAGATGAAGAAAACAGACACATGAAAATCTTTTAGAAAAAATAAATGGACATTCTTTTAAAGCCAGTATGTTTCATGTGCTAGCTTCATAAATGGTAGAAGAAATTAGTTATTGTGCTATCACATAATTTAAAATTATCAGACTCTGTTATTGCCAAAACTTTAGTTCTTTCTGAAAAATGCCTTTGATTTATAAATTTCAGTCTCTGGAGGTATATTTGAAATCTGACTTCATAATGGCTGCTCCTGTACTAGCAACTGTAATGCTGAAGTATGGCAAGGTAGAATGCAGATGCATAGATTTGTGTAGACAGTGAGAAACATTATCATTAGCTTTGAAATCCACATTAAGGTTTGTTTTTGTGGTGTTATCTTTAACTATGCCTTTCACATACTTGGCAAGTTGTTAAAAGTAAAAATTAATCTTGATTAAACTGCTCTCACAGTAAACATCTGCAGAGTTTTTTTTTAACCTTAGGAGCAATGAATTTCAAGACAATTATTAGTGGAAGTCCTGCTGGGTTACTGTTGCAGATTATTGTAGCTTTTGATACAGCTCAGTAATTGTATCTTAAATATGTATGTTGTGTCTTAGTCCCTGGAGAGGGACTGTTTACAAGGGCACATAGTGACAAGACAAGGGGTAATTGTTTTAATCCAGAGGGTAGATTGAGATTAGATATTAGGAAGAAATTCTTTACTGTGAGGGTGGTGAGGCACTGGAACAAGTTGCCCGGAGAGGTTGTGGATGCCCCATCCCTGGAAGTGTTTAAGGCCAGGTTGGATGGGGCTTTGAGCAGCCTGGTCTAGTGGAGGGTGTCCCTGCCCATGGCAGCAGGGTTGGACCTAGATGATCTCTAAGGTCCCTTCTAACCCAAAACCATTCTATGATTCTAAATTGCAGTGGCTCAGTTGATGTCAGAAACCCGTAGTATTATATACATTGGCAGGTCCAATTCACTGAAGAATATGCTAACACAATTTTAATTGTTGTATGACTTCTAAAAATGCTTCTTGAATTTATAACCCCATGTTTATTGCCTGCAGAACATACACCTTGTACATCTGCTTCATGTCTAGATCAATAGTGATTAATATTTAATAATGTAAGGAAACAGGAACAATGTTAACCCTGTTTCACAGGCTGTGAAACTCATTACCACAAGGTGTTTTGTATATTGGGAATATGAATTGTTAAAAAAAGAATTTGACAAATACAATGTTGGATGTATGCCTATATGGCAAGTGCTACAGGAAGAGTATAGGAAACAGGCTTCGCATGTTATCTGATTGGCAGTTTAGAGGTTTTCTGATCTGCATCCAGTGTGTCATGTTTAACAAGTGGTGCAGGTGTAGGGTACAACTCAGGAAAACTTTGAATTGCTAACTGTTGCCCAGATAGATGGTGTGAGGGACTACGCTATACTTGCTATATTATCTTTCTGGCATTCTTTCCTAAACATCTTCCACTGTGAGTAGACAAAATATTGGCACAGAGAAACTTTTGGTATTAATTCACTGTGACTGCTACAATATACTCTAATGAAAACTAAGCTTACAACTAAAGAATTTTATTAAGGATAAGGCTCTCCAGTTGATACTGTGCAAAGCAAATGGCATCTGTTTCAAAGACAAAGTTTAAACACATGAGTCAGAAATTGTAGGGGAGCGGGATATAATGTTCAGATCAAGAGAGTGCAGTGTAGCTTTTTAATATTATGTTAAATGCTGTAATTAATTACTTTTACAGCATGACTTAATGTCTAATATACTCTTTGTCTTCCTGTACATACACAGGGACTCCTTTGCATGACATTCTTTTCTAATCCATGCTCCATCAGAAAGTGGAATGGGTCAGCTTTGTCTGTGATATTCTTTTACTGCTGACTGAGACAGGGTTTCCACTTTATCTATGGAAGTCTACCTCCTGTTGAACTTGTTTCTCTACTAAAAAATCTCTTTAGGCAAAATTTGTCTGTCTTGAAAGTCCTTCATAGTTACGAATGAGCTTCACAACTTATTTGCGTGTGAGATTTTTGTGCTGGTTTCCTTACATATCAGTGTAAGAAACAAAACTCTTAATCTGATTTATCTAATAGCTGTTTCTTCCTTTTCTTTTGTAGATACTATGATCAGCTGTGTTCAATTGAACCAAAATTTCCATTCTCTGAAAATCAGGTAAGAAGACTTATCAAACAATTACACTGAATCGTGACACCTATGATGTGTGACTTCCAAGCCTGTACCTAATCCGCTAAACAGTATTTCTTTCGGGCAAGACATTTAATCTCTTTGAGCCTTATTTTCCTAATCTCTGTTTATTTTCTAGTCAGTGCTTACATACAGTCTATACTGAGACATATATCTAGTGGCCATAATTGCCTTTGTTTCACAGATTCAGAAATGTTTTGAGTTTGGCTAGTGGTCACTGCAGTCTAGGTCAGAAAGAGTTGTGCTGTACTGATTCCTCTTCAATTCTCCTTTTTCCAAGAAGTCTATTTCATACTATGTTAAAAAGGCTTTTAAAAATGTAATTTCTATGGGAAAACCTTTAGTAATGAATGGAATGTGATCTTTGGTTTTAGAAGTAGAACAGATGTTTCATTCACAACAGCTAACAGAATAAGCCACTTAAGAGCTCGCCACTCAATTCCTGCCTCTGCATCTACAAATTTTTATATAGATATGGTGCTCATTAAGGTTTTATTCCTACCATATTTCTTTGGAATCCTGTCTCGAAGGAGGAATTCATCTTAACTCCTGCCTATTGAAGTCTTCCTCAGGTGGAGATTAGAATAGATATTTAGGCTCCTGTATATTGGTGGAAAAAAATGTAGGTTTTCTTTGGATGTGTTTACAAATAGGACAGTTTTTACACTTCTTTCCTGATCAAATCATATTTAAATGGTAACGTTACTATTAAAAGTTTTTCAGACTTACAGGTTACAAGTAAGGGAATAGTTTTAATTCACTTCAAATTAATTTTGAGTTTTGCATGTAGTTACGTTCACTTGTAGCCAGGAACTGCACTTTGGTTTTTAGTGTTGAAATATTTTGATATGGTGATCTGCAAACTCTGAGACATTGAAAAACTGGAAAACTTTAATAGCAAGTTCTGCAGACTTTTAAACTGTTCCATCAAAGGGAAGAAGTAGTCAGTGGAAGCAGCAATGAACAGCTGGGGACCAGAACTTCCTGAACTAGCATTGCTGATAGAGGAAAATACATTATCAAACAGTACTGTGCTCTTTCTGAAGTTATTCTCCCCAGCCACTTCAAAATGAGGAATTTTGCTATCCTTTCTGGTTTGATACTAGTTGCCTACAACTAGTTTGAGCAGCTGAATAAGGAATCACATAGAGGAACTTCAGAGCAGATTCTGTGAAGTATTTGCATTGTCTTTGAAATATATGCTGGAAGTGTAATATAAAACACGCTGGTTTTACCTGCATTCTCTTTCCTGGGTACATTTCCTGATAACTCTGCTATTAAATTCACTCATTAAAACAAAAAAGTGCATTTTGGTATTACAAACCAGTTCCAAATATGCTAGTAATTTGGAACAGTGGAAACTGCATGATTGGGTGGTTTCCTTTAACTGTGATTACACCAGACTGTCAGACTTCTTGGGAGAGGAATATCTTGGTTTGGAAGTAAATTTATCTGTCCCTCAAAATACGAGCAGAGCTGAAAGATTATTTTGAGAATTTCTGTTCTGTCCATTTGAAATGTTTTGAGCAAACTAACAGGAAGGAAAACAGGTAGAGTAATTTTTTTTTGATAACTCTTGATGATTTCCTGAAATTTCCAGAATGTTTTAATGTTACAAGTGAATTAAATGTTTTATGCAGTTAGAATGTAAAAGGAAAAATATGTGAATTTGGGGTATTTTCTGAAGATTTCTTATGTAATTTTAGAGATAAAGATCTTTCTTTTTCACAACTTTCAGATCTGTGTAACGTTTACATGGAAAGATGCTTTTGATAAAGGATCACTTTTTGGAGGATCTGTCAAATTGGGTATGTGAATGTACTGAAAGTGCAAATATTAATGATATTAAATTTGAGAATATTTTTGTATAGCTGAATTGTCAATAGTCTTTCTAGTATTCTCAACATGGCTTACAAATGAGTTCAACTATATTGGTAACATATTAATCGCTTCAACATTGGTAATGAATGCATGGGCACCATGCAAATATTTTCTATAAAATTGAGATTTAATATTAGTTTTCCAGAGGCACAAATAGATGTGCAGTCTTATAATAGTTGTGATGTCTGCTCCTCAGACTTTTTCTGAGACCAGCCCCAACTGACATCAATCAAAATTACAGAATCACAGAATGGTAGTGGTTGGAAGGGACCTCTGGAGAACGTCTATTCCAACCTCTCTGCTAAAGCAGGATCACCTAGAGCAGGTTGCACAGGATCGCGTCCAGGCAGGTTTTGAGTATCTCCAGAGAAGGAGACTGCACAACCTCTCTGGGAGCCTCTTCCAGTGCTCGGTCACCCTCACAGTGAAGAAGTTTTTCCTCATATTTTGATGGAACTTCCTGTGTTCCAGTTCGTGCCCATTGCCCCTTGTCCTGTCACTGGGCACCACTGAAAAGAGTCTGGCCCCCTCCTCTGGACACCCGCCCTTAAGATATTTACAAGTGCAGATAGGATCCCCTCTCAGTCTTTTCTTCTCCAGGCTAAACAGGCCCAGCTCTCAGCCTCTCCTCATATGAGAGATGCTCCAGTCCCCTACTCATCTTTGTAGCCCTTTGCTGGACTCTTTCCAGTAGTTCCCTATCTGTCTTGAACTGGAGAGCCCAGAACTGAATGAGTTCCAAGTTAATGTTAAGTTTCATTAGTAGATTTTTGGTAATCTAGCTCTTACTGTTCTAAATGAATAAGATCCTCATGAGACGTGCTTTTGAGTGTGTGAGTCCCCTGCAGAAGAAGGGGAGTGATGGTAGCTGACTTCAGTAACCTAGTCTGATATCACATTTTGTTCAAGAGAATAGAAGGATCTGTCTCTACCCTGAGATGATTCTCCTGTTGCTTCTTTTTAAAACATTTTCATATGTATTTGAACACTTGGAAAGAAAAAAAAAAAAAGTATGTTTCCTGCAAACATAAGGAGTTTGAGTCTATTGTTTGTTTTAGTCACGTAGGGACAATTCTGCACTGCAAATTCAGGATTCGGAACACTTACCCCAATAGAGAAACTAAGACTAAAACCTTCTGAGTTAAGTGAGGAGCTATTTAGTCATGTGCCATCATTTTTTTTAGTGTTTCTATTGATACCTAAGTGTTCATCATGACTAGTACTGCAAGATGACCATTGCAATTTTGAAGCTCCAGACAAAGCCTGAAAAAATGTTAGAGTACTTATTTTCATTTTATTTTTTCAAATTTTTGTGTCCTTTATGTAGTTCTCTGTTAGCAGCTACTGAAAGTCTTTGCAGTTTTCCATGTTCTGAATACATGTGCTAAAGTGTGAACTATATGTGTAACAATACGCTGCATTCCTCTGTATAAGCAGGTGGTGCGCACCTTTCCTTGCTTTATTTTCTAACTGTTCTAAGAAGTTTTTTCTGGATAATTGGAGACCTTCCTAAAGTTGTTGTGTTTTTTTTCCTCAGAATCTGGTTGGTTCTGTCTTCTTTGGGGCTAGCACTTCATGATGATTGAACCTTTTCTTAGTAAAGTTCAGAATATTTAATTATGACTTAAACATAGTCTGTGAATTGTCAGAAATTTATAATAATTGTGAGAGAAAGAATCAGTAATCATAATGTTGATGATTACCCTGAGAATTTGCATGAATGTGATGTTACAGCAGCTTGAGAAAGCTTTCTTGTCTGCAGATTAATTATAGACTAGTCTAAATTATCTGTGAGGCAGATGGCCAGAGATTTATGCAACAGTCCATGTGAAATATCAAAGAAATTCCTGATTGAGATGTGCGTAATGCTCAGTTAACAAGCAAGGGAATACATTTTATTTTGAAACTTTAAAGCAGATCATAGTGGAAAGAAATTAACAAAAGGAGTCTATTAGTAGACTTCAAAACTTACGGTGCTGTATTGCAGATTATCCAGATGCCACTCTCCAAATTAACTATAGTATGTGTATATCTCTTTATTTCAGATCAGAATTAGGAGTGGAGTTTGTCAATATGAAGCAAAGTTTTCAGTTACTGAGGGAGCAAAATTTCTGTTGACCTCTAAGAGAAGGTGATCCTGTCACCAGATGGAAATTCAATGTAAAACTCGTTTGACTTCCATGGGGCCAAAATGCAGGGGTGTGACTTGAGCTCTTGCTGTGGTGACATCTTCCCCTGAATCCCAAGTCTATCACAGGGGTAGCTAACAGATACTGTGGCTGCTTGAAAAGTGACCCAGTTCACAGCATGGCATGTAATCTGAAGTATGTTGGCTTAAGTTAATAGGTAGAGCTATAAACAGATGAGTCTGAGGAAAATCTATATTGCTAAACAGCTGTTCTCACTGTAGTAAATCACACTTTAGATACAGTCCAGAGTATAAAATAATTCTGCATATAAAGTAATTTTGCTCTTCAGAAACTTTAAAGCAATATTTTCTTTCCTTTCTTGTGTTTTAGTTTTTTGAATGATGTGTAAGTTGTACAAGGCTTCTGTTTAGAAAAACTCTGGAAAATAAACTGCAGAAGAGCAATGATGTAGATAAATGACTATTGATGAAATTCAGTGACTGTATAACTCACTTTTCATTCAGGGAAACAAAATGGGAAAAATAGCATGTCGAATTTGTGGCTGTTTGAAAATTTAGTGCAGGTCAGGGAGTGCTAACATAGGAACTTCAGAGATATGTTAGATAAATATGTAGATGTATAAGGAGGATGGATGTTAGTGAAACGGAACAAATGTGTCTCTTTAGTACCTTCATGTTTTAAGGGTAACTTAGAAGTTGTATCTGTACTTGGGTTTATGAAATTGAAAATCCACTGGTTGAGTTTTCCGTATTCTCCAGGAGGAGTGTCTAGACACTTTTTAACAGCAGTAGGAAACTAATAACCTACATTTGCGTATGGCTAATAACATTTTGAAAGCAATTAATAGATTCAAAATGGTTCCTGTTCAGGTATTACTGTTTCTAGAAGTGTGGGCTCCATCCTCTGGGACTATGAAGTACTACAGGAGTTGAGTCTGGACAGGCTACACTGCTGTCTAGTGAGCACAAGTTTTAATTAAGTAACTCCTTAGCTGTTTCAGGACACATATAACTGAGAAATTTGTCAGCATTTTCAGTTTGAAACAATCGCTTGGAGAGGTGAGAAATTCCCTGCATTTCAATAGATAGTAAGAGCATATAAAAATTTTTGGCCTCAATGAGAGAGTAGGTAGTTAATCTTACATTCAAGATACAGTAAGAACATGTAATTGGACAGTTACTGCAAAGTGCATGGAAGTTCCTATTTCAGATTATCCTTCAGTAATGCGTGCATTTCTGTATCTTCAGGAGCCAAAAAAATGCACTGTAGTTAGAAAGACTTTCAAATTATTTTGTATATTGTATAGATTTTCATAGGACTGCTTTTATGCTTTATGCCACTCTATAGTTCCTCACATCAAAACGTTTTGTGGAAGTACTAAATTAGACTATGTAAAAGCCTTCAGAACAAAGATGACCTTGACTTTAAAAGTTCAGTATGATTGTGGTTTGGTGTTTGGGTTTTGTTTTTTTTTTTTTTTTTTTTCCCCTTGAAGCTGTTGATATGTTTAAGTACCGATATATTAGTAGTGTTGGTCTCATTTGGTAGGATGCTAGAGTCCTGAAGTTTATTTTCTTAACAGTGTGGGTAACTGTGTCTGTTTTGATTGCAGCTCTGGCAAGTTTGGGGTATGAGAAGACCTGTGTTTTGTTCAACTGTGGAGCATTGGCAAGCCAGATTGCAGCAGAACAGAATCTAGATAACGATGAAGGACTGAAAGCTGCAGCTAAGCACTATCAGGTACAGAGGCTCCCTGCTTATGCTTAGGAATTCAGAATGATTAATCTTAGAACATCAAATAAGTATCTCTGAATTTTAAAGCTATATATATGCATACATAAATATACCTACACATTTCCCCCCTCTTAATTGCAAAGGTGGATTGGCTAAGTACCTGGTCTTGACGCGTATTTATTTACCAGCTTTGAAATATTTAATTCTATATAGTTCCCCATACCCCTTCCCCCAAGCGTGTTGGTAACCAATAGCCCTCAGCTTAAGATTCAGTAATTTTAGCTAGTGTAAATTTTAATTTTAACAAGTTATACAGTAATAATTCCTTTCTGCTTTGTGGAATGCATTAAAATTTCCATGTTCTTATGCCATTAGGTGTAGCCAATGTACTTTTACTTACAGTCCATCTTGATAAATGACTCAGTCTAAGTGGCTTCAGGAACAAGAAGTCACAAGGAATTATTTTTAGTGGGTAAGCAATAAATGGGAGACCATATACCAAAAAAGCTCTACTTTTTCTTTTTTCTAATTGTTGAATGTATTATAAGAGAAAAAAATCTGTTTGGAAACATGAATGATAGTACATTATTTTGTTTTACTTAGTTTGCGAGTGGTGCTTTCCAACACATTAAAGACACGGTTTTGTCAGCCTTGAATCGAGAACCTACAGTGGACATCTCTCCAGACACAGTTGGAACCCTCAGTCTTATCATGTTGGCTCAAGCCCAAGAAGTCTTTTTTTTGAAAGCTACAAGAGGTATATCTTAATTTTCAGCTTGCATATTTATGTGCTCATTACAACTTCCACAAAAACTTACAAGTGTTTTAAGTTATTAAGAGCTTGTAAAGGGCCTTTCAGAAGTTGTTATTTTTGCCTTTACTGATTTCCACCCCTGCTTGCACGTCATTAAACACAAACTACAGGTGCCACATTGTCTAAGGTTCACCTGACAATGCAGTTGTCCCATTTGCCTTTCCTTTCTTTTTAGGTCCAAAGCCATTATTCCCCATCTTTACAAAGGATTTTACTGGTTTATATTTTTTCCTTTTACCGTTTGACAACAAAAGACATTATTTAAAAGAACTGAGTGTACTAGAAATGGTGCATAGGGGTTTTACCACTATTCCCTTCCTCCTCTGTCTGAGGAATGATTTAATGAGAATTTAGAAGGAAAGATATGACTGTGCTAGGAAACAAAGGAAACTTCCTAAGAGTTTAGGGGAAACAAATCCTATTTGATTGCTCAAATTTTTGAGAGGAACTCTTTCACCCAGTCTAACTTTGAGAATGTCCCATTTATCCTGAAAAGTGAAATTCTGCAGGTGGAACAAAGAATTATGTCCCTAACTGTTAAAGGATGATTGTGAAATACTGATTCAGAGGCTGCATATTTTAATAAAACTGTTAAAGAACATATGTTTCAAAGAATTTTCCTGGGGAACAGTACTATCTTCAGTACAAGAGCTCTTAGTCTTTGCTGTTCTGCTCTTCTGTCTGTATTTACAAGAAGTTGTGCATCTAGATATTACAGATATCTAAAACGAGAACTAAGGACACAGAGGTCACATGTGGTTGCCCACCAACTCCTTTTTCTCCTCATGCTGTTTGGAATACAATGGAGGAAGATGGGTTATCTTAACTGGGATGATTCTTCTGTTGACAGGGAAGATCTCTGAAAATTCTTGTAGCCTTACTGCCTTTAGCAGAATCTCAGTGAGAAACTGTTGTCCTTCAGCCAACTGATAAATTATTTTTGTGTTCTTTATCATGCTGGTAGCAGTATTTTAGTCTCTGGCTATTTGGACATTGCTTTGAAATAGATTTATATAACAAATTTGTGAAACTTTTCTTCAGAGCAGAAGCAGATGCATACCTCATTTTGCATGGGAAATAGATCATTCTGTCACCTTTTTCTTTTTCACCTGACTTCTTAGTCAAAACATGACAAAGATAGCAAGGCTGATCCAAAACCCACGGGTGCCCAGTGAGCTGAAAATTTTTGTGTCTACTCCCAAGACCACAAGTTTTCCAGTGTTAGAAGGACAGTAAGGTTAATAGTCAGCTGACTACAGAGGCTGTAGATTTTGCCAGATGTAGAGTTCCTTTCCCTGGCAGTAAAGACATTTTGTGAAGAATCATGTTTGACAATATGATTACTATTTTTCAAGTGGAAATGCTTCAAAGTTTGATCTCAGAAGTCAAATTTAGCTTCTTGCTGCATTGACTACTTACCTTACTTGGAATTTTCTGGGTTTCTTCTCTCATGTGAGACAGTCCATTTAGCAGCTTGCCAGCTGATAATGTTTATTGTGTTAGCACTGAGTTTATTCACAAGTTGAAAGAAAGTGGAAGTGTTTTGCAAAAACCAAATAGGTCAGTCAAATCTAATGCCATTGCATAACTATAGATCAGTTCTTTAATTTCTGAGCCTTTCTTAATGTTTTCTTTAAGTGTCTTCTGAGGTCCCTTCCAACCCAGACCATTCTATGATTCTATGTGTTTGCTATTCTATCTCAAGGCTTTCATTGCAGCTGCAATATTTTAAAGATACGTGAATAAAAACTAAAGGTTCTGATGGTGAAAGATCTATTCTGAGATGTCTGCATGGACAAATGAGTCTCCTTTAACATTTCCTTTGTTAATGGAAATGTAGTTAATATGCCAATATTTCTTCTTTTCTTAGAGCTCAAGCTCTATGAAGGAAGATGCAACTATCACACACCAGCTGGAGCTAGAAGGACAGTCTGTTTAGATTTTTGATTTGGTTTTATTAAATATTTAGTGTACTGGACAGAAGCATTTTAGCAAAGTAGTAAGTTGCTAGATCTCATAAGCTCCTTTCTCTCCATTTGTCATCTAAATCCTGTTCTGCAGTGAAAAGATCTTCCTGGCATACCTTAAATGCATTTACCTCATAGAAGGTAAATATATTACATCATAGCTCATGCCTGAGGTGTTGTAGATAGATGTGTGAATATGCTGGAATGAGCAGACCACTTAGGAATTCTAGTGGTTTAATTTTGGCAACTAAGCATACTCTTCAGACTTCCTAATCTCATACCCCGTGCTCATGCTTGTCAATCTGTCAGTGCATAAAAATCACCTGAATCAGAGGATACTTGTTTGTAAGAGCACCTATTTAGAGTGAACGGCCAAAGTTTGCGTTGACTGCCTGCCTTCTGTTGGAAGGCTGAATTGCTAGTGAAGGCCAGAGGTGATTATAAAAGGAGATAAAGATAGTTGCAGCATGTTCCTATTTTAACAGTTTTGGCTGCAGGAACAGGGTGAGGACGTGAGGCAGGGAATGCACATGCAGTTCTGATATGAAGTAGTGGATACCACTTGGAGGAACTGTGGTTATTTATGTCTAGGAATGGTGTTACATATTCACTGTAAGCTAACAGTGGCATGGACTGCCATGGAGAGGAGACTAGTCCCTTCTTTTCTGTTGCATTTCTGCAAATTTTTGAGTCCTGACATGGAGTTGGGTTAGAGAACAGATTCTGATGAAAAATAGCTTTTTTTTTTTCTTTTTTCTTTTTTTTTTTCTAACTAGATTACAGCTAAATTCATTGACTATGGCTGCACAAATGCTTGTGCTGGCACAAGGGAAGGACTGGGAACAGTTACCAGAGTTAGAGCGGGACTGTGGCTTTTATTAGCAGCTTGCCATTGGTCTGAGGTAAAGCATCACTCTTGATTCTGCATACATGCTGGCAGCTGCCAAAAGATTTCTTGTACAACTGACTGAACCTTCAGCATCATGATTGAAGTAGAAAATCTGGAAACTTCTGCTAGATGTCAAGAAAGAAGAATGGGATCCCACTTGAGCTATCATGTAAAGCTATACCCTTAGAATACAGTTGCTGCTGTTTGAAGATGAAGTATTTTACCTGTTTGCTTGTAAAAACTGATGGTAATCATAATTGTTCTCTGTCTTTTCTCCCCCTCCTCCCAGATAAAATGAAAGATGGCATCATAGCTAAACTAGCTAATCAAGCTGCAGATTACTATGGTGATGCTTACAAACAATGTCAATATAAAGATACTTTGCCCAAGGTTAGTAATCCTCATGGAAATAATCTGAGATCTGCTGTTATTGTGAATAACTGTTATTCTTTCCAATGTACTTGATGAAATAGACTTAAAATTTATCCTCAAGAAAAGCTGATGTATTGCCACATTTAAGGGAAGTGAACCTGTAATTTGAAAAACAGCGATGAATCTAGGAGGCAAAAGATAGTGGTGGGGTTTTGGGTTTTTTTTTTTAAATAAGTAAAATCTTACTATGTGAAGTGCGTTTACTTGCAACACATTTCATTTAAAGTGAACTTGAAATGTTTATGATAGCATTTAGGGATGCCTTCTTAGTACTTAATGCTTTACTAAATCTGTTTTTCAAACTAACATTTTCTAATGGGCCTTAATTGCCTTCTAGTCTCAATGTGTTAATGTGAAATTTGCTACCATGTTGACAGCATGAATACAGTGGTACTGTTCGCTTACCTTTTAATGAAAAACATGACTGGAACTCAGTGTGTGTCCTCTGTCCTTCTGCCTGTCTTCTCTTCTTCCTCCACTCCAAAACAATCTTGATACTTGTAAATTATCTCAGTTTAGTCCTGACTGTTCACTTGAGTGCTGTTGGTTTTGGAAGATGCAGAAATATTTTATTTTTTTCATACTCTTTGAATATATACTGTATAACAAGTACTTTAAAAATGAGCAGGTTTTCAGTGTATAAAATGTATCAGTTATGTTCAAATCGTACAATAGTAGAAAATGTTTTGTACAGTATTGTAAATGTAGAAGTTGGATAAGATTTACTTACTTTTGATTCTGTTAGACTCTTGAAATTTATATCTAGCTAAGTAGGAGATTGTCTTCCGTAGTGCTTTTTCTGTAAATGTCCTGAGGATGCATCCCTTGTTGCTAATTTGCAGTTATTTTTCATTCATTAATAGTTTCAAAACTAAAATAACTATTACAGCTGCCCGTGGTCTTTCTTGTTACAAATAAAATGTGAAATATACTAGATTTGCTAAAAATATACAAGAAAACTTGTATTGTATTTCTTGTATAAATATATACAAGAAAACCTAAGCCATAGATCTGCTCCCCATTCCACTTGCACAGTAATCTGTCAATTGATTATCTGAAAGAACATGAAAGGTTTGCTGGTTCCATGAGTTAACACAAGCTCTGAGAACTGTTACATGTTTAGGAGTGTGAAATAAAGGTTTGGCTCAATGTGTCAGACTCCAGTTGCAAGGCCTCCCAGAAAGCTTTTTCTTCTAAATTTACCTTTCTTGGTTTTTTTTTTCCATATCTGTGAGGGCAGCAAGTATGCACCAATGTGAAGAAGCAGGTCTTTATATCCTGAGGTCTTTAAAACATCACTCTAGTTTTCCAGTGCTCCTTGATTTAAGAAATAAAACAGTAAGGCCAAATGCTTGATCAAAGACCATACCTATACTGTGGGTTACAGCATAATGTTTACTTCGTGTCTTGCTGAGTAGTCCTGCAAAGATAAGTGCATTTACGTAAAAGTCTAAAAATAACTTAAATCTTTTAAATTGCTTTCCATGTCAGTAGTTACTGGTCCTCTTTATTTATTCTTTGCTTTCATAATTTCAGAGTTACTTTCTTGATAGGCCTGCTGCTGTTTTAAGTGTTAATTCTTTATTTAAAAAAAAAAGGAGGGGGCCTGTCTTCTCTTCCCCTTCTTTAAAGAATACTGTGTCTTGGCTTTGTCTTGGGAGCATTTGGATGTGTTCTTGCAACTATCCTTTAATATATGCATGTATTTCTAATCTTTGAAGTAAATGTTGTGACTTCGTGGCTTGAATTTAAATTGTAGTTCATCTAAAATAATGGATACTAAGAATTTTGCAACAGATGAAAAAAAGAGTGGATTCAATCCATGCAAAGTCACGTGGTCTCTGACATTTACCTCTAATGTTTTAACCTATCTAAAACATTAATTGGGTGATTCTAATTTCCTTTTCTTCTTCCTTTTTCTTCCTGCATCCCATGTGTTCTATGGTGGTTAATGTGGTTGGACTTTCCCCTGGTCAGTATTTTTATTTCCAGGAGGTGTTTCCTGTTCTGGCTGCTAAGCACTGCATTATGCAGGCCAATGCAGAATATCATCAGTCTATCCTGGCAAAACAGCAGAAGAAATTTGGTGAAGAAATTGGGAGGTTGCAGGTAGGTAATTTTTTCTTCTCTGAAGAATATGGGAAAACTTTAAATCCTGAAAAACTAGCTCAGAGTTTTAAAATTCAAATTACTAAGAATGAAAAGTGTTCAAAAATTACACAGCATGTCTTTCGCATGAGTCAAGTTATTAGCTACTGCAAAGATGAGAGGTATTGCTGTAGCTTTTATAAAGATGTATTTTAATGATTTTTGGGCAGTTTGATATTGCTTGACATGTTAAGTCTGTATCTTTACATTCACATAAGCTTCTTATCTCCGCGAAGCTAATCTAACAGATTTGTTAATAAATTTTCCTAAGTAATGTTATTAAAATAAACCCCAAAACATTACAGTTCTGTCTGGTCTATACCGAACTAATTTCCTGCAATCCTGATTTAAATCTGCATCATTTTTGAAAAATGTACAAACAGTTGTAATTTTAGTCTTTATAGCTTTTTGCCTCTATATCTGGTTTCTAGAGGGACTCAGATATAGATGTTGTGATGTGTAAGGTCTTCTCATCTTTTACGTAAGATAGGGAAAAAATGGCTAAAAGCACCACTTTGTAGGATCCATGTGCAATATCTATTTATTGATATGCAGGAGAGTTGAGAGACTTGCAGAAGACTCTCATGTCTCTTGTTGACATTTTGAAAGTTACCATTATGCATTTATTGGCTTGGAGCTTGAAACTTTTTTTGTATGCTTGTATGACCATTTAAGTGCCTGTATGAACTTATGATAACAAGTTGTTATGGTATGACCACATTACTAGATGATAGATGAATGTGTATCTGTTGTTTATTCTTGAGTTTCAAATCTGCCTAGCAGACCTCCTTTTCTAGGAGTCTACTGTAACAGAATATTAATAATGTCTTTTTTTTTTGTGAGGTCTGCTTATATAAAATTACTGTAATTGTTAAGTTGTATAGTAAATTACCTTGTGTCCATGATTTTTCTTTATGTTTGTTACAGGAAGTATCCCTTCATGCTGAGTAGTTAAAATTTTGGTGTGTTTTTTTTAAGTGAAGCCTGAGGGGAAATACTTCATTATTACTTATTTTAGCACTGTTTCATGAACAGCATGTAGTGAGAAGTTAAAATCCTATGTCTTCTTATTTAATACATTTAGTAAGATGAAACTTAAATCCTATTCTCCATAGTTATTAAAATACTGTTTCCATAACTAATTGAATTAGAGGTTTAGTATCCTTTTTTTAATGACTTTTCAAAAAAATGCAGTTGCTATAAAGTAATACTGTCTTTTTATTTCCCTTTTTAAAAGCTAGACAAAGATGGATTACATTGAGGGGGAAGATTAATGTAAATTCTTCCAAAGTATATATGCACGCCCCTGTTTCTTCTTCTCTCATTTTCTGTTTCTGGCAAATGCTAGTTAGACTATAGTATTGTATCAAACAAAAACTACTGTTGTGTGATTTATGGCACAATGGAAAGTGGCAAAAAATCTCAGCAATTTTCAGACATTCTTCACTTCTACTGTAGCTTGGATTCTACTTCACAGTCCCAAGAAGTTTGAGGTTTTTGAATTGTTGTGAGTTTATGTAAACCTTAGCTGACATTGCTTGGTAGTATTTTGTGTTTACATTCACAACACAAATGTGATCAGGATTGAACAGATACAATCAAAGGACAATGTTTTGTCTTGCATCTCTCCTGCGGTAAATTGGATGTAGGAAAACCAGATACCTCAGGGTTGCATCTGGGCTGAGCAGACAGAAGTGAAGAGATAGCAGACCTTGTATTTTATTTTAACTTGCAGTAGGATTCCAGCATAATGTCTGTAGCTTCTGACTGCAAGGTTAGGTGGATGTTAGTGGCAGATGCGAAAAGCATGGCTCTGGCCTCTTCCTTCATGAGTGTGAACGAGGTTTGAGAAACAATTTGCAGTACCTGCAAAAGCAAGCTGTGGGTTTTATCAAACATGAAAATGACACTGACTTTTTTTCTCTCTCTTTTTTTTTTTTTTTTGGGGGGGGCGGTGTGTGTGAATGGGTGTTTGAAGCGTTATTGCTTCTAACTCGTGATCACTTCTTTTGAATTTTGGGGAGTTATAGTGAGGCTATTGTGAAATATTAACTGGGTTACTCTTCTGGTTTTGGATTTTTTTTTTTTCCCCAATGAACTATTTTAATGAATAAAATCTCCATTTTCCTATTTGATACATGAAAGGGGAGAATATTTTCTTAAGGAAATAGTAATATCGATCACATGTGTTGGCAGTAGTTACTTGGCTAACTGGGAAGCTCATCTGTTTTACTAAGTATATATGAAAGGGAGAAAGAAAAGTTAATATTTTAATTTTAATGTGGGGTTTTTTTGGTTTTTTTAGCATGCAGCAGACTTGGTGAAAACAGTGTCATCTCGTTATGATGAATATATAAATGTTAAAGATCTGGTTGACAAAATCAACCGTGCACTTGCAGCTGCCAAAAAAGACAATGACTTCATTTACCATGACCGGGTTCCTGACCTGAAAGATTTGGAGTCCATTGGAAAAGCCAGTCTTGTGAAGTCTACTCCAGTTGTTGTTCCCCTCAGTCAGAAGTTCACTGGTAAGCAGTGTGTGTGGAACATACAGGGTAACTGTTACCTTGTGAAGCACATGGTCACCAAAGTTCGTTTGTACCATGAAAGAGTAAACATGTGCAGTGTTTTTGAAAGTGCCATTTGTCTCTTCCAGTTTGTTCTACTATTTGATGATTACTACTTGATGATTGGAAAATTTTCAACTACAGGTTGCAAATCATTATCTGCAATGTGCCCTTCTCTTAAAGATTTTCTCAGCAACTATATTTTGTATATTAAACCAACCTTTTTAATTTTGGAAGGAACACTAATATAAGGGAAAACTGTCATATTGTACAATCTTAACCTAGTTGCTGGCCTTCCATAAAACTGAAAAAATTCAGTTTGGCTGTCCAGGGGAGTTCTGAAAAATGATCCTCTCTTCTTTCTCATTTTCTTCCTTTAAAAACGCAGAATTAGAAATGAAGCCTTAAGGAAGGTCTGATTTGTAATCCTACAATTGTTTTAAATATAATGCCTTTAAATTATTTCTAAATCAATTTCAGTCTTAAAAACTGAGATATAATCTGAAGACCTGTAGAAATAGATACTATTTTTTTTAAAGAGATCTTGGGGATGGAGAGAGTATCTTAAACTGTTTAGATCAGTCTCTGTAGTACAACCTGTACGAAAGACCTATGAAGATGCTTGTGTCCTTTTACCTCACAGTGCGACTTGAGTAATTTATACTACTTTAATTGCAGACCTATTTGAGAAGATGGTTCCATTGCAAGTTCAGCAATCTGTGAGTGTTTATAACCAGAGAAAGGCAGATCTAGTAAACAGGTTAATAGCCCAGATGAGAGAAGCCACAAATCTGGCAAATGGGTAAGTATGGCTTCTTGTTAAATTTATCAAGAGGAGTTATGGAACAGCCTATAAACACTGGTTGCCTTGCCGCCTGCAGACATCCAGATTACAGCAGTGGGGTTTTTTATTACTGTATGGTGGGCTGGCAAACTTAAGCTATAGCAGGGGTATTTAGAACTACCTTTCTGCTGATGTTAAGACTGAAGGCATATTAAAAACAAATAGTTCAATCTTTCCTCATTTTTTAGGAGTCTGACACTTGCTCAGAAAAAGTTCCAGTTCCATTAATCTAGAAGGATTGTCAGATTCCAGTGGTCAACTTGATTGTACTAGTGACTCAATACATGACATTTTCCCCCCCAAAATCTTGTTCTTTAAAATAAGTGATTTAAAAAATTGTATCAAGCTGAAAGATAGGAACGTACCTCAAGGCAATTGATTCTTTATCTACTAGATACTTACTACTGAAAATGTTTGCCATATTTTCTAAATGCTAAAAACCTAGGATTTGTTTAGCTTTTTAAGAGCTTCGAAACTTATTTTTGGTGAGGTATACACTAGGAATAAGTTTAGAGTTTTCAGTTTGAAATTTCTGTCTAGGAGTACATTATACTCTGTTTCGGTTGTAACTAACTGTGTGATTGTTTGGATAAGCAGTGTTATTTACAGGATAAAACCATCTAAAACTGGTTTACAGGATAAACCATCAACCAGTTGCTACTTAACATGTTGACCTTTTCAGTGTGTTGGCTTCCCTCAATCTTCCTGCTGCTATCGAAGATGTGTCTGGTGATACTGTTCCTCAGTCTATTTTGAACAAGTCGAAGTCTGTGATTGAACAGGGAGGAATTCAGACTGTTGATCAGCTGATCAAAGATCTGCCTGAACTGCTACAAAGGAACAAAGAAATTTTAGATGAAGTAAGCTCAACAACCACTAACACTATAACATTCTTAAAAAACACCACTGCCAAACTTTTTCTTTTTAAATGACAATAGAAAAAAACGCACAATTATCCAATGCTTGTAACTTTAATAGTACTTTTAAAAATACGCCATTTAAGTGTTTAGTTTATACAAAAACTGTGCTGTCACATGTGGATGTTCCCTTACAAGTATTTTGTTTTTAAAAACTGTTGAGAGGGAGGGGGAGAAACATTTTTTAAAAAGTTATTTCATGTTTAGAACTGCTTGTAATGCATGTAACATTTTACTCTTGTAGTCACTAAGATTATTAGATGAGGAAGAAACTACAGACAGTGACCTGCGAACAAAATTCAAAGAACGCTGGCAGAGAACACCATCCAATGAACTCTATAAGCCTTTAAGGGCAGGTAAAGTTCCTATTTCATGCTTTGGATTCTGGGGTTGCTGTAAAAACGTTCATTCTCATTGTGTAAATTAAAGTAGTTTATAATGCTCTGATATTATTGTTAAAGATACAAATTTCGGTTTAGGAGAGATTATGCCAAAATATCCTCATTGCAACCTGCACTGTTTTTTGCAGTTGAGAGATGATGTGATAGCAGAGAATTTGCTGCTGCTTTTGCACCCCTGGAGTGCATGTGCATGCTAAAATTTCAGAAAGCGTATGTGTTGGGGTTTAATCTGGCAGGCAGCTAAAACAACCACACATCCGTTCGCTCCCTTCCCCTCACCTCCTGGTGGGATGGGGGAAAGAATTGGGGAGGAAAAAAAAAAAAGGTAAAACTTGTAGTTTGAGGTAAGGACAGTTTAACATGACAGAAAAGGAAGAGACTAGTAATAATAGAATATTAAAAAAAAAAAAAGTGATGCATAGCACAATTGCTCACCACCTGCAGACCATCAGTGCCCAGCTAGCTCCCAAGCTGTGGTCTCAACCCCTGGCCAGTTTCCCCCAAGTTACATACTGAGCGTGATGTCATATGGTATGGAATATCCCTTGGGCCAGTTTGGGTCAGCTGTCCCAGCTGTGTCCCCTTCTAGCTTCTTGTGCACCCCCAGCCTCCTTGCTGGCTGGGCAGTATGAGAAGCCAAAAGGTCCTTGACTTTAGTGTAAACATTGCCTAACAACAACCAAAATATCAGTGTGTTATCAACATTATGCTCATCCTAAATCCAAAGCACAGCACTGTACCCGCTAGCCAAACCCAGGACAATATGTAATGAAAAACAGTTGCCCTCCTAAGAATCTGGTTAAAATTACCTTTTAAATACTTTAGTGTATTTTTCTTTGTATATTAACATCTCTTTTTTTTTTTTTTATTTCCCATCAAGGTGTTCTTTTCTCTTTGATTTGATGTTTTGTTTTTCTTCTCCAGCAATTAGTCAGACTACTTAGGGTCATCACTATAGCATGTTTTCTGTGCACTTAATATGTAATGTTTTGAACGTAACAAGGAACTGATAGCGCTGCCTTAGTTTGACAAAGTTACAGGGGTTTAAATCTGGGGAGTAGCTCAAACTAGTGTTCATTCATATACTTTTGTTTGCTTCTCTGGATGATTAAGTTAGGTGCCTAGTTGATGCACTATTTAAAACATGACTTAGAAGTTTTATTTATAAGTTAATAACGTCATAATGTACAGGCTCATAAAATGTATGAAGACTTGCTGCAAAGCATGAAAACTGCTCTGGTGCAAGACTTGACTAAAACAAGTTTTGAAATGATGTAAACACTTTTTTTTTTCCCCCCTCCCACCACCAGAGGGAGCCAATTACCATAGTATTTTGAATAGAGCTGTGCAAGCAGATGGCCAAGTCAAAGAGCGCTATCAGTCTCACCGGGATACAATTGCACTTCTGTGTAAGCCAGAGTCAGAACTCAACGCAGCCATTCCTTCCGCCAACCCAGCAAAAACATTACAAGGAAGTGAGGTAAAGCATTGAAATTTGTCTCTTATTTTGAATAGAAGTGCTATTTGTGTGACAAAGTAAACTTAACAAGAATTGATGTGGAAGCTCATCCTTAGCTGCTGTTGTTTCTGTCACAATTGATGCAACAGGTAACTAACATTTGGAAAATAAGTTGGTTTTTTATTTAAAATTTGCTAGAGTATGTTTTGTTACACTTAGTGTGAGCAAGTTCAATTGCCATGGACAGCAAGACTGGTTGACTATTATAAAAGTAGCAATTCTTGATGAATATTTTTGTTATGTAGGGTGATGGGGTGTAGTGCTTAGGTTCCTGGGGCAGTTAGGCAATGTAAAAGACATGGTCCAGTATTTTAAAGTATTAGGCAATTACACGAACTTGCTTTCCAAGAAAGTCATGGCTCGTTTACAGCAATGTGAGTATTTTTCTCATAGGAGTGATTTAAAGTCAGTGTATTTGACTGCTGTTTTTAGAATATTCTATTGGAAGGTATCTGATCAGTTTTTTTTTAAAAAAAAAAAGATTTAAAAATCTTTGTAGTAATTCAGTGTTATTAGTGGAAGCAAAACTTTAGAGGAGAATATAGCTTGAGAAATGCTTGAAGATCTGTTTCTTTGCATTTTGTCTTGGTTTGTCCTCTTAAACACATTTATAAACAAAAAGTCA
Source organism: Balearica regulorum gibbericeps (assembly GCF_011004875.1). NCBI lineage: Eukaryota > Metazoa > Chordata > Aves > Gruiformes > Gruidae > Balearica > Balearica regulorum. The sequence goes on along the minus strand of NC_046185.1, from coordinate 117,859,368 downwards.
TACAGTAGTGTTGCCAGCATCAGTGAGGAGTGCAAAATAGGAACAATAGAGATGCTTCTGCAATAATTCCTCTAAACATGCTAACTTCTGACAATTTTTATTGCCTAGGTTGTTAATGTCTTAAGAACTTTGTTGGCCAATCTGGATGAAGTTAAGAAGGAGAGAGAACAACTGGAAAATGACCTGAAATGTGTAAATTTTGACATGACAAGTAAATTCCTGACTGCACTTGCACAGGATGGTGCTATAAATGAGGAGGCTATCTCAGTGACTGAGTTGGACAGAATTTATGGAAGTTACACACAGAAAGTGCAAGAGTCCCTGAAGAAGCAGGAAGAACTTCTTAAAAACATTCAGGTACAGCACCTTGTATGTCTTTCCCTGAAACTAAGGAGCAACGATTCTACTACTTTTCCAGTGCTTTAGAAATCTCACCTTGCTTTCTACTCTGTTTTGCTTGCTACTCTGTCTTAGGCCAGTTGATACTCCTTTCCTCCTCTGATCACTGAAAAATACAGGAGTGTTTTTTTGTGTTCACTGGAAAGAAACGTGAATTTTTAGCAGAATTTCCCAGAGCTCCAGTGTAAATTTTTGTGGACCTTTTCTTGGCCCAGGTCTGCAGATGGCTTTGCCCTTGAAAGAAGCTTAACTGCTGTGTTAAGTTTTTGTTTTGGGTTTTCCCCTTGTTCCATCTTAATACTTCTTTCTGGGATAACATGAGACCTGTCCTTACTGTCTATTAGAGGACATTTTGGGTCTCTGAAATACAATTTGGTTTATTCCTAATTGCTGTTTACTATGTGCTTGACTTCCAGCATGTGCAAAGCTCATCAAAGTAAAACATTAATGAGAATTTTCCAGAGCTGATTTATAAATTCAATCTTAATTTGTCAGTAACACTAGGGGCAGGTACCTGAAACTTTGCAAACGAGGAAGTGTTAGCGCTTGGACAAGTGACAGTAGTGGCTTGAGTGATGATAGAGCCTATTTGTGCACAAGATTACTTGCAACTTCTGACTGCAGCTTGCATTTGGAAGAATAAGAGACTTTTCCAAAAGGGAAAAAATTGTTTCTAAATGACCATATGGCCCATGTTTATCAAGGCTTTTATATTCAGATATCTTTTAACATATATACTTTAAAAATCTTTATGAACGTTACTTTGATGTTTGAATGTCCTGGAGTTCAAGTTTGATGGCTGCTTATGGCAGCTGAAGTAGTCTTTTTCAGTTTGCTGCTTTGTTTGTTTTCCTAAAAGATGAGATGTAGGTGATCCTTCTGTCGGTTTTCCAATTCCCAGTCCTTTTAATAACTTGCCAATGTCAACCAAATTTGAGGTAGTGCTTCTTAAAAATACTAACTTTCAGTATGATTTTATGAATATCAATGGAGGGTAGTACAGGAGAGAGCCTAATTAGTATAGCCTCTGAAAGAGAGTCTGCAGTATGAACTTCAGAATTAGCTGAAGGCAGCCCACAACAGAACAGATAATTAGCTAATACCTACTGCCAGTGAGTTAATATATGTATAGTTCTAAAATAGCCACTGCACTTGGCAGATAGCAAGTATCGGGAAGTACAGTGTGTGACTGGAAGGTGAGGAAAGGTAGGTTTTGAGAAAAGGGGGTAGAAGAAATGAGTAAGAGGAGAAACCCGAAAGATACAGAATATTATGTGGAACTAGCTTGCATTGTTTTCACTGCTTATTTTTTCCCTTCTTTTAAGAATGCACATCAGGATTTTTCAAAGATGAAACAATCAAACAATGAATCTAATTTGAGAGAAGAAGTTTTGAAGAACTTGGCTGTAGCAAATGACAACTTTGTGGAACTTGTAGCCAATTTAAAAGAAGGCACAAAGGTATGGTAACGCTTAAGGGATTGGAAGAACTTTTTAACAAATTATTTACACGATGAGATGTGAATCAAAAATCATAATAAACTTTGCAGATATGCTAGATGAGAGGTACATTTTTGAGGATTTTACCACTGAAGTGAGGACAGTGAGTTGCTTCAATTTTTATTATTTTGACAGCTGTGAAACAATTCTTTGTTCCTATCTGAAAAGTAAGCTTTCCTGAGCATTGCTTTATATTAGAATAGGAAAAAATGTTAATTACAGCTGAATAACTGATGCTGAAGCACCCAGAAGAGCCATTTTATCTGAGGAATTCTTTCATCTGTTCTCCCATGGTATTTAATCACCTTATCAAATTTGTGTTTTATATACTACTACTGCATATATAAGGAGACATGAGGAGGGCTTTATTTAGCTTGCTTTTTTTGATCTGGGCTTCTGGAAGGTGTCTTACTGCTTCTGTATTAAGTACTTTTTGCTGGTTTATTGACAGCTCACTAGAGGAAAAAAGAAAATAAAACTCTGAAATGTCTGTAGAAATGAGATGCATGGAACTAACTGAAGGTAGTAAAATTAGAAAAAGAAAAAATTATTCTGTAAAAATAGTTAATCACCAGAAGTGATCTAGTTTTGTTCTGGTTTTAATATATTTTCTAGTTGTCGTAAACTATTTTTATATTTACACACACACATATATAGTAAAAAAACCCACCCAATTGTATGATATTAGAGATGGACAACAGCTAACTATTATTTGTTTTTGAAAAGCAGAATAAAATGCACTAGCAAACTTCACTAGAATGGCAGGTTCTGGGCACTGTAATAATATAACTCCTATAACTGGATCAATTTGTAAAAATATGCTAGCATGGAGTCTGCAAGTATTGATTGAGCATGTTGGTGTTTTGTTTTGGTTTTGTTCTTCACTAGTTTTACAATGAGCTGACAGAAATCCTGCTGAAATTCCAAAATAAATGCAGTGACATTGTCTTTGCTCGCAAGACTGAAAGAGATGAACTGCTCAAGTAAGATTTCAATGTTTTGTTTAAGCATTGTAGAAATAGTTAAGTATTTATCTAGAAATTAATCTTTGGGGATGTGTTTATCACCTTGTCTTTGCCTTAATGCTAACCCCACTCTTCCCTCCCCTGAAAAACTAGGAAAGTGATAGGAGAAAGCAATGGAAAAATCCACTTTGAAGTCTGCTCTGTGGCTCCTGTATACAGTTCAGCATGAATCTGTTTCATCTTGTGATTTCACTCTCAGTTCTTTGGCATGCATCTTTTAATCATTTTATTCTTTCATTTGAGGAACTTCTGATTACTGTACCTTGCTCCTGCTGTCATTTTGGTTTGAGAAATTAGATAAATACTATAGCATATGATTGCCTTCCATGTGCCCCATGTGGTGGTGGTGGAAAATGTTGGTACTCCACCTCTGCTCCGTAGTCTGATCTAGTCTGATATTTTGTCAGTGGTTAGATACGTGGTTTGCCTACACTGCTGGGGAGAGAAGTAGATTTTGTCCTTGATGTGAAGGAGAGTGTCGGATGTTGCCGTTGTCCCTCACACGTGTGGGATCAGGCCCGTATAGTATGCTTCAGTGATTTTTTTTAGGCTCTCCTCTCCAGAGGAAAGCATAACTGAAAAGGCTTGCCTTTTTAATCAGTATTCTTTAGCAAAACATGTAGGCTTTTCTAAAAAGGGCTAGGTGTTACTAAAGTTTCAATTGGTGAAACTGCAGTTGTTCTGTGCATTTACCATGTTGTGAATGAGATGCTCAGGCCTCAAATTTTACTTTTCCTAACTTCATCCTTTGTAGAACTGTTCTTTTTCAGTTGGGTATTGTGCTTGTAAATGAATTCTTAGTAACTGTATACAATCCATTCCACTTCCTACAGTCATGCAATTTGGAAGCTGTAGGCTGCCTAACCAAGGCTTAGGTCTGAATTTCTCACATCTCTAATATGTTAACGTTCGGTGTTAAAGCTGTAGGTTTTGTGTTGATATAACATTCAGCTGAATCTTGCCATGCCATCTCTTACTGCCTCATGTTAACTGTTCGCTGACGTGAAACCTTGTCAAGGTTGGGGCAATGATCAGATTTGGGATATTTGTAGTATATGTCTAAAAATTTATTTCTCAGTGCACTCAACCCACAGTTTGAGTGAATAAAATGTATGTTTTGCCCCTGCTTCCCCTCTCTCCAACTACAATAGAAATACTGACTGTGGGCTGCATTTTCACTTAGTAAAAATTAATTTGTTTAGATGGTTTCTCATTTAGAACTAGAGATTTCCCCCCACACACACACACATAACAATTACCCGTTGGGGGATCAGTTTTAATAGTGTTTTAAGCTTCACATTTAATGTGTTTGGTCACTTTGTGGTCAAAATACACATCACTCTGAATGGTACCACTGTTCTGTAAGCCATCGGTCTTTGCAGCATGATTTAAAGAAGAAAATTGTTACTTCCATCCCTTATGTCATCTTCTAAGATGTTTTGGTTTTGTTAGTTTCAGAATAATAGTGTTGAACAGTTACTCCGCTATCTGCAAGAAATAGTTTGAGCATCAAGACAATTTCTAGCTTTTTCTTCATCATTCTTTTTTACTGCAGAGGTAGACAGGTTTTTTCCAGTCTTGTTTTTTCTACCAAGTTTCTGCAAAAGTTGTGTTTTGTTCTCCTTCTTTGGAGCTCATCTTTGCATGCTATATAATAGGAGCCTGTAGTTTGTTACTAACTAGACTCTGTACCTTTGTCAGTCTCCTCTGTCTTCAGTTTCAGAATGCCAGGTATCAAGTTCTAGCTGTTACATATTGCTCACCTATCACTTTTATGCAAAATTGCCTGGAATTTTAAATGCTTCCTAAAGTGTCTCTGAAGAATCTGCCCAATCCTAAATATTGAATCTTCGCATTGAGAAATGCACCGCATACCTCTGAATATGCAACGTAGAACTGCTTCATTGGAGTTTTCGTGACAAGCTGACTGTGTAATTACACTGTTTAGTGGCAGCTTGTAGTACAACATGACACCAAAGCCTCCTTTGTATCTTACTGAAGTAAGATACCAAAGTATCTTACCAAGAGTAATTCCAACACTAGAGGTAACAGAGAACTTGAAAGCTCACGTGCTGAGCCATTTAGATTTTTGCCAGGATTGTTTGATGGTTATGTTTACCCAGATATGAATGATATTGCAGACTCTCTAGTGAGCTCTTTTTTTTTTTTTTTAAACTGTTCTGTGAGGTGTATGGTATTTGCATGCAATATTAGTTAATATAGGGCAATCTACAAGCAACATGACATTGCTTTTCTTCTGTATTTGAGCATCTTTTTACATGTCAAAATTACTAAAATTTACTTTTATCCTTTTCCGTGGCCTTGAGGTTTCCTTAGGTTCTCAGGAAAACTTCCAAGTTGCTAAATGTTCTGACTATTCTATAATTTCTGATCCTGAAGCTTTTGCCTAATTCAGTGATTTATACCCAGTATTGAGTTGGAACACAAAGACATTGTTATAAAATTAATATAACAGTTAATCAGAGGGTTGGCTAGAGGATTGTTTTGGTAGAAGTGATTTGGACTCCACATTTGGTTTGAGCTAGCTCAATGATCATGCTTTAAATACCAGATAAACTCTGTTGCATCTTTTTAGCTTAGCTTGCTGAAGTGTATAACAAACAATTCTTAAACTAAACTATATGCTTGCTTGTTTGTTTTTAATAGGGATTTGCAGCAAAGCATTGCTAGGGAACCCAGTGCTCCCTCTATTCCTCTGCCTACGTATCAGACCACATCAGCTGGAGGAAGTAAGCCTGCTGCATCATCGACTCCTACTCCAGCACCCAGAACCATGGTGGTAAATATATGCTATGGAGTTAATGGGTTGAAAATAGAAGGTCCTTACTTTGGAATCCAAACTGATCTGTAATGTGTATTTATCACTTCTTAATATATTGGTGGAAATGTGTTGAAGTGAAATAGAGGGCAAAGTCTAAAGACTTTGCAGAGAGGTGTATTATTGGTGTTCATAACTTACAGATTTGAAATTGAAAACTTATTGCTATTTAGATGCTTTGCCTTATTACCTGTATAGACTAAATATATAATGCCCATTTAAAACAAAAATCAGCTAATCATGTAACCACAGCTTTTGATTCCAAGACTTCCAGAAAGAAGCTCTAGCTTAATTCAGTTTCTCTTGTTAGGGGACTAAACCGCAGCCACCAGCACGGCCGCCACCACCAGTGATTTCTGCAGCAAGCAGTTCCTCTTCTGCATCAGCACCTTCTGGAACAGCTGCAGCTCCCGCTGCTCCTGCTCCTACTCCTGCTCCAGGAACCAGTGCACCTGCAGCAAGCACTGCACCTTCACAGGCACAGGGACCTCCTTACCCAACTTACCCAGGTTTCCCAGGGTAAGCTATGGGAGTACTTAAGCAGTGCTTTGTTTTCCTGTTATCTAAAAACACTTGTTTGTTGCATGTGACATATTTAAATCAGTTATTGCTATAATTGAAGATGTGTTTTGTGTTTGAGGCAAGATGGGGTTTTTTCGTTGTGGGGGTTTTTTGTTTTTAGTTTTAATGATGTAATTCTTGTTGGAATCATTTGCTGGTACCATTTGTGGGAGGGTTCATTTTAAGGTTTTTGTAGTTTGGCTCTTTTAAAGGAGAAGGGAGATGGGACTGCAGTTCCTTAACTGTGGTTTGTGGACTATTGCCAGCCCTTACATAAGTTGTTGGTGTTGTTTATCTCAAAAGTGTTGGCATATCTCATTTTTCAAATCTTGGTATCTTGCTAAAGATGATGAAAAATAGAGAAAAAAAAAATCCAGTTGAGTAGTGTGCTTTCTTCTGATGCTTTTTTTTCCCTATCTTTCTGGAGTCATCATGAGAAATTAAAGGCATCTTTAATAAAGGCTCTCTCCTTCAGTAGCAGGCTCAGCAAATGTTAAAATATGTACAATGATATTAAATATAAGAGAAGCAATTTAGATCGGTTCTAGTTCCAGCAAGTTCCCTTTACTCCACCTTCTGTCTGCATTTCTGTTCCACACATTATAGTTTGGGGTTTTTTCATCTTTGGTCCTTGAAAATTACCACACTTTCTGCTGCACAAAAAGGAAAATGATAAGAAAGCATTTGCAGTGATAGCATGTCTTTTTGTATCTATTAATGAGTTGTTACTTGCAAATTAATAACATCAGTGTTTTGCAACTAAAGTATGCTTCCCCTCCCCCCCCCACAGGTTTTGCCAGATGCCAATGCCGATGGGCTATAATCCATACATGTATGGTCAGTATAATCTGCCATATGCACCCTCACCTGTGTATCAAACCCCTGGACAACCACCGTATCCGGCACCTCAACAACCTGGATACCCTTTTCCTCAACAGCCTTATTACCCTCAGCAATAATGTATCTGCAAAGAAACTCTGCTTGTTAAAATTTGGGGGAAATTTGCAATAAGCGTACTAAAACTTTTAGCTTCAGTTAATATACCACACTGAGCTGTATGCAGTCGATAACTCCTGTTTATTGTTAACTGCTCAAAAATGTCTAGATCAGTCTTTGATTACATTAAACACTTTGAAAGATCTGCTGCGGTGGTTTAGACTGTAGACTAATGCCAGAATTAGAGCCTAAGTCAGTGATCTGAAACTGTAACACTACATGTCGGCTAGACCAAAATGTTTCTTTGCAAAAATCCTATAAGTAACAAATGGGTTCAGATGAGAAAAGTGAAGCAGTGTGTGCACTGGGTGTGATACATTCTATGGAAACATATAGCATTTCCTTCTCTATTGGTTTGTATTTTTTTGACTTTAGTTAAAATATGCTATTTTGTCTAATAATCAAGGCCTTGTAAATCATCAGTAAAAAAATAAATTACTTAAGAGTGGTTTAAACACTTGGCATTCTTATTACCGTAAAAAAGTATTTTGTGTCTCTCTAGAGTCTTTCATTTGTCCCTTGACTTGCATAACATAAAGGTAATTTCTCAAGTGTTTAGCCTTACAACTGAATTTTCACCCCTTTTCCTTGATTCTGTATTTTTGTGGTGGAATCTCTAATTAACCATTTAAATGTTGGTAGATGAAGTCTTGCAGGTAGACTTTTCATTTAACTTTGAAGTATATTGGACTAAAATATGTTCGTTACCATTTTGAAAGAACGGTTAATCTCATCTCCAGAATACTACATAAGGGGGATCAGGGTCCCTCTTACAGGACCAGTCTAACCCACATTTTCCAAAGAAATGTTGATCAGAAATGTGTTATGGCTCAAAATAGGGCAACTATTGATTGTTGGAGTTTTTCAGATTATGTTTTTAAATGATTGCTTTTTTTTCCCTTGAAAAAATTAATGTATTCCCTCAGGGAGCTTGTTATCAGTGGAGAAACTTTTTTTTGTGGGGAAAAAAAATATTATCTTGTAAACTAAAGCACATTGAATGTTTACTTTTGGATCCATCTTTTCAAGGGATCAATAACCTTGCACTACATTTTGCATTAGATAGTGAAGAATAGAAGTTTGTGCTTAATGGCTTCTACCAAATATTTACTAACCATCTTTCAGTCTTTTTTACTTTTTTTTTTTTTTTTAAAAAAAAACCAAACCATGTTTCTGGTGTGGGACTCTCCATTCCTTTGGCCCTTGGCAGGAGTTACTTAGTTCTGTGGGACAGTTAATTTCCTCAGTGCTTCATACAAGATGTTCTGGCCTTACAGAATAGCTATCACAATACCTACATTAAATGTTCCTGCTTTGTTTTTCTATTTAAGTGCCTGATTAAAATATCGAGGTATATTTTAATGTAGGGGTTTAGAGGGTGCCAGTTACTGTAGCATCTGGGTGGAAACCTTGCTGGATCTTGGATACTCTTCCTCAGAAAGAAAGCAGCATACGTATCCATATGAGCTCCTCTCTTTCTTTCTCAAGTTGTTCTTGCTATGTGATCGCTGTGGTTACTGTGTGAAAACTATTTGTCTTTAATAATCCCTGACCCCCACAGAAAATGTGGCTCGAAAGGTAAAAATAAGCATCCCTCGTAGAGCATGAGTATCTAATTCTAAAGTTACTAATCCTGAAGAATCTAAGTGAGGTAGGGGAACAGGATGAACTAAGGGAATACAGCACCCTAGGTACAAGTGTGCACAAGGACAGGTGCTTTGCATTTCTTTACAAACATTGCTGATGGGGTGGCACAGGAACCTCTCCTTTTTTTCTTTTTTTTTTTTTCCCCCCCCTGATGAGAATACATAAGAGGCAAGCAAGGACAATGAGAAAAAGCTAGGAAGATAACTAACTGTTTGGAACCAACAATCAGAACCTGATTTTACTCTTAACTGGAAAAACAGTAGTTTTCCACTAATTTCACTGTGTTAACGTGAGCAAGTGCAAGTCTAATGCAACCTTTTAAGTTGTAAGTTTCTAGTACACTGTGGCCTGTAGATTTTTCAGTTTGCACATTAGATGCTTTTAAGCTATTGTGTAAGTTTGTCTCTAGTGCCTCAATTTATGAAACTTATTTTAATGCTGTATAAAAATGTAACTTGGTTCAGCATAAAGATTCCTAGAACTGAAATTTCCTTTTTAAAATTTCATAGATCTGGAATCACTGTTAAAACATTTTTTCCAGTTGTGTTACTGCTTGCTTTAGTCTGCTATTATTTGAATATGTATAGAAATCTATGCATTACATTGAGCTTTCACATGATTGTTTTTCTCCTTTTTTTTTTTTCTTCTAAAAATCCAGACACATGTATGTATCTGCTTTTAAGCATGCAGCTGTCATGACTTTGGTTGAAATGTTATCTTGTTCTTCTAGAGTTTATTAAAAAAGATCAGTTAGAAAACCTGATTTCATGGCTTTTTCTCTTGGAGTCCTTTGGCTTCAGGCAAGTGTTATTTTGGAAAGGATGGAAATAAATTATGGGCCCCCAAGTAAGTTTGTGCTGTGGTGAAGGCACTCGGCATATTGTCCGCTGTGTGAAACGGTAGCCTGCGTACAGCTGCTGCTCTGGAATAACAGCTGTTCCAATCCTGATAATTGTGTTTATTTCTAAAGCTGATGGAGGGTATTACCCTTTGATCCTATGAGGAGGAAATGGTAAGGTCCTTCTGCCTTCAGAAACTTGGATTCAAAGTTTGTTTTCATGAACTCGCATTAGGCTGGATTTCATACGACTTACAGCAGCTTGGCTTTGCTGAGTAAAGCGATGGAAGGCTTCTAAGGTCAGTTAACTTTTCCCAGCAGATAAATGGCCTCCATGGGCATGCCAAGAAGGTGTGGGGTTTTGGGGTTTGGGTTTGTTTGGGGTTTTTCTTGGAGTGGGGGGTGGGTGGGGTTTTGGTTTTTGTTGGGTTTTTTTGTTTTTTGGGGTTTTTTTGTTTTGTGTTTTTTTTTTTTTTTTTTTAGAAAAAGACTATAATGCCATGGTTATTGCAATTGCAGTGTGGAGACAGAAGTTTACAATTATCTCCTTTTGGAGACTTTGAAATGAAGCATTTATTTTGTCTTGCATAAAAGTTTCAATGCACTTAATGAGAAAAGGAAGTCTTATGAATCAAACTAATTACGGATCATCAGTGAAATACCAAACTATTGCAGGGCTAATAGGTCTTTCCTCAATTTTTTTTTTCTTTTTAATGTGGTTTCAGCCCATATGAAAAAGTGTCATCTTTCCTGACCACTAATTTGACATTGCCAGCTAATGATGGTTCTTTTTCTGTCATCCCAGATAGGATTATCTTAGTGCTTTTGGGGCTGATCTGTGGGATCTAGTCTGAATTACAGTGAACGTAGTCCTTTGCTATTTCAAAGTACCTTGAGGCAGTATTTGGACCTTGACGTTCTGAAATGACGTTACCTGTTGCCAGGTAGCTGAAAATGGCAAGAAAAGTCTTTGGAAAGCAAATTTTTTCTTTGTGTTAGCAGAGAGAGGTTTGTTACTAAAATGTGCTTCGTTCTGAAGTGACTTGCATCTCAGAACCTGTTTTCTGGCACATATTTATCCGAACAGAACATTAAAATGGACTAAGCTGAGTGATTGTGGTTTTCAGTTTTGGTTGTTGTATACTGTTGGAGGAAGCTACCTGAATTTTCAGGTATGTTTAGTTTAAAAGAAACTGTTTTGAAAGCTCTAGCTCTTGAAAAGATGAGTTATTACAGCAGAACAACACTCAAAATGGCTTTTTGGTACAGTTTATGGGGAGGATTTTGGGCTTTTTTGTTGTCACTTTTGACCAGCATTAGTCACCTGCTAGCTTTTTGGATTTATTATGACTTTTGAAAGTTATATTTAAAATGGTCAGTGTTTATTATTTTCAAAAAGTTGACATCCTGTTTGTCATGAAAGTTAAATATTGCTAGATTTAAAAAAAAAAAAAAAACTTTTTTCCCCCCAGCCATTCTAAGTACTTTCTCTCATGTTTTATGTGCTAACAAATAGCCAAAACCTTTGTACTCAGGTTGAGATTTTTCCTGGTTTGGAGTCAAATTTGGAACTATTAACTTTTACTGGTGTCCTGGTTTAGCCTCAGCCAGCAGCTGAGCACCATACAGCTGCTTGCTCACCTCCCCCCCCCACCTCCCAGTGGGATGGGGAGGAGAACGGGAAGGAAAAAGGCAAAACCTCGTGGGTTGGTACAAGGACAGTTTACTGGGATAGCACAGGGAGAGGGAAAAAAAACCAAAACAATAACCCCAGTACTTAACAGAGTATACAAAACTGGTGATACACAATGTCGTTTCTCACCCAAGAACTGTACAACTCGGACCACACGCTCAGACCTGTCCTGAAGCCGGACCATCCCCAAGCCACACGCCCTGGAGCTGCTGCTGCCCCTCCCTGGCTAGCTGCCCTTTTACACTGAGCATGATGTCACATGGTATGGAATATCCCTTTGGTCAGTTTGGGTCACCTGTCCTGGCTGTGTCCCCTCCCAACTCCTTGTGCACCCCCAGCCATCCCGCTGGCTGGGCAGTGCGAGAAGCAGAAAAGGCCTTGGCTCTGTGTAAGCACTGCTCAGCAACAACAGGTCCATAACACAAAAACATCTCTGTATTATCCACACTGTTTCCAGCACAAATCCAAAACAGCCCAATACTAGCTACTATGAAGAAAATTAACCGTCTCAGCTGAAACCAGGACAACTGGCAAGCATACAGTTACTGTTAATCCCAAATGATGACTTTGGTCTTGCTTTTAGTTCCCCCAATTGAGCGTAATAGTCCCTGATGGTAACAACTGTATCTCAGTTGTTATATTTTCTTTTTTTTTTTAATAAATAGAATGAAGTGATATTTTTAAATCCTTGGAAGATGCTGGCCACCAGTTTTATTAACTAGGTTGTAAACTTTCTACTACTACCAAGCATGAAAAGGAAGAAACAACTGCTACTGCAAAATCAGTACCAAGTCTTGATCACAAATTACTGCTATCTGTTCATTCTGCTCTTTCGCCTTAAATCCTGTATTGCGTTTGCATGGCCAGGTTTGGGGTGGGGGGGAGCTACAGGGGTGGCTTCTGTGAGAAGCTGCCAGAAGCTTCCCCTGTGTCTGATACAGCCAATGCCAGCCGGCTCCAAGATGGATCTGCTGCTGGCCAAGGCCGAGCTCATCAGTGATGGTGGTAGTGCCTCTGGGGTAACAGAGTTAAGAAGGGGAAAAAACTGCTAGGGGAACAGCAGCCAGAGAGAGGAGGGAGAAGATGTGAGAGGAACAGCTCTGCAGACACCAAGGTCAGTGCAGAAGGAGGGGCAGGAGGTGCTCCAGGCACCAGAGCAGAGATTCCCCTGCAGCCCCTGGAGAAGACCATGGTGAGGCAGGCTGCCCCCCTGCAGCCCATGGAGGTTGATGGTGGAGCAGATACCCACCTGCAGCTTGTGGAGGACCCCATGCCAGAACAAGTGGAGGCACCCAAAGGAGGCTGTGACCCCATGGGAAGCCCATAGTGGAGCAGGCTTCTGGCAGGACCTGTGGGGGACCTATGCTGGAGCAGGTTTGCTGACAGGACTTGTGACCTTGTGGGGGACCGACACTGGAGCAGTCTGCTCCTGAAGGTCTGCACCCTGTGGAAGTGACCCATGCTGGAGCAGTTAATGAAGAACTGCAGCCTGTGGGAAGGACTCACGTTGGAGAAGTTCATGAAGGACTGTCTCCTGGGGGAGGGCCCCCATGCTGGAGCAGGGGCAGAGTGTGAGGAGTCCTCCCCCTGAGGAGGAAGGAGCAGCAGAGGCAACATGTGATGAACTGACCATGACCCCCATTCCCCATCCCTCTGTGCTGCTGGGGGAAAGGAGGTAGAGAAATTGAGGGTGAAGTTGAGCCTAGGAAGAAGGGAGGGGTGTGGGAAGGTGTTTTTAGATTTGGTTTTATTTCTCATTACCCCACTCTGATTTGATTGGTAATTAATTAATTTTCCCAAGTTGACTCTGTTTTGCCTGTGATGGTGATGGGTGACTGATCTCTCCCCATCCTTATCTTGACCCAGGAGCCTTTTGTTATATTTTGTCTCCCCTGTCCAGCTGAGGAGGGCGGTGACAGAGCAGCGTTGGTGGACACCTGACCTCCAGCTGGGGTCAGCTCACCACCCATCCATTCAGTTGTTTTTTATGGCGATGTCTGACTACATTTACACTTTTAAGTTTAAGCACCCCCGGGCGCTGGAATACTGTTTTTCTTGTCGGTAAGCAGCTGGAGTGTTTGCTGGTGTGAAGGTAGCCTGCTCCAAGCAGTGCTTTTGCCACCCAAGGGCGGTGTGTGGCTGGGCGGGCAGGGCAGTGCAAGGGCTGTTCCCCGCAGGCAGCTTGCGTGCAAACCCCACTTGCAGGCTGAGGTGGGGCATGTCAACAGCTGATACCATCTGGGTGTCCAAAACGCATTAAAGACTTGGTTCTGGCTTCCAGTGTGGATGCTGGTGAGACTTGCACCAAAACCAGATTTGACCTCGTGTAACCCTTGACTTAGAGTAACCTTTCACCCAGACTAACCTCTGTCCTAGGATTTGAAGTTACATTTATCCTAGAGTAATTTCTGTCCTCTGAGCTCCAGGAACCTCTGTCTCTTGACCTCAAGTAACCTTTGACCTGAAGTAACCTTTGACCTCAAGCAACATCTGTCCACTGACCCTAAGTAACCTTTGACATAGCTTAACCTTGGTCGTGTGACCTAAAGGACATGTAACCTCAAGTAACCTCTGTTCTCTGACCTCAAGTAACTTTTGACCTAGAATAACCTCTGTTCTCTGACCTCAAGTAACCTCTGTCCATTGACCTCAAGTGAAGGATACCTCCAGTAACTACTGTCCTGTGACCTCACATAATGTTAGACCTCTAAGTAACCTCTGTCCTGTCATCTCCAGTAACCTCTGTTACTGCGTGGCTGTGACGGGGCTCACTCTGGAAACCCTCCTTTGAAGTTGGTGGGGAGAAGCGGCGTCACGTTACGAGACGCGAGCGAAAGAGCGCGTGGCTGTTGTACGAGCAAGGCAGGGCAAATGCCTCGCTGTGCCGTGGCCGAGCTCGATCTTCTCCGGCCCCACCTCGGGGACAGTGGTGGCAGCAGGAATGCCCTCTGCCTTCAACCTTGGCGGCGGGTTCCTCTGCAGAGACAAAACCCCGTGGCCGTGGTGGAGGTCAGGAGGGATCTCGCTGGTGCGGTGAGAGTCAGCTTGTCCAGGTTTTACTAACGCTGACTTCCGCTGCGACGGAGCAGTTGCCTGGAGTAGAAGGCGGCCCTATATTTTGGCCGGTACAGTGTTAAGAGCTTATTGCATTTAACTGGGGTTTGCTGTCGGTCCGCCCGCTTTTCAGCGTGTGACAGCGAAAGGGTACGTAGCACGCTGGGGGGAACTGCGGCGTCGGTGTAAGCTACCTCACAACTGGAGAATTAACCGCAGCGCTGTCTGTGTAACGGTGTGCCTACGCAACTCTTGTTTCTCTGCTTCGTGTTTCCTGCTAAGGATTTTTAAGTCTCCTCATCGTTGCACCTTGTTGGACCTCTTAATTCTTGCCGGTTTAAATGAAACTTTCCTGAGTCATATATTGATGTCAGATAGGCCCAGGCCATGCTGTTAGTGTTCTCAGACAAGAAACGGGCACGGGACGTGCGGTACAGGGTGCTGTGTGCAGAACCTGCAGCAGAGGGCAGGCTGAAATCACATAACTGAGACATGCTCTACCTTGCCAGCAGATCTTTTTGGTGTGACTGTATGCAAAAAGAGATTTTTGAATTCGTGTTGGTGGAAGGACAGGCAAATCGCTTTTAATTAAGCATTGCCAATTTTAAATGCACGTAGATATTGTGAACGCTCCTTGGTTGATGACCTGGAGTCTGAACTGTAGAACCAGCCACGTGCAGGGACAACTGCATCAGCTGCCCACGTCCACCATCCTGACCCGCTGCAAACTGGACTCAGAGCGCTGTGCTGTGGAGGTGAAGAGATAGGTAAGACTTCACGGTCATCCTAAACTGCTTTATTGCTCTGCAAGAGTTATGTAGCTTTTGGGTATTTTCTACTTTTAGTCTGCGTACCTGGACAGTCTCTTTCTGAATCTACCCAGCGTGGTTTAAACGCATTCCCCTCATCTGACATGATGAGTAAAAGGTGACGCGTGCACTCCTTACCTGGCGCAGCACAAAGTTATCTGATTAGGCTTCAACCACTGCTGTGATGAAGTGACATCGGAGTAAAGCGGATGGCGGGTGTTATCATGACCCGTTCTGAGAGTGGGAGTAGAAAAAAGGAGCACGTGTTGCTGGCAGGAGAAAAGCGCGTTGGAGTAACAGCTGTGTCAGTGTGGGGCAGCTACAGCACTAACAGCAGATGTTGCACCAGCGGGATGAAAAACACGTAGAGAGGGAAGGTGCCAAAGTGGTCGGAGAGGAGAAAGAGCTAGGATAAAGTGGAAGGAAAGCTGAGGGATGGCTGATGGCTGAGGAAACAGGGGGCTTGTCAAATGACTTTAGGAAAAGGAGGGAGCATGGAAGAAAGGCCCTAGGATTTTGACAGCATGAAATCATAAATCATAACATTTTGGGTAGGGCAAGGAAGACAGCATTCAAGTTGAAAAGGCTTAAGAATTAAATGAATGAGAAGAGAGAGCAGTGGTAGTAAAGGGAAGGGAAAAAGGAGCTTTAGCTGTACAGGCAGGGAGAGAGAGTTCAGAAAAGGAATTTAAAGATGCAGAAAACTATTTTTTTTTCCCTCTGTCTTGGGCAAAGGGAGAAGTAATGTTAAGGAAAGGAGTTAATCAAGAAGGTGATTTCCAGTGGGTCTGGAGAGCTGGGTGAAAGCTAGAGTTTGGCGATGGGCAGAGAGGGCCTTTAAGAAGGGAAGTGGGAAGACGCAGCAGATTAGGGGGATTTGACGACGCTAGCACAGGCTGGCTGCGGTGGCGGGGTAGGTCTAAGAAATGAGTAGGATCTTCCATTGAGTGACCAATCTGAGCAGAGGAATTGAGGCAGGTGCTTACGTGCCCGTCTCCAGCGTAGGAGACAAAAAGGGGTGATGTGAACCCCGCAGCCTATAAGGAGAGACAGTAGGTCGAGGTGCAAGAGCCCAACAACTGGTGGTAGGAGTATCTCAAGGCAACTGGAGTTTCTTATTTAAGTAAGAAAGCTGACTTTCTTCTCCATTCAGCCTCTTGGTGCCACTAGTTATATTTCATTAGTGAAGAAGCATTTCTTGCTCTATTAGCAAATTTTTCAGTAGTCAGTGTTTTCCAGCAAGTATTAATTTCCATAAGCAGGAAAGGAGTGTGTGATGTAGTACAGGAACAGATGTAGATCCAGTGAAAAAAGCTGCCTGGTGTGTTGTTGTTTTCCAGTGTTGTCATATGGCCACGTTGAAACACTTTCTTGTTGCTTTGAAGTAAACAAAACTTTCGATGCACTTCCAATCCCCGAATGTAAGAAAGAAATAACTAACCAAGGCTCTCTGGCAGTTTCCACATAGTGCACGCTAGGTGGCATTATGTGGAAAGACATAACATAAACCCAAATTGTCCAACACGTACTGCACTGCTGTTAAATCCCTGCATCTCAACGGCATCATCAGCATTGTGTGGAAAATTTTGAACAGCATTGTTAAGGGTCAAGATGAAATGATAGAAGCTGATGGAAGAAAAAGTTTTGCTGTGCTACAAAAAGAGATTGTTGTGAAGATATTAGAGCAATCAAAACACTACCTGCAAAGCTCTACGAGACAGTTTTCTGGATTTAGAGATCTTTTTCCCACCTTTGGCAATGCTAAGCATGTGGTGCTTCCCCACAGGTTTGTCAGCGGGGCCTAACAATGGAGCCCCTCTGCCCCCACCCCAGTTTTCCATGAAATAGCACCTCATGCCCATTTTTTTTAATTGAGGGGCAGAAGGGCAGTAGGTTGTGTGAAATACTGATAGCAATGAGCTACATCATCAGTTAATAACCTTGCTAGTATAAAATATTTCCCCCAAACTCTGAAGAGGAGGCAATAGCAGACATGGAAGTCTTCCTCTTCCTCCCTTCTGGACAAGGGCCACCACTTTGGATAACAGCTTGCGCTGTTGGGTAGCGAAAGCAAAGTGTCACCCAAAGGTGACAGTGTTACTGGAGACTAGTTTCTGCCATGATGTGGAGCTGACAATAGGACCCTGAATATTACGCATGCTGTAACAGACTGGTTATTGCAGAGGAAGAGCATGTGCCTGGGGTGAATTTACCTGGGCTATTTTTTTTTACCTCCTATGGCTTCATGGTGGCTGCGTTTTGTGTGGAGCCTCATCCACTGTGGAGAGGAGCGTGAAGAGCTGAGCTGAAAACTTAGGGTAACATAAGTAGGAACTTCTCGTGCCTTGGTGTACTGTTCCCTGGAGGTGCACTTGCCGTCTTTGGGGGTGATGTGAGGAGATCTGTTCCCTGTGCAGCCGCAATAATATTCATATCACACGGCACTGAAAATGTGCTGGCGCTTGGAGCACACTCAGTTGGTTTTACCTGTTACTGAATGTTACCTGCACACAGGTTATTAAAACTGTCTCTGTGTGTAGCAGGAGGTACAAAGCCCATGTTGTGAAGAGGATAGTCCTAAAATACTGCTCGACAGTCATACAGGTCGCTTTGAAAATGACCATAGGTGTAAAAAGAGTTTTCCTCTTCTAGAATGTCGATTAATACAGGTCATAGTGGTTTTATGCAGCTAACTTTAAGCATGGATGATTTCTTAAAGCATAGTCAAGATGAGGCTGATGGGGCTTTATGTCAAATATTCTACATGATAAACTAGCCCCTAAAGCTTTTGAATAAATGCAAATGCTCCAGCTAGCAGGTGTCTTGTACAACCAGATCCTTCTGCCTCCGTATGCGCTCTGAGCGATACCTGTTGTGGAAGCATTGCTTTGCGTGCTGTGCATGGGGAAAACCAAATAAATACATACAAAAATTTGCCATCGGAATGACCTTGAATTCTGATTGAGAGAGACAGAGCAAGGGCGAGAGCAAAACTGGGCTCTGTGGGAAAGCATCTGGTGTGTGTCTCTGCTGACAGCCTCTACCGCAGCGAGCAGAGAAATGGCTGCCAGTTCTTGCAGAGAGTGGATTAGAGACTAGAAAGTGCACTAAAAGAAGACAAAGGTACGGCTTATATGCTTGCATGCTCTTGCGGCCTACTAGGGTGCAGTCTTGTGTAATTTAGTTCTTGTAATTGGATTAGCAAGAGTGACAGAGGGGCATAAAAACTATGAATATAAAGGTACACTAAAGGATTTCATATCTTCATGAAATGAGGAACATTGTGTCGGATGCTCAGCATTTCTCCCTAAGTTAGCTTGATGATCCAACCTGTCTTTTTTCTTGCGTACATGCTGTGAGAGACAGCATAGTAGCTCATTTTGAAGGAATGAAGAGATGGGCCAAACTTGGTTGACTATGTCACTTTCTTTTTTTTTTGAAGAGTGCAGGTGGCAGGACAAGGCACCCCAAAAGATGGACAAACAGGCAAGGCAGACGTTGGTTATTCTGTTGGCATCCCAAGCTTTCAGGCAGGATGTCTTGCATTTTGACAGTTTCTAAACAGGAGCCTTGACTTCCAAACCCAAGAACAGATTTCCCATGGACCTGTGCCTTGTGGCCGGCAGTGTGTCATGGTGTTTGATGACCAAGTTAAGTATGAGCTTTCCTAGTGAAGCACCTTCTGGAGATGCAGTAGTTAGAGCTGTGGTGCCTTCTCCTCTCCGTGCATTCTCCTCTCATGCAGGTTCTCTACTGTCTAATGAGGTTTTTTTTGGCTGGAGAACTTAGAAGATCACTTGTCCCTTACCTGGATGCTTTCACAAAACCGTTTTCATCTAATTACCCTTGGAACCTCAACTTTGCTGGCAAACTTGTTCAAATTGGAGGCCAGGAGAAGAATACACAGATGTACATACACATGTGTGCATCCACTCACTCCCTTCCAGGACAGCATCATTGCACAAGTGCTGTTTCCATGGAAACAAGGCTAAAATACTGAATAATGGAAATCAGAGACTCATCTAACAAGTATTTGCTATCCTGGGCAAGGTTATTCTCATCTATATGATTTGTCTGCATGTGTCTTCATGAGTTTCTGAAAGACTGTGGATTTTATTTTGTTTTGTTGGTACTCTTTTCCTCTTATACGTAAGGAAGGACCCTCAGCAATAGCCCCTGCTGTTATTCCTTCTGAAGAAAAATGCTGCATTGCATCACTATGTGCTGCTGAAGCACCTCGATGAGATCAGAAATTCATGTTAAGGATTCTTCCCCTGTGTTGGTTGCTCTGCGACCACATCCCGCAGAAAGCAGCCCCTGGGGCACCGGAATAGGTAGCCCGAAGCAGATCGTGCGCTGGCGGTTCTTGGTCTTTGAATCAGGGGCAAGCACCTGCTTCACGCCAGCACTGGGAGTGTCAAAAAGGCACGTTAGACACTGATTTATCCTTGCCCCGGAGCTCTCCCAAACGGGCCTTCAGGACAGCTGGGCTCTGAGCCCGCGGTCTGACGCGCACCAGCGAGTGGCTGTGCGTGCCCCGTGCCCTGCCCCGAGCAAGCTGCCGCAGCCAGACAAAGCCTCGAGAAGCCTACAAAAGTGCTCTTGCAATTTGCATATAAGCAAGACTCTGCACTTCAGAAAATCTTACATTTTATTTCATAAACATAGGCATCTGCTGCTAATTAAAGTAGCAGCATATAATTATACCCTTTCTTATTAGTAGATATAGAGTCTGACAGTTGCTTAGATACAAAATAAGCAACTACAGATTGTCTTCTGCACTTTAACAAGCATGGGGAGCCGGAACAATAGAATTGTAAACTACTTCTGTATTATCTTCACTAAATGTGCCTGGGAAAAATATGTTTAATCTCATTGGTAGCTTGTAATTTTACCTGTAAGGTTCTTCAGCTCCCTCTCTGCTTTCCTCCATGAAGTACCAACCCAAAACTTTCCGTGGAGAGGGCAGGACACTTCCTTGGGGAAAACATGAGACAGGAGGAACAACAGTGCAGCTAACAGCCACCATTTTGCCGAGACCCCATTTTCTAGCTTTTTATTTCCAATGAAAGTAAGTTTCTTCTTATTGATTAAAAAAAAATCCAGGAGTTAGTGCAGTTATCACTGTAGACACCGGCAGATAAATAGGAACATAAACTGTGCACACACCATAGCTAATATTTTTAAAAGGCAGATATTGCAAAACGCGGTTGTCTTATTTTTTTATGGGCTGAGTTCACAGCCAAAGCACTCTGGATGTGACAAGATGGATCTACAGCTTTCCTAACAAAGTCCCTATTGCTTCTTATCAGAAAACTCATGATGCTATATTGAGAAATCACTTTTCTTGCCCCACAGAATATGTCAGCCATATCCTGAGAGGCACATTTGAGTGTGTGACCTTTTCTTTTCTCACATTCTGCTAATAACCCCCAACTTCCTTTGCTCACAAATCCAAAACTCTGTTGATACACCTACAGTCTCAGTGCTCTTGTTATTAAACTGTAGGGAATGTAATCAGAGCAGTTAATGCCACAATAATCCTCCTGATCCGTGCGGTTATCTCTGAAGATATCAGAAACGATGCTGCCTGTAAAAGAGATGATGTATGTTCTGGTTAATTCTGCACCAGCAAACCTTTGGAGGAATACATTGAGCTAACCTTCAAAATGCTAAGACACTTGAAGCCGCAGTGAGATTTCAAATGCCTTTGTTAATGACTATCAAAAATATAATGTTTAATATTTCTGGATGGAAGTGGCTAGATTATTCCTAAAAAAAAAAAAAAAAAGAAAAAAAAAAGAAAAAAGTTAATTTGGACAAGGTCTGTCTTTCCTCTATAGCATTGTTATTAAGAGACCTAAACAAAGGGACAAGACTCGTCGGGATGCCGGTAGGGCTTGGGTGGCAGGGGGTGCCTGGGGAACGCTGCAGCCAGCCTTGCTCCTCTGGGACCAAAACCCCAGCGTTTCTTCTGTGGCCAGTTTAGAGAATTAGGGGTTTGAACAAAAATCTGAACTTTCTTCTTCACTTAGTTATAGCAGCATTACCAGATTTTAGGGCACCGTTTTGTGGAAAGCTGAAGGCAAATTTAACATGCAGACAAGGAGCTGAAACTTGCTGCTCGGCAGAGCAGGTTCAGGCGGTGCTCTGTGTGCTGCCGAGTTACCTGTCGGACCACCAGTACAGCAGCTCACTTGCACAAGGAGATAATGGGATTTTTTTCAGCCCCCTGCAGATTTTCTAAGGTCTTTAAGTTCTGCTAACTGGAACTGTTCACCACCCAGGATCAGAGGTGAAATGACCCTTCTTAATTTCTGATATTTTTCATCCTTCCCAAAGATATGATAATGGTTGCCACCTGTGCTAACTAGTGCTAAATATTTACCCAGCAGGTGTCAGGTAGGAGTTTGGGTTCAAGACAGAGGTGGTTGTGTGGTTTGTTGGTTGTAGCTCACACGTCTCCCAAGAGACCCTCCTGGTGCACGTAAATCCAGGAAACAGGTTGCTGGTGAAGAGTGGAGAACGATGGTTTGCGTAGCACTGCCTGTGCAGCCTGGTGGGGCTGGCAAAGGTTAGGCAGGTGAAGTGAGGCTGTGCAGCATACTTGGAAATTACTTTCATATGTTTGTTAACTGTCCCTGATTTTAAAAAGAAGAAAAAAAAAAGAGGGAAAGAGTAAAAAAGAGGAAAAAAGGAGAAAGACAGAAGGAAGGAAAAAAGAAAGAAAAAAATACAAGATGGAAAAAAGAGGTTTCTGAGCCTGGTGCAGTCACTGGGTGTAAACATTGTTCAAGTACCCTGTGATGGCTGAGTGTTGGTGGGTTTGGACCACCTCTTCCTCTCTCCAGATGGCCTTTTACTGTTGGTGGGGTGTTGCTGTTCTCTCTTCTCTGAAGCATCACCAGTCCTGGATTCTGCCTTACTGTTTTGGCAAATGTACCTTTCAGTAGCTGGCATGAATACCTGATCAGGCTAGTTGGCACTTTCTAAGTCAGGCAGATCAATAGCACAGGCATTCCTGAAATGTAGATGAAAACGCTTTTTGGTTCAAAGTTTTTATGCTAGAGACAGCATCACGATGCCGGTAGATAAAGGCCAAGGCACCTTTTACTCTTGCTGTGTCAGTCCCTGGAGTCTGAATCCCCGTCTCCTTCCAGTCTGTATGTGAGCTAGTTGGTTTGCTCCGCGCTGCCTGTCTCCTTACGGCCCTCTGTGAACTGACATGGAGGAGGACGCACAGATCAAAAGACACCAGTACATAGAGATGTGGGGAAAACATTACAAGAAGGTAAAGCGCTGCAGTGAAGAACTCTTAACATCTTTTTCCATCTCTGTTTTTGCTACTGGGCTATTTCCCTTTCCTTCCCAGTGTGATATAAATTTTACCATCCCAGTAACATTAATTTTCCAAATCTGCCTCTCTCTGAGAGACTCCTGACAAGAGGGCTGCGTTGCGAGTTCCTGTGCTCTCTCTACCTCCCCATCAGATTTTTCAAATATTTTGATGTGGGTTCAGAAGCTTCTTTCTTCTGCTGTTTTTATTTCTCAGCACGAACTTCATGGTCCCCAGAGGTAGATTCAGAGTTTAAAGGTAAGCGAAATGCAGTGTCACTGAGTATGCTTCAGGCTCTTCCACATGAAACACAGATGCATAAGAATCCCTTCACCTCCTTCCAAGCATAAGTATAGCCCTACTTTCCATCAAAGTCATGCAAAAATCAGTAAAATTGTCAGTACAGCCAGCTGAGTTGGCTGCTCACCCTTTTGATCTGTGGGCAGTTGGCAGCTGTGTGAGATGATGGGTTTTTTAGTGACTTTCTAATGAAGTTGCTTGTAGATTCTGCCTCCTCCAGAGCACCGTGGATCCTTTTTGGGAAACCAAATTTCAAGACAAGGTAATCTAAGAGGTTGCCTACCACAGTCTTACTTGACATTTTGGCTTCAGGCAAGACATGTAAGTGCATTGGTGTTCTATGCCAAAAATGTATTGCTCTTTTTTTTTTTTTTTTTTTCCTTGATACGAAGCATCTTCTAACCCAAACTTGGGTGATGAAGTTACCTAATGGCATTACAGATGATTTGTGGGGGTTTGCTTTGTGCTTGGATACAGGTGGAGGCTCTACTGACAAAAACTGCAAGGCTCACGTGTGATAAGAAAACCAACCTCCAATGAGCTTACGTACTCGCTCTGTTCCTTGCTATCTCATTTTTTTTTTAATAGACCTCTTGTTACACCTCCCTTTCTGTGCTTTTCAGATCCCTCACCTTTTTTTAATAAGATTTGTCATAGAGAGATCACTGCAAGGGGTGCTAAGCAGGTTCAATCTGAGCGAGCTCTCGGAGCAGGTATCTCTCATTATACGCAAGTTACAAGTTACTACAGATCCAGGAGTGAGTGCCTAATGCAACACATGTGATCTGGGAAAAAAAGCTGTCTGAGAGGTGGAAAGGTAATCCTCCGGCTAGAGTGGGTGTAAAACACTAAAGTGCCAAAATGGCTTCTTATATCCCCGCAGGGGCTGAAGCAATATCTGATTTGTGGTCTCACAAATGCACAGAGCTCATCAAAGCTGTAAATGCAATCAGCCTCTCTAAATTGACTAGCAAGAAAAGAGCAAAACTGAGGATCCAGGACCTGCTTTGAAGCTTCAACATGTCACCTTGATAAACTGCAGGTATCGCCAGTGCGAGGGAGAGCCTAGAGCAGGGTCCCCTTCGGCAGACAGCTCTCTTCGGCTGGCCAATGCCTACCTGTTGCAGTTAAGGGACATGTGAAAGGTACAGCTAATTGGAATCCCTTGCTGTGTTTTGATGCATCTCATACCTCCAACATCAGTAGTATCTTTGCTAAAAGATGTCTTAAAGAAACCTTAAATAAGTCCTTGGCAGAAAATTAGATTTCAAGTACAGGTCAAGTTTGCCTTCACTCACATTATGGGTGTTTTGGGGTTTTTTTTTTTGTGACTTTACTTCCAAGATGTTACTCAAGAACTTGCCCCATTGCTTTGCCAGGAAAAAAAAAAAAAGAAAAAAAATGTTTAAAAAAAAATAATTTTCTTTTTCTCCAAAGCTTGTTGGCTGTTCAGTATGAACTTCAGTGAATCTGACAAATCTGGGAATGCTTTTGCTTCAGTGGACTAAAGGATACCCAGATAAATGCTGTTGCACTGAAAACTGTTTTGGTGTCTGCAGTCCAGGCAAAATGGGGCAACTTCCACACTGTCACGATGGGGTCATGTTGTCCCCTCTGAAAAAGCTTTGTGTTTTTTACAGAGTATGGGTTTCTACAATTTGTCAGTCAGAGCATTTTTGAAAAAGAACCTCCAATTTTCCTGTTAGTTAGTGCTCTTCCCTTGCTGTAGAGTAATGCTCGATCAAACATCCTGACACCATTATAATGAGCTGTACCTAACACCTTAATGAAAACATCTGCATATAGGCTACAGGGGAGGCGAGGACCAGTAGAGACTATTTTTCTGACTATATCAGCGTGTTCAAAACTCCTCAGTTTGTATAGTCCAGCTAGATAGTCTCTGTTCATACCTTTCCCTCTTGGCTTGCTTCTTTTTCTGAATCTGCCCTGTGTATCCACCATTGGGTATCCAGTCCCAGCCCCGAGTCGCCAACTCATGCAGCAGTTCTGCTGCTCAAGGCTCTGCTGTCGGTGGTGAGGAAATTCAGCAACCAGGAAAGACTGCGGTGACACTCAGTGGTTTCTCTGGAAGTACATCCCATGTGCCATGTTGCTCTGTTCTCTGATCCCCTTGAGCAGACATTTTGATTCCCATGTCATACACTTCTGACTTAGACCACATTTAAGACCTTTCATCTTCACCTCCTGTTTCTCCAGTGGATTTCAGCCTGGAGAAGAGAAGGCTCCAGGGAGACCTTATAGCAGCCTTCCCAGTATCTGAAGGGGTCCCACAGGAAAGCTGGAGAGGGACTGCTTACGAGGCCAAGTAATGACAGGACAAGGGGGAATGGCCTTAAGCTGAAAGAGGGTAGATTTAGATTAAAGGAAGAAATTCTTTACTGTGAGGGTGGTGAGGCACTGGAACAGGTTGCCCAGAGAGGTTGTGGATGCCCCCTCCCTGGAAGTGTTTAAGACCAGGTTGGATGAGGCTTTGGGCAACGTGGTCTGGTGGAGGGTGTCCCTGCCCACGGCAGGGGGGGTTGGAACTAGATGATCTTTGAGGTCCCTTCCAACCCAAACCGTTCTATGATTATAGTAATATTTTTCTTGCATTCTTTGTGCATCCCTCAAAGGCATGAGGGCATCATTCAGCACGCAATATGTCATTCATAAATTTTCCCAGGCACTCTTCTAGACCCAGCCAACAAGGGCATTTGTTAACTGAAACGAGATTTCAACCTATGTGATACAGTATCTGCGGAGTTGACTGAGCCTGCGGAAAGCTGACAAGAGATGATTTCTTTCAACTGTGAAGCCTTGAACCATGAAGTTTGCAGCATTGCTCATCCTTTCAGAACACTGTCATAATTTGATGGATTAATCAGGGTTACTTAGCAGGGATGCTTACCTGGCAAGACAATTCTCTAGCTTTTGTGCTTCTTGTGTACAAAACTCAAGGCCAATGAGCAGCTGCATCTGTCTTAAATAGTACTGTTAAACTTCATTACCAAGACCTATGTGAGTTTTATGTTGCACATGTGATTTTTTTTTTTTTTTCCTCCTTTGAAGATACTGCTGTGCTTTATCTTTGCTGAGGTGCATGCTTCATTGTAACCTGCATGGTTGCATCTGATGACATTCATAGAGTCTTTTGCCCCAGCTGTATTGAGGAGATGTGTGTTTTCTGCCTCTGGTATGTATTTGTTATTAACAGTCCACTCCATGTCAGCATTCTTGTTTAAAGGATATTTATGTGTCAAACCCTCCGGTGCAAGTTCTGTTGACAGCTTTGAAATCCAACTTTATGCCCTTCCCCAGTAAGTCTTCGAGCTTCCTAAAGCCTATCCTGAGACGTGATCAGCTCTCAGACACAAGACCGTGCACACGTCTGTGTGCCAGTGTCCTGAGGTTCAAATGTTCTTTGTCCTGAGGAAAGGTCATGAAACATCTTTTGCTAGTGAAGCTGGGGCTCTACTTTGGGTTGGCTGTGAGACGGCAAAGACAAGATCCTTATTGCATGCAACATGCTCAGGTCGGACCCTGCCGCTTGTGATTCTTCCTGCACCCTCTGCATGGCAGCCTGACTTTCAGGTTCCTTTCTTCTCCCGTCTTAAAGAGAGGCCAAAAGCAAGCTAGCTTGCTGTTTGCTTTCCTGCCTGCCCTGGTCTGTGTACCATGCTTTGTGCTTTTGGCACCTGCCCGAGCAGCTTGTATTAATACTTTGATTTTAGTTTTCTGCCTTTGATCTGCTCTCCTTTAGCTATTAATTGTCTTATTCATCACTGACACTGCTTTCCCCCTGAGAGATGCTCTCTTCCTGTTTTCCCACATGGAGCTACAACATGTTCACAGTGCCTGAACTTAGCTCTGCAACGTATTTTTCTCTAATGCATCGCATACAGTGGAATGCAGCTACTCAAATGACATCTCCTCTGCAAATGGACTCGCTTTTAAATAGAGTCTCGTGGTATCTGAATATGACAGTGCCGTAGTCGTGTCAGGACTGAAGGGAGGAATGTGTTTTGCAGAATGGCGGGGTTTTATTTCGGGTTGGAGTCAGCCCCTCATGAAGCAAACGACACTTCTGCCTCAGATCAAACGCTCAGACTAGAAAATGCTGATCTCTCTCTTCTGTGACTCACCTGGGGCTTGCAAGTTCAGCTTCACAGTGTCTTATTCCTGGTAAGAGGGATCTTCAGAAGCTCTCCAGTGTTGGAAGGCTTGGATCACCTTTCCCCCTGCAAATAGCTCCAGCAGATGAGGACTGAGCAGTACGGTCTAATTATGGCTTCCAGACTAGACCTCGTGACTGTTTTGATAAACCCAAAAGCAAAGGCTTGATCTTTTTCCTAGGCATCTCCCCACAAATTGTGTTCTATTAATTGAAAGCCTTTTTTAATTAACATTTTCAGAATACCCTTCTTGAACAGCCACTAATTAATGTTTGCTCTATTTTGGCATAGTACCCAGTATAAAAATCTCTTTTTAATTGTTTTTGTTTAAACCATTGCAATGTGGAGAGTTTTATACCTTCCAAGTGTTTGGTTTTTTCACTGTTTAGGTAGCTTAACTATATATATTTTTAATGCTTTTGTTTTTTTCTTTTTCTTTTTCCCCTGCAGTTCTGCTGCAGTCCATCCCGGAAATATCCTGAACCATAGATTTCTCCTTTGTGCTAATTCTGTAAATGTCATAAAGTCTTCCTGCTTCCACATGAAGGTTTTTTAACCTTCTCTTACCCAGAAAACAAACAATTTCTTGCTGCTGCAGAGGAATTCAGCCTGCTCTCGGTCATGTTGTTTCAATACAGCTACCTCTTGACTTGCTAAATATTCCACTTCTAGATGAGAGGCAGTTTTAAAAGTAAAAATTTAATAAATCGAGTATTTCCTCCCTTTTTCATAACAAAATAAACCCCCTTTCATCCCTAAACACATACAGCTTGTTCCAGCCTCGCCGCTGCTAAGTGTTAGCAGCATGGTGTGATGAAACCTTATTTTTCTGAGTTACAGAAGGTCTTCTCCACTTGCACCCTGCTGGATGTCCACCCACTCTCTCCCCGTGCCCGCCTGCTCTGTGCTGCGACGCTGCATATGGGAAGCCCCAGCCCCCCAGCAGCTGACCTCGCTCCAGCGCTGGGAGCAGCTTTTGAACTGGAAGCGGTGGGTGCCGATAGCACGATGCCCGGGCTGTCTCGCCCCAGGGCTTGTACCTCTGCGCTGACGTGACCCTCCAGGCTTTGGAGGGTGCCAACCCGGCACCTCCTGCTGAGAAGGGGCAGCAGGAGTCAGAGCCAGTTTGGGAGTGAGGACAGGAGACCGCTGGGTGCTCTCAGAGGAGCGGTAACACCAAACACAGTGCTCTAGCATTTTTTCTCTGCAGACACCCATTTTTCAAGCACATCTTGCTGCACAGGATGACGTGACTTGTTCTGAGTAAAGGTGGGTCTGGCTGCTCCTGGGAGGATGGACTGTACCGCTCTGCACTCCTCTGACTTGGGGTCATGCCGACAGCCCCTCCTGAACCTTGCTAGATCCTCAGTTGCTCCGAAATCTCCAGATAAGAATAGACGCAGGGATGTTCTTTCATTTCTAGTTGTCAAAAAGATTGCGAGACCATTTTTTTTCTACAGATGGATGTGAACTTGCCCTAACTATCCAAGCCTTTTCCATCTTCATATTAAATTACTTCAGCATATTTCTACATGGGGCTATGCCGAGTACAGCATGCAGGAAAGTTAATAATAGAAAAGCAAAGAAGTTAAAAGTAAATCTGGAGTTTTAAAATTCATTCATGTTAATAATGCAAACTGCTACTTTTTAAAATTCCTTGCTATGTTTTTACAGTGCTATTTCAAAAATCTCTCCATAAAGAAGGCTAAAAATAAAATACAACTCATAATTTTTAAAGTTTTAAAGTTGCATTTTAATGGAGCAGCTGCTGGTGTCCATTGGTTCAGAGACCTTAGGAGCACAGGAAGAAATCAAAGAAAGGTCACGTATTTTCTTTTTCTGTTGCTTGCGACACCATCACAACACACTGCAACACCCAGTGAGGCTTCTCTGCTGACTGTCCTAGCCTGAGGTTTAAAAGAGAAGTACCAAATTAGTTTTTCTCACCCTCTGTCTTGAGGTTTATGTGGGAATATTTTCTAAGGCCTGGAAGGCTGGATGTCTTCTCTCTTTCTTTATAAAAGGTGGTTAAATTTCCCATGGAATTACCTGATGTAAAAAACCTGAAGAGACAGAAGTCTCTGAATATTTGGGAACAGTCAAGCCCTCAGCCTCTCAGTCCCTTAATGGACCAACTGGCCTCACCTGGGGTCTTTCCCCACCCCGACCACCCCTCAGGAGCCCCATTTCAGCCCACCCTGGGTTGCTGCCTGCTGGGAGTACCTGGGTTTTGCTGCTGTGGGTCATGCAGGTAATGTGGTGTGTGCGTGCTGTCTCATTGGGTTTATGCTGGGGCTAGTCCCAATGTGGGGGGCAAAACTGGACCAGGTACACTGTAATTTGAGGCTTGTGCTGGGGTCTGTACTGCTCTGATTACAGGTCCAGTGCTTAGCTTGCTTGTTCTGTTGCACCTAGCCTGTGTATGGTTGCGTTGTGGTGGCTGTGCAGGAGCTGTCTGTTCTTCTGAAAACCATGTGCTGCTAAGGCTGAAAACAGCAAGTGTTGTGCTGCTAGCAGTCAAGATTAGCTGAGTTTGTGAGCTCTCTCAAGGAGGTCTCTGTG
The DNA here is from genome assembly GCF_011004875.1 of Balearica regulorum gibbericeps. NCBI lineage: Eukaryota > Metazoa > Chordata > Aves > Gruiformes > Gruidae > Balearica > Balearica regulorum. Next base: position 117,829,638 of record NC_046185.1, on the reverse strand, counting down.
GATGAAATCTGACAGGGTAAATGAGATTCCCTTCTGAAAAGGGTCCAGAGGTCCCTGCAGGAGAGGTGGACGTGGGTGCTGTCTCTCTCCTACCTACAGAATGATAGTACCTGTAAGGCTGGGTGCTTACAAAGGGTCTGTAAGCCCCCAGTCCCCTTTGCATTTGCTTTGTAACTTATGGAGATCTTACCCTGATGTCTTACTTTTCCCTCTTGACCAAGTTGTCTTGGCCCCAGAGCTGGTTGTTCTCAGGTAGCCCAGGTGCTGCCCATGGCAGCAGAGCAGGATTTCACTGCAGCTTGCTGTTTGCTTTTCACAACGTTAGCAGGGTGAGCTGAAGAATTTTAAAAGGAAAGAGGATAGTTTCCTCATTTGGGGATGCTGGTAACTCTGGGACCCCTTTCCAGCCTTGTATTTGCCATCCACTTCCTCAGTGGGAAGCTGAAGGAGCAAAAGTAATCTATTTCCTGCTGTTTAGCTGTATTTATTTTCCACTGCCTGCCTCTCTGCCTGCAGCACTGCTAATGTTCCCAAAGCACCTGAAGTCATTTATTTTCTACCTCTGCCTATGACAGTGGTATTGCCCCCTGGAAGGTTTTGCTCGAAGCCTTCTGGGCTTTACTGGGGGTGCTCTAGGCATGTGAGAAAATAAATAGACTTAGGAACAGTATGTGTTAAATCCACAGTGGGTGTCTAGACTGCCAAGGTTTGTGTATGTTTTCACTTTTAATAAGTGTACATTGATATATTACTAAGTATCTGGTAGACAAACATACTCTAGATGCTGCAAACTTACTGTTTGTATGGTCCTCTCAGGAGCCATTTGAACAGCACCAGCTTCCCTTTATAAACACTGTAACATTTCTTTAAAAAACTTAAATTACTTTTGATGGTCTCCATTTAATTAGGAAAATCTTTGCTATGTTTGTCTTATTTTATGAGCTTTCCTCGGTCATCGAAAGTCCTCTGTGAATAAGGAGGATGCTCTGGCACTGCTGGGGCTGTTCAGGTCTTGCTGCTCTGAGCCGAGCTGTGCGGGCACAGGGTTTTGGGACAGATCAGCTGAGGAAAGGAGCCAGCTGGCTGGTAGTGTTGAAGAATGATGAGGCTTGGTGTGATTAAATGGCTTCAGGCTTTGAAAGTAACAAGGCTTTCATTCTTCTCTGTGATTATAAATGGCTGAGAATCAAAATGGGTCCATTTATTTCCATGACTGGCTGCTTAGGAAGTCCCTGTTTCATGTTTTGAATAACTTGTGTTTTCCCCTCCTCCTTGCCCTCAGCTTCTGATGGTGATTCTCATGATCTTTTGCAGATGTACCTACACATATTTCACATTTTTATCAGCTGTGTTTCCTTACCCCAGGTGGTGTCACTAATGTGACCTCCAGATCTTCACTGGTGGCTTTCTTGATTGCTGGCTTAGTCATATAAAAAAAAATTAAAAAAAAAAAAAAAGTGCCAGCTTCAAGATGGGGCTGGTTAGCAGGGCTGCTGTCCCCAGTTTATAGCCAGCCTGGCCTCTAATGGGGAGCCTGCAACCAGGGAAGATCTGAGGAAGGGACACGTGAGGGTAGTCCAAACCTGTTTTGCTCTTATTTCACGTAGGTGCTTTCCCTCTTCCCTCCCACCCCATACCTTGCTAGCAAAGGCACCTGCTGCTTGTCTGACAACTGGCTAAGACTCAAGCTGGGAAAAAAGCTCATGAGATATTTAAAATTTCTGTAATTTGAGCTCCTGTGTAGCTCCCCTACTTACCACAGGGGAGACAAATCCTCTTACTCAACTATCAAATAAGCCCAGCAGCAAAGCTGGGAACGAGTGGTGTGTGACTGCCTGGTCTCTGCGGGCGCTCCCGGGAGTGTGCTTGGCCCTCTCCTGTCTTACAGGTGTTGTCTGGAGCTTTACGGGGACCTCTGGGGTCATCCTGGGTGCTCTGGCACCAAAGAAGTCCACTCTGCTTGGCAAAGTCACCCGAGGTGACAAAAACGGTTTGAGCAATAGATAAGGCTTGAAATTACGAATGAAAAGGGGAACTTCTCATCAAGTAATTCAACTCTTCCTATAATGCTGCTGCCCCCAGGCTTGCTCTTCTGATGACTCTCTGTTGGCCTGTGCTCACAGGGGTCAGAAGAACCTCTCTGTCTGTTGAGGAGGGGGTGGAGGAGGAGAAGAAACTAAAAGGAAATTGGCCTTTTTTTTTTTTTTTTTAACCTGAAATTGAAAGGCATTAAGTTTTCTAGAACATCATGTCAATCTGGTCTCGTTATGGAGTGAGATCAGTGTCATATATAAATACAGATGTTGGGAGGGAAAAATTTAATGTAAACCAATGTCTCATGCCTGTGCAAGCTGCAATGGCTGCATAATAAATACAAAACATTCAGTCTGTGTTTAACATGCTACAAGAAGCCATAAAAAAATAAGATTTCTTTCTCCTTTTACTGAAGCTACTCAAAAAGCTATGAAACTAAAAATAACAGCTGCTTTTTATGAATTTTCCTTCCTGAGAGTTTATAACTATCTTAGGTATTTTTGTTTTGGACTGTGTTTGACACACAGCCCAGTGCAGAAGGTGTCTAGAAGATGAGTAGCTCCAAAATGCCTCTTTGGAACGTTTTGGAGGCTTCTGAGCAGGCTCTGCACTGAGGCATAATTGACATTATGGCATCTATCCTGCCTCTCTTAAAAGTTAAAATTGAAACATAAAAAATAATTTCTCCAGTACGCTCCCCCAGGTCACAGTCCAAATGCTGCTGTTTGTTAGCAGTGTGGGCTTAAAAAAAAAAAAAAAAAAAAGCACCTCGTCAGGAGGTGAGGGAAGGTACTCTGTGAACTTTGCAGCCCTGAGTAGAGGCTGCACCTGAGCCAGCTGCTACTCCAGGTCCTGCTGAGACTTGTGCAGGTACAGCTCATAGCGTTCGTTTCCAGGAAAAAAGCAGATTTCTCAAACAAGAAGGGTGGCATTGAGAGCTTTCAGAGCTCTGGGTTGCTCACCTCGAGTGAGGTAAATAGCTGCAAAGCAACCAGGAATCTGGTAGGAAAACTCGCTCAGTAAGGCAGCATTTCAGAATTTGCCAAGTCTGGGCATTTATCTGCTATTTAGTCAGCACCCATCAGGATAGCAACTAATTGAAGCCAAAGGGACCACTCATGGTGGAAAATACTGAGCAATGTGAGTAATGATAATGCTATTTGGCCTTTAATTAGTCATTTATGGTTCATTTCAGAGCTAGAGAGCTCAGGCTGGATCCACTGGTCCTGCATACAGGTTCCTTGTGGATTAATTTGTGGCTCCCACAAAAGGTATGAAGGGCTGGTGGCTGCAGAGCTGCTGATGTTTGCAGGTGTTTGTGCCATTCTCTTACCCCTTCCATTCATCACCTGAGAAATCAGGCTTTTTCTCTTCCTTTGTCACAAAATATCTGTGGTCTCTTAGGTGTCTGAAATCTTGCTGATTTCTCTTGGTGCCTGCTAAATTACGGCAGCTTTGCTGCAGGATAACAAGCCTGGCTACCTCCCAGCTGGTTTCTTTACTGGTTATCCAGCTGTTAACCTGACCAGGAAAGTGCTATGGATGTCTGTCACAACACAGAGTTTGTTTTTCTTTCTCATTCCTTATGTTGCTGTAAGTATATTTGATTAGGGTTGAACACCTGAAGTCTGTGGGAATTAAAATTCTTGATTATTGCCCATTAACATCTACGCAGAGAAGCTGGTTCTCAACAGGGCTGGATGGGGATTTTTTTTTTTTCCTTTACTGCTGTGTTTCTTTTAGGAACATATCTTCCTGGAAACCTTTTTTTTTGTTTGTTTTCTGTGTTGTCTGTGTACTTTTACAAGTAGTCTGACTACTGTGGTGATTGCAGCTGAAAAATGTTGGATAGGCAGAATGGGATTAGTGATAAATTTCAGTGCATGCTTAGCATGCGTCCCTTGAGGTCTGGGGTCTTTCCTGGGATCCTGTGCTCTGGCTATTGCGATTTGCTGTGGGTTGCTGCTAGGGTATTGCCTCTGCTCATTAGATTTGACATTGCTGTGAATTTGGAGAGGTGGTTTACCATTAATTAGCTTCTCTGTTAATCTCACACATGTCCCTCTGCTGTGTAAAAGCTCCCTACGAACTTATACTGGAGTCTCTTCTCGGCTTTGTCTCCTTGTTTCTGTTTATGCTTGGCGTGAGCGATTATATGTGTTGCAGTGAGTAACATATCATTTGCTGAATCCTGCCAAGAAAAAGGTCTCCTATTCTTCATAGGTTTTGTTTTGGGTTTTCTTTGGTTTGGTGGGGGTTTTTTTGTTTGTGCAGTTTGGTTTGTGGGGTTTTTTGTTTGGTGGGTTTTTTGTTTGTTTTTTTTAAATAAGCTGACTTCTGTAGTATCAGTCCTTATCTGTTCTGGGAAATGAATCCTTTGCTGAAAATGTTTTTCACTAATACGTTTTGCTGTACCAGTACTGAAAGCTAGTCTCATCTTGACAAGGGTACACACAGTTTAGCAAGGCTCCCTTTAGAAAATGTGACTAGGACTGAGGAATCCATTTTGGTACCTTTGGTCTTCTGCATTGCCACTAATGAATCATCAATGGGATGTGCTCTTCTCTGAGTTACAAGTGAGCACAGCTTCTAAGAAAAACTGCTGCTATATGGACATGAAATCTAGAGCTGAGTATCCTGGGAAAGGCAGGGAATGCTTACTGCGTGGAGGGGAGTGGCACAGATTCAGGGACCTCACCTCAATGTTGAGCTTAAGCACAACAGCAGCAATCAACTTTAATGTGACTGCTACAACATTTGCTTGTTCCCGCCAAAGAGTTCCTCAAACAGAGCCTACAATGTGGACTACCAGACCCAAGGGTGGGAGGGAAGCTTCTGAGGGGAGATGGGCAAAGCAAAAGGATGTGAATTTTTGCCATTTCTGAAACAGAAGCATCTAGATTTAGATCCTGTCTAGAGGCCTTAACCTGCAAAAATAACAGCCACCATTGTACTGGGTTAGATCCTCGCCCAGCTCCACTTTGTTTATGAAACTGGAAGGCTTGGCTTCCTTCAGTCCCCAGCTCCTGCGGTCTAAAGCTGCTGAGGAGTTTCATAAGGGTGAGTAGCTAGTGCTATCCCTGTTAAAAGAGGGAGAAAACCGACCCACAAGTAGTCATATACTTTACCAATTAGCACATAGGAGCTGAAAAAAGAATTATGCCTGCCTGTCCTCAGTAGTTTCCTGGAGTTATTGAGCCTGTTCCTCTTGACCAAAACATATATCTGAATATACAAGATTTCATGCTGCTGCTTAATATGGGTGAAGTGGAGAATTTAAAAATCGGTCCTCTTGAGGAGCAAATATTTTCAGCCCTTCACTTTTCTGCCTTTTCACTCTGTTCTGAGCTGTGAAAGCTTTTAATTTCTCTACGTTTGACTGTCACCCCTGAGGATGTGACTCATCATTGAAGGGACGGACATGAAGTTTGTGTTCTGCAGTTTCTTTATAGGGACACATCTATCCTGAGGCAGTTCTGCTTTTTAAGTAGCAGGGGGCTTTAGTGAGTAGAAGAAAGGTGGTTTTGACTAGGAATGATAAAGGGTATCTAGTAAAGACTTCTAAGAAAAATGCTCCCCTAAATTCCTTCAATTGTGTGTTAATAGGGCTTTGTGTCAGTCAGCGTCCAAAGGTAGAGTTTGGTCTGTGGAGGCAGCACAAAAAGATGTGGGCATCCTAGAGAGCCTTCTTTCCCTGTACCACTCTGAGCTTGGAAGGGTCACTTCTCTGCTTTTGTGCACAGTTCCAGAGAGAAAGAGAGAGATTTATTTACACTACAAATAAAACTGTGGGGTGTACCTGGGCTCTGACCGGAGCTCTATGGAGAGCTCCCAGCAGTAGCTTTCTCTGTGCAGCCACTTATTATTTCCTTTGTCCCTTAGGTTGTTCTCAGTGTCATGGTGTCAGGATGCCGCAGGGAGTTTTGCCACTTGAATTAGCTCATGCAGACTAACTTAGCTGAAGGCTCTGAGGTACGCGTGCTTGTGATTTACCCCAGGTGTTCAACACCACTTGGAACCAAATCACAAAAGTTTGCTTCTGGACAGATATAAATACCTTTGGAATGCTTGGTCTTGCCTGTGAAAAGCCAATAGCTATGTTGAGCTAGGTGGCAATACTGATGTATTTATTTTTTTAAGTTCTAGTGTGGTCATCTCTGGATTTATGGTCTATGGTCAACCCCAAGGAAAGCACAAAGATTTTTTTTTCAAATAAATCAGCTCAACTGATTGACAAGGAATGCTATGTCACAGGAGGAGTGAGTGTTCTGGTCCTACAGAATTTACAGCTGGCATGATAGGTGTAGTTTGAAGGAATATTAGACTGGAGAACAAACGTGAGGCATCTGCATAACACAGAGACTTTTCTGGTTTTCAAACCTAAGAAGGAGCACACTAGTAATGAATCTAGAAGCATCTTGCACCTGTACTATTGAGATCAGTATGACTGATCATGCGTAATTGATATAGTAAAGCTGTAGTATTGACTTGTAGTGAAAAACGGAGGGGGTTTGTATGATGGTGTGTGGAGCAGTGAAGCATTTTGGAATGCCCCAGACCTTCAGACCAGTCCACTGACTGGTATGTGTGGGAGAGGTTGGGTAAGAGTCCTGTGGAAAGGAAAGCTGCTCAAAAGCACTTTTTCTCGAGCTTGCCAAATGGAGTATGTAATTTTCCTCTTTAAACAGATCAGCCCCAGAAATGTTTCTTTTCTGACTGTCTGCTGTGTTAGGGCATCCTGGGAAGATGGTTATGATGGTTCATGAGTGAGTTCAGCAAATGCATATAATGTTTCTCAAACTCTTTCACTACTGATAAGGGAACTTCTGGGATTTTGGTTTTTCTATTAAATATGACTACAGGTGTGTAGGAATCTAACTTCATAAGCCCATGAACTTGAAGCAAACAAATGCATTTACTCCAGTTTCCTATGGCTTTAATCTCAATAGGCTTTGATAATATAAGAGCAGGGAAAGGACAGCTTGTTGTGATGGACAGTTTAATCTTACCTGCCTGCTGGTAAGATACGCTGGCCGATCTAGACAACTGCAAAATATAAACTGCCTTCTTAATACTGATGCACAGTGGTGGTGACTTAAGGAAATATTGCATCTTAATTGTAGTTCTCTGCTGGGATCAACAAATCTAGTTCATCCTTGAACTTCTGCTGTTTACTAAGTTTGTCATCCCCACAATAATTATTTCCTTAACCCTTACTAGGTTGGTGACATCTGTGGCATAGCAGTAATTGTATAACAGCTTGATGATAGGGCTTTTTTGTCCATGCTTATTAAATGACCAAAACAATCAGCAGCTAAGTATCTGTCTGATTCTTCTGTGACTTTGTAAGCAAACTCATAATCTAAATGATGCCTTAATACAAAGAGAGGGAGGTTAGATAATCCCCTTTTGTCCCTTACAAGAGCGTAAGCTGCGTTCCCTGTTACTTCAGCCCCTTTGCATAGAAAAGGGGTAACAGAGGAAAGGGTTGAAAATATGTAACTTTATTTAATCACAGGACCTGTAGGGCTGGCAGTGACACTTCAAGAGTTCGTCACACCCAGCCCTTCATTCTGCCCTGGGAAGAGAGAGGACCCTTTCAAGAACTTCTTACTGCACCTTACTTCTCTATCATAAGGCAGGGCTGGCTCTTAACAGATTTTCAAGCTGATCTGACATGAGAGATTAAAAGTCCTACAACCTTCAGCTGATGACCAAGCAGCCTACAGGTGCCACAGCTTGGGAATACAAGGATGGATATTGTTTGAGAAGATCTAAGAGGGGAACACAGAATGAAATTGAGTCTAGGCTGAATATCAGGCCAGTATTTCCCAGCAGCGAGGTCTAACAGGCTGCAGAATACTTCTGGGAAAACAGTAGCAGAAATGCCGTTATGTATGGTCTCTGTGTGAGTGTTCAAAAAAACCCAACAAACTTGCATGCTGCCCTGTAAAGGGCCGTGGTGTGCCATTAGGAATGAACAGGCGTTGCCTTGGCAATACGCACCAGCCAGACCCAGGCTAAGCTGGCTGTGATGGGAGCTGCTTGCTGCAGGAGCAGCTTGCTTCCCTATCTGGGCAGCAAATTACTGTTAGTTAATTGATTGCAGTCTAAGGAAGGGCCTAAGCCTATTTCACAAAGGTGGATACTATCACTAGTTTATCCAAGAGGAGGCTGAAGTTCACTCAAGAAGCAATTTGGTGACCTGTCCATCTCCCAGACCTTGTTCTGACCTCTATCCACATGCAGCACTGGTGGTGGCACCTCAGTTCAGCCTGATTTCAGTGTGTTGCACTGAAGTCCTCTCATACCAAATCAAGCCCACCAAGTCCAGAGTGGTGGCCTGCCCTGACAAAGGGTGTCTATTGCATTTGCCTATTGAGCCTTGCTTTAGATGGCTTATTTTTCCTTCTACTCCAAGATCCTAAATCCCAAAGCACTCAAAAGAGCAGGCTCGGTTATCTGCCCCATGGGAGTGGGGCAGCGTCTGAGGTATATGGTCGTGCTCAGTGGGACCGTCTCTGGCTGGCACACGGCAGCCACCGAAAAAGGGCACGCAAGCTCAGCATTTTGAACAACTAGGAATGAGCAGTTTTGCTGTTGTGTCTTGGGGAAAATGTTCCCCTTCAGAGGAATGGGATCTGCTAATGCTATGGTGTCACACGGAAGGGGCGATGTTAGCATCTGAACTGCTTTCTGTAACACCTGCGTGGGTCACTGGTAGTTCCCCAATTAGCTTGCTGCTGCGAGATGGGAAAGGATGACTGGATTCTGTGTTTTAAGTGCAGCCTGTATCTACCTTCTGCAATTGGTTTACGTGAGCCTGGGAGGGCAGGCATGGGGACTGTCCCTTTCAAAGAGCAAAAAGGGGCTCGTTTGGCTTTACTCAGAGTGCTTAAGAGGTGGGATAAACTTTTATATCCCTTTCCATTTTGTTAGGAGAAATCCCATTTGCGTGTTACACTATTATTAGCAGAGACAATGGGACAAACATTGGTATACTGTAGTTATGGGCTGTTAATGATATATATTTCTGCAGTCAAATAGCATTGCAAGTCTATTTCCTGTCTTAATTTTGTGTTGTGCTGTTTGAAATGTTAATGAAGCCAGAACTCTCAAAGGTCATCCTCTGAATACATTGGCTTTTTTCTGTTTTGTTTCAGAACAATTTAAATGAGTTTTTATTCCTAATGGTGCAAACAATGTTAACTTTCCTGTTTAATTAATGAAGGTGTGGGAACATGTCTTTGCCCTGGTCAGTGAGTTAAATGAGAAAAGCTCTGTATTCTTCTTTAAACAATTCCTTGGCATTTTCCTTCCATGATGTGTCCTGTCTCTCCTCTTTCCTCCAGCAGCCCCTACTTCTTTCTTTTCATAGGCTGTGAAAGAATGGTTAACAAAAAAAAAAAATCAACAGAAAAGTGCAAATTTAGCAGAACTGAATATTGCATTTTCCAAGGAGCCATTTATCATCCTCAGAAAGTTTTGATTCTCCCATAATAAAGAAAAGGACTGGTAATTGCTGTTTTCAGCTAATTGACAGAATTGTGTCATGAAAGAGGGAGAATTTCTGCACTGCCTTTGCTGATGACACTTAAAGGTTGTTTTAAACTTTTCATTGCTACTAAATTAAGAGATTGTCCCTTGTCTGTGTTCATCGTTAATCCAGTAGGTGGGTTTTTTCATTTGTTTTTAATACTATTAGATGACAGGGAAGTGGCAGGTGTAAAGGATGTGTCCATCAACTCAGTTTGTGTGATAAAGCTTTACAGGTTTGTAATATTCACCTTAATATTGCAAGGTAGTGCCTGATTCAGCTTCCATTTTGCAGCCTTTCTACTGGTTTCACTGGAAAGTAGATGGAGGCTCTTAATTATCATCTGTTCCGGGCCTGGAGCTGTTCAATGGTTGCTAAACATACAAATGTGCTTTGCCTGGCTTGTTCAGTTTCAGAGTTGGTGGCAGAGTTTTCAGCTCTGTGAAGCTGAGATCTGATGCCAGCAGCTGTGTGCTGAGAGGAGTGCAAGGCTAGTGAGGTACCCAGGGGGTGTCCGAGGAGGTTTTTGGGTGCCCAAAGCCCTTGGTCAGTGTGTGGAGAGGGACCAGGTGGCAGCAAGGACTACTAGCTGCTGGAGGAGACCAAGACGCTGGGGGACTGTGGCTTCATCAGCCAGACTGCCTGCCCTCAGGCCCCTGCCACAAGTCATAATCCACCCACGAGGTGTTCAGGTGACAGTGGCCACCTGACAAAAAGCTGTGTACTCTGCGTGCCCTGTGACACTAGCACCCACTGGGACTGAGGCAACTACCCAGACAGAGTTCCCAAGAGTCTTCCAGGTCTTCAGCTGCGGGGTGTGCCAGGGGTTTCTACTAGTGTCTGAAGGCAGTAGTGAGAACACCCGTGGGAGGTGGACCCAGGTAGAACTGCTCAGCTTGGTGGCTGAGCTTTGGGATGAAATGGACAGGCTAAGGAGCATCTTGGGAGTCCAGGAAGGAGATTGACTGGTGCAACCATACTCCATCCTCTCTGGAACAGAAATGTCAACTAGGTAGAACACATGACAAGGGGGATCCTGCACCCTCTCCTCACCAGGCAGAAGGTAGTGACTTAAGGGATAGAGGTGAATGGATAGAAGGCTCTACTTGGGACAGTGGGATAAGCTTCTCGTTGTCTACTTTGCCTTCTCAGGTGCCCTTATACAACGGAAAACAGGCTTTGGAGTTGGAGGGACAGGGACATGGGGTGGATGATGATTCATCTATACTAGAGGGGAGTCATCAAGACCAGGTCAGCCTATCCCTCACTTTATGACCACCTCCCTAAAGAAAAAAAGGCAAGTTATTGTCATAGGTTGCCCCTTTCTGAGGGGAGCAGAGGGCCCAATCTGCCAACCAGATCAAGCTTTTACGGAATTTTGCTGCCTCCAGGGGGCTTGGGTTAAAGACATTGCCAGGAAACCTCCTAGCCTGGTATATCCCTCAGATTATTATCTGCTATTGCTTTTTCATGTGGGTACCAATGAAATTGCAATGACAAGTCCAAGGGAGATCACAAGAGACTTCAGGACCTTGGGGAGGTTGGTAAAGGGATGAGGAGTACAGCTGGTATTCTCCATCCTCCAAGCTGTAGGGAATGATATTGAAAGAAACAGGCAGACCCAGCTTGTCAATACCTGCCTTAGAAGCTAGTGTCACTGGCAGAATCTTGAGGTTTTTGATCATGGGATTGCATATGTGACACCAGGCCTGCTGGACCCTGATAGGATTCACCTTTCTCAATGGGGGAAAAGTTAGTGGGGCTGGCTGAAAGTGCTTTAAACTAGGTTTGAAGGGGGAAAGGACTAAAATCAGGCTTACTAATGGTAATGGGATGGCATGACAATGTTTGAAGGATGGTGTGCTAGTGAGGGCTTTCACTCTGCTCTGTGATGTACTGAGTACACTGGAGCATGTTTGAAATGTTTACTAGTGCACATGGTATGAGGAATAAACAGGAGAGGCTAGAAGCTTTGCCTCAGTCCCAGAGCTACATCATCATTGGTGTAAGTGAGATTTGGTGGGAAGAGTCCTGTGACTGGAGTGCTGTGATGGACGGTTACAGGCTCTTCAGGAGAGATAGGCAGGTGAGGCAGAGGGGTAGCACTGCATGTAAAGGAAGAGCTGGACCATACAGCGCTTGCAGTTGGGGATGGCATGGTTGAGAGCCTCTGGGTAAGAATCGGGGGAAAAGCTAATAAAGGGGATGCTGTTGTGGGAATCAACTATAGGTCACCCAGCCAGGATGATGACACCAATGTAGTACTCTGACTAATTAAGGGAACTCTCTCGATCAGTTGCCTTTGTCCTTATGGGATTCTTCAGTTTCACAGATGCTAACTGGAACTATCATATAGCAGATATGAACAGGTCCAGGAAATTCCTGAAGCACGTTGAGGATAACTTTTTGATACAGGTACTAAGGGAGCCAACTAGGAAAGGTGGCCTCCTAGAGCTGTTTGTAAGTAGAGGTGGTCTTGTGGGTGAAGTAGTGATTGGTGGCTGTTTTGGCTACATTGATCATGAAATGTTTGAGTTTATAATCTTTGATATGAGGAAAAGTGTCAGCAGAACTTCTGCCCTGGATTTTGGAAGAGCAGACTTTACGCTGCTCGGGGATCTAGTTAGTAAAGTCCCCTGGGAATCTGCTTTCAAGAGTATTGGGGTCCATAAATGCTGATTCCTTTTTAAGAGCCATCTTTTAAGACTGCAGGAGCCGGCAATTCCAATGTGTCAGAAGCCAAGCAAGCAGGGCGGAAGCCTGGCTTGGTTGAATGGCATCTCCTTCTGGAGCTTAGGTAGAAAATGAAAGTGTATAGTCTTTGGAAGCAAGGTCAGGCTACACAGGTGGATTACAGAGATGCTGTTCACCACTGTAGGAAGAAAATTTGTATGGCCAAAGCTCAATTGGAGTTGAAGCTTGCCAGTGCTGTGGTGGATAACAAAAAAGGCTTTTTAAAGTATGTTAACAGTAAAATGAGCACTAAAGAAAACATTGGTCTATTACTTGATGAGGTTGGTCACCTTACAAATAGGGATGAAGATAAAGCAGAGACACTTAATGCCTTGCTTGCCTTGGTCTTTAACACCAGTGATGGGCCCTGGGACCCCTAGAGCCCTGGGTTGGAGGACTTGCAGTTGGGAGAGTGGTAAGCTCCAAGTTGACTTTGAATTGGTGCAGGATGTGCTGCTTCAGCTGCATGCACATAAAACTATGGGAACAATGAGGTTCATCCCAGGGTACAGAAAGAGTTGGCCAATGTTACTGTGAGACCTCTATGTTGTTTACTGACGGTCTTGGGAATCCAGAGAGATCCTAGTCGACTGGAAACTAGCAAATGTTATTCCAATTTTCAAGAAGGGCAAGAAAGACAACCCTGGTAATTATAGGCCTGTCAATCTTGCTTTGGTGCTTGGTAAAATTATGGAGAAGATTATTCTGGGAGTTATTGAAAACACCACTTGAAAGACAATGTGGTCATCGGTCAAAGCCAACATGGGTTCACGAAAGGAATGTCATGCCTTACTAACTTCATATCCTTTTATATGACAAGGTTATCCTCCTAGTGGACAAAAGGAAGGCAGTGAATGTGATTTTTTTTTTCCTATTTTTAGCAAAGCTTTTGATATAATCTCTCACAATAACCTTCTGGACAAAATGTCCAGCATACAACTAGACATGTACACAATATGATAGGTGAATAACTGGCTGAAGAGTTGGGCTCAAAGAGTTGTAGTAAATGAAGTAGCATCTGGCTGGCAGTCAGTCACTCATGGTGTTCTCCAGGGCTCAGTTTTAGGGCCATTTCTCTTTGATGTTTTTATCAGTGACTTGACACAGGTGTTGAGTGCACAGTAAGTTTGCTGATAATACTAAATTAGGAGGAGCTGTTGATTCCCTTTAGGGTAGAGGCCTTGTATAGAGGAAGGTGCTGATCTCTTCTTTCTGGTGTCCAGTGATAGGATGAATGTGATAATTGCACATAAGAGGTTAAAAACACTAGTGTCTGCCTACCTCTTTTGCAAACCTTGTGGATGGAGATCCACAAGGTTGGCATGAAAAGCAGCTGAAGGAGGGAGTCTTATGGCAGCAAGACAGCCCCGTTTTGGCTAAAGAATGCAGAATAAACAGATAAATGGTTTCTACACAGAATCTTGAAGGCCACAGTGCCCAGAGTGAGACCTTTTGCTTAATTATCTGTGAAATGAATATTAAAATTGACACCCCTAAGTATGATAATGAGCTCAAAGAAGTACATGCTAAACATGTATGGCTATAGTGCTTGACTCTCCACCCAAATCATGTTAAACATCACACGGGGAGGGGAACAACTAAGGCTAGGGTATAAAGGATACTGAGGAAAATACCCCTAGGGGGAGAGAAGAGATTGAAGAGCCGAAGAGGGAGGTAGTCGAGGAGCTATGGTCCTTCTCCACCCAAGATAGGGACACATTCTTGGTAAGCATTGTGCCTTCGCCCGGGACAGCATTTTGCTAGCATTACAATCATACTAGCGCTATTGCGGTAAGTGCATTTATCAATGGCAATTCTGAACTCTTTACATCTGTTGCTTTAATACACTTTCTATCTTTTTCAATGTTGTGAAACGGTCTCAGTGAAAGTCCTTTAAGGGGCTCTGACAGGCAAACATTGACTCTGATATGTGGCTACACATAATCCTTTAGACATAAAGCACTGACCAAGTCTGGAACTAAGACTTGGACCTAGCCACACCTAGGCTCCTCTCTGAGGAGTTTAGAAAGCAAGGGGGTCTTTTCTGAACCTTGTGACTCAATGGGAGGGTCTCCCTCAGCCACACATCAAACTCGTACCCTTTTACATGACAGATGATGGGGAATAGCTTAAAGCTGTGTCAGAGAAGTTCAGATTTATAGAATCATAGAATGGTTTGGGTTGGAAAGGACCTCAAAGATCATCTAGGTCCAACCCATCTGCCATGGGCAGGGACACCCTCCACCAGACCACGTTGCCCAAAGCCCCATCCAACCTGTCCTTGAACACTTCCAGGGAGGGGGCCTCCACAACTTCTCTGGGCAACTGGTTCCAGTGCCTCACCACCCTCATAGTGAAGAAATTCTTCCTTATATCTAATCTAAATCTACCTTTTTTCAGTTTAAAACCATTACCCCTTGTCCTGTCACTCCATGTCCTTGTAAACAGTCCCTCTTCAGTTTTCTTGTAGGCCCCCTTTAAGTACTGGAAGGCTGCAACTGGATCTCCCCAGAGCCTTCTATTCTCCAGGCTGAACAATCCCAACTCTCTCAGCCTGTCTTCATAGCAGAGGTGGTCCATCCTTCTGATCATCTTTGAGGCCCTTCTCTAGACTTGTCACTCTTATGTTGGGGGTCCCAGAGCTGAACACAGTACTTGAATTGGATATAAGGAAAAAGTTCCTCACTGAGAGGATGGTCAGGTACCGGAACAGGCTCCCCAGGGAAGTGACCCAAGCCTGTCAGTGTTGAAGAAGCATTTGGACAACGCACTTGGTTTAACTTTTAGGTTACTCTACGTGGAGTTGGGAGTTGGACCCAATGATCCCTGTGGTTTCCTTCCAACTCAAGATGTTCTATGATGCTAAACGGTAACCTGTCTCCCAGTTCTTAAGCCTCTGATACGGTTGAGCAAAAAAGGAAATGGCCTGAGTAGGAATATGCAGATTTTAGTTTCTACTGAGTTAATCAAAACTGGAATGGAGGGGAAAAGCAGAGGGTTTTAACTAGGTGGTTTTTATTAGTTATATTTGTGTGTACCCGTAAATTTATGCAGTAGAGGCAAGCCTGAGACCTCGTGAATAAGCTTGTTATTTTTCCTGCAATTTAGATATCATGATCATAATGCATGTGGAGGGCAAATGTGTGAGTGGAATTTTACTTGCTTTTAATATGAGCAACACAGAGTTTACTTACTTCTTACTACTTCCACGAAGGTGACTTTGGACCACTTTCTGCATTTCTCATTTTACCACTGAGATTGTCAACGTTTTTTACCTTCATTGCCTAGGGCTGGAGAGTTCCTCAAACATTATTTTACAGCATGTGTTTCCACATATCTAAATTTGCATGTTAGAGCATTTCAAGAGCAGCTTTCCAGACTGCAGACCCAACTGTCATTCAGGTACAGAGGACACTTAAGCCTCTGAATGGAGTTCAGCAGAGCACACAACATGCAACTATTGCACAGGCATTGCTGTTCTGTCCCTATGTAGAAGATGGACAAATATTTACCCTGTGGTGAACAGCACTGGAGACAGATATGGGAGCCGTATGGGAAGAAGTCTATGGCATTTGTAGCTCGAGAACACTCACTAGCTTAAAACCAGACTTGTGGCCATGCAAGCTTCTAATTAAATGCAACTACAAAGGTTGGAAACCTCTTAAAATGATAGTGCAAAGGAAGGCTGGGGTTTGCTTATGCCAAATACCACCCTCAGAGAATAAGCTTGCCTTTATTACTGGAAAAATCAAAAAAGAATGCAACAGCAGACTCTGCAAAGCTCAGGGGATAGGTTTGAGGGAGTGCTTGCCCGTGAAGTGCAGCAGTGGAGCTGCCCCAGATCCTTTTGCTGATGCTGCAGGGGAGAAAGTCTCTTTATTTCCCTGCTTCTCACTGAGGTTTTCAAGCAGCAATTCATGCAAAGGCTGATCTTGGCTCAATTTGCAACTGAAAACAGACCAAAAAACCTACAGGCAGAGATTGTCCTCTACTAAATGTTAAATTAAAATGAGGGCTTGGAAGAATGCGTATTGGTGTATGCCTTAGTCTAAAGTTTCTTATGACTCTACTCACAAAGTTTAGAGCCTTATCTGCCCCTTCCCAAGAAACAACAAATGCAAAAACAAATGCATGGTGAAGTGGTGGGGTAGGGGACCCCCCAAACTATAGGACAGTGCTCTCTGCCATACTCCTCTTTTGGGAGGTTAAACAATTTAGCTATGTGGATGTTAGCAGCCATGCTGTGCTATTGGCCAGCTGAACATTTTTTTTTTTTTACTATTATAGATTTAGTCACAAAGTCCAACCTTGCACCCAAAGCACTAGCACATCCATCAAGATCCATTATGCTCTCTAGGGCTTTTTATTTTATTTTCTTTAAATAAAGACTGTATATTTTGCTTCATATTAGAAATCAGCTTTGAGAGAAGATTGATGTTTTCAGCGGATTTTGGTATTTTGTGATATTTACAAGGCACAGAAAAGTGCAGAGGGAAAACAATGTGACAATAACTTTGCTCAAGCACCCCAAATAGTTAAATGGAAGTTCTGTGGCAAAAAATGTCTTTTTTTGTTTTGTTGAGATAATTATGGATTTTCATGAGCACTCCTTGTTAATCAGGTTTAATGACACTAAATCCAAATCACATTATAGTTATTTTCCAAGGCTGTGTTGGAGACATGCCACATTAACCCAAAAGAACAAAGCATAGAGATGACAACAACAACAAGAATAACAGTAAAAAAGGAAATAGCAGAGAAGCAGGATTCTTATTACCTGTGGCTCTATCCCTTGCACAGTGAGAGTGGCACAGCACTAGAGGAACAGGCACTGGTAAAATGATTAATAAATAGTACTGTCCTTGAATCTTCCAGGAATCTAAGGAACTTTCAAAAAATATTTACTCTTAATTTTATCATCTTTATTATGATGTCTAGCTGATTAAGCTAACAAAAACCCTGTGTATTGTAGGGCTGCATTATTTTACTATAATGTGCTATTGCTTCTTGCTTGCTAAGCCTTACCTTCTTCAGTTGTTCATTACCAAGGGTTATGACTGAGCCTTGGTCACGAGCTCATAAGCTGAAGAACAAGGTTGGGGATTTGAGGGGTGGAGGAAATCTCTATGAGAAACTGATGGTGGAATCTCCCACCTCTGGTGATATGTAAGGCTTTAGTAGATGGGTGTGAAATGATGAAACTAGATCAATTATACTGACCATGTGGAGGACCGAAAGGCATGGCCTTTCATTTAACATATTGGGTACTGGTTCTCAGGTAAAAGTATTGCTTTGAAAAATCAGTGATAACGGAGTCAATTTAAAATGAAAGGTATCTTCCCCCCCCCCCCCCTCCCTAAAGAACACAGAAGGTAATATAATTTGCATGTTTTTCCCTTGGCTGGATAATAATTTTGGAAAGCCTGTCCATACAGACTGTGTTCCAAATAAAGAGTTGATAGGAGTTTCATTGCTGAGCTGAGGAAGGGATATGATCATACACAGAGGGAGCATTCTTTTACATATATGCATGTTCTTAGTCCTGGTAAGAAAATAAATAACACACTAATGTATTTGTATCCATTTTGCTATTTTGTCATGTGAACTTATTACTTAAAATCCTCCTTGTCATCCTTAATATGTACTGAGGGGATAAGATAAATTACATCATTAATTTTCTCATGCTATAATTTTGCTTTTCAGTCTCTATAAAACACCATGAGAACTTAATCTGTAATTAGCACGTGAGTTATTTGTGGTATTATAAAGCACTAACCAACTGTAACTGTTGTCTTTTGGCACTACACAACTCTCAAAAATGGAGATGTGGTCTAGGATATCATCAATCTTTTCTTTGTGGTTCAGAAAAGGAATCCATTTTCTTTGATAAAAGACCCATTGGTCTTTGTGATCTATAAATCATTCTTTCAAAAGAAGCCCTTTGCAACATCAATTCAAGGTATTCCCGTAGAATATCACTTTATAGCTTTTTCTAGGGATGGATGATAATCCTTGTGCCTATCAAAAAAGGAAGATCTGTACTATTTTTCATTGAATTTCACAACTTTAGTAGAAGCTCTCTAAAGGCCAAATATTGCCATCTCTAGTCTTGTGTACTGCACGAAGTTAGAGCTTTTGTGTCAAAATAGCATTTCTCTAATGTTTAGTAAAGTCTGAGATGACTGAATTAAAACTGAGATCCTATAAAACAGCATTTCTTAAAGTGTTGAAAATCCTTAGCCCCTTTAATGAGAAACATTGGCATTTTGTGTGTCTGTGTGTTTGTTTGGTGATGATGAGGGGGTTGTTTGTTTGATTTTTTGTTTGTTTTTAATAAAGAACTAATTTCCCATCACTGGAGAACTGCTTTAGGGACTGTGCTGAAGTAGCCCTTGTATCAGAGGCCTTTCTTATAACTTAGTTTGAATATATAAGGTCCTGCATGTAGGTCAGTGCAATTCCAAGCATGACTATAGGCTGGGCAGGGAATGGATTGAAAGCAGCCCCGAGGAGAAGGACTTGAGGGTATTGATTGATGAGAAGCTCAACATGAGACGGCAGTGTGCACTTGCAGCCCAGAAAGCCAACCGTGTCCTGGGCTGCATCAAGAGAGATGTGACCAGCAGGTCAAGGGAGGTGATCCTGCTCCTCTACTCCACTCTTGTGAGACCCCACCTGGAGTACTGTGTCCAGCTCTGGGGGCCCCAGTACAGGAGAGACATGGAGCTGTTAGAGTGAGTCCAGAGGAGGGCCACGAAACTGATCAGAGGGCTGGAGCACCTCTCCTATGAGGACAGGCTGAGAGAGTTGGGGTTGTTCAGCCTGGAGAATAGAAGGCTCTGGGAAGACCTTATTGCAGCCTTCCAGTACCTGAGGGGCCTACAGGAAAGCTGGTGAGGGACTGTTTATCAGGGAGTGTAGTGACAGGACAAGGGGTAATGGGTTGAAGCTGAAGGAGGGTCGATTTAGATTGGATGTTAGAAAGGAATTCTTTACTGTTAGAGTGGTGAGGCATTGGAACAGATTGCCCAGAGAGGTTGTGGAGGCCCCATCCCTGGAAGTGTTCAAGGCCAGGTTGGACAAGGCTTTCGTGCAACCTGGTCTAGTGGAGGGTGTTCCTGCCTGTGGCAGGGGGGTTGGACCTAGATGATCTTTGAGGTCCCTTCCAACCCAAACCATTCTATTATTCTATATCTTAGGTTCTGTGGAAATACCTGATATTACATGAACCTGTTCTGGATGTACCTGCCTGTACCAGGACTATAAGCCAGTACCTGATAACTGTGTGGTCCTTGGTGGAATGGCTGCAGAGGAGGCTCCCAGTTGTTGGTGTCATTATGCTGTTGCACTCCTGTGGCTGGAATAAGTGTGTGGTAGGTCTCTTGGTTTTGGTTGGTTTTTTTTTTCCTTCTAAAAGCATTCATGTTTTGAAGTTTTTTGTTACTCGATGAAGGACAGAAACTTTTTTTCATGTAATATGAAAACTGTAGCCATAACTTTAAGGAAAATGCTGCATACTGTAAAAATGCCTGAAAAAAATTGCCATGGGAGGCAACAGAGCAGTCCCAGGGTGGCTTCCTTTCAGTGATATAAGAAATGAGCAGCCCTTAAATGTGCAGAGTTTATCATTCCTTAGAGGCCTTCAGGAACCTGCTGTACAAACTAAATAATAATAAACAATGTAGCTCTTTTACATAAATAATCCTTTCTGTTTCTAATCTACTGGTTTATTCCCGCAGTGGTATATTGTTTGCAGTATTTATCTCGAGGTATTGTTATTGATCTCTATTATGCAAAGGAAATGAATTCATTTGCATGAAGCTACATTGTTGGAGAGAGACGCTGTGGCTGTATTTACAGTTTTCTTCTGTTTAGCGATTACACTGTATTTTTTTTTTTTTTGCCTCAGTTTGTCCTTTGGTTGGCTGGCTCAGAGCAGCAGGATGTTTGATGTGGGCTGTGAAACAGATTTAAGAAGTTAGAGGTACTTTTAATCCAACCTGAACTTCTTCAGTCTCTAACCTGCCTGTGGAAATAATATTATTTGTTTCCCTTTTTATAGCTTTCTCACAGGGACATCATCAATCTGTACTTTAAGCATTTCCAAAGAAGGGAGGACAGTCATTAGAAGAGGGGAGAGGGTGGTGCTAGGAGAAGCCTACTGAAATTGCGTCCTTCGTAAAGATAAATACAGTAGTCCTAAAG
This sequence comes from Balearica regulorum gibbericeps, assembly GCF_011004875.1. Taxonomy (NCBI): domain Eukaryota; kingdom Metazoa; phylum Chordata; class Aves; order Gruiformes; family Gruidae; genus Balearica; species Balearica regulorum. The sequence continues at coordinate 117,809,129 of NC_046185.1, read as the reverse complement.
GGTGAGAAAGGGACTGAGATCTGAATCTAGCTGGAGGCCACACAGGAGTGATGGGATGTTATGGCAAACATGTTCCTCAGCCTGTATTCCCTGCCGTGAGAAAAATGTGAGGATCGAAGGCTTGTTCAAAGAGCGGAGCCTTCACCACACAGTTGTCTCATCTAAAATTGTGTAACAAAGAGTGAGAAGTCTCTTAGATCTGATCCTAGGATGAAGGGATAAAAGAGAAAAATCACACTTCTATTTCTGTTCACTTGTCCTTCACAACATTAGAAACAGGGCGGTTGTTTTTTAGATTTCTGTAAGTCAATAATTTCTTTGCTTTTTACTTGGCTTGTATTATGGGTGGTGTCAAGGTAACCGACAACTACCAAAGCTTTGGTGCTGTTCCCATGGGTTTTCTCATCCTTAAAAAAAGGGAACTGAACTGCTTTTATGAGACCCAGCATCCCGAGCTGGTCCTCCAGAAGATCCAGAGCAGCCAGGTGCATCTCAGCCCAGCTGCATGGGTTGGCTCAGTAGCTGCTTCCTGGGGTCTGAGGGAAAGAGGAGCCTCCTGGTAATTGGCATTAGGGGGAAAAAAAAAAAAACAACCCAACAAAAAAACCCCAAAACAACAAAACCCTAAAAAAAATCTCCTTGACCTGCAGCAGGATGTTGGGGAAGGGGTTTGAACTCAGGAGAGTTCTTAAAAATTGCCCTTAGAGTACCCCTTTGCTTTTCCTTATGGAGCTCAGATGCCAGTTTGCTTCTTTCCTTGGGATAAGTCAGCCCTGCAGAATTGCTGTGGAAATCTACTGGCTTCAGCTTCTTGTTTGACTGCCATAAACAAGGAAATCTGTATCCTTCTTGCCTGTTGTTCAGCAGAACCAACCTGCTTGTTCCTGGGTGGCTGGGTGAATTGGATTTTGGAAGGATGCTTTGTGTCTTTGAAGTCTTTTCTGGCTAAATATCATTAATCTTCAGAGTAATTCAGTTCTTAAGGTAATTTATGGCTTTCTTCTTTTCTTTAAATCCTTTAAAGGCGTGATATGGAAAAACTTACTTGCTTCAAGATTATCCAGTGTAATTAGAACAGCGTCACTCAACTTAGTAAAGTCCTTTATAGATGTTTTTTCCTCTCTCTCGTTAAACTTTAAATCCATGATACATGGGAAAAGGTGCAAGTTATTGTTCATTTATTCTGTTATCTCCCCATTCAAAAAACTAGCCAGCACTTCTTTTTGGCTTTGTGGTTTTTAGGGTGTGATATTGAGCATAATTAGTTCTGTGAGGGGTGGCCCTGCTTTGAGAAGGGGATGGGCCTAAATGACCTGTGGATGGGTCTTCCAACCTGTATTTTTTGATGATTATTGAAATGATGATTTTTTTTTTCTTTTAAAAAGGCTAGCTGCAGTGTTATTTTCAGCTAATACGTTGCCTTTGCTGGAATACTTGCTGTGAATCCTTCTGGTCTCAACCAGGAGCTGAATATGGCTTGTTGATCTCTTAACTCCAACTTGAGCTGTGACTTTCCAGGCTATGTGGAACAGGTTGCTCTCATTTCCAGTGCTCAGGATGATAAAAAAACCTGGCTTTTCTCTGCTTCAGTGCTTCATTTGGTTGTGGAAAACCTTATTGCTCAGATATGACTTGTATCTTTCACCTGCAAATACCTTGGTTTGGTGGAAAGCTGACTGAGAAGTCATGGGATGCTGTTCCCTTTTGCTTGCTCATCACTTCAAATTTTACTCATTTGACTTAATAGTCGATTAATTAGAATTCAGATTGCTAAATGTGACACTCTCTCATGCCTCGTGTAACCATTTATCATCATAAAAGGGAATGATCATGCTGCTCAGTAGACTTTAATAGCCTTTTTGCATAGGTGTAAATGACCATAGAAGGTAAAAGAAGTTTAAGACAGCCCTGTGCTAGCTGCATATGTGTAATAACTATTTTGTTTGGTTTCCTTATTTTTTGGACTTGTCTGTTATTGTTGAAAGGTCTCTCTTTTTTTTTTTTTCTTTCTTTTATCTTTTTATTTTTCTTTGATTTTTCTATGCTTCTTATGGCTCTTTGTTTTTAAGTATCAAAATTTCTTCCTCTGTCCGTACAATGATAAAACCTTCTCCTAGTTTCTCTTTCAAAGATTTGACTGACTTGTTCACCACTTGAATCTTGGAAATGAGAGTTTGATTTGTAGCCTGCCGGATCCATAATAATTCTTTGTCTGCACAGCTCACGTTCTTTGTCAGAAGTTGCAATTTATTACAAATTGCTGAATAACTTCACAGTGTTTTTCTTGCTTTCTGTTTGTGCTGATTTCCTAGCAGCTTCCACCATTCCCTATTTGTCGTTACTGTAGCCTGCTCTCTGTTCAGAGTTCAGTTTTCTCACTTCCACAAGCCTTTGGTATTCCAGTTGTCCCATGCAAAGCCTCCAACAGGCCCAAGCTTGTCTAGTGAATACCTGTTTCCATGACTTCATGAGTTATCTTTCACCTGACAATCTCGTAGGGAGAACTCTTTCTCTGTACCCTCATGAGGGGAGGGTACCTGGCTAGATTGCTCACTTGCCGAAAGAATTTAGTAGAAAGCTGTTATTTGCAGACATTCCTCCTGCTGTGTCTGAAGGACAGAGGAAGACAACTGAGCTTTCTCATGAGCCTGTGAAGGCAGTTTAACAGCAGGTAGTCATGTAAAAGTCTCTTTTTGAGGACAGGAGGAGTGATGTCTATAAAAAATATAATATGTCTTTGTGGTCCAGTTTAATTCTTTCTTTATGGAGAGTCAGGCTTTATCTTCATGATCTGGAAATTCTAATTTTGCTTTGACAAAATGCCTGGAAAATATTGGGAAAGACTAAATAGTGGTGCTAAATGCCAAGCTAAATGTTCCTCTTAAGTGTTTCAAGCTTACAGAATTTTTTTTTGTCAGTTTGATTATCCTAACACAAAATCCATTTTAACACTCCTAGGAGTTTGGGAATTGCCATAAACTGCTAGACACCACCTCATAATCTCTCTCTCCAGGCGTGCAGGCAAGAACACAAAGCTGCCTATAAGCTGGTTCTGAAGTACTGCTGGTTCAGATCACGTCCTGAGACGTGAAGAGATCGCATCCCTAACACTTTCAAATGGTTAGCGTATGTGCTTATGTCATCCTTTCTGTTAATCTTGACCTAAACCCACCATGGAAATGCTTGTCACAGCTCAGCTATGCGCTGATTAAGGCTTTATTTATAGATTATAATTGAAGGTTTCAAAAATATGAAATCTAATTATTATAGCTGTGCAACTGAAGTAATGGAGATCTTTAGAGAGGGCCTGATAGTGAAATTAAAGGGTTAAGGAGCAGGATGTTGGTAATCCATCAAAGGACTAAGCATGGGCTGTGGAAGACCTGCATGGCTTTATACAAGGAGAACATATGGCTGGGAAAATTCAGAGTGTAACATCTGCAGGTAACGGCTCATAACATGAGCTGCGTCTATGGTGCTGCTAATCACTGGAACTTCTGAGCATGCGTGGGGAAAAAATAATTAACCAAATAGAAAATGTATCATAGATGATAATCAATAAAGCAGTGTGAAATACAGCATACTGATAATACACACATGACGTGGCCCGTGGCTTGAGTTCTTTAGATTCAAAGTACTGGACTGTCGGATGCCATTGCTGGTTGTTTAATCACCAATGATGTAATGTGTTTACTACTTACCAAATATAACAATAAATCCAGTATTTAATTGAAATGTGTTGGTAAGTTAAGGTTCAGGGAATCAGGTTCATTGAAAGAGATGGGATAAGAAATGGCTTCAAGAGAAGTAAAACAACTAGTGGGTCATCGGTTGTATTCCGGAGTGCTGACAGTGATTTTGGGGTTGTAGCAGTGATAATTCTTGAAATGCAGATACTGCTATGAACAAGCAGCAGATTTTTTTTTTTTTTTTTAAATTGAGAACTTATCTCTTTCTAATTTTTTTCTAGATACTTTTTCTTGAGGATAAATAATTTGGATACCAGCTGTTACTTACCCATTGTGTGTGTTATGTGTATAGCTCCTTTGCCACCTTAATGGGAATGTTGTCTTTTAGCTGACTAGGAACTTTTCTAATATGTCATTTTGCAGGAAGGCTCCTTTGCAGAGTGGGAAGTGCTGCCATTTAAGTCAGTGGAACTGCTCTGCTGCAAAACTGCTTTATATACATTAGGAATCAAGTTAAAGGATTTTTTTCAGCTGTTTAGACCAAACTAGTTCCTTGGTTTTGGACCCGTTTGTTGCTTCATCTTTGCATATCGTAATTCTGCAATCAGGCTTTGGCATCAGAGAAATTTCTGGAGCTCTTGCAGATTTTGTTTCAAGAAGCTCTTCCCAGTCTGAGTAGGTGTTTCTTATACAGTTCAAATTATATTCACAAATAACTTGTCTGTATGTGTATACCCCCACTGGCTCAGTGCCTCAGCATGCACCATAGTATTACAGATGAATTCATCAAAATGCTCAGGCATTCATTGCTGACATTTGTTCTGTTTAATTGAAATAATTTCTTCACCTTCTAAACTTAGCTTTTATGACACATCAAAACTTTGGAACATTCTCTTTTCAATTATTTATAAGCCTTACAAGTTATTTCTTAATTTCTTCTTTAGTCGTTCCATATCATGTTTTTATGCAAGTATGTATTCCTATAATAGCATGCCCTTCATCTTAAGAATGCTGCCTAACTTCTAGCTTCCTCGAAAATGCATCTTTTACGAGCTGTAGGATAAATGTTCAACACAAATTGCTCTGTTACAATGCATAGATGGTAGTGATGCTTTTGAAACAGGAATACTTTCAATTAATATGCGTTTCTTTGTGCTGTAACTTGTCCACTGCCGCAAGTAACCTAGCGTCCGGACCTGTCTAAATGAGGATTTCATTGTAACTCAGCTACATTACAACGACAGAAAATGCAGGACACATTCTGTCTTCACTTACACTTTTTCCAATTTACTGAAATCATGGAGGTTTTCATGGCTGAACCTGAGCTCGATTACCTTAACTTGCTGATATATAAGCCTGCTTTCCATGGTACATCCATTCTGTGAGCTTGTAATTGAGCTGGAACAAAGAAGGAAAAGAGGGTAAGGGTTTATTGACAGAACAGCGTGTTCTGTGTTCACAGACTTCAGCGCAGTCTTGTATTATCAACTGAAACATTGCTTCCCCAGCATATAGCTGCTCTCTGGCTGTCTTAATCATTTTGCATTCCAACCTCTAACAGTGCCTTCAATGTGTTGGTACCAGCAGGGTCACTCTGTAAATGAGTCTGAGGAAATATATTTCTTTTTGTTGCCTTTGAGGCAGGAGAAAAACCCCCCACTTCTGCAGCATAAATAGTTTTTGCCTGAATGTAGCAAACCCCAAAGGGTGTTGAGGTCTTTAAATATGGGAGTATCTTCCTAGATTCCTACATCTGCAGTCAAGACACTGAGGAAGAGCAGCCTGGTTAAGTTCATCTGCCTACACAAGTTCCTTGCTCTTGAGAGCTGCAAGGACTCAATTTTTTTTTCATGTTCAGAGGCCTTCTCCCCCCGCTTCCCCGATCTTTTAAACTTAATTTGTCCAGCCAGCCACTTGGGAGGGCGGAGAGATGGCATTGAGGTGATTTGCAAGCCTGAGTCCTCAGAACTGCAAACCTCTTCTTGCTCATGTCGAAGTGTGCACCTCTCTAGGACCTCTGATTGAGGCATGTGTTTGATTTCACTTCAGTGCAGAAGTTTTCTTCAGTTTCTGGGACTGTGCTCTTGCTAAACAGGACAGTGGGGTATTTTTGTTTGGTGGTGTTTGTTGTTGTTTTGGTTTGGGGGTTGGTTTTTTTTTTTTTAGCATTCTAATTGATGATCAGTGTTGCAACTAATACCTTTGCTGTGGGCTTGGCAAGAGATAGCCCAGAAATAGCACAGGATTGTTGTTAAGTGTAGTGAGAAGCAGCAGTGTCTTCTAAAACAAAAAATAACTTGCAGGAGTTCCTGTGGAGATGTCTATTTTCTTGATCTTCATGTAAGTGCTCAGTATTAGTGTTCATAAAAAGATCTTAGTGTTAATCCTCCTGTAGGTACATTTGAAATACAATGTTTAACCTTTTTTTTTCCCTTATTCCCTTAAAAGTTTTTAACATGCCTCCTACACTTCTTTCAATGAACACACAGTCTCAGATTTATTAATGCATAATGTGTCCCAGAAATCAGTTTAACTGATTCCCATCCATCAGTCAGCATGACTTTTTCTATTATTTTGCAGAACGGATTTCTTTGAAGCCCCATCTTGTAGACTCTGGATGATATCTCTGTCTGACTTTTCCGAAGAAGGGAGAGAATCTATCAGTTTTATTATTTAAGATTGAAGGGTGCATTAGTAAGAGCCAGAAACCTACTTTCTGTATGGATATCAAGCTCTGCTTTTCAGAAGCTGCCTTTCACTCATACTTTTTAACTCTTAGAAATGAAATTAATTATCAAGAAAGGACCAACAACAGTAGTTAAAGCAATATTTAAGGCCAGGTCTGCGTATAAATGTGAGGTCTGTGGCCATAGAGTATGCTTTCCAAATTAATCTAAACTGGAAACGTTATGCCTCTGAGGCATACTGCATGCAAGTCTGGAGCAAAGACTAGATTTATCTTGATATGTTGTCAAGCAAGCATCTTCTGTTCTGCTGTTTCGTGTCTGTCCTTCCCCTAACAGTACTCCTACTTGCCTGTCCTGAGGCAGCGATCTCTGCTGAATACAGAATATGGTTATTTGCATATCTGCTCTGTGGCATTATTGAAGCCTATATAGAGGGACGTAAAGCTCATATTTGTTATGTTGCCACAGCCATGAAATACTGCCAGCGCCAAAGCAATCTTGTGGTCTCTGGTCAGAAAGCAGGCGACAACTGGGGCACAAAGACAAACCTTTTCCTTGAGGACATGTTATCTTAGCTGGCATCTGGGAATGATTTAGAGCCTCCCCCAGCCAAACACATCCAAAACTACATCTGAGGCTGAAAAAGCTCAGCTGCAACTAGAAAGGCTTACATCTCCCGTGGAGCAAATTAGGAGATAAGCACCAAAACCAAGCTGATCAGCGGTGGGCTGTACCTAAGCTAGAAATATTAAAGCAGAAGCCTGGAGTTTGCATTCAAGCAGAGAAAGTGAGAGATATGAAAAACTTCTGTTGCTTAGTCCTATGCTCTGAGCATGAAGATGACTAGAAGTAGTTCCCTTAAAGTGAGCCTGTTTGGGTTTGCTGATGGAAAAGCTATGTTACCAGACTTTCCTCTTTATGTGCTGGGACAATTGAGGTTGTCCACATTTTGAATCAAGCCACTTCCTGCCATTTAGCAGCAGTTTGCAAGGTCTTAGATTAGTTATGACCTCATTTTTCCTGGGGGCGAAATCTCTGTGCAAGTCCATGAGCAAAGCTCCATTTCACTCTTTCACAGTAAAATGGTGCCTACAGCTTTATGCCTTTTCCCAGAGCCTCTGGGATAGATGTGGAATCTATAATAAACAGCAGCACTTAGAAGTTAGCTAAGAGGCAGATCATGTATTGGCGCTGCGGGGAACTTGAGCAAGCTGTTCATGGCCACCCCATGCGACTGAGTCATCGCAGCGTTGGAGCACGAACTGCTGCGCTCTGTACAAACAGGTAAACAGGTGAGTTAGGATTGCAGATGAGTGTAGGCAATTGGGGAGTACAAAAACGTCTGCATCAGCATCTCTAAAATAGGAAAAGAAGTAGAAGCCTTGAGTCTGGAAACTTTTTACAGGTAGGCAGCACCCACTTGCTTTAATCAAGACTACAGGAGGCGAGCTGAAGGTGACCTGTAAGAGTCTGTTGCTTTACCAGGTATAAAAAGAGGCTTGAAGCTGGTGTGTGTAATAGCATCATAGTAACTTAAAGACCTGAGAGAAGAGACCTTATTATTGATACTTGCTAGTGAGGAAGAGGAAGCCACAGGTTTTGGCTGTGGGTAGAGACCTCCTGACTCCCTGACAGTAGGTCTTGGTTCATTTAACCATTCAGTAGGAACCCATACTAATTGAATGAAGCCCCTTTCTTCCTGCTAAGCAGAGGCTGACAGAACGTTACAACACATTTCAGCCTGTTCCTGTTTCGTGTTTTTAATAAGATTGTGACTGAAGGGAGCAGCTCAGCCTCATGACCACTCCCAGAGGACATGGTTCAGAGGTGTAGCATACAAAGAATAGCATATCCCTTTTCGTAAGAGGTCTCACTTCTGTTCAGAGCCAGATTCTGGCCTTTGTGAAGCCCCAAGGAAGATCTATGGAGAACACTGGTACAACAGGTAGATAGGCAGTGCTAGAATTTCATTAATATTGAGCATCAGGAAGCCTTTGTTAACTTATGAAATGAAATCAGCATTGAAGAACAGACAGGAATGGAGATCTGAATAGCCTAGGCTCTCCTCTGAAAAGGAGAGCGATGACCTGTGGAAGTCTGGTAATGTGCTCTTTATATAGAAAGACATTTCTGGACAATGTTCTGAACACAGATGCCAATAGTTGACTTGCTTTCCAGGCTGTGCCTATGCTGGATAATTTCATTATGACAGGACCCCAGTAGTTGCAAGCACTAAGATTGCTGGCTCGTTTACGCCTAAGGGAGAGTCCCGATCTCGGCGTTTGGGCTGTGTGCTCTACGTGCCGTGTGGCTGTCAGCATTGGGGCCCATGACCTTCTTCTGACTGATGCATCCCATCCCGTACTCTGGAAAACACACACAAGCGCACCCACTACTGCACAGAGTTCACAGAGAGGGCACATGAATTGCATAAACTTTGTTATTGAAATCTGTGGTCTTTGCCCTTTGCTTATGTGTTTGTGAATGTTTCTGTACAAGTGTGCTTTGTGTATGTTTGTTTCTAGTTTATAAGTGAACAAAATCCAATCTCACTTTATGCTTACACTTGTTTACTTCCAGAAGGTGGTATGATGTAGGTGCTGAGAGAGATACAACCAATATGAAAACAAAATGAAAAGACCCAGATGTGCTTGTATACTTTTTTTTTTTGTGATTAAAGCTTTTCCTACTGCATTATCTTCAAATCAAATTTGCAGTCAGGTAATAGGGCAGTAAACGTCCTAAGCATTTATTATGTGTGTGTGCTGGCACGTAGTTCAGCTGATAATGACAGTGTTTATTTGTGAAGTCCTAGTGCAGGATCAAGGTAGCCACAGAAAATAAGGTTGCATCAAAGCAAGAGTTTGTTGGGCTGAACAATGCCCACAGCAGGTGTTGCCTGCCTTGGATGCACTGTATGGGTAGGTGACAGGAAATCAGAGTTTCCGTGTTCTTTGCTGGACTATTTATTATGAGTCTGGCTATATTGCAGAAGAGTGATAGGTTCTTTTGCCTATTTCCATTTTCTCCCCTGTTCACTGAACTTTTCTGCCTGTGTAGAATACAGTGTATTATTGCTCAGACCTATCCGAAGAGATGTGGCCTTTACAGCCAGAAAAATAAATTTCTTCAAGTGCAGCTGATGTGGGGAGAATGCTGTTTGTGCTTTACAACTTGTTATTGTCAAACAACTTAATATTGTTGACCAGGGAGCAGCCTTGATTAGTCCTTAGTATAATGCAGATAAATTCTTTAGAGAAGAGGAGATTCATGTGGAATCAGGATAAATGTTCGTAATAGGCTCTTTCATTTGACCAAGCAGTAGTAATAAATTTGTAATTGTTTTATGTGTATTTCCAGAGAAGTCAATAATTTGCTTCCAAAACGACTCAGAATTACATGTGGCCACTCATAACGAAAAGGTTTCTTCTGGTTAATCTTCAGCATGTATCTTTTAATCTCTCATTGAAGATTGAACTGCGATGCCTAATGTGGATCTTGAAAGGGGACACCCTTGTTATGCTTTGCTAAAAGAAAGTGTTGTACTCGTAGTTTTAAAGTGGATTAAATTAAACTTGACAATGCTGCTGTGAAGAGAGGAAGTAGGGAGAGACTAGGATCACTAAAGTCATCACTGGAAAGCAGCACAGCTCTTCATCAAGGCCCTGGTAATTTTGCTATAATGAGGTATGGGCAGAATCTAAATAAAATAGTATGAACTCCCACTTAGCTTCAGGCTCTTCAATTCCTCAAGTAAAAAAGGTTTGTGAATCTGCACAGATTTTTTGCACAGAGCAAAATATGTCCTGCTAAGACCCTTTTCATGGGTCTAATTTAACCAGCTTCAGCAAAATGCCCAGACACCTGAGAAGGATGCTTGAGGTACCAGTAAGGCCACAAGCCTCTTGACTCATTTTGTTGATGCCAGTTTAAATTGTCCTAATAAATGTACAAGATAAGAAGGTCAGAGGGAAATGGAAAATACCGATCCTTAATGCTCAGGACATGCAAAGCTATTCTGAGTTGTGGGGAAATTTTGAAGGCATGTGTTTCTCCACTTGTGAGCAGCCTTTTGAATGTTCTGGTCTTTAATGAAGTCTTCAGAATTCATGGCATCCTGGCAAGCCCCACAGAGCATCTGTTTGTTGCCAGGACTTGAAACAACAGACTCTGTGCGTCTGGGTGATGAACAACCGAGGGGTTTGATTTGCATAGGTGCTGTGGCCTTGTTCCTTGCACCAGCCCTTTGTGTCTGAATGGGCAGGAGCAAGATGCTTTGGAGGTGGAGATGGGAGCCACAGAAACTTCACCTAGAACCACCAACAAATGATTGAGGGATACATTCTGGATGGAAAGATTTGAAGGGTTTGTAAGGATCCTTATACAGTTGTAGTAAAGAAACCCATGCTTGGGGCCTGCCCTAAACACCAGAAAGAAGGTTTCTGGAAGCCTGTTTAGGAGCCTGGTTGACACCGTCCCTTGAGAGGCAGTCCTGAAGGGCAAAAGGGCAAAGGAGTCCAGGAAGGCTGGACATTATTCAAGAAGGAAATCTGAAAGGTGCAGGAGCAGGCCACCCCCATGTGCCGAAAGATGAACCAGCAGGGAAGGATACCAGCCTGGCTGAACAGAGATCTTTGACTGGAACTCAGGAAAAAAGGAAAAAAGAGAGTTTATGACCTTTGGAAAAGGGGGCAGGCAACTCAGGAGGACTACAAGGATGTTGTGAGGTTATGCAGGGAAAAAATTAGAAGGGCCAAAGCCCAACTAGAACTTAATCTGGCTACTGCCTTAAAAGACAATAAAAGATGTTTCTTTAAGTACATTAGCGTGGTGGGTTGACCCTGGCTAAGGGCCAGGTGCCCACCAGAGCTGCTCTGTCACTCCCCTCCTTCATTAGATAGTGGAGAAAATGTACAACGCAAAAAAAACTTATGGGTCGAGATAAGGACAGGGAGAGATCATTCACTAATTATCGTCACGAGCAAAACAGACTGAACTTAGAGAGGGAATTCATCTTATTTATTACTAAGTAAAACAGAGTAAAGGAATGAGAAATAAAACCAAATCTTAAAACACCTCCCCCCACCCCTCCCATCTTCCCAGGCTCAACTTCCCTCCCGGCTTCAACCTCCGCCCCCCCTCAGCAGCACAGGGGGACGGGGAATGGGGGTTACGGTCAGTTCAGCACATGGTGTTTCTGCTGCTGCTTCATCTTCAGGGGGAGGACTCCTCTCATCATTCCCCTGCTCCAGCGCAGGGTCCCTCTCACAGGAGACAGTCCTTCCCGACCTTCTCCAACGTGAGTCCTTCCCACGGGCTACAGTCCTTCAGGAACTGCTCCAGTGTGGGTCTCTTCCATGGGGTGCAAACCTGCAGGAGTAGACTGCTCCAGTGTGGGTCCCCCACCGGGTCACAAGTCCTGTCAGCAAACCTGCTCTGGCGTGGGCTCCTCTCTCCACGGGTCCACAGGTCCTGCCAGGAGCTTGCTCCAGCCTGGGCTTCCCACGGGGTCACAGCCTCCTTCAGGTGTCTCTACCTGCTCCAGCATGGGAGGGTCCTCCACAGGCTGCAGGTGGAATCGCTACACCCCCTCATCCTTCCTCCATGGGCTGCAGGGGGACAGCCTGCCTCACCATGGTCTTCACCACGGGCTGCAGGGGAATCTCTGCTCTGGTGCCTGGAGCACCTCCTGCCCCTCCTTCTGCACTGACCTTGGTGTCTGCCAATGTTCTTACATCTTCTCCCTCCTCTCTCTGGCTGCAAAAGCGCTCTCTAACTGTTGTTGTTTTCTCTTTCTCAAATATGTTATCACAGAGGTGCTGATTGGCTTGGCCAGCGGCGGGTCCGTCTTGGAGCCGGCTGGCATTGGCTCTGTCAGACACAGGGGAAGCTTCTAGCAGCTTCTCACAGAAGCCACCCCTGTAGCCCCCCCGCTACCAAAACCTTGCCACGCAAAACCAACACAATTAGCAGCAAAAGGAGGGCTAAGGAGAATCTCCATCCTTTACTGGGTGCAGGAGGGAAACAAAGGATGAGGAAAAGGCTGAGGTACTTAATGCTTTCTTTGTCTCAGTCTTTAATAGTAAGACCTGTTGTTCTCAAGGTACTCAGCCCTCTGAGCTGGAAGACAGGGGTGGGGAGCAGAATCAAGCACCTGTAATCCAAGGGGAAATGGTTACTGACCTGCTACACCACCTAGACACACACAAGTCTATGAGGGTGGATGGGATCCACCTGAGGGTACTGAAGGAGCTGCAGAAGTGCTCACCAAGCCACTTTCCATCATTTATCAGCAGTCCTGGCTGTCCAGGGAGCTCCCAGTTGACTGGAAGTTAGCAAATGTGATGCCCATCTATAAGAAGGGCCAGAAGGAGGATCCGAGGAACTATATGCCTGTCAGTCTGATCTCAGTGCCAGGGAAGGTTATGGAGCAGATCATCTTGAGTGCCATCATGTGACATGTACAGGAAACCAGGCGATCAGGGCCAGTCAGCATGAGTTTATGAAAGGCAAATCCTACTTGACTAACCTGATCTCCTATGACAAGGTGACCTGCTTAGTGGATGAGGGAAAAGCTGTGGAAGTTGTGTACCTGGACTTTAGTAAAGCCTTTGATACCATTTTTCACAGCATTCTCCTGGAGAAACTGTCTGCTCAGGGTTTGGATGAATGTATGCTTTGCTGGGTAAAGAGCTGGCTGGATGGCCAGGCCCAAAGAGTTGTGGTGAATGGAGTTAAATTCCGGTTGGTGGCCAGTCACAAGTGGGGTTCTTCAGGGCTCAGTACTGGGGCCAGTTCCATTTAATATCTTCATCAGTGATCTGGACAAGGGGATCAAGCGCTCCCTCAGTAAATCTGCAGATGAAACCAAGTTGTGTGGGAGTGTTGATCTGCTTGAGGGCAGGAAGGATCTACAGAAAGGTCTGGACAGGCTGAATCTATAGGCTGAGGCTAAATGTATGTGGTACAGCAAGGCTCAGTGCTGTGTCCTGCACTTGGGTCACAACAGCCCCATGCAATGCTACAGGCTTGGGGAACAGTGGCTGGAAAGCTGTCAGGCAGAGAAGGACCTGGAGGTGCTGGTCGACAGCCAGCTGAATATGGGCCAGCAGTGTGCCCAGGTGGCCAAGGCAACCAACAGCATCCTGGCTTGTATCAGCAATAGTATGGCCAACAGGACCAGAGAAGTGTTCGTCCCCCTGTACGTGGCACTGGTGAGGCCGCACCTTGAGTACTGTGTTCAGTTTTGGGCCCCTCACTACAAGAAAGACATTGAGGTGCTAGAGCGTGTCCAAAGAAGGGCAAAGAAGCTGGTGAAGGGTCTAGAGCACAAGTCTTATGAGGAGCGGCTGAGGGAACTGGGGTTGTCTAGCCTGGAGAAAAGGAGGCCAAGGGGAGACCTTATCACTCTTTACAACTCCCTGAAAGGAGGTTGTAGCCAGGTGGGTGTTGGTCTGTTCTCCCAAGTAACAAGTGACAGGACAGGAGGAAATGGCCTCCATTTGTGCCAGGGGAGGTTTAGATTGGAAGTTAGGAACAATTTCTTCATTATGAAAGAGTTGTCAAGCCTTGGAAGAGGCTGCCCAGGGGACTGGTTGAGTCACCATCCCTGGAGGTATTTAAGAGACCTGTAGATGTGGCACTTGGGGACGTGGTTAAGTGGTGGACTTGGCAGTGTTAGGTTAACAGTTGGACTTGATGATCTTAAAGGTCTTTTCCAACCTAAATGATTCTATAATTCTGAATGGAAAGGTTTTGCATGCCTCTTATGGCCACACCTGGGCTTTGGGTCACATGTTTTGCACTCAAGATTTCTTTCAGGAGCTGTGGCATGGTACTTTGTGTTAATTTTTCATTCTCTTGGGACTTTTGAGTGTTTGGAAATGTAAGGAAGTGCTATTCTTACTGTACAGGCAAGAAACCTGAGGCTGGGGGCTCCTCAGCACATCAGCTGCAGTCACGTGTGGTTATTAGCAGCAGTCACAGACAAAGATAACGTGGACTTTTTTATTAAAATTATCACAAATGATGAGAAAATTAATAAAGGAAGTACTATATGCTTGCATGTAACACTAAGATAGAAGTCTGGCAATCTGTATTCTTAATGTTTTATTAAGAATCCCCACAAGCAAATTTTGATGGCTTGTTATAGACTTTATTTTAGCAGGAGCAATGTGAACAACAGATATCAAGGATCACTTTTTCAGAGCAGTAATTATTTTTAATGAAAACTTGGATTTTATTTCTTGATCATCTTAAAGTATGCATCTTAATCTGTTTTTTACTTATGCCGTTATCACTAGAAATGCAGTGTGGTTAAACATAAAGTACCTTCAGAAAATAAAACTTTATTGAAGTCTTATATGGGCTCTTGGCATTGAAACATCTTTATTATCAATTTATAGACACTTAAAATGTCATTGTCCTATAAGGTTAATTGCTCTTGCAACTTCAGTAATGGAAGTTATCTGGCCTGCCTTGTATCGAATTAAGCCATTGAACACTTATGACTAGAGTCATATGCTGCTTCCTTTTTAAATACTCTTACATATGTTACAGAAATTAACAAAACTTTTTTAGCCAGGCTTTTTAAAGGCTGATGTAACTTTTAAATCGTATCTAACTTCTGTTGGTTTACTTGCAGAGCCATTAAGAGAGAGGCCTAAGTGTAAATGATATTACAATATACGTGATGCCTGACTAAAATATGGGTCTTGTCATACTCAACTGTTATCCCTGTTCTCACCCCTGTACCAGTCTGCTCTTTTAGCAAAGTTGAAGAGGATATTCACTGCTCTTAACAGCTTGGGTGCGAAAAGGACCTGTAGGGAGTCCTAAACTGACTCATTTATTATCTACTTTAAAACAATAATGCAAGGACTGTTATGTCTTCAGTATGGGTGAATAGGGGAGGGAAAGAGATCGGAATGAAAAACTGTGAGGTGATGTAACAAGTTGTCATGGCATACAGGCATATAAGCATCAACGCGCTTTGTGAGGGCATTTGCCTGCATGCGCTGCTCCCGAGTGTGATGCGCACGGATGGTGTTTGCAGTTGCCTGCAGGGCAGCTTGGCATGCAGCTACCAGCTATATAGGCACAACAGCTTAGCAGAGTGCACAAAATGCAATTTGTGGATGTATAAAAATATGTGCTGAGAATGTAATTCCTCAGGAGCAAGCATACTGATCATTTGACTCAAATTGTTTCTTAATTGAAACACAAAACAGCTAGTCTTTAAACTTCAGGCTACTTGAAATCATGTCTGGTAGGGAATATATAAACTGCATTTTTGAGGAATGGTGTGTCTACTTTTTTTTTTCCACTAACAGATGCCATTTGGATTAACAAATAAGGATTCTTCTCACAGCAGCAATATCTGATGAGGTTATCAAATTCTCCTAAATTAAAGAGAACTTGACAATGACATAAATCAGATGCTACTGTTGCACATATAAACATTCATTTGTTAGCCCAAGTGGTAGTTCATTTATTGCACAGCTGAGGAATTCCTTTCTTTCAAGATTGGGTAATAATTCAGCAGTGTATTTGACCAGGTTCGTATATATAAGTGACTTCAGTAGCACCCAAAAATGTTTGTTCCTCATCTGGGGCTTTCCATCATCAGAGCTTTTTGTCTTTTTTTTGGCCTGTGGCACAGGACAGGGTAATTTCAAGTAAAAACTTCTTTTGGTAAGCTCAGATATGCGTGTTTCACCTATGATTTTGTTAAATTAAGCAAAGGTCTGAGATGTTAAATTCCAGTCTTAATTAAAGCTACATCAGATCTGAGGTGTCTGGACCTTGAGTTTTTCACTTTAATTTTATTACAGAATAGGGATCAGTCTTAAAATCCCAATTTTGATCCTTAATGTTTGGGGAGTGTTTGACACTGGACTTTTTTTTGTAACCTTGCCTTTATGGTCTTAAACAGAATGATTGCACTAGTGGCTATGTTATATAGCTAAGTATAAGCACTCTGCATGCGGATAATACCTGGTCTTAACAATTTACTTTGTTCACAGCCTTATCAGGCATAGCAACAGCTCCTGTGTGTCAAAAGCTTTCCCTAGGGAATACCCTCCCTGCCTTTCTCAACCTCTTCTTACCACTGAGGTTTCCAACAGGACAAAAATGGTTTACATGCGTTTCTGATTTCCTATTGGAGAAGCTGGTCACTCTAATGTTTTTTCAGGTCTTGAACTTTGAAGAGATCCATTTCCTTACCCTTGCTTTTACAGGAACAAATAAAAAAATCAAGCAAAATCCAGCATCACCCCGCAGTGGCTGTACGTTAGCACTCAGTGCATTGCGTTAACTTTCTGGGCTGTTTCACTAATTTAGCAATGTTTAGTAGGTGTGAGTCAGAAGAATCTTGGTCTTTTTTGTTTCTAACAGTTTAGGATTTAGTACAGTCCAGAAATTATATCACAATCTTTCCACAGCGGGACACAAAGAAAAAGGCTATGCATCTGTGTGAGCATGCCCACACTGGGACTTAGACCCCTGAACTGAGTGATGCTGACCCATGGAGGAGAGGTCCTCCTGTCCACACTATTTCTGGCCCATAAGCATTCAGTTTACTTTTGACATATTTCAGAAAAACAATTAAGAAACATTCATCATTGCTGCGTTTTCCCTCAAAGTATCCAGCAGGGCAAAAGCACAGGGAATTTGGTTCATTCTCAAGGCGGGCAGAATCAGTGGAATCCCAATCTGTGTTCACACTGGTTGGTGAAGGGGGGCAGATGTTCGGGGATGCAGAAATTGTACTTGGAAGAATCTCTGACAAATATTTGCTTCTTTAGATAGTCTTTTGGACAGGCCTATATATATTATCTGCAAGCTATCCCCATCCCTTTACAACCTCCCTTTGGCAGCATTTGCTTTGAAAGGTACAATCTGGCCTTGCTTTGTTCGCATATGCACATTATTTCTAGTTTAAAAAGTGTGCTGTGAGTAAAAGCAGTCACAGGGTAGGATTCATTTGCCTATAACCGAGTTTTCTTTACAGTCAGTAGAGATCAAATCAGGGCTGTCAATAGATTCTGGAGTGCAATTCCTGTGCTATATTAAAGCAGCATTTAAATGGGTCACACAAACCACGCCTGAGGAGCTTATTTTTTCCCACTGATTTTAGAGGGAGAGTAGGCGGCTGTGTTACAGTCATCGACCCCGTAGGCACTGAGGCTTGGTGATGTGCATCCCACCCATTGTGTCAGTGGGGAGCGGTTCCTACAGCAGGGTGTCCCCACTGCAGCTCTGCCCTTCTAAGGGCTGGGCTCTTCTGCAAGCCCTGATGTCAGAGTGCGGTGGTATGAATGTGAAGTCCCCAAATGTTTTAGAATGCTGTACTTGTGCCAAAAGTGACGTGCTAAAATTAAAACATTTGGGTTTACATAGTGTATAGGAAGAGAGCGGAGGTGCTGCAGGAGGTTTTTTTTTTTTTTGTGAAATGGGCCTTTTGCTGGATACCTAGAGCAAGTCAGTGCTGTTTTGAGCAGGGGTTGGATTATGCGACCCCCTAAAGCCTCTACCAGTTTGTTCTGTGATTCTTCTGCCAAAAAGTCTTTCTACTGCATGATTATTTAATGCCAGATTTGGAATCGGTCTGTGTTTAGACAGCTATCCAAATCACAAAACAACTCGCATGCTCAGGTGTGGACCCTATTGCATTTCCTGACCTACTGCTGAGGCCAGATGAGGAGGTCTGATTAGCTTTTCTCCCTGAGATGAGCCTGGATCTTTGTAGATACCCAGAGTATTGCTTAGCAGTACTAAATTAATTTTTTCCCCCTTCTCTACAAAGAATAAATATATAAAGTTAGAGTGAAAGATGATGGTTTTTTCTGTTCTGCTAGGAACACTGTGTAAGACTTGGCATGAGTATCCTGGGAGTCTGAGCTAAAGATGGTGAACATATGGGAAAGCCCAGGAGGAAGCATACAGTTTTAGTTTTCCAACCTTGCTCTTGGATTGTTATACTAATGTAATGAAAGGACATTAAATGAGCTGAGGTTATTAAACCCTAAAGGTTACTGAGTCCTATTTGGGATCACATTCAAAATGTAATTAAACCAAGTCCAGATATTTTAATTTCTAGCTGGAGATTTATGCAACATAAGCTGATTCTTTTTCCAGTTCTGAACTTTATTGAAAATGGGCTTGTTAATTTGCTTATTTCCTTTTAGTAGTAACTGATTAGACATTGTTTAGGCCCACTTGGCTCTAGTAAAACAGTAAGTACCAATATCAAAGTCATGGTTCAAATCAGATTGAGTATCCGGGAAGATAGATGCTTGTGCACTGTTATTAAAATCGCACTCCCCCAAAACTATGTGAAGTCTGCAAATGGATATCCTCTAAGGCTCTGGCTGTGTATGGTTCCAGACGGTCCATTGCTGGTGTAATGCTCTCCATTATGGTCTGAGAGGGAACAATAGCCTAAACTGTTCATTCCGCTTATTAGGAATATGGGATTACACTTATTAATATGGGATTGTTTCCATCTAACATGTTCCAATTTTATTGTAACATGAACTAAATTATTTTAACTGTTGAATTCCAAGAACACTAAATATTCTGTTAAAAAAAAACCAACAAAAACTGGCCATCCTGAAATCCAAGAGTTTTGTGGATTTGACTCAACTTCTTGCAGCAGACTCAGTTGTTGGAGTGGTGTCTTCTACTTTCATCT
This sequence comes from Balearica regulorum gibbericeps, assembly GCF_011004875.1. Classification (NCBI taxonomy): domain Eukaryota; kingdom Metazoa; phylum Chordata; class Aves; order Gruiformes; family Gruidae; genus Balearica; species Balearica regulorum. The sequence continues at coordinate 117,790,056 of NC_046185.1, read as the reverse complement.
GACTAGCTTAGCTGCTCTTCTCTGACAGTTTGCCTCTACAACGTGTTTTTCTCAGGCGTGAAGCTGGTCTAAGGGGTTCAGCTCCCTGGTGCTGCAGTTTGCAGCTCTGAGCTGGAAAGTTAACTATTGAAATGACTTAGGTTAAAACAATTAATTCCCCCTCAGCTTATTCTTGGGCTATATCAGTGACCTGTTTGACATCCTGGCTCCACACAAAACAGCACATTTTTGTGCAAAGCATGATTTGAGTGTGTTTTGTGGCTTCTCTGGAATGAGGGATTCTTCCCCTTGGAGATACCGTCCCTATTCAGGTAGTGTAGTGACAGGACAAGGGGTAATGGGTTGAAGCTGAAGGAGGGTCGATTTAGATTAGATGTTAGAAAGAAATTCTTTACTGTGAGGGTGGTGAAGCACTGGAACAGGTTGCCCAGAGAGGTTGTGGAGGCCCCATCCCTGGAAGTGTTTAAGACCAGGTTGGATGAGGCTTTGGTGCAACCTGGTCTAGTGGAGGGTGTCCCTGCCTGTGGCAGGGGGGTTGGAGCTAGATGATCTTTGAGGTCCCTTCCAACCCAAACCGTTCTATGATTCTATGATTCATGCAGAATATGTGAAAATCAATTGAGAGAGCAAGGGAATAGCTGTCTGCCTTGGTAACTTGCGCACACACTTACTGGGTTCAACTGATGCAGGATGATTGGGCACTGTGACAGGGCGCAGCTGGGGATGGTGAAAGGCATGGGTTAAAATCCCCAAGGTCAGGAGAGAGACTCAAACCTTGGGCAGGACTCCCACACCTTGGGCAGTTGCCTTGATTATTGGAGAAAAGGGAATGGTACTATGAAAACATTTAAGTTTTCAATTGAGAACTAATTCTGGGATAACTGAAGCTGCCTTATTTTTTTGCCCGCTACATCTGCGAGAACGTGAAAAGGAAGACTCATAGGACAAGGAGGAGGATGAGGAACGTTTTTAGGGGAATGAGAGGGACTACTTCTTTCTTAATATCCAGCTGTTGAATAAGCAAGGTTGCTGTGCCTGAGACAACCAGGGTAGAGGAAAACTTCTAAGAGACCTACTTTCCTGCTAGAAAGTATTCCTGTTCGAGGGTACTAGTGATGCTTTACAGATCGTAGGCAGGCTGGGGTAAAAGTTGATTCAAGGACTGAATTCAGGGAGAACACTTTGTGTGTAGAGAGAGGAGGATGTGAATTTTTCTTTTTGCTGCGCTGAGGTAGGGGTGCATCTTCTTGGGCTGTGTACGGGTGGGCTACTTAAGTGAGTGACTGTGTCAAATTAGAGAAAAGGCCAATTTCGGATACTTTTCCCCCTCTATCAGTGATCAGAAAAAACCCCAGACAAGTGGGAAGCATCTGGTAATGTGTGACAGTAGCTTCAATATGCAGAACGGCTCAAAGAAACTGGCTCAGCAGCAGATCTGTATGTGGGAGTCGGCCAATGCTCCCACATTAATTAATGAGGTGAGGAAAGAAATCAAAATGCTTGTTGTCCAAGTTCATTCTTTATGGAGGATTTATCTGGAAAAGCTTCTAAGTAGATGTAGTGGAGATCTACACACTCCTGAAAAGAATCTGTTCATATGGTTCTGGGCTAGTTGAGCAGAGGTCCCAAAAATAGAGTAGGACAAGCAATAACATGTTTTCCCCTGTTGGTTATTTCAGGTTTTATTTATTCCTTGGTGAAAGTCCCATGGAGTCGAGAGCAATATTGGAGCCAGTTATTCTCCTGTACTCACTGAGGGCTGCTTCCTGCAGGAGTGTTTCCTAAGGAAGAACTAATGAACAAATAGGGATTAAGGAACCTGATTTCACCCACCCACCCGCAGAAGAGCAGCTCCAGTAGTTTTGTCTTGAAAAGGTGCATGTTAGCACAGGCTAATGTATGAATTTATTCCATATCCAAAATGCTTCCTTAATGCTAGCCACATGCCAATGACTTAAAAAAAAAAAAGCGTAAGGTGTGTGGTGATACAATATGAGACAAAGCAGCAGCATGTAAAATAAATCCATCTGAAAGGGATGAAGCGAAAAGTGAATGTGCTGTGGGCAAGGGGAGGTATTTTGGGTGAGATCAAAACTGAGGAGGGCACAGGTCATGAACGCAAGCTAGAGAAGGTCATGTTTGAAAGGCACTCGCACTCGGATGGATTTCCTCTGGAGTTGAGGAGAGGCAGCAGCTAGTTGTGACTCTGTTGTTAAGGCTGAGTTTTGAACTACCGCTTGTTGCATATGAAAGATGCAATAGATCCTCCTTAAAATACTGGCCAAGCACAGAATTGGGTTTCCAGGGAGGGCAGGAATAAATCAATCGATTGGGTCCTGAGCTATAATGAATGAAAAGTGGGTCACTATGGAAAGTCGGTGCCCCACGGCAGCTAACGGCTTTGCCTCAAGTGATCCCAGCAATTCTGTGCACTCTGAGAGCTCTTATCTGCATGGTGCTGGTAAAATAGGTGTAATGCAAGCGAGGGATCCAAACTCCTTTGTTTCTTTATTAATGCAAGCCCGATGTTGTATCGTGCTCCTATTTGCCCTTACGCACACTTTGAGTTGCTGTTACGGCAGAGGGATGAGGAGTCCCCTGCTGCAGTCTGGGCTCGGGTGCGTTGGTTCGGGCGCTGCTGGGGCTGTTGCTCTCTGCGTGGCGCGCAGTTATTGCTGGAGTTTGGCTAACTGTACATTGCCGCTGTGGGAAGCATGGCCAGGTGTCATCTCATGCTTTTCTGGAGAGGGAGGGAAAGCGCAGGCTGCTCTCATTTGTGGCGAGGAAGAGAAATTGTACCAGAAAGCCTTATTTTATAAAAGGAGTAAACCAGTGGCTAATGTTGGTGCTGAGTGCCAATAACCAAAGTTAGGAGACTGTAGCATCCAGAACCAAGTACTCAAAATGCAGAAAGTCCAGAAGCAGTCAAATGCAAGCCAGACCTATATAGTCAAAAGCCTGGAAATACACAGCTAGGAAATTTCTGAAGCCTTAGTTCCAACTAGTAGTGTAAGGAATAAAAAAAAAACAAAACAAAACCAAAACGTTCCTTGTCTCGCCTAAAATCCTCCACAACAAACAACCCCTTTGGGTCTCAGGTGTTTTTGAAAATTAGTGGGACCATAAATATTCTTATACAGCACTCTGAACGGTATCATTATACCTTTCAAGGAGGAAAAAATTGTATTGTGTGACTTAATAATGCATTTCCATGCATCACATTTTACTTGAATTTTCTTTTCAATTTAAACTTAAATTGGAATTTCTTTAGCTTTATGATTCTTGTTTGAGGAATTATTACAATATTCCTATAATGTTTTTGCCTTCACTGTACTACTGTAATTCCAGATTAATATAGGTTTGATCTAAAATATGGAACGGAAGACAGCTAGTGCTGGAGTTTGAATGCACTTGAAATTGTGTGCGTATTTAAAGAAGCCTGCTTTTTGGTAAAATTGTTTGAATAATGGAGGGAAGGTACCCCTATATTTTCTGACAATTGGTGGGGAAAATGCTGGGTAAACTGGAAATATTGTTCAATCAGTCCTGTTGCTTCCCACTCTCCCACACAGTGCTGAGCTCAAGTGAGAGCTTCAGGGACTGGAACTGATTTTATGGAGTAAACAGGTTCCCTTTTATTAGAGCTTATTTTCTCAGCTTTGCAGAACTAAACTTAGTGCCCTGCTGTTGATGTCATTTTAAAACCTATCACTTAAGCATTTTTAAATCTTTGACAGACCAATTATAATTAACATGATGGGCCGAAATCGCACAAGAATTCTCAGCTCTTCCCTCAAAGTATCTGGTGTGTCAAATAAAAAAAATGCAGTCTCTCACTTCATAAATTTTTAGGATAATTTAGTCTTCCACCTTATAATAATTATATCTTCTGAGAGAGAGGGCACAAGCCCTTAGTTTTTCTGCTATTTGTTTCTTTTAGGCTCAGTACCTGTGGGATCAGCAGGCCTTAGTGGTTGCAAACATTGTGTTGAAATTTGAATTAGTCATCTTTTCCCTTGTCTTTCTTTGTCTAAACTATCATAGATTAGGTGGTTCAGGGTATATGGCACACAGATACCATTTGGCTGAGAATTTCCAAGTGGGACAATGATCCTTGTGAGGAATCACAGAATGGTAGGGATTGGAAGCGGACCTCTGGAGATCGTTTAGTCCATCCTTTTCAACAAGACCTGCTTCCAGACCCCGGGAGCTCTGGAACAACTAACTGCAGCTATGCTTTACAGAGATCCGGAAGGTAGGAGAAGGATGAGACTGATCAGGAAATAAATTTCTAAACCTATAAAGCATTTGAATTGGGCAGCTTTCTTGCTGTCTCTGCATATATTCAAAGCCTGTGTCGTTTGGTGATACCTCTCCCACCCTCACCAAAGGTTTTTGTTGTGGTGGTGTTTGCTTTGAAGCTCTAGCAGAGCACTGCTATCGTAACCAGACTTAATCTGAGGGTCAACAGACTGGTCTCATTTGACAGCAAACTCCAAGGAGTCTCTAAGTGTCACTGGTGCCATGCCCCAGATCCATCCTGGTATGGTTTTCCTCAAAAGAGAAGATGATAGTTTTGACAAAGGCCATGAAGTGGGAATTACCAAAGCAACACAAATGGGAGTGTGTTCACTGAAGAAAGGAAAAGTTTGCTTCTGGGATTGGGGGAAGCACAGAAATTAAATGAATCTTTCTTCTAAGTGTTATGCACTGGGGAGAGGTGGAGAGAAACTCTCTTTGCAAGCTTGGCTGAATGACAAAGTTAGCATGAAGTAAGCTAGAGAATTGTATAGACAAATGTATAGGCAGACCCTGATTTTTTTTCATAAAGACAGTTTCTCATGTGATGTTGATGCTGTTAAGACTCCCAATTTTCCTGTACCTCACCAGAGTTTTGCTGGATGGTTATTACAAATTTTCCACAGATTGAGAGATCCAAGAGTTTCTTTTGAACTTTATTCTAGCTGAATTTTTTTACAGCCATGCACTGACATCTAGATGGTGGGTTATTGTAGTGGTTCCCTTTTTTTCTTTACTATCTGTTCTCCTATCAGTATGTCAATCAGTCTGATAATTTTTGATCCAGCACTATTTTTGAGAGAGTGTTTCTAAGAACAATCAGACCTTTGGAACTAGCATAAGTGAAAAAAAGTTTTCTTGTTGTCTTCTGGATGCAGAAACATGACAGTACCTACAAAAAAGCAACATATGAATCACGAGAAGAATGTGAATTTACTGAAGAGGCTTATTATAGGCTTCTTAGGTTAGAGCAACTTGATGTTTCCTCAGAGTGGGTACCCTGGAAAGGCATTCAAAATGGAGAACTTGATATGCTTGATGTAAAAAGATGATGACTTAGTGGAAGCCATGCCTAGCATTTTAATATTTACAGCTCTGCTAGGGGAGGGAAAAAATCCAGTGGCTATTTCTAAATGAGTTCTAGAGGTGACCTGTGCTGTCCAGCCTCTTCTTTTATGCACGCAAGGGATCTCTCACTGTAAAGAGTGCTAAGTTTGCGTGCTTTAATTTAAAATCCTGCTTAAATAGAGTTTAACTGAGACCTTAACTCTCTTGACATTAGACATAATTATTAGGCAAAGCAAGTACTGTCTTTTATTAAACTAACTGGTAGAGCTGGCAGAAGTAGGCAAGCTCCTAGGCATACAAGTTAGAAAAAACAAAAAAACCCCGTATTTTCTCTTTCCATTCAAACTTTATCTTGCTCATGTCCTCAGATCACCCAAACTCCAGCAGCACTGAAGTATGCATTATTATTAACTTTAACTTGAACTGTAGTTGTGCTATACAAATATATCATAAAAGATGGGTCCTGCTGGGAAAGGCTGCGGTCTAATTAGAAACCAGACTCCACCACAAAGCGTAACATGCATAAGAGGAGGGAGCACCAGGGAGAGATTGCCGAAAAAGTGTGTTTGTGTAGGTCAGCTCTCCATACGATTTGTTTCAAGGAGCAGGCATGTGCTGGAGTACACTGCAGAAGTTGCCAGTAGTCTCTTCTCCTTGCTGGCAGTTATTTAAGGGACTGATGGTAAAAGAAGTAGTTTTGAAGGATGAGTTAAGGGCTGTGGCTGGAACTGATATAACTGATGAGGTTATATGTTAATGTCCAGTAGATGTGGGCTTCTAATGCTGAGCTGGCCTTCTGTGTCCTGTCACAGACCTCTGGAAAATGAAAGGTTCAGGAAAGCATGGGGAGTTCAGACCTAGGACCTGGGTTAGGCTCTTGAAGGGAGGCAGAGAACACTTAAAAAAAGTGAATTAATTGGGGTTTTGAACAACCAGAAGATCTGAGAGGCTCAGGTTTAATGTTAATGTAAAACTTTAGCTGGGGAGATGCTTGTGCCTCCCTCTCCTGCTCAGGTGGTAAAATAGGGCTGAAGTCTGCTTGAATTTTCCAGCTGGGAATTTCCAGTTCAGCAGAATTTTAACTGGTGCAACTCATGAATAAATGGTATCTGCACTGCACTGTGAATCCCTGACCGCACCCTGGGTGCAAACATCAGCTGTGGCTACTGCATCCTATTCTCTAGCTGTCCCTGGTCTTGTGGTGTGGTATCTGTTAGACAACAATGTAGATATCCCTGGGTAGTAGTTGGAAAGCCATAACAAGCAGATCTTGCTGTAAAAATTAGTCTGGTTTGCAAGAATAATGTATTCATCTGTCTTGTTCTGAGACCATATTTTCTAGAATAAGATGGAAACACAACTAATGAATTTCAGCAAATGTATATCAGATCTGCTAGAACGGGGTCTAAGATGGGCGGATTTAGTACAAGACTCAGGAAAAGGGGATTAAGTCTCTCAAAAGACAAACTTATATCCTCTCTACTGCCCTGTACTAGCCGATATCACCTCCTAACTAAGCTTGCGGGGCCTTCTGCAAGGGTGGGATGTGTAGTGCTTGGCCCCAGAACTAGGTCTGGGTCTGAGTAGACAGTGATTTATGTCAGGGTTCAAACCACGTGTAACCCATTCTCGTGAAATATTTATATTCCCAAGAAGAATTTTATCATGGGAGGATTTCCCAGCAGGTTAGGTGCATACTTATACAACCTTCATTTTTCATACTCTGATTTAACTGGGTCTATTCAGGAAATGAATAATTGCTACGCCATCATGATTTTTGCTTTCTCTTAGAATTACAAGTTTAGCTGTTGCCTGCTAAGTTCTAACCTGAATCTCATAAAAGAAGAGCAAGGTGCTGCCTTGAACTATAGTTGAAGTTGAATCTTGACTTAGATTACTTTGTGTGATTCCTCTGCGTTATTCCTGGAATAGTCTGCAATGTCTCTGACCCCACAGCTGCTTAACTTCAAAGAATAGTGAATTCTTTCAAGTATATGTAGGTTTTGCAGTAATTGTGATTGTAACATTTGCTTGTAAAAATATTTCTGGTGGTATCCATAACGGCAACTGGGGATCTTTTCTTTATCTTCTCAACCTCATGTTCCAAACTGTACACTTTCATCTAAGATGTGTGTTGATTTTTTGGGGGAAGGCTATTTTGATAATGTGTTCATTTTCTATCATTGTCTCTCTTTTTTTTCTGATCATTAGTGTAGTGACAGGACAAGGGGTAATGGGTTGAAGCTGAAGGAGGGTCGATTTAGATTAGATGTTAGAAAGAAATTCTTTACTGTGAGGGTGGTGAGGCACTGGAACAGGTTGCCCAGAGAGGTTGTGGAGGCCCCATCCCTGGAAGTGTTTAAGACCAGGTTGGATGAGGCTTTGGTGCAACCTGGTCTAGTGGAGGGTGTCCCTGCCTGCAGCAGCGGGGTTGGAACTAGATGATCTTTGAGGTCCCTTCCAACCCAAACCGTTCTATGATTCTATGGTTGGCAGAAAAGGTTCTGCCAACCATGATCGTTCACATAGTCATTAAAAAGAAAAATAAAGAACGAAAACTGAGACATAGTCAAGATCCAAGAACTCCATCTAGTACTATCATTGCATCGCAATATGAATCATGATTCTCGCCACAAAAATGCCGTAGTTTAGTTTTGGCTTCCCAAGCTTAGCTGTGTTACTCAAGGACCATTAAAACACAAGGCTGAGCTAGGCAGAGAGCACTCCACGTGTATCTACTACATGCATTTTTTTAAAATGCAAAGCCTATCTCCTTTGCAGCATAACTTCTCCTTTTTCCTCTCTGAAGCGTTTTCAGACCGTTTGCTTTTAGTCCCAGAAAGACAGGCATTGCAGAAGTCATATCTAAGAGAGGTTGAGGGACTTGCTTCAGGCCACCGAGGCAGCTGGTATCAGGACTAAAATCTGGTTTCTGTCATTCCTGTCAATGGTTTTGAAGACTTGTGCTGTACATTTGATTTCCACTTGACTGAGTATTATAGGCCCCCAAGAAAAGCCAGCTAAAGCCTATATCTACCTTTTTTTTAACAGAGCAATGTCTATGTTTTGTTGCTCCACTTCCACTGCAGCAACACTAATGCAAGTTTCAGTGCTGCAGTGGTGCGAATACGAGGTGTTTGTCAGGTGATGGATTAGCGTGTCTCATAATGACATCTTCACACAAATGATAATTCAACAATTCTGTGTTCAAGTTATCTGATGGTGACAAAATTTTCAGAATCAAAGGTATGGGGATAATTAGGACTCTTGCTAATCATTCTGTGCATTTTTATTTTTTTCCTTCTCAATGAAATGAGATTCACATGGATTAATTACTACCTGCTATAAATAAACCCTGCGAATGGCAATCTGCATCGCAGAGGCAGAGGGTAGCTGTCATTTAATATATCACAGCTTTCCACGCACCTGTTCGCCCGATGCTGTTGCCATGGGAACCTCACTTTATAAGAGAAGCTCTGCATAATTAGCATGGATCGAGGTCTATATCAATCAGAATAATTTGGAGGAGTACGAAGAGCCCAAAGGAGAAGGCAAAGCTACTTGTCTCTGTAGGGAAGGTATCAGACTTCCGCTGCGTGGTAAATAGCGATGCAGTTACTGTAAGAATTCAGCGGAATTAGCAAATCTAAGGGAACCAAATTATACAAAAGACAGAAAACTTTGTCCACTTGGTTGTCATTATAAAATACTGTTAGAATCAGCTTTGAAAAATGAACAAAGACAAAAAAAAAAAAGGTACTTGTGTAATTACCTTAGAGGCTTTGTCACAAATTAAGAAATTTCATAGGCTGCACTAGTGCCATCAGTCTGAGAGTCTGGCAGTGATGCACAGCACTGCTGGTAATGCACAGCTATACCTTTTGGACCTTCTTCTGACTATATCAAGATAACAAAAATTAATTCTCTGAAATAGATGGGAAAAGGATAGTAACTTATGTATTCCCAAACTGCTGTTTCATAAGCCCTTGTGCCTAGAGTTCATTGCTTTTTTACCTAAACCTGCAAGACACATGGCAAACCTACAGATGCAATTATCCAGCCAGTACATCATCCTACACAAAATGCAGCAGATTAAGCATAGAACACCAGATTTAACTTTTATTTTTTCTTTCTTCTTGTCACCTGGTGTCAGAAATATCACCTTGAAGAAAAGGGCTTAATGGTTTTGTAGAATGTCTGAAATTGAAAAGTTGTTTTTTAAAAAAAAATAATTTGGAAGAGCTCTCTGTGTGCCCATGCACAAGTAAGTGACTAAGTGAGTGAATCTTCTGCTAATACTGTCTTGGCTATGAGTCTCAGCTGGACGTGATACAATATTAGTGGAGTGACTGCAGTACAGGAGCTGTCTTAGACTATAGCTATATGTGAAGTAATAACTTTGAATTCTTCAGGGGTCCAGTTTGAATGCAAGTGTCAATGTAGCATTATATTTCTGTATTGATAATAAACGTTGATAATATGAGCCATCAAAACAGCTCAAAAGGAAAAGGTGATGAAAACTTGAAAACTCTGTGCTCTTTGGCATTAGTAATGACAGGAAACAGTTTCAAACACAATGGATAGTAGAGGTCATCCAATTAAAGGACTTCTGGTAAAACAGTCATGTAATGGGGTGTAGTATGTGTCTCGGCTTTTGAAGATGCAGTTAGTGAAATCAGTCTAGGTTTGAAGAATTTGTAGACCTTATACAGTAGACAAGTTATAGTTCTTGGATGACACTGGAATGGCATATGCTACTTCATTTAACTTATATAAGGTGATCATGGTAATCTTCTATATTGGGCAGATTGTGAGGAAAAAAAGTTGGAATTAAAATCACAGGTTGCTTTAGTTCATTTCCATGGTACTTTAGTCCATGTACTAAAACCCTCATCCCCAGGATTTTGTTGCACTGTTGAGTGCTGCACTAGATTATGGACTGGAGAAAACTCCTTTGCTACATGTAAGTAACAAATCTAGATGAGAAGGGTGAGGTGGTTCTTCACCTCTTCTGATCATTGGTACTGGATGGAGAGGCTTCCACCTGTGCTGTATCTGCCGTCAGAAGGAGGGAGGACACTTCATGGGCACAAGCACAGATGTGGATGCTGCTATCGTAGAATGTAGAAAAGACACCTCTCGTAGCTGCCTCTGTGGAAGGACAGGGCAGAGACTTGAGTCCTGGGTCTCTTAACCAGGGAAGCATCCTCCACCACTGGATTTCAGAGCTACGCTGTGTCTGCCTCTCTTCTTCCTCCCCCTTGATCTCCTTCCTGCGTGGTGTCACAGCTTTGGTCAAAACAGCGAGTGCTCTCTCCCAAAATGGATGGCTGGAGCGTTCATTTTGGAAAAGCAGTTTTGAATTCCTTCATCTTAAAGAGAGATTCCAGAAAGGGGAGTCACGGGTGCAGCCTCTCATAGCTGCGCTCGCTCCATCCTGGCACCGCTACTGTCCCGGGCAGGCTTGGAGGAACAACTTAAGGCATGTGACAGCTTTCAGTTAAAAAGGAAAGTGCTTAAGAAGTTTAACTGCTTCCAGGAAAAGGTTACAATTGAGCAAAGTCTTTTGGGTTGTAACTTTGCAGGGAGGCACCTACCTTCAGCAGAAAATCCTGCTTTTAGGAGCAAATCTGGCTTCAAGTCACTATTTCAAGTTAAGCACTATAGCTCTGAGAGTAATGATCCAGCCTAAGTGCTTCCATAAATTCAATTCATTAAAATAATATTTCCTCTGGCCCCAAAAGTGCCAGATCTGATAAACTACCCATTTGAAATTGTTAGATAAGTTTAGGGTTTTTATTGTTTTTCAAGAGAAAAACGTTGTCTTGAGACTGGGCATGTGTTGGTACAATTTAGTCAATTTAGAGGTGTTCTCACTGGAGTTATTCCTCGTTTTACTTGTGTGTAAAGGAGAGGAGAACTAGGTCCTTATCTCTAGTGTTGCAAATCCATTTATACCTCTACAGTAATAATTTAGAGAGAAAGGGAAAAATTTAGTGAGAAAAGCTTAAATAGTGTGGGGACAGGTTTGGAAAGTAATCTTCATACTGCATTAAGATTGAAAATGGCATAGATGAGCAGTTAGAAAAACTTCTTAGTGTATGTCAAATTATTCTGTGATCTAGTAACACAGCAGACTAGATTTTTCTGTGTGTCTGTTCCATTTTTTCAATTTTTTTTGTTGGTTTTTTTTTTTTTTTTTTAATAAAGAGCCCGATATATCTTCTAGTTTGTGATAACAGCAGCAACTGAGTTGGTACTTTTTGTAAATTCAGAAAACTTCAGTGGATTCAGAAAATGTCATCCTCACACCAAAGAGGTTGTTCAGAGAACAATGTTTAATAAATGCCAAGTAATGAGACAGGCACAAATGCAGGAAAGATCTTAAAAGTCTGAGGATTAGCATCATGTATTTGGAGTTCTGGTTTTGCTCAGAAACTGCTTGGTCTAGTTAGTGCCACATGGACCCAACAGAATAAGTTTCTTCTGGAAGCATGGAATTTTTTGTTTGTTTGAATTTCCACACCTGAGACCTGCTTAAATCTGTGTGCCACAGTAGAGGACGGTTTTCAGTTTGCCTTTATTCTCCTTGCCTCCTTTCCTTTTCTTGCCTAACTTGTCTGTCTTCTCTTCTGGCTTGCTCTAACTCGTTCAGGGCTGGAGAGCTGGAATGGGAATGGAAAAGCAGTGAGACGTAATCAGATCTGTAAGCGTCACCTCTTTGGCAAAGCAGATGGCATTATCTCTAGGTCTTCATTACTTTTATTTCACTATTATGCTGTGTTACTATGCTGGCTTTTCAGTGTAAATCTGGGACAAAAGGGCTTTAGAAAGTGGTATGTAATTCATATATATCTTATGTAGCCATGCAAGGCATGTTCGGGAGTTACACATTGTGGGGGAAGGCAGGAGTGGGAAAAGGCAGATTTCCATAGCCCAAAAAATACTGTTATCATACTCAGTGGGTGCATTTTGCTGCTGCTGGCATATGGGGCTCGGAGGTGCTTTGGAGAGCAAAGGGATCCAGAATTTTCCCATATGAGTGAGGCTGGGCTTGAAATGTCACATATCCTTATAGGGCTCCATTAACCCATTTTGAGATGCTTGTGTTGGGTGTGCATCTGAACACAGACCTTGGTGAACAGCAATGTGCTAAAAGAAAATGACCTAATTAATGGTGGTGCAAGAAAAATGCAGCATCCTAAACTTTCCCTTTGAAACTTAGAGAGTCTTTAGAGATTTATAGACAGCAGGGGTTGCTTATGTTGCTTGACTATGTCTTCTGCCACCGACAGAGCAGCACCTTGCTTTTATAGTTAATGTGGCAGAGTCTCTCTTTCTATCCCTATTCAGCTGCCCACGGAATTTATTTACAACCTCAGCAGAAAGATCAAACAACGCTGTGATAACTGGCCCCTATCGACGCTGTCAGGTTCCCAGGTCTGCAAGATAAATGTCGCTTCTGGCTCGCAGCATCCTGTGTGCTGTGCATTTTGATGCAGATTTTTATTACCTGGCCAGGTGGCTTGGGAGTCACGGATGGAAAAAAGGGCTGAGATCAATAACGGAGAATGATCAAGTCGTGTCAGAGAGGGGTCAGCAGGCAGCAGTTGTGGAAGTTGCCCCTTGACATGACTCTCGGGGGGGTGTAGGGGAGTGCCTTGATTTCTGAAAAGCATCATGCTGTGCTAAGAGTGCTTAATTATAGTTGTCGCTGCGGCCAGCTAAAATAACAGAGGGCTTTGAACAGAGATGGTGAATAACTGCATTTTATTTGGGTTGTTGTTGGTGTTGCTGTCATCTCTGTCTTGCACTGGGCTGTGCTGGCCCCTGAAGGTGCAGGCTCTGTCTTTTCCTAATGCCATAGGGTTGGGAGAGGCCCCAAGAGACCCTCTAGTCCCATGTGAGATCGACTGCAGCAATTTTATTCCTGAGATGGGCTTATCCTGCCTGCTCTTAAAAACCTCCAGTGTCACCTTCCTTTAATGCGCTCACTTTTGTGTCGCAACTGGTGCTGTCACTGTTTTATCTGTAGACGTTTCAACATAGGATTAACTTTTCCAGCTCAAAAAGGCAAGTGACTAAGACTTCTGGCAAAGGATATGGGCTGCTATTGTGCTTTTATCCTGCTGTGCTCTTCCATGATCAGAGAAGTCCTGCTTTCTGCAGTAAGACCTGCAGATATTGTTGTTTGATTTCAATGATGTACTAATACCTGAGGCATCTTTAAAAAAAAAACAACCAACAAAAAACCAAAAAACCAAACCAAAACAAAAAACCCTCTCGCAATTCTTGCTCTGGTTGCACAAACAGGGCTATGACAGAGAAGGGCCTTGTCAAAGTTTCAGACAGAACTCAGTAGTAGCTTTAGCAACCTCTTCATTTTATCTTTGTTTGTGTCTCCTTGGAATTAGACGAGCAGCAGATTCTGCAGTTTTCTTCCAGCACAATTCAGGAAGATGTCTGTAAGCAATTTCTGTGTTATAGTCCCTATTTATATCTGTAATTAAAGAAATAAGTATCATAGTTATCTTTCTAATTTCATAATTACCTCTTTGAAATAATAGCCCTGTTCCAGGTGTTTTCTAAAATAAAACAGCTAGGGAAATTAATTTCAATTAGAAAGGAAAAAATACAAACTGAAGTGGAGTTTTATTTAAAAAAAAAAACCAACACAAAAAAACCCCCAACAAAAAACATCAAACAACCAAAAAACCCACCTAAAACTGCAATCACAAAAAAACCCCAATGACCAAACCCAACATGCATTTCTTGGAGGGTACTTCATTTAGGTAATTAAATCTGTGCAGTGTGAATGAACCATTGGCAGCAGTACCCTTTATCAAATGGCATTTGGAGCACATTAATCTGCTGAATTCTGAGGCTTCCCAGCAGCTTAAAACACATCTGGAGGCAAAAAATCAGTGAATTCTTAATGGGAATGAATAGTCTTTTGGTATGTAGTACAGATGCTCTAGGCTTTCTCACTTGGAAGATTTAGTAATGTGGAGAAATTTGAGTTGTATACATGTAAGTTCATAAGCAATCACAAGTTTATGGTGTGTGCATGTTGGAGTTCAGAAGAAAGATAAGTTTTTCATCCAAAAGAAAATGAGAGAACCCATGAAGGAACACTCTTATCTCAATCATTGCTTTCTTTTCTTTTCTCCCTAATCTTTCTTCCAGCACCTTTTGTATTGTCTGTGACCACTGCAAATCCTATTTTCTTCCTGAGACAGAGTTGTAGGGGAAACTGTTTGATGTGGGATATGTGGAAAGGAACTCTGTGAGCTGCCAAGGCTGGCAGATTTTGGGAGAAAGTCATGCTTGTTAAAGCTCAAAGTCTAAAGTTGAAATCTGCAGCAGCGCCTCTTCTCTCCTCCAGCTTTAGGCAACCCCCCAAAATCATCACTGGAACAGAGCTCACAAGAACAAATATGGCCTGAAAGCAATTTATTGAGGTCACAACTCTCTTCAGGAGTTTTTCAAAGTGTGTCTGTTGCTATTACCCTTGTAAGGTTGCTGCTCCTGTCAGGAATTACATCAGCAGGGTATGGTAGCATCACCATCTTGCAGGCCCCATTGAGCTATTTAAATTTTCAAAGCATCAGTGTGGTTTGTTTGGCAGTTTCCCCCCCTACCCCTGGCTTTAATTCATTCATGCAGCCCTACTGGGGTGTGGAGGGTCCTTGAAGAAGTTTCAGGTTTAACCAAATCCTTGGTACAAGTGAAGGGCTCAAAGTTTGCACCTTTGAAGTTGTTTGTAACTTTTTGAAACTGGCCTGGCCATCTCTTAAGAACTTCTTCTCTGGCAGGATCCCTAAAGTCTTTGGCTTCATCTTGGATAAGAATTAAAATTGTTCTCAACCAGCATAGGGAAGTGCTATAGCAGAGAGTGAAAATGAACAGGAAAGTTCTCTTTACATCTTTAGAGATAAAACACAGTCTCGGGGTTACTCGGTGTCTGAAAGTATGTACTTTTAGGCTTAGAGAGAGCTGATTAGATCTGCGTGTTATGCTAGCCACGTGCTATTTCCGTTTCAGGGCAAGATCTGGCACACATCACCTCATCCCACCACCCACACCACCTGAACTAAGTGACTGTTTACAATTGTAACAATTCCTTTGAATTAAATATCAGCCTTTTCACTAATAACATGGGACTACAACCTAAGCGAGGAGGTCTTGAGTGGGCATTGGGAGGGGATGGAATGAAAAATGACCAGGATTCATTCACAGAAAGGGCGTATTTCAAATGGAGAATGGGATCACAGATTGGAAGAACAGAAACTGGGCATTTAGGGTCTCTTTGAAATTAGTGCTTCAAAAAGCATTTGCCTTCTAGGGAAAACATTCTTTGGACACTGCAAAACATAAGTGAATTTGCCTTGGATGTATTTTTATAATTGTCCTCTTTCTTTGTGTTAATAACTAAGGCTATTTCTGCTTAAGGACTTGATCCCTTACAGCCTGTCTTTTTCTCTCTCCTTGATCCTGCAGTGAAGTCATAATACTGCATTTTTTGTGATATTACGATCATTTCCATGGCAACAGACTGATGTCCAAAGTACGGGATCATGACTTTAGTGTGGGATCAAGCGAGAGGAGATAAAGTGCTTATTAAAATACACTTTGTCAATAAGAAGAAAAGGAAGTAATAAAAAAATCCATTAATTTTATTATGCATTTCCTTCTCCAACGGCGAATAAGTGCAAGTGAAATGTACTTCTTTTAAGGAGATATTTGTTTTTTCCTTGTTTATGTTGATTGATAAAATGTTGGTTTGAAGGGGAAACATGAACTAAAGAACTCCAGCTGTAATATATACAAAAACTTACTTAAAATCCTGATAATAATTTTTTAATTTTTTTTTTTTTTTGAAACAAAAGAGTGCTTTCTAATACCATTAGACCTAGATAGAGCAATGACCATGAAAGGTTGCTGTCAGACCTTCCCCGGGAAAGATTACCTTTATGCATTTGTTTGTAGGCACCTTAGGAACTTCCTGATCCACCCTAGCTGTAGCTGTGCTCCATTAGGCTCCCCTAGTTGTGATATTTCTCTCTTAAGATCTTGCAACATCCCTAATAATTGTTCTGCCTCCCAGCCACCCACACCAGGGAAAAAGAAACAGTGTCCCCAGAGACCTGATCTGCAAACCCTCACATGTGCTTAGCAGAGAAGACCACCTCCTGCCCTACTTTGGAATACCCTGAAGCCAACAGATATTTTGGAGGGTATCATGAAGGCCACGCAATGTTAAAAGCCCATCTTCTATTGGCAGTCCAGAGGCATCAAACAAACCTACCAGATAACTCTGTCAGGGTTGCCTTTGCTTTGTGTGTTCCTCTTCCCTAGAACCAGGGCTAACTTGGAGAGGACACCACATGAATGTTTTCTAGATATTTTCAAATAGGAGCAAAAGGAGGCAAAGGATACACAGGTTTAGTAGTCCTATACTGCAAAAACGCTCTCAAGGCAGCAAGAGGTTGGCTGACTCATCTTCTGTCATACGGTCATTCATACAGAGAGATTCTTTCTGAACATGAGGCTATTTTAAGTCCTGTCTACTTCCTTCAAGACCTTGTTCTAAACAGTTGTCGGCCCAGCAAGGAAATACCAGGTTTTTTGCGCTTCTGTGGAGTACATATGGAAGGGCTGAAGGTATGGCTGGCCAGCCTGTGGCAGAGATGAGGGATGGTGAGGTAAGGATGGCTGAGTTTGGAGCACGAGTCCCAACCTGTCCCATGCTGTCAGCTTCTGAGGAGCCATCACGAATCAACTTGTGTTACTGCAAACCCTCTTTCTGACTTTTGCCAGCAGACTAAGATGTCGAATTCTTTCTTCTTATCCTATGGACCTGATTCTCCTCTGACTTACACTGAGGCATGTCAGAAGTGCTCCCCCTGAGGCCAATATATTGGTGTAAATGAGAAGAGAATCAAGCAGTGGGTAAAGACAGTTGTAGGCTTCAGGATCTGTTCTCCCTTTGGTGCATGCTGTGATTTATGCACAGAACTCCTATTAGTAACAGTGGGAGAAGAGATACTTACATTGCTAAGCAGGATTTTTTTCCTCAGCTGCCTGAAGCTACTCAGCATAAGCCTGTTGTGAAAGTGATTGGAGATTTAGGGGAAGAAGTGCCAAAGAGAAATAAGAAAAACAAAACTAATCCTAAACTGAGCAACTGTAAGAATTGTGAAGGTTTTGCTGTGTTTTTCTTGAAATCTGGAGGGTTTTTTAACAACTAAATAACTGTTCTTAATAGTCTTGAATTTTCAGAGCGGCTCTGTGGGTGAGGATTTGCACAGCCACTGATGAGTGTGGAGGTAAAAGGGCAAGGAAAGTTGGAAGTGGAAAAGTTGGGATTACTTATGTGCTCATTTCCTTCATTGCAATTTGGCTCGTAACAGCAGATCTCTATGGAAATACAGCTGTTGCTCTTGTTATTTTGCAAATCAGCTTTTGCTCCTTTTTCCTTTTACTGGAAATGTAACTTTTGATCTGGTTGCCAGCTCAGAACCGTTACAATTAAGATGAGTTTTTCCTCTCTTCTGCCTCCTCTGGAATGTCTTCTAAATTTCTAGTCTCTTTAACAAAAGGCTTATTCTCTCGCCTTCAGATGTGTGCATAAGGGCAAACTACTCCTTGACGTTATAGGGTAGAACGTAGCAGTTCCGCTATTATCCAAGTGTAGGCATTGCAGCAAACTAGCAAGAGTTAATCTTTATTAAGCAAAAGCATATAGGACCCACACAGACTCTATAGTCGCACTGTATTCTCATGCTTACCATTTCCTTTATTGATTTGCCTGTCTAAATGAGTACTTCTAAACTCTGTGGGAGTTTTCCAATTAGATAAAAGGCAATTCATGTCACCCTGCTGCAGCTCTAACAGCCATAACCAAGAGAGTGCACTGAGGACTTCTCAGCAGAACAACCTAGTTTAATCAAGGCGGCCCCCTTCAGCGCTACCTCATCTGCAGGACATCTCTCTTCACACGCAATACTTCCTTTATTGGAACTTTAGAGGAGTGGGCTGCAGCTATACCAACAGCTGTGGCTGCGCCTTATAGGCCAGCTATGTGGTTATCAGAGAAGATGCATGAGCTTCCCTCTCTTAGGCCGTTTTGGGAAAGTGCTGCTTCTCCAACGAGACTGCGGGCACGATGCTCGGCGCTTTGCTCCACTGAGAGCTGCCAGCGGCATTGCCCTTTCCAAACGGGAAGAAAAACATCTCAGAAGATTGTCACTGCTGCTTATGTGAATGCTGCTGCTGCTGCTGCTGTGAGAACTGAATCTGATAAATCTCCTAATGGTCAGAGCAAGCAGGCGTGCCCAGCAGACGTTTGCTGAGTGTCATGCATTTGCTGGAGAATCATAAACTCTGTCTTTTGTGGGAGAAGCATGTTTTCTTGCATGCCCAGAGAGCTCTTACGTTTCCCTTCCCAAGACAATGCGTAGCTGATGGACAATCCCTGGGCATGGCTAAGGAAACCACAAAGGGAAGTGAGGGTTTTGATCCGAAACTCTGTTTAGCTTAAGACTCTGCATCCTATCCTGGTTTTGACCCTTTGAATTTCTCCTTGCTGCTGCTGCCTTTCACCCTCCTCTGCCGCATACTCTCCCAGCATAAAGACTTGGGGCAGATGCTTCCCTTCTCACCTTCAACAGAGTCCCTGTGCTTCTTGCTTTACTGTCCAGCACCAGGTCCCCACTGCTCTCTTTGATAGCTCTAGTGACACATCCCACATGACCTCCATGGAAGCCTTACATCTCTGAGCCTGTTTGTCACCTGTGCATAGGACCACTTGAGTCAACCTCTGGTGAATAAAGTGAGCAACCAGCTGTTTGTTATGCATCGCCTAGAGCTCTGAGAGAGATGGAAAAGGCATTCTTGGCCCCCTGTATTTGTTATTAAGAGAGAAAGAAATGTGGCCAGGTACACAGAATCTAATTTGCATTGCTTTCTACCCATGGTCCTCTTGGAAGATACCATGGCTTCACAAACTCAGAATCACTGGGTGGCTCTGACCTTAAGTAAGGGGGATGGGTTTCTCTGTGTACTCCATGGTCTTATTTACTACTTGATATAAGATAAGGTACATTCATAGTGTCCTGCAACACAGGAAGGGCTTTTAGCTCAAACTGTAGTGGACAGAAGTGGCAGAGTATAAACTCAGGTGAGACCTGTGTAGCTACTGCTCAGAACTGACATTTCTTTACCTATGTGAGGTCTCACCCAGAACCTTTTCAGTATCAGATGGTCTTTCTCAAGGGACAAGTCCATCTAAGTGCTCCTTGAGATGCCAGGGCAATACCGCTATAGACCAAAAACTGTGATTGAGTCTTGTGGAGCATCAGGTGGTCAAGGAATACTTTTCACTTGCAATTCCTAGATTGCAACCAAAGTTATGATGAAGACTATGTTGTTTACCATCAATAAATTTTATCGTTACCAAAATTAATGCTGTATTATTTTATTTTTCATTAAGAGGCGCAAAAAGGAGTATTCTGTCATTCTGGTTTTTATTCAGTCTAATGTGTGATATGTAGTAGGATATAGTGCTTTTTGTTTTTTTGTTTTGTGGAGTTTTGTTTGTTTGCTTTTGAGAAAGGACAAGAAAGAGAGTGAATGGCGTTTGGTTATGATTCTCCATTATTTTAGGTTAGGATCTGGTATTAGTGCTTGTGCATTGCCTATGCAGAGCAGCCAGAGGAAGTAGGTCATGATTCCAGAAATGCTGGGTGTGATTTTGAGCAGGCTCTTCTCATTTTTCCTGGGCTTGAAGCAAGATAACTGGGCCTTCTTGCTTCAGAAACTACTAGTGCTCTTGCTGCGACAGCATGAAGCAAAAGTAGTATTTCTCAAGTGCTGCTGTGGAGGGTGCTGGTGTAGGCTGCCTGTAAGAGGTGACTTGGTCTCTCTGGGGTTTGGAGCTCACCTGGTACCTTCTGGCTTGGGGCATCATGCATAGACACAAGAAGCTTGCCAGTGTCCTGCATAGCTCGCCAAAACCAGTTGTTGGACTCCACTGTATTCACGAGATGCAGCTGCATCACTTTTATGGTGTAAAGAAGTGAGTCACCACAAAAGGTAACGTGCTTTCTTTGCTTTACATAGCTCATTGTTCAGCGTGAGCAGAAAGTGCTCCTAGCAGCCATTCTCCTTCCATTGCCACGTGTGTCACCTGGGCTGAACGCTGCAGCAGCTCTGCAGTCTGCTCCCCTGCAGCTCCTTTTCAAAGTACATTAACTGCCTGTTTTTAAAAGCCTCGTTATTGCTGCCCTTAGTCACAAGACTACTTTCATCCTTCCATCGCCTACGATGCCCCTTAGGTGGGATGTTTCCAGGCCACAGATCTCAGTCCTCAGAGGCGCTGCAGTTTTTGGAGCAAATGGTGTTGAGATCTGGCTGGCAAACCTTGCTCGTCGGGAGCATTAGGGTACACTGGCATTGAGAAAATATACAACAATTTGTCCTTTCTCTCCCTACCACCGCAACAACCCCCTGGCTAACCTGGAGCTTTGCATAGCCAGTACGTTAATGCCACCTGGCTGCTGTAAAGCAGAATAGGAGATGTCTCTGCTCTACTTGCCTTTCTTCCGGGGTGTTACTGGTCACGGTAATTCATGTCTGTCTTCTCTAGCCTGCCCATTTTTCCATTAAACTTGTAGGAACTCAATTATATTGGAGGCTTATATCTTCCTCTTTCGAATCGGGGTGAAATTAGCTGTTGAATTCAAAAGGTGAGGGAGGACTTGCAAATTTACACATTTACTGGACAGACAGCATGAATGTGTAAGCTTTCTCTTATTAGAAAGTTAGGTTAAAGGTAAATAGTAAAATGCTTGGAAATTTACGGCATGACTCTCGTATCTTAAACGTCATCATACGATATTATACTTGTCTATACAAATCATTCCAGTGGGGAAAAATAAGGAAAAAACCCCTAAATATTCATGGTAAATGGCGTTTTTCAGCTCTCATTGGAGTACAAGCACAGAAGCAGAAACTAAACACCAAAAGGTAAAATGAGTAATATGTTACTCATTTCTCACATTGAGAGATTGAGAAAAATGCGAAAAAGGATATGTTAGGAAGAGTAAAAAAGTAATAGATGAGTTGAAAATACTTTGATGGCAGTTTACATTTATTTCCTTCCAAAAATGAAGGCAGCTCATGTTTTTTCAAAATGTGCTTTTGAATGCCTCTAGCTGTAAATCTTACAAGTATACTGAAGGACTTTATTAATTTTAAGAATTCTTTAACCTTGCTTTACACCACTGAGAGATGTAGGTTTACTCAGGAATGTGTGATCACTGAACACATACTGCATCAGAGGGCAAGATGAATAGAATTAAGGTTGCCATGGGTACTTTGCTTTTGAATTTCTTCACTTTTGAGTTTAAAGTCTAAACATAAAAATCCCAGTAATTTTTGGCTTTTGTAGTGTAGCACTGAATACACACATAAATTAATGGCTTACTCATGGCTGCAAGTGTAGCTATTACTGTCTAACGTGTAATTCCCCATATGCAGACAAGCTTTGTTTTTTCCTTGTTCTCTAAGTTTTTAATTGCCTAGTGTTTTGCAGTATGACATAAAAAGCAGGTGTTCAGAAACCACGTAGAAATTAAAAATAAAAGGAGAAACAGGTTATCTTTTGACTGAGAAATTTCCTTTGGTGTTTGAAAGAATGGCAGGAAGACAAATGAAGACCATCATTGAGCTAGGGTCTTCATGGATACTGGTGTTAGACCAAAGAAGAAAAAAAATATCAGAAGTAATAGTCTGTGAATAAAGACATGTAAATGGTATTAATTTGGGGAATATCAAATCACAGAACATTTCTTCTCCTTTATGCAAACTCATGAAAGCAGCCTGTTGCTGTGAGGAGGTTAACTGATTCTAGCCTTGAAAGTTTCATCAAAAAGTTGTATCAGATCTGTTTGATGTTCACACCCGCACCCGGAGAGGTGCGCAGATGATGCAGTGGGTGCTGCATTGAAATACAGAAAGCTGAAACCATCCCAGGAGGCTTGAATTTGCCTCCTCTATCGCTTGCCGCAGGGACCATAGTCTCACAGGCTGAGGCTTTGAAGCCTGCCTTTTGCACCCCTTCAAGCTTAAAACACCTGGGTGATGCTCTCATCTCCTGTTGAATGGGCTCAAGGGTGAGACCCAGCATGTCCTGACTCCCTCTGGTTGCCAAAGTCCTTAATTAATATTCTCACCACAGCCTCTATAGATAGAACCAGGCAATTACTGAAGGAGCTGCTCCGGTCATTAGGAAGAGCCTAGCTGTTGGATGAGTCTTTCCCAACTTTGGGGAGAGTTTAACAGCCTGTTTTGGGTTATGCCTTGCAACGCTTACTCTGTTAGCCAGTCCTAAGTGAGGGAGGTGATTCAGAGCTATCCTGGGCATCTGCAGGAGCCTCAGTCGTTGCTGCATGGGCATAATCCTGGTCCTGGTAGCAGGGTTTCTTTCTTGGCTAATGGGAGTCCTGGAAGACAGGGTATGCCTGTTGGCATCCCTGCTCCCCGTGGCAGCGCTGGTTTGTACCCCAGAGTTTAGAGATACAAAGAACCTAAAAGATCATCTTGTCCATCTGCTTGGCTGGCGCATGATTGTTCCCCACAGCGTATTTTCAAGTGTTTTGTCTCACTTAATTGATTCAAGTGGTGGGGCTGTCGTTACTTGTCTTGGGAGACATATTTCAAAATATAATAGACTTCCTGGTTGACAAAATATTTCCTGATATGCAGCCTACACTTTTGCTGGTTTAATTACTACTGCCATTTTGCAATTACCAGTGCTAATTACTGTTGCCATGTTAATTTTTAAAACAATGTAGTGAATTCTGAAGTAAGCTGGCATTTTAGGATTCTGACAACTACAATGGATGAATATTTATCCTGTAGGAAACTCTCCAGTAAAATATTATAAATTCCATTATAAATCAAAGTAAAGCATTGAGATGTAAAAATTTCTTCTGAAATTGAGGAGTTCTGGGAAAAAAAACCCCAACCACTTCAAAATAAAATATTACGAGTTTGACATTATTTTAAAGATTTAATCTGATGTTTGAAAATATTTTTTTCATTTTAGTTGTCTGTCCTTCCATGTTAACTTTTTTTTTTTTTAGTGACTGCTACTCTTGGAGTAAGGGAAACATCATCTTTCATGGCTGTCACGTTCAGATATGTGATGATGTTTCATCCTTTGGAGCATAGAGTTGTTTTCTCACTGTCACTGGGGCACCTGAGGAACTGAGATCCCTGCCTTTGAGACAGTCTCGTGGCAGAATCACTTTTCATTCAAGCCCAGACATCTGACCTCTTGACTTCAGAGCAGCCCTTCTGCTGTTCAGCCAAAAATTCAGGGAACCCCAGTAACCCTTGCTGCTGCTGTGCTGGAGGTCAAGGAGAAATTTGCCTGGAATTATCTGCAATTGCCAGAGTCCCCTAAACAGCTCATTTTTTTTTAGCCAGTAACTTCCTATGGAAAACTATTTTGTTGGGGAAAAAAAATCTGAGCAGCTGTAGGAGGCGTTTGTCCACAAGTGAGCAGAGAAATGATGGTTATGTTGGAGCACTGCTGGCAGGACTAAATTCCTTCTGGTTACTGGGGATACACTATGCTATTCTGCCCCTTCTCATCTTGTGAGATGTTCTGGGGGATATCTTTTTAATGGTAATGGCCACACGTTATATGATGTGCCTTGAGACGAGATGGATTTTATACACTCTTGCTCGCATTACAAATGCAACACTTGTGGTTATGAGTTGTTTGAGAGTTATTCTTGATAGAGTTTAGTTGTTATTTTGGCTTCAGTGCATTTTAATCATGCTTCCTCTGTCAAACGTAGCAAATATTTCTATTCTTCAGTCAGGTAGCTTTTTCTTTTTCCCTGTGGCTCTCGGAAACAAAGCAGAGCTATAGAATTACTTCAGTTCATCTGTATGTTCATGTGGCTCTGCTCTTCAACAAAAGCACGACATTTAAAAATCCATGTTGTTTTGGGGATCTATTGCTATTACCCTAGCTGGCTGATAGTCTGCAATGCCTGTAAAACTGGAGCCTTTAAGGCTGGGAGAACATTTAATAGTGGTAATAGAACCTGTACAGAGAATCATATTTTTTAATTCTAATTGCTGGAAGGGTTTGTAGTTTCTAGCCAAATCAAAATAATAGTGGGTAATTTTAAGCAGAAGATCCAGAAATCTCAGTAGGATTAGCAGTGCTCCTGGTTAGATTCTGGAATTTTCTAAAATTCTCCTCCTGATTATCTCCTTGATGTACGTTTCAGCCTGGGGCAAGTAATTCACTCTGTCTCCAGCCTCAGTTTTCCTGAAGGTGATAATGTTTGCCATGATTAAAAGGAGGAACATTATGCTAATGCAAATGGTGGAGTGTTGGTGGTTTGTTTGGGTTTTTGGGGGGGTTTTGTGGTTTTTTGTTTGGTTTGTGTGGGGTTTTTTGTTGGTTTGGTTTGGTTTGGTTTTTTTTTTCCCCTGGGGTGTGTGTGGGATGTCTCCCAGACTTAGAATGAATATAAAGCAGATTTATCTTTTAGTATTTTTTCTGAAAACTGATTCATGTAAGGGATTATATTAGTAGCCTGCCCTCCATAGGGTTGATATGCTTGTTCCAGTGTTATGGTACTCTTTTTTCTTTTGCCAGAATACAAGGTAAACTGAGCTCATGTGAACAGTGGATGAATTCTGGGAAGAATTCATGAGTGGGGAAGAGAAGGTTATGAAATGTGTCAGTGGAGGATATTCTCAGATAATAATCACAATACTCTGCTCTGTAGTTTCCTGGGTTTCAGGGACTGTAGAGGTAGTAGCAGCTTCCTTCCTGGACAGGGAAGCAAAACCACCAAATGGTCACGTCTGTGGGAACATACCGCATTTGAGGCCGTAGGGTCCCACCAGGGGCTTTAATGGAAAATTGTGAGTGAGCCAGTCAGGGAAGGCAGTGATGAGTCAGAATTTAAAAAAACCCAAACAAACAACAATAAACCGCAACCAAGAGACAAAATGTCTGTATAAAGAAGATGAGAGGAGCTTTTCTAGGCTGTAGAACATGCCTAAGGCTTTGCTGTCCTGGAGGACTCTGAAAGTCTGCAAATGGTGCATTAAAAAATTTGGTAAAATATTAAACCTAAAAAGGTAAGCAGCTGATGACAAGAGACATCTGGACATCCATTTTGATGGGGCTCAAACTGTCAGAGCCAACCAGAAGGAAAATACAGCTCCGATGTTCACTCTGCCAACCTCAAACTCCTTGCCACCGCTTCTTAGGGGAATGTAGTTTTGGCATTGTTTTTCTCCAGCTATTTTCACTGCTTCGCTATTCTTGCTCTTTGAGTTAACCTTTTTATTAAGTCACAAAAAGTGGCTTAAATTCTCTGTCCGCTGTGAAGGGGAAGAATTGAAGTGAAATGTCAGTAGAGGGACTGGTTCTTTAATTCCACATGAGGGAAAACAGCTGGAGTGGAAGAGCTTTATGGAGAGAGGGACTGATCTGCAGTGTTGGATAGGGAAAGAGAAATAAGAGGAGCTCCATTGAAAACAGCTGAATCAAATAGATACAAATACAACAAGAATGGGGTGTAAAGTATATTTCATGGAAAAATTCTCTACAGAGGAGAAAAGACATCTATTGTACATCTGATTTACCCTGATGTGTTTCTCTAGCAGGATGGTTTTCTGTTGGATGACTTTCCATTTTGATGGATTTCCTTGGATAGGATGCCATGACATAACCGTTCCTCTTTAGCTCCGTAGATCTTACTGTTATTTTAATATTTCATTTGGATGTCTCTTGTCTCCTATGAATAACTAACCACAGGCTATCTTGAACTCTTCTGAATTTGAGGCAAAGTTTTAGTATGTTTGATATCAAAAGGAGATTGTTTCCATTACAACAGGCTTTGTATTTATTGACATAAGTACACTAAATAAAACAAAGTGAGCCCTGTTATGTAAAGATTCTTTGGATGATTATTCCATATAGCTGAAACTTATAGTTCCCTAGTAAAGATAGGTTTGAAACATCTATTTGAAGAAATTTCTGCATGCAGTTTTACCATTAGTCAGGAAGATATTTTATTTATATATTCTTTGTGTATGGACTCCCTCTGGAGCTTTGTGTTATTAAAAAAACCCAAACCTAAAAATGCTTTTAAAGATTTTAATCAAAAGCATCAAGCAAACAAATGAAATAAAGGTATTGTTTCTGTCATTGCAGCATTCAGTACAAATTGGTTCTTCGTGCATGTTAGATACCTGACAAGAGTTTCACCACATTATGCTAGCTGACAAAAGGAGGCATTAGAATTAATATCTAAAGAGCCTTGTGTGAAAACAACGCCACACAGCACAAGAATAATTAATTACAGTACTCTGAAGATGCAAAGTGCCATGTAAATCCTAGGCTTTCATCACATCATTTAGACTCTGGCTAATAACAGATTTGATTTTGCTTTCAATGAATCACCATCAAAGAAAATTTTGTTTCTCTGAATATTTTCACTATTTTCCATGTGTGTTTTATTAGAATGTGAGCACACACAAAAGAGAAACATTTAATTTATTAAAATCAGACTCTGCCAGTATTGGTGCAGACACTTCCAGTGCTTTCCCTGGAGAAATTTTAGATAATGTTGGACAGAATTGCACATCTGAAAACTATTTGATGATGCTGAGACGTTTACCAACTTGTCTTTATTAAGAATGAGGTAAGCAATAAGATCTATGTTGGTTTTATTAGAGGGGAAGATATTTCCTTGAACTGTTATTACTATTTGAAGAAGTTACACATAACTTTATTCTGAGGAGTATTTTCTCTTCTCTTTAATAAGCTAGGATGATGATGTGCTGTTGTCAGCTGCATTTCCTTTTTGTTAAGGAGGGATTCTGATTGACGCCAGTAACCAAATACAGCGTATGTACTTTATCAGTGATCTGTACACCATGTTGTCCTGAAATAAGCAGAACTGTAGTTTTGTAAGGTGCTCAATGCACCCTGACTATGGGCGAGACGCATCAGAAATTTTGTCATGCTTCTGACCATTACTGTTCTCACAAAAGAGATTTTTAATGCTTTATCAGACTTGGAGGAATTTCTATTGTCTGGAGGCCTGACTGAATTTCTGTTTCTCTTTGAAGCTATTTCAGTGTTTTCTTGGTTTGTCTTCCCCTCCCCGCCCCCCACGTGAGTGGCACCTTTTATAATTAGTTTACAGAGAGTGACGTGATGGACATACTTCTTGTATTTCTTATATTATAAGAAATATCCCCATATCTTGTATTTCTTATATTATAAGAAATATCCCCATATTTCTTGTAATGAGTTTGTGACTGCCCCTGTAAAGGCATTCCGGTAATAAGGGATTCTTTTCCTGTGGAGCTCAGGAAACAAAGCCAGGATGTTCAGCTCTGAAAACAAAGACTACTCAAACATTTTTCCTCAAAAAAACCCCAAAACCTCAAACCTAACAAAATTTTTTTTGTTGGTAGCAAAAGATCTTTTGTCCTTGTGAGTGACCCAGAGCACGGACATCCTTTGCGCGTGAGGATCTCTCATCCTGGTCTGTTGCTCAGGTCCGCTTCGCATCTTATCTTACAGTCTATTTTCCTCTCGAGGTATGTTGACCTGGCAGAGAGGTCTGAGGTGAGAGTGTCGTGGATGTTCATACAGTTCAGAGTTTCTTTGAAGAAGCGGTTGCCTGCTCCAAGTGCATATTCCGTACACTAACATTAATCTTCCTTGTTTGTGCATTTTATTTTTGCAGCTCCTCTTTCCTTGTTGGGAAAGGTTGGTAGTGGTTATGATAATCTTGCTGTTTGTTTTGATTTATTAGCTGATGCAAGATAATGATATATGGATTTAAAAAAAAAAAAGGTATTATCCTTGAGACTATTATAAGCTGAGTGACTTCTTCAGTTTTAAAATCACATTTTTAATTTAATTTGCCAGTTAAATATAGCATTTTAATTTTTTAACATTTACTGCTTTTTGGAAAATTTTAATTTCCCATCATTGTCTCATAATTAAGCTTACTGTGCACACTTGTGTAACTTAAAGGGCACTAATAAGCAGGACATTGCACAAATTGTTTCAAATCACTGCCTTTTAAAGCGGACACATTGAACTTAGTGTGGTAAAAGAAGAAGAAGGTCCAGTGGGGAAAATTGTTGTATTGAGTGTTGTGACTATGGTTCTACCTCAGGAACAAAGTTGTTTGAGACTGGTGAAATATGAATTTCCTTTCAGGCTGAAACGCTTTTCTGAAAGTCGGTTGTGGTCAGGTTTGGGGCATGGTGCACGCAGGCATTTCTGCACCAGGTTTCCTTTCCTGGGTGCAGTCACTTTTCTCATGTGGTGGGAAATGGTGAAAGGGGACTTCAGCCTGGCAGTGACTGCACGGCTCAGGTTCTGCAAGGCTTGTGGGATGTAAAAACAAAGTGCCTTCCCTGGGTGAGCACAGACGCGCAGCAGAAGTTGAATCCCGGTAGAGGTGTATAAAAGCATAAAAGGGGCAGGTGCGGGGTCAGCAATATTAGTAAATGAATCTTCTGAGCATCTAGCCAGATCCCGTGAGTTGGAAAAGGTCTCGTCTTACCTTGGTGACAGCCCCCACAGCTTGGGGCTAGGTGGCTACTGCCAGCACCCTGAGATTTCCCCTTCTCTGCTTTGCTGAGTGGATCTCAGGTGTTTTACGAAGAGATGAAACCCAAGATTTGCCTTGGTCCTGCACTGCTAACAGGGACTCTCTTCCTTTGTCTGCTAGAGCTGCTACTGATGCTGCACAAAGCTGACAAGAGAGCCCAGCCGGTTGTGCGGGAATGGGAAATAATATTCTGTGACTGATCTGAAAGGCAGAGAAAGGCAAGGGAGGAGTGAATGTAATTGTGTGGGCTCAGCTGTTTACTATTTGCAGTGTGAGACTGTGATCAGGAGACTTTTGTGAAACTCAGGCTTCTTAAGAATACCCAGTGAATTGAATGTATGATGTTAGCTCAGGCTGTGTAGTCCCTCATTTTTCTGTGGTTTGGTTAAATAAGGACAGTGCTTGCATTTTTTCATTTGGTTCCCTAAAATCCCACTGAAAACTAACTGAAAGTTGTGTGATTGTGCTGTGTCTGCTACTATGCCTTTTTTTGCTCTCCCTCCCAATTAACTTGTGACTCAGTTAATTTTAAGGTCATTTGATGAAGAGATAGAAGTTTCAAAAATAATGAGTTGCCATTAGTTTCATGACAGTAGGTGGCTGGTCCGAGAAGACGAGGGCTCCCAAGCATGCTCCATAAAGGGAAAAGCTTTGGAAAATCCATAGAGAGCACAGAGATGTGGAAAGCCTTGAGTCAAAACTTTCTGTTAACCAGGCTTCCTAGTTTTGCCTGCTAATGGCTCTGCTTTGTATTTTAAATGCACCAAGTCTGTGATAGCAAAATGGGGGTTATTCCGACCATTTGGTTTACGTGAGGAAATTTTCCATACAAATGATACATGAATGGGTTTATGGTCCAATTTGAGGTAAGTCTGACGTTCTTGAATGCTCTGCTCAGCCTGAAAGCTTGGTGATTCATAGCAGTTTGACACCACCGCCAAACTTTCTGATTTATGAGAACATAAAATGTTAAAACATTCTTTTTCTCTTTATAATTGGCAATCCTGGGTCTCCTGTGGGGAAGGCCTATTTCACATTAAAATAAAATAAAATTGAATGTCAAAGTTACATTGAGGATGGCAAGGATTTTTTTCTGTTTAATTAACCATAACATTGTTTTTACACTTAAAGATTACTCCTTTCCTTTTCTGCCTTCTACAGATAATATTCAGAGGATGCCTATGAACCTGCAGTTTTTATTCCTTAGTTTATATTCCAGAGAGCTGCATCTCACAGAAACTGTCTAAGAAAAGGCCAGGGAAATCAAAGTTGTTGAAGGTCTTATGGCCACTCCATTGAAGTATTTTAATCTCTTTGTTGCTGTATGGATGCAAGCCCACAAATATTTCCACTGAACCAAGTTTGTTCTGGGTAATATAAATGGCTGGTTTTGATAGATGGGACCTGTCTTTGCAGAGACCAAGAGGCCAAGTATTTTAGATCCTCTTCAGTTCTTTAGTTTCCTCTTCAATTCCTGGTTATATGAGCCTAATCCAAAGTCCAATGAAGGAGACAAGTCTTCCTTCATGCGGCAGTGGAAGGAACACGTAGATATAGCTGTCGGAAAGGTTTTGGCGGTTTGTTTTTGTCAAAGTTTGAAACAGCTTTGTGGTTTCTTTGAGGAGCCAGGAGGGACCAAGTGAAAGACCCTTTTCTCTTTGGCTGTGAGGAATATGCTGAGAGAGCAAGTGAGCATCCAGCCCCTGACCAGGCAGAACAGCCCTGAATCTCTTGTGCCACAGTGCAGACAAATGCCTAAAGTATACAGGGTCCTGTCTGTGCTTTTTTTTTTTTTTTTTTTTTGTCAGCGAGTACTTGAAAGGTTTTCTTCATTAATATACAGAGAGACATTAAACTAAGTCACTGTTTTCCAACCGGTACAACTGATGCATATGGGATGCCTAGTCTGGCCCTTCTCCTTTGGGGTGCTCCTACAGTAGCGTGTGACTGCAACGGTATGATGGTCATCCAAGTGGGGAAACTTCCCTCTGTGCAGAGGGTCAGCACCGAGCCCAGAGGAAACATCCTTTCCACAGGAATCCTGGTCTAAAAGTGATCAAGGAGTTTAATTGGCCTTTAGGGGTGAATTTCAGTACTGGTTTGTACCAAAGATCAGCCTCTGTACTTTTTCCTTTTCTGGTGTTATGCGTGCCTTCTTTGCTTTGGCTGTCATTGAAAAATCCCTGTTTGATTATTTTCATGGCTGCATAACTTGAATAGTTTTCTTGTGTATTTTTAAAACTACTCCCTTCCTCCTTCTAGACTCCAAATAATAATTTCTTATATATTGATCTTGTGAGTGAATTTTCAGAAAAGTAATCTGTTCAAGCTGTCAGGTAGCAATACAGCATTTGTATTACAAACAAGCAGCTAGCTCTCAAGGTAAAATATGGAATAGGTACACACTTACGTATTGCACATGTATGTGTCTGTATACAGGCACATAAAACCCCATATTCGAATATATGTAAGTATATGTGTGCATACACACATAAATATGTATATATGCATATGTAGGCAGTTCTTTTGCTGCAGGTAGGATAGGTCAGCTGCAATCTGTGGAACAATCTGAAATGATCCACATATTGTATGTTGAAAACAGAGGAGTTAGGAAACAGTGAATGTGCATAATGAGAATACAACAAACTGACTCGAAAGATCAGGTAGTTTTACAGTCAAATGTCACAAAGTTTTAAGAGAATGTAGGAAAAAACCTCACTACAACTGCCTGCTTTTGCAGTTGCTGACCTGTGCAAACAGACTGCAGAGCATTTTGGAAGAGACACCAGTAGCAATGGTGTGTTTTCAAGAAACTGCTTCAGAGCAAAAAGAAAATGCATTGAAATGTAGTATAATGCTGTTCTAATTGAATTAAAAAGGGCATATTTCAATTAGGCTCACATTGAACCAAACACTGTCTCTGTTGTGCTAGCTGGATACAAGACGGCTTTCGCAGGAGCAGAAAATGTGTGTTTCTCCTTGCTTATGGTGTAAACATCGTGTGTTGTCAGGTCACAGCAATCTCCCACCATTCAAACAGCATATCAAATCTTGGCCACTAAGGATGGAATAAATTTATAGCATGGATATGAAGGAACAAAATCAAAACTGTCAAGGCACAGAAACAGCAATGTAAAACAGTCGTAGGATGGCCCAGGGAAGAGTTGGTCTTCTGCTTCTGGGAATATGACATCTGAGTGGCTGATGATGTTGAGAAATTACTAATACTCTATCAGCCCTCAGTGAATTAGTGTCGGACACACTTAGTATAATTGACAAAGGGGAAGATCTCAGCCTTTAACAGGGAAGAACAGAATGGAGACTTCTTGACTAATTTGATATTTTTAAATGAAGCCGCCTTGAGAAACATCATCCAAGGCTAAATCTCTGCTGAAATGCCACAGCAAGTTGCCCATAGTCAAAATACTGAGGCTGTCTAGACCTGACTGAATATTTTCATCAGTCATCTAGAAGACAGGATAGAGAGCATACTTGTTAAATGCAGAGATGACAGTAATCCACGAGGGGCCTCTAGAATATTTTAAGAGAAGACATGAATTCTAAATGACAGATTGAAGCTACTACCCAGAAAAAAAAAAAAAAAAGAGAAAAAAGAGGCTATTCAATAGTGACAAGGCAAGATACTACAGGTAGATAGGAGTAATCAAACGTGCAAATCCAGGATGGTAAAGTCCTGTGGAAAATGGGTGAAAGGGAACACGGTAGAGTCAGAAAAACAAAAGAAAAAGAAAAGATGATTCTAGGATGCATAAATGTGAAGTAATTTGTTGCTCAGATACTGCTAAACTACTCACCTACAGCAGTTTGCCCAGTTTGGGTACCGTGCTTCAAGGAAGATGTGGACCGACTGTAGAGAGTTTCACAGAGAAGCAAAAGGTAAAATCAGAGATTTAAAGACACAACTGAGTGAAAAGCAGCAGCTTAGCATAGAGTAAAGGTGACAGGGTAGGGATGTGGTAACATTTTTCAAATATTCAATTTATTACATATAATTTTGTGGATAAGGTCCAGAAAAAAGTTGGAAAGGACTTGTCAAGTAATACAGTCAATGCGTGTTTGCAGCCAGTACGTGAGCAACTGAGGCATGTACATTTGAACAAGTGTGAATGGAAAGTAGTTAGCTTCAGGCTTTAAAATGATTTCTTTAAACTCTGCTCACTTAAACATAAAGCTAGAAAACTGATTTGGCTTCCTGGGTAAACTTCAGTCATCCTGATGAACATGTGCAATGAAGTATGGATAACAAAAGAAAGAGCACTAACAAGGTGATGCTTAATTGAGCTAAATCCACATATAATCGTTCCTATTATAGTGAAGTACTGTAGCATTTAGATGAAGTAAGCCACTTAGAACATTCTGCAAATGTTCCATTGTGTTGCTGCTTCTTCTCTAACTTAGACTGATGAGGATGAGGAAATGCTCTATTGAAACCCGTGGTGCTAGGCAACTGTTAAATATCATTTGATGTGCCAATATTAAGGCAGACTCATGTTTTCTTTGATTTTCTTTTTAGTAAATTATTCATTATTATTATAAGTGAATGGGCAGAGCCTAAACCCCGCCCTCCAAAAAAAGAGCTAAGGAGAAGAACATGAGGACCTAATGTCAAACTGTTGATGATCATGGGGCAGGTCTTTCTTGTACAAATCTGGAAAAGACAAATAGGTGTAGTCTTTGTCTTAAATCATCTTCTGCCAGACAAGTTTCTTATCAAAGGGGTGTTACACAGATTCTGGCTCCATTTAATGCCAATTTTATCAAGCCTAATTTATCTGTGGCTTTAGGAAAACTTGTTGCCATTTAGGTGCCAGTTTGGCTAACCCAGATGAGTTCATGGGGAATGTTCTACACTGGTAGCAGCCAATTTATCTGGGAAGAGAGGGGTCAAGCTAGCACGCTCATTCATTCTTATGTTTTAAACATTCTTGGGTTTTGTTTGGTGGGTTGTTTTTTTGGGGGGGGGATGGGTTGGTTTGTGGTTTTTTTTTTTTTAATCCTAAGTTGGTAAATGATTAAAAGAAGGAGAGCAAATGGTAAAGTCCACAGTTATTTCACATTTGTAGTTAGAGTTTCTTTTTTGGGTGTAACATGGATTCTTCAGTCTCTCCTAACCCTGTCTATGCTGGATGGAGATGGAAGGCATAGCCCTGGTTTAAAACCACCGTCTATTTCTATTATTTTATTATTCATGGGCTTCTTAGCTGAAGTTAAATGCTCTGAAAGTTATTTGAATAGTTCATGATGTTTTTCCACATGAGAAAGTGAAATATTCCTAATCTTTCTGAGCAGTAGTGTTCTTTAAACCTCCTTCTTGCACTTTCTGTGCACTTGCATTAAACCATCTCTTTACCCTTTAAAAAATATGTAATCTCATCCAAGTGTGAATTCAAGAAGGTAGAGAACAATGTTTGGCTCATTTCCTGAGAAGGGCAGATGGGGTTCTTGGCATCTGCTCATTCTTTATTTCTGAATATTGGGTTGGGCACAGTTTTTAACAGTCTTTGCCTGTTTCTTTCTCCAAGATTTGGTCAGCCTGAATTCTAGAACAGCTGGATCTTTTGTGAAAAGTAAATGTCAAGAAGTCCCCTGGGTCCTAGATCAGCAACTTCTTTCTTCCAGTCTCTCATGTCAGAGAGTGACTGATTGTGGCTGACAGTACTGTGCTTCATAAACCTTTCTTTCCAGTTGTTTCTGACAAATGTAAGGAAACATCTTCTGATATTGTTTTAGATGAACAACTTGTTCTCTGATTTCTTGCTGAAAGACCACTAAAATCTTATTATTCAGAACTCAGCAACTCCTGAGAGGAATAACTTCTATAAACTGGACTGGGAATTTAGGTAATGTAGCAATATTTCCTTGAGTCTGCTATTTATAGTGGAAAAGAAGAGGAAAAATGTGAATGACGCAATGAAAAATATGCCAGGTATTAGTTAATGAAAATTAAGCACTCTGTAAGTTTGTGCATATTTTATATTAAAAAGGAACAGTAGACATGGTTAGAATTTAGTCCATAAGACTAGCTCTACCAGTTACCTTAGATAGATGTCACTTTGCCCTTTAGGAGAACAAGAAGAAGTTGTTTTTAAAAATATGAAATAATATTGGGATTTTTGGGGGAATATGACTTCTTTCAGCTTTCCTAAGGACTTGTACATCACCTGTACATGTTAAATTGGAAAAGCCTTATTCAATCATAAACAAGGCCATTACAGGTTTTATTCTCTGGAGTACAGTTTCTAGTATTGTGCTCTCATAGTTTTGTATTCTCTCAACAATAAGGCTGCATTATATTTTTCTCAGGAGGCTCTTCTACTGCCCTAATAGGAATCACTATCAGGAAATACTTGAGATATCAACCCTACTATTTCTAAGAGCTCTGATGCAGCAGTGTACGGACAGTCATTCTGTACTGAGCTGGCACTGATCCTTCAACACAGGGAAGCTCAGCCCAAGCTTTGGGCTGCTTGAGTTCACAGGAAAGTCCTCACCAGAAGAGAAAAGTTTACTACGTTATTGCTGGATTTATTTCACCTAAAATTAATTCTGCATAATACTTCTGAAAAATTCATCCTTACTTATGAAATATTCTGATTATCTAGAGGGCAGTGACTGATAGCTAATCAATGCTGGCAAAACTGGGCTGCTCCCGAAACCTGTGACAGGAGCCACAATTTCATACTGTTCATTCCAGTCATTCCCCTGGAGCACATTAAATATGTCCTCTCTGTGTTTGTTATTGGCATCTTTTGGACATTTTCAGGCTATTGATATCTGCCTTTCCTCATGGCTCGAACAGGTTACAGACACTTGACTCTCCTAATTCTTCTTCATAGCCGAGTCCCTTCATTTAGTTTATCTTGCTTGTCTTTGAACTCTATCAATTTTATTGATAAACAGCAAACACTACGATCTGCTAGCTGGGACTGAAGGTGGTTCAGCACGTGGAGTCACTCTGGAGCCACAGAAGCAGGGAGTTTTACCTCCCCGATTGCAAAGCAGCAGCTGTAATAAGGCTGAAATATATGTATTAATTTTACTGTAAGTGTGCTCAGTTATGTGAATCTTTCAGCTCATCTCTAAAGTCAGTTACAGCAGTGCCTACAGAATACCAAGAAAGAAGGTTACATTGTTAGGGATATTTTATTACCTACTTCATCCCAACCACTAAACTAGTAATGAAGTTTCTCCTCTGTGGTACCTTCCCAGTATATCTTTGATATGCTTGTAATCGTCGTAAATGTTTGCAGAATTCTTAAAATCTCTGGTGGCTGAGCATTTGCCGAGGTGCCCTATTGCTGGCTTAATGAGGAAAGCAGCAGAGAGAAGGAACTTTCTGAGAGCCAGAGCAGAGCGACCAATAAAGCCCATTTAGAAATGTCCTGTAGCTTTTCTTGGCTGAGGGCTCCCCAGGGATCTCACTGGAAGTAGTTCTGTCCATCCGTTGGAAGTAGGGATGTGTGTTGTGCCTTGGCTTTGCAGCCAAGTCCACTCAGTAACCCT
This sequence comes from Balearica regulorum gibbericeps, assembly GCF_011004875.1. NCBI lineage: Eukaryota > Metazoa > Chordata > Aves > Gruiformes > Gruidae > Balearica > Balearica regulorum. The sequence continues at coordinate 117,753,481 of NC_046185.1, read as the reverse complement.
GAGTCAAGGTATTTCCAGTATTTAGTTGTTATTGCATCTCACCTACTTAAGAGCATGAAAAGTGTGACTGTATTAATGATGGAGAGAGCAGGGGGCATGTTGTGTGCATCTGAGTGCTAGTGGGAGGGGAGTATTAACTGAAAGAACCTCCGTTTTGCTTTGGTGAGAAGTTGCCAAGTTTGCCTTTTGATGTGAGGAACAAGATAAATAACTGGACCAAGTTTTCTCCAGTGTTCATCAATATGAACCTGAATTAAGGCTACAGAACCCAACTCTATGAATTCTATGAATTTATACTAGTAAGTACAAAATTTGAACCTCTGCCTGCACAGGCTTTTCTATGGTATTAGCTCTAAATTTCCTCTTTGTCCCAAACTGTCCTCTTTGTCTAGATTGCCATACGTATTGTGTCTTTTCAGACGTGTTTAATAGAGGAGGTCTGTGGTGAGGAGATGGATCAAGGAGTCCGGCAACGTGCTGTTCATTGACATTTACTAACCAAAGCTAGTATACTAAACTAATGGGTAGCTCTGCTCACAGTGTCTGGTTAACCTTTGAGATACCCTGCATCGTTCCTTCCACCGTGTGTGACTTCCTCTCCCTACAGCATTTTGTCTGTCAGGAAATGGGAAACACATCTATTTTGGATGTACCATGCTCACAGTCTCAACCTGCTCCAGTTGTGTTCTCCCAGTCCCTTTCAAGCAAGAGGGCAGATTCATGCCCTGTATCTCCTCTTCTTGTGTGTTTTTGTGAATCTGTTGCCTGTTCCTTCATAAAATATATCTGTCTGCAACAGCAGTCTCATATAATTGAGGGCAACCTCTTGAGACAGTATTGCTATTTACAACTATTGTTTCTCTTCATTGAGATGCATAGTGCTATTTTCATGAAATAGGGCCATTCCCAGGGCTTCAAATTGTATTGTTTTATTTTTGTTTTTCTTTATCTATTGCTTTATGCATGTTCAAATCTCTAATGTGTTTGACATCAGGTATTAACAGTGCAGGCACTCTGGTTCTCAATTTTCTGTTGAACAAAATGTCAGAGGGTGAAAACCCACACTTCAATGGTATTGTTCCTTAATTAAATAGTGCTAAATATGGGTAGCAAACTGATTCCAAGATCTTTCAAATAAGCACTTTATTTTGATATCATTTCCCAATACCTCTTTAAATTAAGGATAATGGAGATTATTGGTTACTTCTCACTGGGCAGTGTTTAAATCATATCCATTAAATTCTAGCCCAGTCTCAGACATATTTCTGGGCAGGTAGAATATACAAGAAAAGTGGATTTGATAAAAGCAATTGTTAATTTAGGTGCAGTATCTGCTAGGGAGACTATGTCAAGGAAGTGCAAGTAGCAGTCTAAGGGAAGTTTGTTTTTCTCTGCGGGGGGATGAACGAAGGTTGAAATGTGCCTTTCCAGCCATGTTCTACTCTGTACATTACTTCCTGTGTGAGCTAAACCTTGCCAATAGTTATGAAAATGGATGTCTTTGTGTCATTGGAGACATTTTTTTGTAAATATGGACTGACAGAGGTGAAACCCAAGTTTTCTCCCACTGCAGGCAAAGGCTGTTAAATACATGCTTGCAGTAACTAAATCTCTTCTTGAACTCCTTTGGTTTCCCATGTGTATTTTCACCATGGCAGACTTGTTTTGTTCATTTAGACACCTGGTTTGGGCACAAGTCTTTCCCCTGCTTTCCATTCTTGAGGAATCTCTGTGTCCTACCTTCTGCTGGGTCACATGTATTGGTGATGGCTCCAGCAATGCTCCCCCCACTACCAGGGATTACCTCAGATATCCCACAGAAGTTGTCTTTGCCTCTAAAGGAAGGCAACTGGACAGCTCCCAAAAGAATCAATATATATGACCAGCTCAGTGCTGTCTCAACACTTTTTTTGGTGGCTGCTGACTGAACGTGGCTCATCCAAGGTGTGTCAGATTCAAGAGGTCCATCATGTAGCCTGAGTTGAGTGCTCTGCATAACATCAGATCTCTCTGGTGGTGTAGCACTGTAATTCGGCTTTAGATTAAGGCTTCTGGCCTGGATTTTAACCTCTTCTGCATAACTAAGGGGAAAAAGTGCTAATATTCAAAACCAGCTGATAGAGTGAAGCATTTGACATGTTTTGGTAGTTTAAAGAAGTGCCAAGGTTTATTGTAGTTAAACAGGGGATTGTATTTGCATTTGATTCTGCAACTCTAATCTCATCAGAGTTAAGACAGCCAAGATAAACCTAAGGCATCTTCATACTTAACATATCTTCTTTATGTAGTCATGCTTAGCAGCACCGCTATATATTCCCAGGACAACTATGGCCTGTTTTTTAGTGTGTACTGGAGTGTTTCTGTTTTTAATATACAGATCTGACTTTGAGGAGGAGAAAAACATGCTTTTTGTAAGTTTCTCATGCTGAGAACCACAATTAAAAGTAATTGCTTCTACTTCCAAAGTAAAACATGCCTCTTAAAAAGTATAATATTCACAGGTACCCAGGGGGACACTTATGCCATGTAGACACAGTTTCCATATTTCACTTTGTAGGTGCTCCCATCTGCCTCTCTTAAAGCAGTTCTTCCTGAGAAATGAATGAAGCAGTTTCCTGAAAAAAGCCAGTATAAAGGGAAGAGGAACATAACATACCAGAAGTAGAAAAATGAAATAAGTGATCATTGCATCAATCTAAAGGCATTTGTGCAAATTGCCTCATAAATATAAACAGCGTAGACTGCTGTGATAAGTAGAGACATTTTAAGGTTGAGATGTTTTATATACAACTCTGATGCTAATTGTAAACTAAAAAGATTATATTGATAAATGAATCTTGCCTTGCATTTCTTTGCTCATAAAATAAAGATAGAAATCTCATGAACTAAAGTTGTTTTACCTATAAACCATTATAATAAATAAAGGAGAATCAAGCTAATACCTGAACATTGAGGGGAGACAGAGCAACGTAAAATGGATTTGGAAACCAGTCCTGACCTTGTAACAATTTTTTTTTTCTGAAGCAGCCTAACACAGAAGCCCAGATCAGAATATCCCACATTTGGAAATTGGAATTTTATGCCTGGAAAGGAAGAGACCTATAAAACAATACAGGTTTAGATTATACAGAAAAGGTAGACATGGCTTGCTTTCATGCCTGCCTGGGATAACCCACTGTTGTCTGATGCAGCCAAGGGGAAGTGGGCAGGGAGGTCCTTTGTGTTCATCACCCTCAGAGGGATGGGCAGCAAAACACATAGGACAGCTTAGGTGTGGGGCACACTTTTGCTCTTTCCAGGTTATGAACTTTATCTTTTTTTTTTGGTAACTACTTCACAGGGGAGAACAACTGGACAGGTATTAGTTTTGCCAACTGCCTTAATGTTTATGTTCCCCAGAGTGCATGCTATGTACAGTGTAGAAGTCAGATTCTTGCCAAATACTATGTAAAGGAAGCACAGAATCAGGTCCCTTTGCAACCTTTTAAAATGTTAACAAACTGGGGGGATTTACACAGCATCATAATTGCTTTCTGGCTTTCTAAATTGGCCAAATTCATCTTCAAATTCCCTTTGGAATTCCTCCATAGTTTAACCCCCTGTGCAGATAAATCTTCAAAAAAACCTCCCTGCAGCTCAGTCTATGAAGTGATAGTCCAGGCTTTCAGGAGGCCTGACCCTCTGTATGTAAATGCCTCATTTTCAGAGGCCGTGTGCACATAGCCTTAGACGTAGGAGGTACTTTTAGAAGCAAGGATGGGGTAGGAAGTTGGGGCACTGGTAGGATGCTCAGGAGACCTGGTGCCCTGACATCCTACTCTCCATAGATTTCATGCAGGATTTGGGGCAGATCACTTTGCCTCTCTGCATCGCAGTTACTCAGTTGTAGAACAGGGACAGCTGTCCTCCTCTATTTCTCAGAGGACTTGTGAAAATAAAGGCATTAAAGATTGTGAAGCCATCTGTTGCTATGGTGATGAGGTTTATTTAGGTGCTGAAGAACCAAGATTAGAAACTAATATGTTTCCTTGTACAACTTATTTAGAATATGGATGGGCGGTGCTGACGTATAGGGTCTGGTTCTGCCTCCAGTAATATGGTTATTGATTCTCAATGGGGACAGGATTAGTCCTCAGTAGATTACAACAGACACGTTTTGTTAAACTCTATTATTTTAAATGCCTCAAATTGGGTCAGTTGCATAATGCCTTATGGTGGCCTGTTATACCAGATAAAAATGATGTGCAGGATTTTAACACCTGTCATAATTGCTGGATGTTTCTACGCTTCTTGTCAGGTGTTTGGAGCTAAGGCAAATGCAGTGAAAATGCGGAAATTCAGCAGTGGAGAAGGTTTGTAAAATTCCTGGAGGTATTGGGAGAAAGAGTGGTGAAAGTGTAGAGGGGAAAGGGATATCCTTGTTTCAGATCTGTGGAAGTGCTGTCACAGGGAGCACGCTACAGATGAGTCAGAGGACATGGAGCAAAGTGTTCTTGGAAAACAGAGTCAGTGGGATACCTGTGATACAGTGAGAGACCTGTGAAGTCTGATATAACTTCCTTTTATGTGGTAGTTTGGCCTGCAAAGGTAGATTCGATGTCTAGAGATTGATAGATTTTGCAAATCCTGTTTGCCTATCTTTTCCCAGCGCTGTGAGGATATCATCAATACGTCAACACCATTGAGCATTTGTTACAATAATTCAGGTTGGAAGGGACCTTTAGGTCCTCTGGTCCACCATCCTGCTCAAAGGAGGGCCAACTTCAAAGCTAAACCAGGTTCCTTGGATTTTTGTCTAATTAAGTTTTAAAAACCTCCAAGGATGGATATTGCACAACCTTTCTGGGCCTCAGTTTCAGTGCTGATCCGCTGCAAAGAAATTTTTCCTTATATCTCACCAGAATTTTCCATGCTGTAATTTGCAACTGTTGGGTCTTTATTGGACTGCTCTGAGAAAAATTGCCAAGCAAGTTCAGTGCCTTGAAGCCTTGAGCGTGTCAACAGGGTACCGGGCTTACTAGCAAATGCAGTGATTGAACTTGTGTTCGCGCGTGTGCTGGTGCACAAGTCTGGCTGCTGGCCAGACCCGAGCTATAGCTCTGCGTGGGACAACCCCGTACCACCTACATTGCCTCTCATCCTCGGTTTGCCTGGGTAACTCTTGCACTATGCTGCTTTGCACCATCTGTGTTTGCCCTTGGAAAACAAAAACATATTTAGAATGGTGAGCTTTAATAACAGCTTGGTTCAAATAGATGAAGCATCTGGGGTCAGCTATAAAATGTTTGCTTTTAAACAGTCTGTCAAAATATGAAATACTTTCTCTAAATCTGATATCGAGAGAAGTCCCAGAGATCTATGTCCCATTTCCAGATGGACTAACTGAATAGCTCTGTGAATTATTTGGCACGTTTAAAATATATTCCTCTTTTCCCTGCACCTGAGACAAAAGTATCATAATACTATTGTCAAGTTAGCTCGGTGAATCATTCTGATTCTTATACTAAGGAATAAGCTATTCCTTTCCAGACTTTTTGGGGCCTCTTTAATATTCTGTCTGTTTTTAAACCTGACATGATTTTTTCCCTATATGTGTACGTCTCTGGGTTATTCTAGCTTCTAATTCTCACCTTGCTGTTTTTGTCCACTGTTTCGTTGCTTTTTCCAGCTGCCCTGCAGCTCTGATGTCTTTGGCGCAGAAGGAGCATAGGAGCCAGTAACAAAATAGAGCAGCTAAATGATTATATGTTCCTGCTTGACCAATTTGAGTTTTTCCTCGTCTTTAACCAAAGCAAATAAGACCATTAAATGCAAAATTTTCTGAAGAAAAAGAAACCCAAGAAGCCTTCTTTATTTTCTGTATTTTGGTGAGGCATTTTAGTCAGAAGCAATAGGAAAACGAGTATTATTTTCTCGCATCCAGGTGAGACATTGATTTTAATTGTTGAGAACAAATTTTGTTTGTAGAGTTATCTGTGCATCACAGCTAGTTTTGCCAGTAATTTTCTTTAAAAATAATAAATACAACAAACTGTGTGGAACGCTGAATTAAATATTCTTCTTTACCACTGTCTACTGTTTAGTAAATCATTTTGGGAGGAAGGATTCCTGTTTCCTAGAGTTTATAGTATTAGTTTGTTTAGTCATTCTTGGCTCTTTCAGGTGATTAAGCTAAGGCTCAAATTCTACTTTCCCGTACCTCTCAGTTATTGCAATGACTTGCACTTTTCATTTGCTTCTCTTGCCTGAAGTAAAAGCCAATAATCATATGTAAATGCACTTCAGAAATTCCACAGGTGCCATATGGAAAACTGGCTTATAAATTGAATTAAGACAGAATTGGATCCTGCTGAAACATAAAGGTAAAGGCTACGTAACTGTGTTCCTGCTACTGGGAGCATGACTTGGAATGTCTTAACCCCTTTCTCGTGGTCAGTGCCTCTGTGGTGAAAGGAGCAGAGTTCCTGGCTCTTTCCTTTCAGTCTGCTGGCCTAGGTCTTGGGTTCACCGGGGATATTTTCATTAAGCTCTCTTTAGCCTGTTTGTAATTATCAGATTGTGGAGCAGGGTTGCTGAGACAGGTGATGTGGCCTTGCAGAAGAAGTTACAGCTTAGAGTGGTTTCTTTGTCGCCATCTCTCAATGAATGATTGATCGCTCTATTGTCCTCGGGGGTGGGGGGGGTGAGCAGACGGAGAGTTATCACCAGAGCAGAAAAGTGCATCATCCTGGTGTTTCCTGTTCTGCCAAGCACCTGGGTGAACCCACAGAGCAAGGCATGCATGTAAATGGCCCAGACTTTTTTCCATTGCCCAGTATTCTCCAAACAGCTCACAGCTTTCCAAAGGTTCAGTGTAACATCCACAGGGTGGGTTTCTATTTGTTGCACCCAGTGTTGATAAAAAAGCTTTCTGGGCCAAAAGCCTTTGGACCTTCACTGCATTTCCACACTGGAAATTGGGTTTAAACACTGCAGCTCTGGTGAAAACTGAGGCTCTGCTTTAGAAACTGGATGAGTGTGATTCAGACGCTAATGGACTATATGTGAGGCTATGAAAGCAGATTTGCACTATGATTCCAACTTGATATAAGCAGTAACTTAGCTGATTTGGAGGAAACAGGTCTTTTTTCCTTTTTCTTCAATTGTCTGGAGAGAGAATGTTTCATGAAAAGCGACCACGTTAGCTTTGCAGCTGATAGCTGTATCCCTGCCTGTAGCAATATCATCTCATTTCAACCCTCTGTGACTGCAGTGAAAGATTCAGTGGGTCGGATTATGGTTTTACTCAGATGTGCTTATGCTGGCAGGCTTCCGTGGTGGTGTTATTGTTTGTTTACAGCAGTGTCAGGGCAAGAACAGAGCTTCTGGGGACAAATCTAGATATCTGGATTATTTCTGTGGAATCCAGCTCATTCCTTTCTCTCCCTTATCCTGACTGAAAAGCAAACTGCTGAGGCAAGGGACTGAACCAACTTCCCAGCTTGGTACTCTTCCAAGAAGGCCATCATGGAAGTTGCATTACTTGCCAATGGTTCAATGGTTCAAAAAAAAAAAAACAAAAACAAAAACCAAAACAAACCCAATAAAAACTGCTTGTCTCATCTCTGAGAGAGAGAACGGGCATCAGTCTTAAAGAGGAGGTTTTGAACTGTGAATCCTAAGCAGACAGAGGCATTTCTTGTAGTTATGAAGAAGTTGTTGGAGGAAAATGCAGATTTAAGAAACACTCTATCCTTACTGTGTCTGCATTGGTTAGCTAAGGGGAGAAGAGTGCCATACCTTGGTATGCCAGTTTAATGTGCATTAGACTTTGATATCATGCACCAAGTGCACAATGTACTAAAGAGACCTATCACTAGGGATGTTGTCTCTGAAAGTGAGGTATGGTGGTGGCCGTCTTTAGCGTCACCTTCTTTGCCCAAGGAGAAAAAATGTTTTAATTGCCTTTATATTTTCTCTAATAGCTAAACTGAGATTCCTTACTATCTGAATCAAGAACAACATTTTGCTTTGGTAAAATAAGTAAAAAAATCCCATTATTAGACAAGGGGAGGAAAAGAGAGAGTGAGACTTTTTTGTCCCTCAACGTATTCTTAAGAAAATTTCAAAGATGTGGTGGTGTTTAGAAATCAATGAAAACTAGATGGGATTTAAATATTAAGAGGCAGGAATTTGCCTTCAAGCAAAGGATGACATTTGCATAGTAACAAGAATGACTCATATGTTGTTAGGTGAATGTCTAACTACAACCTAAAATTCCTGTGCTTCAGTGACCTTTTACCTTAGATGGCAATGGGAAATACCCTAAGCAGGGTACCCAACTCTCCATCGTGTCCCACCACAGAAACTGACTGGAGAGAATTCATAAATAAGGTGTAGCAGAATGAGATGCTGAACTAAATTTTATCACCACACAGCTAAAACTCCCTTTGATTTTTATAGAATTACTAAACTTTTCTTCTTTCTTTCTTTTTCTTTTTACGATGAAAACCATGCCAGAAGAGGGAACCTCTTCTTATAGCAACTACTTTAGAAGCCATTAACTTCACTGCGATTTCACTTCTATAGTTTAAATTATGTGAAAGAATGTGCTGATTTATCTTCTTAACCATGTCTCTCCTCTGCCTAGAATTATAATTTTCAAAACAGAGTATCCAGAGGTAGAAAGGCAGTAAAATGCCTGTGTTAAGTTCTGCTGATTTATGGTACCAAAATGGAAGTGATTGGTTCAAACATGATGTTCTTTTTGCAAATCTTTGAACTAGCTTTCCCGCAGAGAATTTGTTTCAAATTCAGTTCCTCATCTTAACTTTTTATTATCGTGTAACAGTTCAGGCAGGTTAACATCAACTGATTTTGCTGAGGTTTCCCATTAGGTGGGTAACTCAGCCAGAATAGGAACCTGACCTCTTTAGCTACTAATCCTGTTCCTACAACCAGTAGGCAAGATCATTTCCTATTCTGTTACTTACACTTTTCCAGAAAAGTTACAATTCTGTCACTTGTGGAAATGTATATCCAAAGCCAACTCAGTTCTTCAGGACTTTCCCCATACTTTTATATTTTCCATTTTTTCTTATGTGTCTATAAATTACCTTCTTATTGAACCTTGCAAATATTCCACATAACTACTGAACCTAGCCTGAAAATAAAAATATTACTTTCATAAGGAATGCAGGTGAAATAGATGACAACTTTTACTTTTAATTGCTTCTCTATGCAAAGCATCCAAGTGACTGTAGCAGCTAAACCACAGAGATTCAGGAGTTATGGTGTCTGCCAGAGTCACACAGAGTGAAAATACGTGACACGGAAACTTCCCCAATTTACATTGCTCATCTGCAGTAATTCTCATTAGTTCTGGGTGAAATCAAACAGGTACTTGTATAAGTCCACAAAACACATCTTTACTTGAGATTTAAATATACAATCTGATAATGAGTTGACTTTAGGAAATCAGTGCAAGGGCAGAATTAGCCGCTGGTAAGCAGGGATGATGAACATCTGATAGTTCCCTGGAAGGCAGCACTCTGCAGTTTCTGATCACGCAGTTTCCCGCTGTGGTTAAGGATCCTGCATTTTTTATTTTTAATTAAAAAAATGAGGATTTTTTTCCTCATTTCCATCAGAGCAAATATGGAATTGCTCCAATTCTTACTGGAAAGCAACGGAGGGGAAAAGGTGTCGCAATCAGTTTCCATGTGGAAATCTTTAAGATCCTGTCGCTGGACAGACGCAGCAATATTTTTCTATATTTCTTTTCACGTGCCATGGGATTATTTCCATGTGAGGAAACATTGTATGTTAGAAAAGTGTAACTATCTGTTACTTGAAAGCCTTTTGGCCTGCAGATTAAAATAATTATCTGGGAAATTTACTGACTTGCATGTATTTCTGCAAGTTTTATTTCAACACAGGGACTTGCAAAGCTTCTGATTTCTTCTCCTAAATAAGCTAAAGCAAACTTACCTTGTCTCTCTCTGTCTCATAAAGGAGTATGACTGTCTGTGGATGTTTTAAATCATGTTTTCAGAAGTTGCAGAATAAATCAACCCTGACTGACTTTTCAGTATTTGGTGGCTTGTCGTGGCATTCAGTGGAGATTTCTGCCTACACTATTTAAGTCAAATTCAGCATAACCTTAATTCACTGCTGGAAATTTGGTTTGAAGATATCTTTGTGTTGTTCCCCCCCCGGCCCCCAACACATAGAAGTTTAGCTCCCCTGAAAAGAATAGCTTCCACCTCATTTGTTGGTATACTTTAATCTTTTAATAATTAGCACTTAATTTTGGTTTAATCTTGACTGTTATTTTCTCTGCTGTAATATCATAGGCAAGGTCCTTAACCTCTGCCTGCCTTGAGTTACCCACTTAAAAAGTTATCTAAATAGCAACCTACTTACATTGTTAAGGATCAATTCATTTATTAACTAATTAACTGAAAGCACTCTGAAAAATATAAGATGCTATAGATGTAATTTTTATCATTGACAATGCTTCAAAACTGGGAATGCTAAAACATTTATTGGCAAAATCTGGTGGGTACTGAAAGAATATCCCATTAACTCAAAATGGGAAGGTGCATTATCTGGATATGTGTGATGGCATTTGCAGTATTGGGAGTGGAAATACTCTGATTCTTGGCTTCCCTCATGCCAGCTCTAGTCAGTGAAAATGCCCACTGCCAGTAGTGACGTGCTCTGATGTAAAACTGGTGAGAAGTGTATCAACAGTTGGGACTGATTTGCAGTAGAGATATAGATCTATATTATGTAAAAATTTTAAAGTTTGTCCCTGCCTTATGTTCTATTTGTAATCTTTACCTATGACCTTTCAGAGTATTTTCCTCTCGTCCTCTGTGCGTTGCCTATTTGACAGCATGAAAGGATGAGCAGGAAATAAAATTTGTTTCTCAATATTTATTGCTCCAATACACGGTGCTTTTTTGTGCCTCTGCCTTCTTCAAAGTTTGCTCCTGCTCAAAGTGCGTGCTTCCTGCCATGTTGTGTTAAAGGGCTTTTAGCAAAAGAACAGTGCCGCTCGGTGATGGGGAGGATGTCGCGCTTTGATCAGCAGCTTTTGTGCCTGCTTGAACACTCTTGCTCTGATCTGAATGCTGCGTGCGCCCCTCTGGATTCTTGATCTGTGTGGTTTGTTTGCTGTAGTTCTTGTCACAGTATTATGCAAAGCTTGTTAAAATGCTGATGCTTCCCCCCCCCGCCCCCGGATTATTTTTCCCGTGTTATTTTTGTGACCTCTGGCTGAGGCATAGCCTCTGTATACCTCATACACTAATTTGCTGTTGTTTATATCAGAAATAGGATGCTCTAACTTGTTATCTACAACTATCTAGGTTATGAAAATATATATTCAGCAAATACATCCCCTTTGTTTTGTTACTTTTCTGCCTTCTGTTCTTTTCAGCGCTGCAGTATAGCTCAGACTGATCAAACCTAGAAACAGCTGCTTACTCCTGGCAGATTTTAACACTCGCATCAAAGCACCAAAGTTCTCAATCCTAGTATCTGCGTAGCCTGTATACATACTCACAGGGCCATACTCACTACAAAACACCATTTCATTGCTTTGCTTCAAAAGCAGGTGATGCTAGTGGAGGTAGCCAAGGTATGTCACTGGGCAAGTGGGAGCGACTGGAAATTCTTACCGCACTGGAGAGGATTCAAAGCCACTTTTATGGGACAGTAGTGATTGCCACATGAATCGTTGCATCCTATTTGAGGCCAAGCCCCAGATGTCTTTTCCAAAGTGCTAAATATTGCTAACATTAATAAAATACTTCTTTTAACCCCACAGTATGTGTTACACTTTCGTAATCGTAAAGAAAACATAAGATACCTTAGTTTTACCCTAAGATAAATTTAATGAGATAAGGGACAGCATGGACCTCATCTAATTTATCTGCAATAAAACGTAAGTGGCAATAGCCTTGAGATCTAGGCATGAAACCAGGTGATGATACTGGCATGAAACCAGGTGTTTATTACTTAGGGTATATATTTGCGACAAAAGATGCATTTACATATAAAACAAATTGCCAAGATTGAGCAAAACCCAGTATTGGCAGCAGTGATAAGGCACTTTATGATCAGCCCTGTGGCATAGCTTGTCAATCAAAGAGGAATTGCTGCTCTATTCCCCCATGGCCTTTACAGACGCAAGGTCAAGTTAGTGAGAACACTCAACAGTAGAGTCGGCTCCTTTGCAGCATCAAAGCTCCACGTTTGCTCCTATTTGCTAAATATACAAGAAGCAGAATTTCTGATTTTTCTGAGCATCTCGATCCAAAAATCATGAACTTTTATCTACATTTTATGTGTCACGTACTGCGTTTGCTGTCTTTTGCTGCAGCTGAGACACCCTGTGTCGCAAACAATAGATGTTCTGCCTTTACCCTTAAATCATGCTGGTAAGGAGAGTGACCCTGATTCTGCACTCACACCAGCGTCATTCCGAGTGAAGGGCATAGGAGAGACACTTTCTTTAGAAAGTGCCACCTGCTTTATTAATCTTAAACTTACTTATATGTATTATATGACTAAAAATCCCTCCTTTTGTGGATTAAAATAAACCCTAACAGTGTATGAGCACAAACAGCTAGCAAACAGCAGGAATACCTTTGCAGTATAAATTCTTTAGCCATTTCTTTATTATGCAAACAATTTGGGGTGCAAATAACATGGACTAAAGTGATTTGAGAAAGGGGAATTCATTGTGCTTAGGGACAGCTGCTCTAATCACTTTATCCTTACATACGGTAATAGGACTTGGCTGTGGAAATATTGTAAAATGTTCATTCCTACGGCAGTCTAAATCAGCAGCGTGGGAGCTGGCTGCTCCGCAACCACAGCTGAAGAGCCACTGTTTGCTTTTCCAGCGCTGTAACTATATAGAGACAGACTCCAGATCTGTAAAAACACATCCTGTGTAGCAAACAAAAAACCACAAACCCAAAAAACCCACCCACCCACTAGCTTAAATGACGTTTCTTTTGAAATGGGAGCAAGAGAACATAGCTAACCCTCTTCTGTCTGCTTCTGTCATTGCAGTAGGACTCTGGTATTAGTTTCATAATGCTGTTCAGACATATAAGCACCCTTTTCTTTACAGCCTCTCAAATTATTCCATAGTTCCACAGGAAGAGATTTCTTGTGCAAAGAGATATTCCCAAATCCCTTAGCCAAGGAGCCAGGTGGATTAAAAAAAATGAACAGAGATAACCCCTCTGCCTTAAGGCTACTGGATAGTTAGCCTATTACTTTTTCTTTTTTTTTTTTTTTTTTTTAAAGCCTTATCTTTTCAAAGCTCTCCTTTCCCCCTCCCTTTCCTCTCTTTGCCCTATGAAAAGCTCAGTATGACTCGGGCAGCTGGTAACCTCCAGGTTGCTTGCATGCCACTGCTGCCCAAACCTCCAAGCCTCAAAATTATTCCCGACATGAGCAAGATTTGCCCTCCCCCCCGCCCTCTTTGGAGCGGAATGTGGCCCTTTTCAATCTTGTCTGTTAATGCTGACTCTTCCTTTTATCTCAGTGTCTGTAATAACATTAATTGGGGCTGAGCACATAGAAGGGTACAGCATAGGTGGCACTCTGTGGGTACAGAGAGGTGTGGAAGGCCGGTGGAGATGTAACGTGCTCGTTATTTAAGGCTCACTAATAAGTGCAGTAGTTCTGTCTTGGTTGCCAGTTTTTAGATTTGTGTGTTGAAACATCTTGAACAAAATGTTAGTGAGAGCATTTCTGCAGCATCCTGCTGACTGAATTCAAGGTGCTGCCGCGTTTGCCATCTGCCTGCGAGCTCACAGTGGTAATTATAGCGAGTCTCGCAAGTGCTGGAACAAGAGGTATGTCAAATGCATTTTCCTTCCTTTAGAAGGTAATTTTCATTTTCTCAACTCATTTGAAACTGCATATGATTATCAGCTGCAGGTGTGAGAGCCACACAGAAGACGACAGACATGTGTACACACCTACGGAGCAAGATATCAACTCCTAGAGTGTCCATAAGAGCTTACGTACTAATCTCGGCACTTTTAAATTAAATGCAGTGCTGGAGAAAATTTCCTCATTATTCCTGCTCCTATCCTTGTACGTAGAATCTTAATGTGTCTCTTATTAGTGTGACAATATAAAAAAAAAAGCACTTGATTTTGCTGAGCATCACTTGAATAACATGCACCAGAATAATAACACATATATTATAAAACCTGCTGAAAGTGAAAATCACTTGTTGTTTGCTGAAACTTCCATGGCTTTCTAGTTTCGGTTGAATTGCTGCTGTTCCTTGTAGGTTGTTTCAAAACCTTGCAGGGTTAAAAAGGATTGTGAATATAGTGGAAAGCAGTAACTGAAGTAGATGTTATTAACAGCCTTCCTCAGGTTGCTGCAGGCATTTCATTTAGTTGCCATTCAGAGCGTCTGATTGTATTCTGTGTAGTCAGTGGAGAAAAGAGACGAGTCTGGAGGCTGATCCAGAAGACTTAAGTCAGGTGTGTGTATTCCCTGCACAGTTGCTGTGGGATGTGATGTACAGTGCAATGTACAGCATCCTTGACCGTCAGCCTGGTGCTAACAATGTGGCCTTCCACAGGGCACAAGGGAGAGCGGTGGTTTATGAATACAGCCACGGTGTTCACTGATGAACCGTTTCATTTGGTGTGTGAAGGAATTGGGGTCCTGGAACTGACTTTTGTTTGGAAAATGATTAAAGACTTGATGCATTTCAACACTGGCCACTTTGGAGGCGGAGGTTTGGATCTGGCATGACACATGGGAGCGAGCTGGATCCAGCGTGTTGCTCCAGCCCTTCAGAAGTCTGGCTGTCCTCATGCCGGGGAGTACAGGGAGCTACTTTTCAGGGCTGTGGCTGGGATTCACTTTGAAAATGCAGGAGGAAGAATTTTGTTGTCATGTATCTTCTCTACTGATCCACTGAGAAGACTGTGGTAGGAGAGAGGAATGAGTGGAAGTTTGCTCCCCCTGCATTTCCTGGTGGGACCTGCTTTGGTGTGACCCACCGGAGGGGACAGCATTCATTTGGAGATGGATCTTTTTTCTTTTTTTCTTGAGTTTGTCACCTTTGTGACTCTGGTGCCTGGCCAGGAGGTGGGAAAGGGGGTATTGCGAGAGTCTCCCTTGGGCCACTGCTGTCCCTCGTTTCTCCCTTAGAAGAAGAGGGAAGCTTTGTCTAAGCTGCACGTTCTCCTAAGTGTGACTGAACTGCTTCCAGGCTGCTTACCCTCATGAGATTGGAAAGATAGGAGCTGTGCAAGGAAAGAGCAACTGAAGTTGATGGGCTCAGTGAGGGAGACTTACAGACCATTCAGGCCATGGATAGATTTTCAGGGATATGGAGTAGGGTTCTTTAGGAGATTATGACCACCAGGTCTCTCTCAACCTGCTTAAACGGGACATTCTTGCACGCTTTAAAGTAAAGCTTCTACATTTGTACTTGCAAGTTCAAGGGTCAGGCATGCTCATCAGTTGAATACGTCAAAGGCAAGAACAGACATGAGCTGTCCTTATTTTATGCTTTAACTAAAAGCACAGTGTTATGGTCATCTTTCCCGTTCAAGATTTAAACTAGTTCTGGGGCAGCGGAACATCTTGTACTTTTCAGATGAGACCTTCTATAAGCACCTGGACCAATGAACTCTTGTTTCTCATGGATTTGTGTTTCATGATGGTTTACGAGCTCCAAATGACATCTTTCCCATGTGGGAGGTGTATACCATCTCCTTTCCTCACCTTATCCCATGCATCAGTCAATAGACTCTCCAGTGGCTAATATAGGCTGAGCTCATCCAGCAGTCTTTCTCTAGTGAGGGAAACTACTTGGATACAAACTACTTGCACAAACTGGAGGATTTCACTTATCCTGAGCACTCCGCCATTCTTTCAGTGGTAGCTGAAATTAGCCAATGGGGTCAAAAGTTATTGAGGAACACATATAGACTGTGATCACATAAGTCACGTTTCCATAGGAACTGGCTAAAAATACATCTGTATGAATACTCAGCGTCTATCATGATGAACTGTTATGTAAGTAGGTTTTTTTTCTCTTTAAGAATATTGCAGCTGCTTGTTAATAATTTGCGGTAGAATTTACAGACAAGTTTACAAGTCATCCTATGTGCAACTGACTGTGTGCTTATTATATTGTCTGCCTTCTCTCCTGCTGACTAAAATGGGAAATTAACAGACCATCCTTTCTCCAGGCTTAAAAACATCCAGAAGATTAAAAATAACCCAAGGCTTAAAAGCTTCTTCACCTGGTAAGACAAAGAGAGTTCTGTACTAACAGTCATATAAATGTGAGTGTTGTAGCTACGTAACTGTAGGTGCTGTATGTGAGAGGTGGAGAGGAAGGCTTGGAGGCCCCTACATCACGGAGGGTGTGCCATATCGCACCGTGGCAACTTGTGAATATTTGTTATTTGCAAGTAATGAGTTGCTGCAGACCAGGAAATTGTCACCAAATAAATTATTCAAATTATAAATACATTCTTACCTCAAGATAAACGTTCTTATCATAGCAGATTTTTGTGGACCGGTGTTTGAGGTTGTATGAGATGAGACAAAGAAGGTATTTTACCATGAGGTAGCATATATTATAACATCATACATCCTCCATGACTAAGATAAATCTCTATGCTTGTAACTGCTTTTGTCTATGTTTCCAAAAGCAGGTTAGGAATTGTCTATTGTGCCAACTAAAGGATGGGGCTGGGTGATGCATTCTTAGGAAAAAAAATCACTGAAAACATCTGGTTTGAAAAATTGTATAAAAGTATCCAGGATTTGACTTCTGCAAATTATTCTCTAGCATGTTATAATATTTTGTCTCAACAGAATTTATTTTCTAAATATCTGGAAGCTTTTTTTTTTCATTTTAAGTTTCTTTCAAAATCACATTAGCATTCAAATTGTAAAGCTTAGCATTGTAAGTTTGGGGATTTTTTAAATTCACATTTGAACTATAAGACAATATAAGACTGTATATGTAGTAGTAAAATTTACAAAGTGTACCTACAACTATACTATACATATTGTTCCAGAGAGGGAGGAGGAAAGAGTCCATATGTCTTCTGAGCCTCATAAAATAGCATGCCACTGGACAAATTTTGAGTCGTGAATATTAGCAAATGATGAATATCTTACAGACCCAGAGTTAATCATCAAATATGTTATTTAAATTAAAAATGAATTCAAGAATTCAACATGCTGTCTGTGGACAATTCATTGATAGAAAAGAAAAAAAAGGATGAAATTAATCAAATAAATAATTCATAGTAAATCATCTGGTTCTAATTATAACAAGGTGTTAAAAAAAAATGGATCAGCTTCTGTAAAGCGCAGCTGAGTTCTACTATGCATACGTATCACCACAAATGCAGCTGTTGAAGTATAATCCCTGTTTTAATTGCTTTTGGTTGAGGACAATAGTTAGGTGCAGGAGCAGTAACAAAGGCATTGACTTACCCCATTTATTAAAAGCTATTTTGTTTGTTTGCTTGCATGACAAAGCACCCTAAGCTAGTGGTTCCGCAATGTGAGAGAGACCAGCCTACCTCTCCCAAATCTTCAAAGCAAAAGTCTGCACTAAACTGAAGTTTTCTGACCCTCTGTCTCACTGACTGCCAGCTCAGAGGTCTGTCTCTCTTTTCCAAGGGAGAAGGTTATTAAAAAAGTGTAGAGCAGACCTTTCCCAGCTCTCTTTCCTCCCGCAGAACGCAGCACTTGTGGGTGCTCCTGCGCAACGCTCACCAGTTCTCGGGAAGAGCAGCCAGGGAGAGGACCACTTCGCTGGCGGGTGCGGGGACCTTGTCAGGAGCGTTGCTCAGACACCTGGGTGCTGCTGAATTTGAGATGGAGGGTGAGGAAAAGACGGGACAGAAACTGATGAGACATGTGCGAACGCATTTGTTCCGAGGTCTCCGGAGAAGTGAATCACCAGGCACTTCATCTTCAGCTTCCTGAACTCTTTGATAGCTGGGGACTGGGTTTAGTAAGCCATGCTGGTCCCACTTCCCTGTCCCACTGAGCCACTAGCACTCAGTGCTGCAAAGCCTGTACCAGTGAATAGGCAGGACACCAGCATTTATTACTTTTTTTTTTTAGCTTTCATTTACCTTCCTACCAGCAGAATCAGGAGGACTTCTTTCTCAAGTTCTCAAGTTTGTTTTTGTTGGGTTTTTTTTTTTGTATCTGCAAAGCCAGTCAGGGTTGGATGATTTGTGCTTGCAAGAACTGTGTTACACAGGCAAGGACAAATCCAGCACTGTGCCCTGCACTTGCAGAAGTCCTAGTTTAGTTCCCATTATGATAAGGGCTAGCAGCAGTTGTAGTGAGAAGATGAGGGCATTTATCATTAAATATCTGTATAGATTTTGAGCAAAATGGCTTTTATCGTCTCAACCACTTTTAGGGCAGTGCTGGAACAAAGGCAAGCTAGAAATCCTGAGCACAAAAGTAGCTGGCGCGTGAACTGGAGCATCCACTTAACTACAAATGGTGCTTTTCCCAGAGAGCTAAAAAGCCTCTGCCCTGTCAAAATTGGTGTGATGACTGGAAGTTTGAGGTGCTCCATGGTGGTGGGTTCAGTATTTTTGAATATCTGCACTGTCTCTTGGATTTGTCACGTCATCAGGTCAGGCAACAGCTGGTAGCCTGACTCTGTCACCATGCTGTAAAAGCGTCCCGTCCTCTAGCCACCAGAAATTGCTGAAGGTACTAGTTTTCTCTGCAGTCAAATAATAAAGCAGAATGTAACTTGTGTGCAGTACCTGTAAGATGATTGAAAAGTAAGGTGGAAGAGCAGGAAGATGATGAGTATAAAGAGGATTAAAGTTGCCTTTATGTCAGCCGTGCCATATCATATTAGTAAAAATAAAATCATCAGAATAATACAATCTCACAAATCTATTTACATCAGCATTTTGTCCTCTGAAAATATATTAACAGCAGCTTTTGCACTGTCCTAGCAAAATTCACAGTGGCGGAAAATTGCTTACCATTAGTATACAATAAGGCTTCCATTTCTTCCCCTTAAATTTCAGATCCCCAAATACTACATAATAGTACCCAATATGCTAGTGACTCCAGGATTTTTCTAATGTTAGCAATTTTGAATGTACTCACAATGTTTTTGCCTTAGCGATATGAAAGCAATCAGCACTGTGGAACAGGAAAAAAAAAAGATGACCAATACCATGTATTAGTCAGCTTCAAAACATCACAAAATTCAGATTGCCACATGCTGAATACAAATGTGGTAGAAATGTTCAGAAACTGCAATCAAATAACTTTGAATGTCAAATGAAATTACTTTGGGAATCTTCTAAGCCCTCTTCTTAAAGCATACTGGAACATAAATCCCCTACTTTCATTTGATTAGTCCAAAAGGCTATAGGATATATTATTACATCTAGAAAACATGCCCAGAGTCTTAGTCGTTAGCATCACTGAACACACAAATTCCCTTAGGTCCTTATTTTTTCTTACTCTGTGTCTTCTGAATTGGACCATAATCAGCAAACTTTTAAAATAAAAATATAGCTTAAACTTACTGACACTTAGTTATTAATAATTTCTTTTAAAAAGAAAATTCTTTGGGAGGTTTGAATCTGCTCAATTAGTGTGACAGCAAAATAATAAAAAAATATATTATTAGTGAATATTAAGAACTAATAAAGAATCTAAAGTTATTTTATTCCTCATAGGTGATAAGAATCTTTGGTTGACAAACTCCCCTGCAGTAGTAACGATCAACTTTGGCAACAGAGCTTTGATGTAATTAAATCGCGGAAGTGTGCACTCAGTCTGCCCTTAATGAATTGTGGCAGCACTATGCGCATTTTGCTTTTTTTAACCTGGGAAAATGATAAGAGAAAGCAAAGACAATTAGGCAAAGGCATTGATATGAACAGTAATAACAAGACCTCCAATCCCAGAAAACACCTGAGTTTAAGAAAGGATTTATGCCTGTGCCTTGGTTCTATCAAATTTAATAAGACTTAAGCATGAGCTTAAAATTAAGCAGGCAGTTAAGTGCCCTCCTGTCGCAGAAACCCTTGGCTCTGCGAGAAATCCCTGCTCTCCTCTCGTGGCTTCTTTTTGAAAGATTGAACGGAGCATTGAAATGGCTCTATGGGTCCATGCGGCACAGTATCTTACACTGCACAGACATACAGGCTACGTCAGGTGCGTAAGTATAGAGCAAGCGTTCGGTCGTCCTTGCTAGTAAACTCTTCCAGCCTCCAATGGTTTGAGGTCCTCAGCCTAGTATTCTGCCTTCGTGTTTAAGAGGCTTTGGTGGGTTTGTTTATTTAGTGAGTTATTTTCCCTTACATGATTTTTTTTTTCCTGATCAGTTTTTGCAGTTGTGCATTTTTAGCATTCCACAGGTTTGGTAACAACTTCTACAGTCAAGCTATGCATTGTTTTGAAGGTGCATTCTGAAAACTTTGATGCTTGCTGGTTCTTGTACTAGAAAAGAAAACGGGCAATCGTTTCTTTATCTCTCTGTGCTGCTCATGATTTTGCCAACCCCTCTTATTCTCCATTCCCATTATCTCTTTTTTCTGATTGAGAAATTGCAATGCATTAGTAGTTCCTTGTTTGGAAGCTATGCCAAACCTTTGATCATCTTTATCATGTTTCTTTGTGTCTCTTCTAGCTCAGCTTACATTCTTTCTGCAATGAGGGGAGCTGAATTGAACACAGCAATCACGATGTGGGCATATAATGATGGTTTTTATTTTGTTCTCTATTTCTTTCCTAATAATTCCTAACATTCTAGTTGTTTTTTTGACAACTGTTGGGCACTAAGCTGGCATGTTCACAGTGCTATCTATTATAACTCCAACATCTCTATCCGGACTGGTAATAGCTAGTTCAGAGCTCGTCACTAGATCTTTAAAGTTAGAAACCTTTTTTTTTTTTCTCATGTACGTTACTTTTCATTGTTGCTTTCACACCTGACACAGGATGTGTATTGACCCCTTTACTGCAGATTGTTATTTGAGAACCACTTTGTGTGTGTGTTTTGGCACGCACATCAGGACAGAGTTTGAAAGGAGTCAAATGCATCTTGGCTTCGAGGATGTTGGTGGAGCCATGGCCTTTGGCCTTGACAGAGGAGCTGTCTGGTATTTGGAGTCCCTTTAGCTTCTTGGCTAAACCAATAGGTTGCACAACATGCGCCATAAGAGATAATTGAATAAGAAACGGAAAAACTGGTCTGTGTGATGGACGAAAGGGGAAGATATTTTGGTTTATTTCAAATTCCCTCAGGATTCTCACCAGGTAAGAGGTGTTGCCCCTTTTGGTTACAAAACCCATGACGTGTTGTTGACAAGTGCTGCTTTTGCACCCATGTGGGGTACAGCTGCGTATCAGCTGATGCTGTGGAAGGAAGCGGCCTGAACATTAGATTTAGGGTCAAACCCTGCAGTTGTTGGTCACGTAAGGGTAAATGAATGCACCTTCTTGAACAAATCTCTAGGGCATGCATTCTCTTGACATTTAGGTCTCTCTTAAAGATCGGTCTCTGTGAGGATGCTTTAAAGAAGTCTGATATTGTTATAGTAGGGATGTAATTTCTATACTGCTTTGTACATGGATTCTTTATTGAAGAACCTTATCTTTGGTTTACATTTACATCTGTGTTTG
Organism: Balearica regulorum gibbericeps; assembly: GCF_011004875.1. NCBI lineage: Eukaryota > Metazoa > Chordata > Aves > Gruiformes > Gruidae > Balearica > Balearica regulorum. The sequence continues at coordinate 117,731,791 of NC_046185.1, read as the reverse complement.
TCTTGAGACTGTGACGATGATAATAATAAGGTATAGTTTCTATGGAGTACTTAAATAAATGTCAGTGATGGACTCTTTCCACAAAAATTTTTTTGTAGAAAAATAGTCCGTATCTTTAGGAGTGAGACATTATGTAGCCTCAGCAAAGGATGCTGCTATTACCCCCAGCTGCAATACAAATGCAGTAATTTATGCAACACTCTTTTTACATTTGCAGATAACAACATTAGGATGAAAAGGAAAAATAATGGCACTCAGGAATGGGCCTGGATCTATATATGCTATTGATTCTTTTATTTCAGTTTATTTGTACTCAGAAGTCAGGTTCTGTGTGTGGAAAAGAGAAAGATGAAATCAGCACTTTTCTCTCCAGCCAAGATTCATGTGTACATTGCAATTAGGGCAACAGATTACGCCTCCAATTTTAGAAAATTTTCTGTTTAAAGTTGCAAGTACATATACGCCTCTACAATATCTGACATCTGCTTGAACATGCAGATATTTGTTTTGACACTGTGACAGTTGCAGAAAATGTATTTTTTTTTTTTAAATTTTGAAACATGTCAGTGCGATAATTAGACCTTAATTCCCATTTGTCAGTGACATAGATTTTGAAGTCAAGTATTTTCTGATTTATTTGCAGGCCATTTTCTCAAGTCCACACTGGTTGCTTCTGAAACCTGTGGCATTTCTGTAAGATGCAAAATGTATTCAATAACCTGTTCCACCTCTGTCACTCTGCTCCTCCCCCCTTCAGTATCTTGAAGCCAGTCAAAGGCAGGACTTCATTGTGTCCTACTGTTTGTTTACTGATCAGTGAAACGTATTGAGAAGTCTTACAGTCCAAAAGACGAGATGACCTTTGTCTTAGATGCTGAGTCTCTACAAGCATGCCATAAAGCCCTCAAGTGCCTACTCCTTTCCAAGCATGCTAGATGTGTTTCCATGCTATACAGCTTATCTCACATTAAGTCCATCCACGGGCCAAATGATTTTCTAGTGCCTACATCAATTCTTGCCCTGAAGGGTGTGCACAATGCCATGCAAAGCCGCAGAATAGGAGAGGATTTTCCACAGCTAAAATACTCCATCAGCTACCTCCAACTATGTTGTGACCATAAGATGCAGTCTTTTCTGTATTTGTTGTCCTGTGTATAAGGTTGTCTGTTTTATGTTGTGCCTCCTGTGCTGTTATTGAGTTGTAACCTGATGGTATTCACTATAAATTGCTATGAATCATTTAATTTTTGTTATCCTGTCCCCGAGCTCCTGGCATTTTTTTACTTCTGATATTGCTTAGCATTTTCAGGAATTCCATTGTAAATGTTCTGGTTCTTCATGCTTGCGATGAAGACTATCCTTTGTTCTTTCTTCATAACCTTTAGCATTTTGCACTGCTCCTGTAGCCATGAACATCTCGTGTAGTTCCCTCTTTCTTACTGATCTATCTTCTTTCTCAAAAAACATTCTCTCAGTAGAATCTGTTTTGAACAGCAAGGAAGACCTGAAAAGCATGACAGCAAAAGGTAAAGGCAAACAGAGACATGTCAGAGATAAGTACATCTCTGGAATATTTCTAGAACCAAAGTTGGGGAGTTAATTTGTGATGTCAGGGGAAAAATATCTTTTCTCATCCATCAGTTTGGCATTGCATGTTTTAACATTATAGGCTTATTAGAGGATAATTTTGTTCAAGACTTGAGTCTTGGATCCTTTTTTACTTGCCTTGTAGAATTCTGCAGTATCTTGGTGCTCTGAAGCTCTGGCCAAGCCCAAGTGGGATATAGATTTTTGTATCTGGACACAGGAGTAGTTCAGACACTTTGGAAAGTTTGAGTCTTTGTTGAACTGTTTGGATGGAAACAGCCAATCTCTCCAACCTGCATAAGATTACTTTCTTTTGTTCTGTTTGGTTTGCCAGCTCTTTGAGGCCAGTCTGTATGCATGTTTACGTAGCACGTGGCACAGAGGGCTGTAGTATTAGTTGGGTTGCTACTTCAGCAATGCATAATTAACCTTGCTATTTCTTTAGAAGAATGATAAACACACAATCTGCCTAAAATGTACTATCAAATTGATGCCTTAAAATGGACATGTGAATCTCCTTACTAACTTCTTCCAGGTGCATGTGCTGTTGTGCCTATAAGGATAACATATCTTCTCATATATGTTATTTTGCGACTGGCCTAGGACGAAGCTGCCTGCTGCTGGGATTTCTTTCAAACCATTGTGTTTGCTAACTCCTAAAGAGGAAAACAGGTGCTTAAGAAGCTATTTTATACATGGCTGCAGTTTACTGTATCTGTTCTTCCTTTGTCTGCAGCCTCCACTCCTGCTGGGTTGTTCCTTCCTAGGCTCTGATGGGACAGCATTTTCATGGTACCTGTCCGGCAAACATCATTCATGTAGGAGCTAGGGCTGACAGTCTTGATAGTTCCACGTACCAAGACACCATTAGATCATGGCGTAGACAATATGGAAGAATAATGTGCTTACTTAAATATGCTTACTGAGGATTTGACAAATGTAAACTTTTCTGTCTCTGTTCAGCACTGGTGAACCCATGCCCAGAGTGGTGTCCACTCCTGGGCTCCCCAGTGCTAGAGAGACGTGGGCAAACTAGAATGAGGCCAGTGAAGTGAATGATTAAGGAATTGGGGCATCTCTCATATATGGAGAGGCTGGGAAAGCTGGGGTTGTTCTTTCTTGGGAGACAAGGCTTAGGGGGATCTGTTCAAGTGCGTGTGTAAATACCTGATGGGAGTAAGGAAGGAGGAGCCAGACTCGTCCAGTGGTGCCCTGAGACAGGACGAGAGGCAATGTGCAGAGATTGAGTTACAGGAATTTCCATCTAAGCATAACTTTTGTTCTGTGAGCACTGGCATAGGTTGCCCAGAGAGGCTGTGGAGTCTCCATCCTTAGAGGTATTCAAAACCAGACTGGATATGTTCCTGGGCATCCTGCTCTAGCTGATCTTGCTTGAACAGGGAGATTGGACTAGGTGATTTCCAGAGATCCCTTCACACCTCAATCGTGCTGTGATTCTGTCGTTCTTCTTGACTTTAGGTTGTCCTTAAATGGCTCATTAAATGAAACTGGGCTTTTATAAAGGGAAAACAGAAGTCTGTGTTGCTTCCAATGGTTATAATACACTACCAAGTAAATGCCTTGGTCTCCTCAATGTGGTTTTTTGCAGGTTTTTTTTCCTGTAAATTTCATCCTTTTTCTGAGGACTTTCTTTTCCCTCTTAAGTTTTTTTTTGCAGGAAGAGAGGGCTTTCAGTAAAAGCTGAAAATTATGTTCTCTGCTCCAGGGGAAGAATCCTGGGCCCAAATGCTCATAAATTTTGTCTGATAATAGCCAGATACACTTTAAGGAGTACTAAAAAAAATAATTCAAATAGCAGTATTATTTAGTAATAGAGTGCAACTTACTCTTACCTGTGCTCCTAGCTAACTTATTCTAAGTCTGGAGAGAGGAAAGGGTTAAAGTCCTACCGCAGGTGCATTTTACTTTTTTAGCTCAATATCTGCCAGCTCTGGTTCAGTTATAAGTGTTTACTAAATGGTCACCTCTGCAAAACCAAGTATTCAGCTTTTCAGCGTTTTATAGTGCTTCAGGTATATTCACTGATTAAGCCTCTCAACATCCCTATGATGGAGATGAGTTGGTATATATTGCAAATTAATAGCTAAGGAAGTTAATAATTCAGTCACACAGCTATTTTATTTAAGCTTTAGTCCTTTGACTTCTAATTACATGCTGTAACAACCACACTATGCTTCCCTGGTAGGGAAAGTCCTTTAATGAAGAGCTTTATTCCAGGAAATATCTTGTTCCCCTCCTGCTGATCAGGAGAGCTCTGTAGGATGGCTTTCTGAATCAGTGTGGCAAAAAAGATGGATTTTACTCCAAGACAAACTTTAGAAGGCACACTTGAGTTTTGATTGGCAGAAGCAAAGGATTTGGGCAGACTTGGCATTAAATGAGGGCAGCAGTTGGTTAAAGTGCTTGAAGCACTGTCAGTCACTTACTAAAGATCTGCTCATGAAACAAGAAAATATACTGGTAGCAGCACCTGGGTAATCTTCCCTCTTGCTCCCACTCAAATCCAGTATTGGACGTATTCAGCAGCCTTGTAGCTTTGTCTTCTGGAGAAGATAACCTGCACCGATGGTTTTCTTTCTATGTGAAGAAGGATTTGAGTTGTGGAAAAGGAAATCCTGACAGTGGGTCTGAAAGGAGCAAGTGTGGTCTGCTGTGCAAAATTAAGCCAGCTGGTTCACCTGTTGGAATGATTCAAAGCAGCCTTAAGGTTATTCTAATATTTTCCAGGTTGACACTGGCCCCAAGCAGCTGTTCCAGCAGCTGGAGAATTGCAGTCCTGAGCTGCTGCTGACATTTGCCTACATCACCTCCTTAGGGAGGAAGAATGATACGGAGTTGGTGTTTCTGGCTCTGCGGTGTGTGAATTCCCTGAGTGAGGGGAGTCTGGCTTGTCAGCTAGTGTGGCTTTATGGCTCCTTTGCGCTACTGCAGAGGTGTAGATTAGAGCCAAGTTCTGTGCTGAAATAAAGCAGAAGATGACTGCTACTACTTGTAAGGACACAGCTAAATCTTTCTGCCCATTTCCATCCTTGCTTGAACTCAAGGAGGCTGTCAAGTTAGTTCCACATTTTGAACCCTCTATGGAGATATGTGGCTGAGAAATGCCTCCAGGTTTCCTTCCAAGAAGCTTGGACCATCTGTGAAGGTGTATTAGAGTGCTCAGATATCATTCACGTCACTGTTCCTTGTAAAAGGTGTTGGTCAGATGTGGGGTTATACAGATGTTTATACTGGGTGGTCATGGTGGGGCAGGACCTGGGGCAGAAAGGCAAAGACCTATATGGTTTCCTTGATGCCCGGATGCAAATTTTTTCTCCAGTGCTAAGTACTTCAGACACGAAATCAAAATCTGAATACTTCCATGCCTGCTTTTCTCTCAGAATGCTGACAGGGCGCTTACTGATGTCAGTGTCATCGCAGCTCTTATGATGCAAATTGTCACTCTCTGCTACCCGGCAATGTGTCTCAGGGGACCTATTTCACATTAAAAGACCGGCCTCTGCTCTCAGTAACCCCAGGATAAATCTAGAATAAATTTTATATTGTCAACGGCAATTATACATGCTATTTAGGGCATAAGTTATGGATGCAGGTCCTGCCCAAAAGTCGATTCAAAGCTCTGATGTTTATCTGTACTGCCCAGTACAAATATTTCCCATCTTCTTAACTTTTGGCATGGAGTAATTCCTTTCCTTTGGATTAATATTCTCAATTTGTGGTGCAAAACCAAATTTACCTATGAATGCAAAATATGACCTGGCCATACTCATTTCCATGTGTTGTCTTGGATGTGAGCAGACAGTCCATCAATAACTGCAACCTTTTGCATTTTATTTCTTCATCTGGCTACATTCACTTGGGTAGCGTGTTGGGCAGATTAACACTGCTCTGGATTGCTCTGATTTTATGCATAGATTGGGAAAAAAGTTATGTAGCCTCTTTTTCAAAGTTGCCTTTTTTTCCAATTGATTTAAAAGCAAACAGCCCCTTCTTAAAAAAAAAACCAACAAAAAACCCAACCACAATAACCACCAAAACCAAACAACAAAGAAACTTAAAGGAAAACAAGACTCTGCAAAATAAGACTAATGAAAAATGTAATAGATGCAAAATAAGCTAAACCCCTGATTCAAGTGTGCAGATGCTGTGATATCCCTCCTTGGTTTTGTGTCAGCCAAGGTTACTACCAAACTGTAAGAGTTCACTCAACAAACCACTGAGCACTGCGAATGCTCCCACTATATCACAATTACAGAAACAGAGGCACTAAGTAAGTTTATGCTGATCCACTGGGAACATTTTTAGAAAGTTTAATAGTCCTTAAAATTTCTCATTTCTAACCTGTCATGGGCTTGCCTCATGACTGCTCATTTTGCTGTGTTATAAAGCAGATAGAAAATCAGATTTCTGCCTTAAAACCTGACCAAAACCATCATCCCTGTTTAAGACAGCAATAGCCACATATCATTTAAGCCTGGATAGTAATTTCTTTCTAAATCTACTGCAGCAACATGGCAATACATTGCACGGCTTGAAATGCTTCTGGTCTAATTAGAAGAGCTTACAAAATTCTGTGTAAAGATTATATGAAAAGATCACTGGGAAGAATAAATAACAGGAGTCTAATTTCCAGGTTTTGGTACCTCACAAATGAGAAAGGCATCTTTGAAATATGGATTCTGTTGATAAGATCATTAAATAGCTGCAGTGATTACACAGGCTTTGAAACCCAATCAGGAACTTCTGCTATGATTCACAGAAAAAGGAGGTTTTTTAACTGTCTGATGCAACTCCAGTCTAGTAGCTCCAAGTATCTGGACCCTGTCCAAGTGCACCTGAGCAGAGCACCTGTTGTGGCAAAGAGATTAAGAATGCACATAACTTTAAGCACGTTAATTATCCCCCTTTTTTAAAGAGCTCTACTCAATTGAGGGAAGTATCCTTGAAATGAAGGACATTCATATATGCGTTGCTGGGTTGGAACAGAAATACTCAATATATCACAGGATTGCGTTTGTGAAATAAGGAATCCTTTATAGCTGCTTTACACACATGCCTGAAAACACAATCTCATACTAGTTGATTCAGTAGTCAGTAGAGAAAGTTGGAAACTAGCCTATAAAATCACTCCTGTTGGGATATCAAACAGCTATTAAAAATTGAATTGGTTAAGGGTTTAGTATAGTTCCAGAGAAAGGTGGTTAACGACTTAAATCTCTTCCTTCTCAATGGGTTGACAACTCAAAAGAAAGGCCAGCTTCTAGGAAGGTTCATTCACAGAGTATGCACTTTTACTTTTTAAAAGAAATACATTATCAAGTATATCAGCAAATTAACCTGACAAATGAGGTTTATTTCTCCGTCATTGTTTTCCCTGACTTGTTCTGTACCTCTTGGGCTGCTCCATTCCAGCTGGAGCAAAATGCAGGCACAGAGGAACAGGGAGGCTGGGGAAAAGGTAGAGATCACTTTAGGATGAGCAAAGCACTCCAGATGAGCCCAGGTTTGGGGCATAAACTAAATGTGCTGTAAGGGAAGTGTTCATCTTGGCTTTATCTTTTTGGTAGGGTAGGAGGAAGGGTTTCAGGTTAATTGCCCCTCAGCAAAGCCTCTGTCAGTACTCCAGAAATCCAGCAGTAAATGGCCATTATTCTTTTTCAAATAGTTTCTTCTAGTATACCAGCATCGCATCAGTGGGGCTTTGCACTGTTCCTCCTGGAGTGCATGGATCAGCCTTTGAACCATGTCAGAAGTTGACTACCCATGACTGTAGCTGTGGTTAGATGGCACAGTAGTCTGCTTGGCACGTCTAGGTTTAAAAACAGGTCATTAAGCCTTAATTCTACAGGGAGACATGGTCTGGTACAAACCTCTGCTTACCTGAGGTGTTAGAGACCTAGCTGAAGTTCTGGATGAACCCAGGAATCTGTCCTTCTGCATTTAACTGGAAGATTTAATCTGATGAAAACACAAAGCAAATGCAGGGTTTGTATTGTTGACCGAGTATTTTACACCTGCAGGGCTAGAGACTGAAGGAAAGATTTCACGAGGTCCCTTACAAATACCATCCTCTCACTCCTTGTTAACACAATTTCACAATTTCTTGTTACACGTCTCTGAGGGTGCAAGTTAAACACATCTCTTTGGTCTTGAGGTTCCTTATATCCTGTTCCTGATGACACTCTGGTTGGACTAGATGACCTTTAAAGGTCCCTTCCAACCCAAACTATTCTATGGTTGTCTGCAGTGACTTCTGTATAGGAAAAAAACCTGCAACCTTAACAGGACAGAATTATAATAAACCAAGAGGACAAATTCAGCCGGATTTAGACTTAAGAGGAATCAAAACTAGACAAGATGGTTTTCAGCAGTGCTGAAGAGATGTTAGAACCCTTAGGGTGTTTCTGGGCTATTGCAAATCCCCACTTTTCTTTTCTGGAGCTAGGGATGGTCTTGCTGAGGTCCTGGCTGCACACAGTTTGTGGGAAGGGAAGGTTTTGGGCAGGATGCTCCTCTCACTCGAGTTCCACACTGGCATTGCTCTGCCAGCTTTAGCACGGTTTCTCCTGGTGAAAACCTTCATCTTTCTCACCTCATATTTTCTCTTCCTCTGATCTTTTGTTTTTATATAAATCAGAATTTTGTGGGTTTTAAGATTTTGTTTAATCTGTGTTTTGGTTTTTTTGGTTTTGGGTTGGTTTTTTTGTTGTTGTTGTTAATTCTTATTCCATTAATTAACACACCCAAAACATGGCCAGCAACTGAGAATCCATTTCACTTATATGTTTTTCATTACTCATCTGAGAACTAGTAGGTTCATGATCAATGCAAGTTCTCTGCTTGAGAAGGAAAGGTCCAAGTTCTGCTAAGCACTGATGGTAAAGGTGGCCAACCAGGATATAACAAGTTCTCACTGGCATCCCTGTAAGTTAGAGTATTCTTGGTGCCAAAATGTACTGGAAAAATTGAGAAATTCTTCCTTGTTTTTGAAATGTAAAAGAAAATGAAAGCAAGTACTCCCAGGGTGATCCATAATATCAAATACCTTTCTGGCCATAAGTCAGACTAAAAAAAAAAAGTGTTATGCAGTAGTGTTAGGTGAAGAAAACTACATAGTCATTACAAGAAATAATAATATGAGACTGAATCCCCCTTCATCAAAAGGTTTTCAAAAACATAAAACTATTCTCACAATATCTTCCAAGCCTTTCATAAACAGCTCCTCCCCGCTACCAAAACCTTGCCACGCAAAACCAACACACCATTATCCACTTAGATTAATAGTAATACATGAGAAGATTCAGTACATGTAGCATCACAGAAGATGATGTAAGATAAATCTTTGTAGTATTGATAGAAGCAGGTGATACATTGCTCCTTTGTGGATGGATTAATTTGTTATTGTAACAAGCTTTTTTTTTTTCTTTTTTTTTTTTAAGCCTCTGAAAGCCAAAGTATATCCATTCTTGCTACGGTGTTTTATTTTCTGGTAATGGGCATATCTTTAGCTGGATTGAAGTCTCAATTTCAACTATTTTATTTATACCAGGACTTTATCAGGTTACTTCAGGTACTCATATCAGTATTTATAATTCAGCTGTTTTAGAGAGAAGGGCTGAAAAAGCGATGTACAAAGGAAAAGCAAAATCCTTTTGAGCTCTTACACATCCATGGATTTCAGAAAGCCACCTAAGTGCAACTACCAATATTTGAGTTGGGACTGCAAATGGGCAGAGGGGAGGAGAAAAATATTTTTTTTTTTAAGAGCAATGCACAGAGAAATGGAACTAGAAAGGACCACCTGGGCTGAGGCAAGTCCCTTATTTTGCAAGTACTTATGTCATGTAATCATTTCAGGAAGAGGATTGCACTGCACCTCAAAATTAGAAGGCGTTCTTGTTCTTCGGGTTCTTGTTACCACTCTCTTGTAAGAAGATGACTCTTCTGCCTATCTCCTGATCTCCATCTTAATATGTGAATGTAACAAATGGATGCTTTTTTGTGCCCACGCTGTCTTTTAGCATAAGTCATTATTTTCCCTAGTAGGTGTTTACTCTCTGCTATGCTTGTGGATGGCATTTGTATCTCCTGAAGCCTCTGTTTCATCATCCTTTTGGAAGATGAAGCTGCTCATTTCCTTGATTATTCTAATCACCTGCTCTAGATTCAATTTTTTTTCTCTTCTGTTTAAACATGACTGCCTAGAAGTGTATTGCAGAAGCCATGTCTATGGCATCTATGAGCTATACAATGGCACTGATACTTCCCTTTTGCTACCAAAAACATTTTATCTGATAACAACAGAGGACTGTATTTACGCTTTCCATCATGGCTCAGTCATCCTGCCCTCCGTGAATACCCTCAGGCCTTTTTCCCTTCTGTCATCACTGACTAATGAGTTCTCAGCTTAGAGAAAAACTTCTTGTTCTTAGTCTCTAAGCGCAAGGTGATGCCACTTTTGTGCAATGCAATTTGATTCCATTTCCACTACTCCTGTTCTTGAACGTCTCGGGTTCTTCCCACGCAATATCCTGATACTCATCTTTACCGATGACATCTCTCAGCAAATGTCATAGCTCAGTCCTGTTTTTAACTGAAGTCATTATATAAAAATATGAGACATGACTGGTTCCCACTGATTTTTAAGCTACAGCCACAGTCAGCTCTATTTGCCCAAGAACTTCCTTTATAAACTCAGACTGCTGCATTCCTTGCACTAACCCCTAATTTCTCCTGTTTAATAAATACTTTTCCATGTGGCGTTTCATCAAATAATAAATACTTTTCCATGTGGCATTTAATCAAATACTTTTTTCATGTCAAGCTTGATAAAGGTGCTGTGTTTCTTTCATCTAGAAAATCACCTGTCAAAGAAAAACCCGTATGTTTATTTTGTGTCATCATTCAAACCATGCCCCCAGTCGCTAACTCTTCCACAGGCTCTATTTTCCCTGTTTGCTACTGCTGTTGGCACCATACACAGGCCTAAATGTCTCCTGGCAAGACAACTCAATCACTCATTTCAAAAATGCCTCACTAATTTTTAAAATACTAGTGATGGTGTCTTTTCACCTCCTTTAAAAAGCTGATTTTTTTCCTCTTATAGTCTGATGAAGGTTTGGCATCAAATCCAGGTTGCGGGAAGACTACAAGTCATGACCCTTCAGAACAGAAATGATGTTTTAGGAAATAAGAGCCCAGTTCTCTCATTCTTCAAAGTTTAAGGCTTATTCAGGCTTCCAGATGAAGCATGCTTTATTGTTTTCTACCGCTACCACATGAATGTTTGTCTGCATCAAAGTGTCACAGACAACTAGAAGGGTATTAGCTGATTATCTAGTTAAAAGACACTCATTTGTGAAATAGCCGAGTTTTTAAATTATTTTTATTTTGCCTCCTGATAAGGTTTAGAGTGAAATGTGGAGGTAAAAGAGTAAGTTTGAAATAGCATCTGCCCAGGCTATGCTTGGCTTTACGGCTCTACACACCAGCCTTCCTAAGCTCCTAAATTCATTCTTTATTGCAAAAGAATGAATGTTAACACTACTTTTCATTTCAGTTGTGCCATTTCAGCAAATTTACCTCTCTGAATCACTAACTGAACTCAACAAAAGGTTTTTATCTGCTGATAACTTTCCATCTGAGAGATTTAAAGTGTCAGACGACATTAGCTCTAGCTCAACGATGTTATTAAATTCTCACCTTAAATCTCACATACAGAAAGCTCTTGTCAGGTCACATGAATGAGATGATTGCATTAGTCATACTACAAGAGCGATATACTCATTTCAGTAAGTTCACTGCGTTCAGGCTGAAGTTTGATCTATGACAGGACACTTCATATCTAACATGATGTGGATTCTTTACTTCAGTGTTTTTACTGGTTATGTTCTTGTCATTGTAATTTACATCCCTTTTGCTCTGGACTATGCATTCCTCAGTATCCTTGCTGCTTTTGTTGAACTGTGATCTGCTACAGTAAAAAAACCACAATTAGTTTATTTAAGAGATTTTTTCTATTCATAGTTCAGCTTGAAACAAACTGTGCACTTTTGAAGTACAGTGTCCATGCCCTGGCCTCTGAATGACAAAACTAAATTAGCAAGACTGACATTTTGCATGTGGGAATTTATGCAAGGATCTACTTGTGACAAGTTTAAATACACCATCTGAAACAGTGATGAATTATGAATGATTTAAATTAAGTGGTTTTATTTATTCATTGTTTTTATTTTATTTCCCCTTTTTTTCTGGCTTCTCTTAACCCAGTAATATCCAGATGGCTTGGGACAGATAGATTTTGTGTGTGTGTGTGTGTGTGTTGATCTTGAAGGAAACCAGTGCCATTGACTAGATTTAGGGATTATAATGAATTTATCTATGGATTAAAAACTCCATATGCCAGTTTTAGTGGGTGTTATGAAACAGGAATCAGCTAGCTACAGAATTCCTAATGCACTTATGTACTTTTATAGCCTAAATCATCTTAGTATCAGAGCTCTTCAGCTACTTGAATGTACCTACAACACCCATGTGAGTTAAAAGGGTTATTTCCTGATTCTCCTAATGGGATAACTGAAGTGCAGAAAGATTAAATGGCTAAGTCAAAGCCAGTAAGAAATCTGCAGCAGACTTGGAGCTAAGAGACAGTTCTCTGGGTTCCAGGCCACTGCCTTGAATACAGAGTTATGTCTCCATCCTTGCCTAATAGCCCTACCAAAGCCAGCAGCACACCTCCCAAAATGTTCTGTGTGGGATAGCTCCTTAGGCAGGGCAGAGCGGGGAGGCAGATGCCTGTCCTCCCTATTTTCAGATCTGTAACTCTTGCATCTTTTGTTGAAAGATCACAGGGTTTTTTTACAGACCTGAATCGTGTCTCCCAGCCTTTTGGTAATTACAGGAGGTTTGTAAGTACAATTATCGACATCTTATAGCTGGGTAAAAGGGAAGATGAAGTGCTGGTGTGTGTATCGTTGTAAAATGAATCTGTGTATGAGTTGGGAGTCAACTTTTGCTTTCCTGAGATTGTCCCACACCTAATCTGCCGGACCCAACATCATCCTTGGAGGACACCCCACCTCGCGGGTTGTGTCAAGGAACCAGCAGCAATGCTCAGCAACACAGCAGGGATCTTGCAGTTAATTAAGATTTGCAGATGGTTTAAGAGAGTAGATTTTTAAATAACATTGGGGTATCTGTGTTGCGCACAAGTCTCGGAGAACACTAATGGCCCTGCTTTCTCTATATTGCTTAACTCAGATTCACCAGCCTCCTGTTAGCGCTGGCATATATGACACACCGGCTTGTATTACAACCTTATTTCCTGTGACGCAGACGCATGGAAACTGTGTACCTACGTGCGTCACATTTGTGCAGTGAAAATATCGGTTTGGTTCTGCACAGAACAAAATGATGTGCTTATTTTGGTGTCTTTTTTTGATGTTATAAATTTCAAGCAACACCGCAGGGAAAGTTCTGGGAGTCCCAGAGCACCAGCAGATGTGCCCTTCTGGTGCAAGGGCTAGATGTATGCTTCAGTATGGACTATTTTGTCGTCAGCCTTTCTTATCATCTTTACCTTTCCTCTTGCTATTTAAATATTTATCCCTTGCTCTCCCCTTTTTTTCAATTTTTCTATTGTATTTCTCTAGACCTTCAGATCATTAGATAAAATAATTTTGATGCACGCCACTGGCTTATTTGGTATATTTTCCATTAGCCCTGGGACTCTTTGGTCTGGTAATAGGGGTGTTTCTCATGGGACCTTCCCTTTGTCTTTTGTGTCATGTACTGGCTCAGTGGTCATTCGCCAACTTAAAATTTAGTGTCTTGCCATTCTCTTTCCTACCTTTCTGTGTCTTTTTTTTCCTATGCAATTTTTTTTAAAAAAAGTATTTTTATTTTTTATTTTTATTTCACTTTTTTAAAAAAACCTACTCCCTAAGTCCTTTCATCCAGATCTGCCTCTCATTTTTTTTTCCTTCTATCAGCCCTGATTTTTCATTTCAGTATTTTGGCTCCTTTTTAGGGCTCTGTTCCAGCTCTAAGACCCTGCCAAGTATCTCATATAGATCCATACAGAGCAGTGTATTGGAGAACTGTGCACACCTGAAAGTGTGCACAAACAGGTCTGGTTTTCCTCCCTCTCCTGCCAGCCCCAGCTCTATTTTCTGCTTCATCCTCCTGCGGGACAGGGCAGTAAGAGACCTCATTTTTGATACTGTTTTCCATCACTGTGGCCGCACAAAGCTGGAGTCAGCCCTGGCCTTCTGTGGTTTCTCGCCAGTCATGGCTGGACCGGGCCCGTCCCAATCCCTTCTATGGCCCCGTGTTGCTGAGAAGCGGTTTCCCTCTCTTGTAGCACAGGGCTGGGACCATGCCGTGGGCCAGGTCCTGTAGCACCCCGCTCCATCCTCCACATCCCACCACCCCAGGACAATGCCTTTGCACCCTCTTCCCTCCAGGAAGAGCAAGCCAGTATTCAGTGTGCCAAAACATCTGTGCAGGCAGGGTTAAATGGCTGCTGCCGTGTTTAGAGCAGTAGTGCAGTGGTGTGGGACCCTGCAGGATGCCATTTCTTCCTCCGCCTGGTTCAGCTATGTGGGCTGTGCCACAAATGGATGGGGTTTGAACTTTGTGGATGAGCAACCTGTGATAGATGCAAGCCTCTGCCCTGTGGAGGTGTGTGAAGTGACAGAGGCCATGGCTTGAGGTATCGCCGGTCTCATGTGTGTAAACTTTGTGATTTTGAGCTTTTTGGCCTTCCTGGTTGTCAACAGTGACATCCTCTAAAGCTTTTTCAGCTTAATGTACCAGCATTTATTTACAACCCCACCTTGACCGAGTTTTATTTTATTCTTTCGCGTGTAAAATACGTTGTTCATGAAAGCAAGGGACTAATAGCAGACTAGAGCTAAGCCTAGTAAAAGCAGGTGTTATGCAATTTGTCACCGCATGACTCTGCTAATGCATCTTTAGTCCAGGACTGCGGTACCCCTGCCATGTTTTAAAGTGCAGAAAGATAAGCGTACGTTGTACCCTGGAGTGCCTTAGTCTATAAATGTAATTCAGAAATATGGGAAACAGTGCTCTGAATCTGATGGCCTTTTTCAACACAATTACAGAAGCAGCGTGAGATGTTGAACATTTGCATCAAGGGCGCACAGAGCAAACAGGAAGTTGGATGCGCAGACTCTTAATTCAAGCCTAGATAAGCTTCTGACTAACGGTTTTAATTTGTTTTTTACCCTAATACGATGCTTGTATGACAGCAGTTTTCCTGAGAAGTCCTGTTATGACCTATGCTCATCTGTAGAGCCACATTTAACGATAAAGATACTTCACGCTTTTGAATGGGCCTCTACAGACTTCAAGGATATGAATCTAAAAAAGCGTTGAATATCAAAATGTTTTTATTTGACTGCAGATGAAGACACTTTAGTCTGCAAAAATTGTGTGTCGTTTGAAGTGAAATGAAATTAAATGAAATGGGCAACAGATTAAAAAGAGTATTTTCTCTCAGGAGGGAGACAGAAAAGGCATTTGATCCCCCAGTGCCACGTTTGTGCCTGTCCTTTCAGGATAACTTCCAGGAAGGTACCAGGAACCTCGAGCACTCACTGTCCTCAAACTCTTGCCGATATGAATAGGAATTGAAGACTTTCAGTTCTGTAGAGGAGAGGTTTAGCTCCAGGGGTCACAGACAGGAAAGTGTATGGCTGTGCTGCAACCTCCAGATGCACACCAACAAAGTATTAAATCACATTGGCAGAACAAACCAGGCAAGGTTGGACTGGCTACTAACAGTTTTTCAAATGGTTGTACAGCAACAAATCATTCCTCTAGTTACCCATCGAGACCTCACTGAATAATCAGAGCCTGCAATGTAGCCCGGAAATCAATAATCCCTGGCTCTGCGTATTTGGGAATAGTTAAAGAGGTAGGACGGGTAAAGCAAGCATCAGCAGATGCACCCTTACTGGGAACACACAATCTCTGTAATTTCATGTGTGTAAAATCAGAGGGAGCTTTTTGTCTGATTTCACTCAACAACAGGTGGTTAGCTGGTGTATGTGACAGGTTGAGCTTATCTGGTATATTCGGCTTTCTGTTTCTTAAGGGTATAGAAGCAGTTTGTGTTAATGGGTAGAAGGAGAAATCTCAGGGTTTCTAACATGGTTTCCTTTGATCTTACTTGTTAGAAGTACATGACACCTAAGCAATTTTCCTGGCAATGAGTTATGACACCATCTCAGGAAAAGGTTTTGGGGTAGGGAGACATTGCAAAAATTGCCAACCATTGCAAGAGTCCTTTGATCTACATGTATGTGCAAATGAGTGCTCATACAGCTGGATGGCAACACTTTGAAATAGCATCAGCGGAGAAATGCACTGCTCTTGTTCTTTGTGCATTTATGAGTCATTCTCTCATATTAATGCTGTGAGAATTTTTCACTCCCCCACTTTGTATTCAGCAAATAGTGTGAGAAATAAGTTAGGGGGTTTTTTTTTTGCATTCTGATGGAGTAAAGTTCTCAGGACTGGTTACCTTTCAAGTATTTATCAGTAGCAGATGCTGGACCTGATACTACTTAGCTTTAATGCTCTTTTTCCAAAGGTACAGGTTGTGTAGCTACCAGCACTGTGTGTGCTTGACCAGGCACTTTCTTCTACAAAGAGCTGAGATTGCATCCCCCAGGAGGAATCTCATCATCAACCCCAAGGGTTGCTCTGCAATTTACTTAGTTGTAGGGACTGTGGTCCTTTCAGGAGCAGGTACCAAGCACGGCAGGTTGTCTCCCTTTTCCTCTCATGCACTTCAGTGTTTCAAAGCCTTCCTCAGGAATACTGATTCCCACAGACAGGGAGGTCTCTCTTGCATAAAGTGATGAGACACGTGCTAAGGCAGGCAGAAACACCATGTGGCCCTCAGCATGAACAAAGCCCAAGGGCCATGTTTGGAGCCCCTTCAGAAACATTGAACTTAGAGGGGCTGTGTCTGTCTTGAATTTTGAAAATACTTTGGCCCAGGTTTGGATGATGCTTTAAAGGGATTTCTGCAAAAGAAGCTGAACCTGCTGACTTTAGCTCTTCCTCAGCTGCTTGGGCTGTTCTTTAGGGACATCTGGACTTAGGGGTTCACTCTGTCATTTCTCCTGGCTGTGGCTGTTTCTACACAGTGAATGCCTTGAGCCCCTGCTAGTAATACAGAGGGAAAGGAGAAAGGACATGGCTGTTGCTGGAGTTAAGCCTGCTCTCAAACTTGCTTGCAGCAGGGAAAAGGATACTCCTGCCTCTGACAAGTTCCCCTGTACATATCTGCTTCAATCAATTCTTCAGATTTCACCCTAAAGATTATTTGCCTTCTTTTGCTATGCCAGGTAATCCCAGTGTTTAGCAATGAGGTATGCTGTTCCTGGCTGTTCTTAATTAATATATTTCAATCTGTCAATAATTAATGTGGAAATCAGGAAGAATAATGCCGTGGAGGCTACAGCCTGAGATCTGCTGCCTGGCAACGGTGGATGTACGTATCCATTATATCAGGAAATTAGAAACTGGAGCAAGAACTGATCTGTCTGACATTTTGTAAGATGATATAAATGGGCCCACTCAACAAACAGTAGATTTATGTGAGGATATGAATGATATGTGTCTGGGGAAAAGATATTATCTCTCTTATGAGGGTGCAGTTAATACCAGACATCAATTAAGTATAGTTCATTAAAGCCTCTGGGTAATCTTATTTTTGAACTAGATCACAGCAGCAACCTACAAGGACTGACAGAGGGGTTATCTCACTAATAATCTCCACTTTTGCATGTAGCATCTCTCATAGGATGGGCTAAGTGAAGTAGCATCTAGTCTAGACTGTAACGAAAATAACCTTTTTAGTTGGAGAGACTGTGCAGTGAAAAGTAATAGTGGCTTATTATGTTTGAAGTAGTTGCATCAGATAGGTATATTGAGGTATGCCAGTCATGATAGTAGCGCTGATATGATAATGGTTGGTTTATGCACTCACTCTCCATCCTCAGAGGGGTAACTCGGCCTCTGCCATGTTCATGGGATATGGCTTTATCTAAAATATTTCATCTGTACAGATGGAGTGACTGGAGCCAGGGAAAATTATGGTGCTATTAGAGACAAGGAGGTGACATTTTCTTGCTTCTTCCTGCTGTGGCTAAAATATTCCTTCATATGTTGGCAGATATGGTGTTTTAATAGAACAAGTTTGAACGTTGTTTTGTTGAATGGCACTCCATCTACACAAGAGGTGTCGTCAAGGTCAGAAACCCGTATCATAACCAACTCCACGAGGAAGAAAAGGCGAGTTATAGCTGTAGGCAACTCCCTTCTGAGGGGAACAGAGGGCCCCATATGCCAGACAGACGACCCTCCTTTTAGGGAAGTCTGCTGCCTCCTTGGAGCCCATGTTAAGGACGTTACTATGAAACTTCCTAGCCTGGTACAGCCCTTGGACTATTACCCACTACTGCTCTTCCACGTAGGTGGCAAAGAAGCTGCAATGCATAGTCCAAGAGTGATGAAAAGAGACTTCAGGGCCTTGGGACGGTTGGTGAGGGAATCTGGTGCACAGGTTATTTTTTCCTCTCTCCTTCCAGTTGCAGGCAGTGACATTGGGAGAAACAGACAAACCCAGTCTATCAATACATGGACTCCATGGCTGGTGTCACCATCAAAATTTTCCTTTTTTGTTGATGGGATGGCCTACACAGCACCAGGCTTGCTGGCATCAAGGTCTTTGCATAGGAGCTTGTAGGGCTCCTTGACAGAGCTTTAAACTAAGCTGGAAGGGGGAGGGGCATCATACCAAACTTGCCTGCAACAAGCTGTGGGATGACATGCCAAGGTTGGAGGGACGAGGCGCTAGCGAGGGCCCTCAGCCTATTGCTCAGAGCCATGCTGGATACGCTGCAGCACTCTTGGTCTTACGGAGATAAGACAGGGGCTCCTGAGGTAAAAAGAACCAACAGGGAAACACTGGTGAAGTACTTCAAAGGAATGCCAGCCAGCCAGTCAGTCAGCTGGAACTGTTCAAGGCCAGGTTGGATGAGGCTTCGGGCAACATGGTCTAGTGGAGGGTGTCCCTGCCCGCAGCAGGGGGGTTGGAACTAGATGATCTTTGAGGTCCCTTCCAACCCAAACCATTCTATGATACATCAGGGGCCCAAGTGAAATGCCTCTATGCAAACGCACGTAGTGTGGGGAATAAACAAGAGGAGTTAGAGACGTACGCGTGCCTGCAGGGCTATGATGATCTTATTGGCATCACAGAGACATGGTGGGATGGCTCCTATGGCCGGAGTGTTGGAATGGAAGGATGCAGGATCTTTAGGAAGGACAGGCAGGGAGACAAGGAGGATGTCTTGCCCTCTATGTCAATGACCGTCTGGAGTGCATGGAGCTCCACCTAGAGATGGATGAGGAGCTGACCAAAAGCTTATGGGTCAGGATTAAAGGGAGGGCAGCCCTGAGAAGAAGGACTTGGGGGTATTGGTTGATGAGAAGCTCAGGGTGATCTGCGCTTGCAGGTCCGAAAGCCAACTGTGTCCTGGGCTGCATCAAAAGAGGTGTGACCAGCAGGTTGAGGGAGGTGATTCTCCCCCTTTACTCCACTCTTGTGAGACCCCACCTGGAGTACTGTGTCCAGCTCTGGGGGCCCCAGTACAGGAGAGACATGGACCTGTTAGAGCGAGTCCAGAGGAGGGCCACGAAGCTGATCAGAGGGCTGGAGCA
Source organism: Balearica regulorum gibbericeps (assembly GCF_011004875.1). NCBI lineage: Eukaryota > Metazoa > Chordata > Aves > Gruiformes > Gruidae > Balearica > Balearica regulorum. Next base: position 117,712,423 of record NC_046185.1, on the reverse strand, counting down.
CCTCTCCTATGAGGACAGGCTGAGAGAGTGGGGGTTGTTCAGCCTGGAGAATAGAAGGCTCTGGGAAGACCTTATAGCAGCCTTCCCAGTACTCCCACCCTTCTCCCCCCGCAAAAGGGGGCCTACAGGAAAGCTGGAGAGGGACTGTTTACAAGGGCATGTAGTAACAGGGCAAGGGGTAAACTAAAGGAGGAGAGATTTAGATTAGGTATTAGGAAGAAATTCTTCATGCAGTGAGGCACTGGAACAGGTTTCCCAGAGAAGCTGTGGATGCCCCCTCCCTGGAAGTGTTCAAGGTCAGGTTGGATGGGGCTTTGGGCAACCTGGTCTGGTGGAGGGTGTCCCTGCCCATGGCAGGGGGGTTGGAACTAGGTGATCTTTGAGGTCCCTTCCAACCCACACCATTCTGTGATTCTATGAATTTAACCAGTTGTCTCCACTTTTTGAATCCTAAGTGTAATGTACCAGTTGCTACTAGGAAACCAAGTAAGTGTTCAATAAGGTAAGACATTAATGGCTATTGTGATGCCATATCTTATTCCTAGTTAGTGATGTGGCTGGCAGGCAAAGACATAGGAGAAACATTTCTTCAACACATCTGGAAGAAACAGAGTAAAGCTTGATGTGGAGCTTGAGTTTGCAGGGTAACTTCTAAGAACACTTCGCTTTCCTACATTCAGCTGCCAAAACAGGCTCCACGCTTGCATTTTGACATTAGAAATAACTCCTTCTGAAAGCTGACCCTCTTTTTTATTTTTCTGGTCTTTCTTGTGAAATCTTCTGTGGCTCCTTGCATGCATTTAGTTTGTGTCATGATTGCTCCTGTGTCATGAAGCATGCGGGCTTGCTGCAGCGCAGGCTTGGGGGCGCAGGAGGCAGTGAGGAGACTGAGCATTGCTGAAGGCAGAGCGGACCAAAGGCTCCCAGAGGGCTTCTGGACGGCATCAAGAGAGAGAGGAGAAAGAGGATGGGCTGCCTGCTTGTGGCTGAGCTGGGCTAGTTGGTTTCATCCTTTCACCAGAGAGAAGGCTAAAAAGGAGAGAACAGAGAAACACTGCTCATGAGAGGGTCACGATTTTAAGTCTCTAGGTGTTAAGACAGTGTTCTGATGTTTACCAAGTAGCTGGCTGAAACTGCAGCTCCTTAAGTGGGATGATTTTTCCAAGTCACTTTTTGCTTCTTTGCTTGAAGTAGAAGCTTTACCAGCACTTAGCATTTGCACCTTAACTTGCAGACCCTGTCTGCAGGGAAGAAAGAGGAGCTTTGCTGCTCTGGGATCTCCCCAGAGATTACATCCTCCTCCTCCTCAGATTCCCCCCATGGTGAGAGATCACTGGGAGGATGCTTACCAAGAGCTGCCATCCATGCAGACCACAGTGAGGCCCCATGGAGGAGCAATGCTGCCAGGCACTTCGGCTTACATGTTGTGGCATTGCTGTCCATCTCTCCCTTACTTGCTCCCTCCCGCCTCTTCCCTTCTCCCCGCAGCGTGAAGCCTCAGCCTTGCTTGCTGTGTGGGTATAATAACAGCTACAGCTCTCCAGAGCTCGACACAGCCTAAAGTATGTCGGGTTTCTGGTAGCGTATTTCAGCTAATCCCTGTTCATATCTGAGGTTTTCTGTTTCAGAGGCACTGAGAGTAGGAAGTCATGCCAAATGCTGTATAATGAGAGAAAACTGGCAATGCTGACTTACTGAAGGGATTATTTCCCACGGGCCGTTCATACCATCATGCATGGTGTTCGAGTTTTCTGCTTCCCACAGCTCTCCCCAAAGCCTTTTGGGATCCTCAGATATCTTTTTTCTAGTAATTATTCCGCTTTATGGATTTGGGTCTTTTCTTTTCCACTACCTGTGTTAACTGGACAAACAATAACACTCCGCATCCAAAGGCAAGAGATAATCTGTGGAAGTTTTTGGACTTGAGGGGCATATTCAGAATAACATAAAAGCAAATCTGCCGTATACAACATGAGTCAAAGCAGAGTCATTTCCAAAAAACCCAGCTCTAAACATCCCTATTAGCAAAGCTTCTGCACTCTACTTAAAGAGCTGGCAGTAATATAGCTGGCTTCAAAAGTATAAAATTTTATTGTATTACCTGCCTTGTTGCACTGTAACTAGCATAGTTCTTTGTCGGGCCACGCTGCGCCTCAGTCCACAGCAGCTGTCAGTTCCTATGGTAGAGAAGATAAGAGAGAAACCTATTTCATGGTGCCAGATTCTGGACAGTGCCCAGCTTGCTCTCATTTTCAGGGCAGCTCTGACTCAGATATCTGCTGTGGAGCTTTGAAATAGCGGTACTGGAAAACAAATAGTCTGTGGGGCTGCATTGCCCTTTCAGAGCAAAAGGAAACTTGGAGCTTCCTGAAGCTGAAGGATTTTAATTTTTTTAAATTATTTTTTTCTCCCCCCCCCCCCCCCCCCCCCCCCTTTCCTGGTAGCTTTTCTGCTGGTCCTACCTGATGTTGTTTTTCAGGTTTATTTGCTGCTGTCTCCATATAAGAACCCAATGTTTTCCTTGCCAAAGTGCTGTCCCTCACAGTAGAGGAGGGTAAGCTAAGCAGGCTCTGCTGAGCTCCGTCCAGACAGACGGACTCTGCAGCTCTTCCTGAACGTCTCAGCTCCAAGCTTAGCCTTCTGTGGCTGCTGCTACTTGTCACCACCTGAGGTCTCACTGAAACCTGAGTTCTTTATCGTTCCTATGTACAATTAAATTAAGTCAGCATGGATCCCCAGAGAATGCATGGACCAGAAGGGGGCAAATACGACAGGAAAAAGTAGATGGTGAACTAGTTATCTCTTCCATTTATACTTTTAACGAGATGAATTGAGAAAGGCACATTTATTAGCAAATCTCACTACAGCTTTTGCTGAAACGTCTTTGCTGTGAGGCTGGGAGTGACTTCTAAGGTTGGTGTTCTGATTAAACAGCACGCTACTGAAGGGCAGCTAATTAGCAACGCCACAGTATTTTGGCTGTTACTATAGGTTCAATCACATATTGTGAAACTAGGAGATGTGAACGTCTCCCAGTTTGTTTTTCAAAATCCTTCTTTTTCTTCAAACTAGCTAAATATGTAGTATGAGGGTTTATTCCAGTTAACATCGATATCCCAAATTCTCGCAGAATTTATATAACAATTTGCTGGTCCAGCACAATTTGTGTAAACGTTTAATCTTTCACCATCTTGTGTGCATGCATTGCCTTTCCCACCCTGACTTGCATTAATTAGACACCTATTAATGCTCTGTAACCAAAAACAAGAAATAATTTTTTGAAGTCTTGGCATTGGAGGCAGGAACTGTAAATGACATAAATTCATTCTGGTGATTTGCTTAAATGATTAATTTATTTTCCGGATTAGTATTTCAGTTTGTATATTTGAACCAATAAAAAATGACTGCAACTAAAACCCCATAAAATAAATGAGCACACAAATATGATACATTAATTAAAAGACCATATATCCATCAAAACACCATGCAGTTATGCTGAGCATGGTGAGTTCATCTCCTTACTTTGCCTTTCCATGTTTCTTCTCATTGTATTAATTTTTCATCATGTGCACTGCTATTCATCTGGACTGGCACCTATGTAACATCAGAATCCAGATATTGACTAGTTGGCAGGTGGCTTGTATCACTCTGTGGTCTTCTTACAGTTCTCATCTGGTCCCACTGTATATCTTAGTGGTCTTGACAAGACTTGGAATAAAAAGTAGGAGAATATGACAGCAAACCCTTTTACTATTGAGTGCATAAAGCAGAAAAGACTTTGCAGGAAGGGTCTATGTCCCCTTTTCCTGGGTTACAGATAGGCTCATTGAGACATGGCAAAATGATTCAACCTTAGTCACTCAGCAGGCAAACAGCAGAGCCAGGATGAAGGCACAGGTATCCTGAGCTCTGATTTAATCTACTTCTCACTGGCCAACGCTGCCTTTGAGGTCCTGTCATCTGCAGAATGTTTTTTCTCTTACTCCGTAAATAGCAGACTCACATAGAGATCTATGAGAGCAATCCTACTGAAGGCAATGAGGAAGGCTTACTTGGGTCTTTTCTTCCTTCAGTGGTAAAAACAAATAAAACTATAAACCTCCCCTTTCAAATTAGAGTTAATATATGGAAGTGTATAAAGATACTGTCTTACGCAAAGAGTGAAAGATACAAGAGCCAAGAATGGGTAATGAAATACGTGTGGGTGCTAAGTATCCTGCTCATAGTATTATAGCTTTGAGGATCAAAAATTCTTGTCCTAGATACGTGTGCTGATTCACAGAGAAAATGTGCAGCGTTAAATCACTGTGTCATATTTCTTACCCACGCTAGGGTTAGACCAGAGGTTGCAAACTGGGTTGTCAAAACAGCACATGTGGGATTTCACAACTGCGAAATCTGGCTGTTTTAAACACCCATTGAAAATCTATTTTCACCTGAAAAAAAAATGAGAGGTGGGAGGATATGCCAGGTGAAGGATCACTCTGCTGCTTGCTGTGTTTTACATTTCTATTTCCTTAATTCTTTTCTTCAGGAAACCATCTGAGAGCAGGCCACAGATCAGGTCAACCTTTGGGGTGACCCTAAAGAGTTATCCATGTATTTTTATTTGATGTTTCAAGAACTCTAAGAAATAAACAGCAAGCATCCACAGCAGTAGAGGCTGTAATAGTGACACTGCTGTGTTCAACATTTCCACTGTAGAATACTTCAGCATTACGGTAAAAGTAATAGCAGATTATGCCCACAATATGAAGTAGACAATTTCCTTTGATACCTTTTGGGGTAGAATCAAGGAGAAAGATTTTTCACTACTGTCACAACCCACACAGCTCTCATGATTCTCGGTGTCATTTTGTTCTCAAGAGGAAATAGGATGATTGAAGAGAATGACACTGTCGTGATGTCTTTAATAGTTCTTTAGTTTTTTTTATTTTTTTATTTTAAGACTGCTTGGGTATCAAGATTTAAATGAAGACAAGTGGCAGAACCTACAGTCAGGAACTTGCCTGGCACAAAAGTGGAGCTGTATTTTAACTGCAGAACTTAGGATTTGTTGGGCCTCAGATTTCAGTAGTTTGTTGGGTTTTTTTCCTCTGAAACATTAGCATCAATAACATTAGGTCACACATACAAGTCTTCTTGAGGGGTAACGTATATAATACAAAATATGAGTGAAGGCTACTTACTTATTTTGGCAGAATCGGATTGGGTACAACTGGTCTGCTACAAGGCATTTGGCCTCTGAGGTATGGATTAGAATATTGCCAACCTCAGCAAAGACAACTGTTTAATGGGCTTTGAAGGATGAGTCAGTAATCTCACTGAATTTTCAAAATCTTCCTTCTCCCAAAGCCAACATTGTGAAACATGCCTCCACTCTTCTGTCTTACTCGTGCTGCTAAGAAAATTGTTAAGGAATTGATGGGCACCGAGATTGTTCTCTTTCAAAACAACGCTGGTGCATGTCACTGAGATAGATGTGACGTGGTTTGTGTTAACCCCTCTGCCCACGCTTGGATTGGCAGCTTGCATTGGCACTGGGTGCTTGGAGCAGCTCACGTAAAAGATGCTGCGTTTGACATTTCTGTGACCTCTTGCTCCCTGTTTCATAAGTAGCTCATTGGAATTTTGTTGCTGGTCTTGCAGACGTGAGTAGAAGTTGTCTGGGTTTTTTTTAATTATATTCTAACTTCTACTTCAGGTCTTATTCCTCATTGCAAGCAAATGCATATTCATAGTAGGAATATTATATGTTTGGCAAATGATGTCACAGCTGAAATCTTCACACGCAGTACAAAACAACTATTTGTGCTGAGATGGATGGATGATTATTACCTCTTTGTTTTCTTTTTTCATTATCTTTTTGAATTAAATCCTCCTTGCAAAGCCATTATCTTTGCTTTAAACAGCTCTCTATCTTGAATATGTCTCTGCCTCTTCTACCCTTTTTTCTTTGTTTAGATTGAGTTCTAATTTTCTGTGATTTCTGAGATCTAATTTCCTTATTGTTTCATAGTTGTACAACGTCCTGTTCATAAATTCAATACGTGCATACTCTATTTTGTTTCTTAAGTGCATGTAGGCCAAAAAGTAGCAGGAACCTTCTCTAAAAGCTATATTTTCCACTCTGGTGGCAAGCATTCTCCTCCTACACAGGAAAGCTGTGAAAAACTGTCAAGATGTGAGTGTGCATAACAATGCTCTTGATGGCTGGAGCTGATTTATTTTTTAACTATGGCTTCATTTTGTCAGTTAGGTCAAATACAATGGAAAAGAAGCTCTTCCGATAAAACCTAGCAAAACACAGACTTCAAAACTACTTAAAATTCCAGCATCTCAAACTACTCCACCCTGCATAGAGTGAACATAGGTATAACAGCACCAAGAAAGACTGGTTGTGCCTAGGTCTAATTCCTTGCTTTTCCAGTTCAGAAATGGTCTGGAATGTTCCCTCTCCATGTGACAGTACCTGGTGACCTCCAAAATGTGTCCTAGTAGCCACAGGACTCACTCAAGGTCAAAAATAAAAAATGGACCTCAAAACTGCCACGTGCCACAGGAAAGAAAGAATGTCAATGGGTGTTATCAGTGTCATAGATCCCTGCAATGGCATTAGGTGTGCTTCCTAAAAGTCGACGGTATCTCATAATGACAAAAGTAATTCAGTTCTATATATGTAGTATTTACTTGCAGTAGCATTTGCATGTTCTGCAGTGTTTTCTGTACTCAGGATAGATAAAACTATGTCCCTGTGCTAAGGGGAAATACCAAAATACAACAAATTATCAGTTCTTTTGTTTGCATAAGAATTTAAGTGGAATATCCAATGGAAATTTTAAAAATCTGATAGTAGAGACAGAAAAAAACAGAGCCTTTGGCTACAGTGCTGGTTTGGCTTCTCCATTTCATGGTCTTAAACTACTAGTGATATTAAGGCTGAATCCTTTAAAACCCCGTCTGATCTCAAAAGCAGCTAGTACGAAGTGGGGATAGGAGCATATGTCTAATACTGAGCTTCTGTCAAGTATCTGCAGGTGTGATGCCTGTTTCCTGCAGATATCTGAGGTGATCATGTCTCCCTTGTGCCATGTTCTCTCTTAGACAACCTTCAGGTGACTTTTTTTGGCCCACAAAACTCATGTTTGTTTATGGTGGCTTTGGGACATTTAAATGGGAAGTGCTGCTTTGATTTTGCAAAGGTGTCCCTGTTTAAAACAAAACTGCTTGTGCTTATTGGATCAGATAGCTTTCATTGGCTAAATGAGCTTTCAGGCTGGTACCTGCTTGGTACAACTGGGAAGTAAACCTGCTTGATATTTCAGCTGAGGATGGAGCACTCTTAAGCCTTTTGTCTGGCTTGTGAAATATCTCCATTTCTGGTCTGTCAGTGACTGATTTCTTAGGTGTTTATTGTGTGCATTGAAAGCAGGCCTGCAATCAGCCTCTTCTCCTCATGCTGTTATTCACCCTTCTCCTCCTCTTGGGTTTCCTCAACTCTGGAATTGACTGCAGAGACGGGTGTGCACTACAGGAACTGGGAAACAGGAAAAAAAATGCAGAAAATCTCCAAGAAAGAAACACAGCATCAAGAAATCGTAGCTACTACCTCCTTTGCTAGACAAATGAGGGATGGGGAAGGAGGTTCGTGACAGAGGGAAGAAGAGTTAGATTCAGGTGTTTAGGAATTTAGGAGATGGAAGATAAAGTCTGAGCAATGTAGAGGGTAGGGAGCAATTAGAGGTGGGGCAAGAAAAAGTAAGACCAGTAAGGGCTGAAAGAGATGAAGGGGAACCAAAGGGAAAGGGACAAAAATTTAAAGTGAAGAAAAGGCATAAGAAGGAGGGATGAAGGTTATTCAGAGGCAGATTTTAACTTTTTCCTTCCCAGTGTGAGAGAGAACTGGTTCTGAGAAAGCTTGTGCTGGAGAGAGAATGAGGGAAGGGGACACAAGATGGGAGTAGGAGGAGGGAACAGGTTTTCCATTGTCAACTTCTGTAGGCCTGACAAATAAAATACCTTTTGCTTATCTGGAGAGCACATACAATTTGTGTAGACAAGTGTCATTGTTTATTTTCAACAGATAAATAGGTTTGCCGTGGTAGGTAGGCATATCTGCTTAAAAGTCTGTTATGGGGACATTTATTCAACATCCCTTATCACCCCTGTCCTTCATGTTGTGAGTGGGTTATGTCTTCAGCAAGGGCATCTCGTTTTTCTGGACCTTAATTGCAAAACTTGGCAGAGTGTTTTAGAACTGACTTAACAGCTGCAAACAAATGTCACATGAGACTGGTGTTTTCCTGGGCTGGCATGGTTCTCCAAGCACTTCCATGTGGTCCGTTGTTGGATCTGTCAGTTGTTATGAGAAAAGATTCAGCTGTCAGAAAAAAATGCAGGGCACAGACATTTGGGTACTGACCCATCAGACTGATGGATTGGCAAGAAAGCACACAAAGATGCTTTTGATATTTTCAGGCTACAGTCTCACCGTATCACTCGGAATAAGAAAAATAATAATTTATCGGTAGCTTATGTGTATCTGTAGTGAGAGAAACTTAAGATCCTCTTAGGGTGTGCAGAGAGAGATGCTTGTGTGAAAGGTGCAAGAAACGTTTTCACAGTCAGTTAAGGACCATAAAACTTTTTTTCTGAATCTCATCAGCATCTAGTTCGTGTCTTGGAGCACAATCTCTTACACTTTGTGTAAATATTGCTTAGCTTAGCTAGTATAATAAGAGATTAATATTTTGGCGTCCCCTTAACTAGCAAAAGTCTGAATAATAGTTTATAATTTCCTCCCATTTCTGGTGATTACTCTTGCATAAGTGTGAAAGTCAGTCTTGCTTTGTATACAACAGTCAGTAGTGTGGCCCTGTTATTCATGTTCTGCTGGTGCATTAATGCAGAACAGCACTGAATGTAAGATGCCTGCATGACCAACAAATTGCTCTGGCTAATCCTCTGTGCATTGCTTTTTAACAACAAATAGTCAAGAAATAAGCAAAACAGCTACAGATACACCAGCTTTTCTCCTCATTTTACAGATACTAGGAGGCAGTTTTGGTCTTTTTTCAACATACAACCTTCATTTTGCTGCACAGCTTGAAATGCTGATGTTTCAGTATGGGAAATACTGATTTGCTGAGCCCAATATAGAATTTTCTGAAACTTCTTTTGGGGCATGGACATTGCATCATCCATCAGGGAAATCAAGCTAAATTCAGGCCTCGGATATGTCTTAGCTCACAAATGAAAAAGATCAGTGGACCTAAGTCCCCAACAGCAGACATTTATTTGCCTTACGGAACTGCTGAGCAGTTGATAGACCTGAGAAATTGGTATGCCACAGGGAGGAAAGGACCAATATATTTCCTAGTTGGAAGCTTTGTTGTAAGTATGGGCATACTATATAAAATCTCATGCATTTTAGGGTAATATACACCACCTTCAGCAGTGTTTTTATGAATGAAGGAGAACGATAATAACTCTAAAACCTTTCTAGCTTGTCATGGATCAGTTAGCAGCATCTGGAGATTGAAAGGATTTACTGGAAGGGCCTCTCTCCTTTACTCCTCAACTTTTACAGTTACTCTAACTTCAATGTTAACTCCCCAAGCGTTAGCTAAGTGCCCTAAGCTTCTACAGGGAAAGTTTATAGAATTTGTGTCTGAAACTCATCTTGTGTAACACCTGTGTCACGGCATACAGTGACAACTGACATGATACACATTGATTTTTCAGCTCATCACCTCTTGGCTATCAGTACAAACAGAAAATTAGAGACACTATGCAAAACACTTGGGTCTCTAGTGCTTAATACTAGATGAACTGGCTTAATGTTTGCTGATCTTGTACATGCAAATAAAAATGTTTGGTGACCTCCAGCTAAGAAGATATCTTTTCCTCTTGGACAATGACCTGGTCACTGTTGTTTCTAACGACCAGGTCTGACTGATTATTTTCTTTGGTGCTAAACAGGACATTCCCAAAATTTGCCAAAGGGACCTTGACTGTCCCCTCTTGATTTCAATTTATTTTTTTTTAAACAGGTGGGCAATGTGTCCAACCAACATAAAATTAGGTTTTAAGGGAAGGGAGGCACTCAAGGAGACCTGCCCATTGCTGATGTAATGCAATGAGGAGAGATTTTCAAACCAGCCTCGAAGAATAGGTTTGAAAAGGCCTTTTAGGAGATGTATGCTCTAGTATCAGAAGATCTATGTATCTATCCCCTGCCTTCAAGTGATATAAGACCATTAGGACCCCAAAAAACCCCTGCATGTTCCCAGACCATGTAATTCAAGATCATTGGTGCCTAATTTGTGAAGTATCTCTCTGCCACTCATTGCTGTTCAGCATATAGCTACACAAATGCATTTGTTTTCTATCCTCACCTCTTCACACTTGCCTTTCTGGTGGATTGGCAGCAGAAAACTTAGCCTCTGGGAAGTCACACCGTATGCCCAGTCACAACTGAGTTGGGCTCCATACAGTACTTCTTAAAAAAACCTTCTGTTTCTCACATGAAGATCACAAATGGGTTTCACTTGTGAGATGGCAATAATGTGTCATGTAGTAAAGAGCTGAGCTAATGTTCTCCTCCCCCCTTCCTAGATGCTTTATCCTCTGCTGGTGTTTCTCCTATTTTTCAGTGCCAAAGAGAACAGCTCGCTTCTGACAGTGAAATCACATTTGCAGGGATTGACAAAAGAAAACATTTGTCCTTATCTAGCTCCTGAAGATACCAGCTGCACAGAAAAGTGCCATCATCTATATCAGGTTTCTCACTTGTCCTGTCTTACCTTGTGGATGGATTCTTTCTACTTCCTCCCACCCTTTTCTTCCTGTCCTGGCACGGGACAGTGAGAAACAGGTCAGAAAGATATACCGTTTGCACTGCTTATTTGCAGCCCAGAGGAAAACAAAGGGAGAACTGAGCAAATCATGAAAGCATATTTTCTGTCACACACAAAACAGACTGGAACCGTAACACAGCCAACATGCTTAAATCCAAAAGACATAGCATTTTGGCAAAGGAGTGGGATCAGATTAGGGAAGGAAAACATTCAGGTCTTAAGCTTAGCTAAAGAGTCTGATAGAGACGGGAGCTAGCATAGGTTCCTCCTTCGCAGAGAGCAGCCAGCTACACCAGAAAAGCGAGAGCATCGCGTGCTGGGAGCAGGTGTTCCAGATGTCAGAGAGGGGCACTGATTCTCCTCCTGCACAGATGTAAACCAGCACTAATGCTGCCTCAGAGTGACAAACAACATGAGAGGGATATTCAGACCTGAAAGTGAAGCATAATCTCTACTTAGAGATGGAGATATTTATGTAGACTAGCCAAAAGGGTGCTATGATTGAACTGAAGCTATGCTCTTTTGTGAAATGCTGCCTTCAGCTGTCTCAATGATCTCAAGGCAGTGACAGAGATGAGCAATTTACTTTGCCCTCTTTCAAACACAATCTGAGGATGAAGATTTGCATTGCATTTTGGAAACTGTATGGGAAAAGGAGCGTAGGTGCAGGGTGACAGAAAAGAATGCAAGAAAAGGAACAGAGTAAAACTAAAGCAGAGACTGGAGAGCATAAAGAACAGGTTAATAGACTAGAAAGAGAAGCACAAGGAGAAACCAAAGACAGATACGTGCCATATATAAAAAGTAAAAACTGACAAAATATTTTAAAATAGAACAGAAACAATGGGCATTGCCTAAATTCCTATCTCCAGGCTCTGAGGTTTGGCCTATTTTTGTAATTTAAGTAATAAATTTGTATGGTGGGCAACTAGTTACAAATATAAACCCTGGTTTCTAAATAGCGTTGTGATCTGTGATGATTAACGCATTTTTCTTCAAGGTCCATAGTCTTTCTTTTGTTTCTTCCTCCCAGTTCCTTCCCTTTTCTCTTGCTTGAAAGAACCTCTTTGTGTTACCTAGTTTCTGAGCAGTATTAATGAGAAACATGTTGAATTAGCAGAATAGCCAAGCGCCATCACAAGATCCTATGACTTGACACATGGTTACATGTATGTATAATCAATGTGTAAAATCTCACTGCCAGCAGAAGGAATGTATGAACCATTAGTTCATACTGTGTCTCTAAAATTGTCATTTAAATGAAGTTTTTCTTGTAAAAGTTCATTACATTAAAAGTAGAAAGAGATAGAGAGAAATTTCACCCAATTCTTCTGAAAAGAAGTTCTCCTAGCAAAATGAGATGTAGTTAAACACGGATTTCTCTAAAGCAAAACAAGTATTTGCAAACTTAATGCTTGATTGCTTGCAGGGAAACAGTCTAGCATTTAGTATCCCTGGACAGCTAATCCTAGCCCTTTGAGAGATATGAATAAATCAGTATCATTATGACCATCTTACAGGTGGCTAAGCTAAAGCAAAGCTTTCACTCCTTGGAGATATAGTCACTGCTGTAGATATGCAATCTTTGATTATGATACAATACCTGTTTTAATCCTGAGGAAGGCTAGAGTATTTATGATGTAAATGCAGAAGAGTTTGATGCAAGAAAGCTTGTACAGCATGGATCATCTTTCTTAGAGCTTATTAAGAATTAGACAAAGAATTTATTTCTTGAGCATGAGTCATGTTGTTTAAACATTAAACTGTAAAATCAATCTTCTGATTGTTTAGTCATCATTTCAGGGAATGGAGATTTATTTACAGTCTCTTTCATTAAACCCCTTTACCGTCCTTGCCACAAATTATGACATTTTTCAGGTTACTATAACTTCCTGCATGAACTAATATTTCTTCCCAAGCACATGCAAAATACATTTACTTACATGATCTGTGGACTGGAACACAAGCCTGTCAATTAGGAGAGCCCATTTCTTAGTCCTAGTGTTGTCTTAGACTCTCTATAGAGTCTTGGGCAAATCATGATGCTAAAGATTGTTGTATCTGTATAGCTTTTGCAAGGAGGTAGATCTGTGGAAGGATCAGGCTTTTGCTAGAGAAGGTTTGAAAAAAAAAAAATTGGCCTTTTATTTGCATAAATGCTTATTATGCTGGTGAGGGGATTGTCATTTGATCCTAATACTGTGAGCTTAAGGATTGTTGTGGAGATTCCTTAATCATGATGTAGCTGCACTAATGGTGATATCCATGTCATGTTCTTCTGAAAGGCTTAAGGAAGTAATGTTTCAGGAAAGATTCTTGTTAAGCTGTGAAAAAGAGGACTATCATCCCTACTCATGATCAGGCTGTAGAAAATACATCACTACTGTCCACAATTCTCTGTCAGGGTTTTTATCCCAGACTCAACATGCAGTGAAGATCTGGACCAGGCAGGACATGTGGTCCCACTGTATTGTGTCTGCTGAGTTCTTTCTCCTGCCAAAATGGAGATCTTGGTTTCTGCAGCTCATGTGAGAGAAATCTCCGTTAGCCACTACAGGCAAATTCACATTTGTTGTCTGTCGGTTTGTATATGTGCTACTGACTGCAAAACTGAGACGTATGTCCCAGAAACAGAACACGTTTTCTATGGATAAGGTGGGAGACTGGGTGTTGACTGCCCACTCCGTTGATTTTAAGTATGCAAATCTGCATTATAGAATAATGTTTGGCCTATGGAATTTTACTTGAATTTAACACCCAAATATGGCATCAGGGAAGCATACTGAGAGGAAATTGTTTATTAGACATATGCTATGTGTGTGTTTGGGCATACGTATTCTATGGTGGTGCTATATATAAATTTTATATATTAGCTAGGTGTGGATGAGAAGGATGGTTCTTTGAAAGTTTTAATTTCTTGGGTGTTGAGAGGCAGAGAATGGATCAATTTACAAAAAGAACATACAGTAACAGCAAATCAAATTGACAGTTAAAAAAAACCCATAAAATTTCTAGTACATTAGCAAAGCATTATGTATCTCATTACGGACAGACTACAGCAATAGAGCAATGAAAAGATGGGTAATTACAGATGCTCAAACAGAGCACTTTGTGCAGATTGGATAGGATAATGAAATTAATCAACTAGACATGTTGAATTAGCCCTCAAAGGTCAAAGAAAAATAAGCAGGACATGTGTGAAACTCTGATCCTCCCAAAAAAGCAAGTACACTGTACAAATTAATGTCTGCATCAAGACACTTTGTTAGCAGTTGACAAGACTTTCACACGTGCTCATGTCTCCCTAGGTGTATTAAATCTCCCTTTTTCAGAAAGAAATTATGGAGTGGGGAAAGAAGCATGTGATCCCTTAAAAAGGACATTTGGAAGTCAACCAAAGAGACCTTGTTATCAATTTTTTGATAAAATACTTAATCCTCCCCTCACCGCCCTGTCTATTAAGAAAAAGGCAACATGACAGTGAACTTGGCAGAATATCGAATCTGAATGTGTGTGAGACTGTAACACCCCCAACAGCTAAACTACTTCTGTTGCCGAGAAGCCAGCAGAAGTCTCTCCTCCATTTGTATCTATGGGGAGCTTAAAAAAGTTTTAGCCTAATGTGCTTTATTGCTTTTGTCACTGACTCAGAAGTTTCTTCTGTCTTAATTTGATTAGAAAGACAAAGGGAAGATTTTTGTAACTTCTCAAATTATATATCTTGCACATATAATTTTACATCTTTTCTCAAAAGATTTTCTGCTAATGCAAAAGACCTCTATTTTATCTCAAAGAGACATTTGCAAAAGTCAAGTTACTATAACAACCAAGTATACCTTTTCAATCCAGGAACCATGCTCTTATGCTAGTCTTTCTCTTTCTTTTAGAATCATAGAATCATTTTGGTTGGAAAGGACCTTTAAGATCATCAAGTCCAACCACTGACTTAACACTGCCAGGTCCAGCACTAAACCGTGTCCCTAAACACTACATCTACACGTCTTTTAACTATCTGCAGGAATGGTGACTCTACCACTTCCCTGGGCAGCCTATTCCAAAAGGCTGAATAACATAGATGGATACCCTCACAGATGCACACCAGTTTTATACAGACTTAAAAAAGTTCACAGTTTGGACACATATTTGAGAGACATCCAAGATTATGCACACATATACCTTTCTTAATCTCTACAATTAATCTAGAAATGAAGCAAGAATAGAGGAGGAAATTTGTCTTAGTTGTTTCTGTACCAAAACACCTACTTTCCTTTCAATATGATCCTTCTGAAAATCCAGTGGAGAATTTTAACTAGGATCATAATTGGATAAACTGCATTATTTACCTGCTGGCGTGGCTGGGATCCCATTGTGCCTCTCCTTTCTCTTTCTGTGCTGTGGCTCCTCAGAGCTGTTGGCAGCTGATGGAAGAAGAGCCGTCTTCAGACAACTCTATATATGCTAGAGGACTAACTGAGGTGCTTTTCAAACCAGAGGCATGAGCAAAAATGTGTAAATTATTTTCTCCCCATTTTCCTCGCAAATTGCTCTCTGAAGTCCTTAAATGTAACTAAGAATTTAACCCTCTAACTCAAATAAGAAAGCACAGTGTAGAACAATTTAGATTATAACCAGTCTGTTTGCTAAGTACTGTTACCTTTTTAACTTTATACTCTCCTGTCTGAAAAAAATACCAATAGTCTTAGCATTGCATTGTCAAAAATGAAAAAATAGCGCAGATGAATGCACACAAAAAGCCAAAGCATACAACTTAGCCTTGATCCTTTCTCCACTTCCATCTGTTCTCCCCAAGTAAATTATTAGAGTGTGGGCTCTCTACTTAAAGTGCTGCTGCTTGTGAAAGAAAACAAGCTGGGGTAAGCTATTAAGAAAATAACACTATTTGGGTTTTAAGGCTAAAGTGGGGAAAAAATAACTTCATTTAGGCCATTCAGAGATTTTTAAAACTGGAGTTGGTCTTCCCTGGTGTCTATTAAATGAATAAAACCCCAACCTTTCTGTAGAAATCTGTCAGAACTTCAGATGAAAAGCTTTTTGATGTATGCTGTAATGATTGGTTTGGAAGTTGTTGAAGGCAGCAGGAGTGAAAATACTGGGGAAAAATTCTGTCCTCCAGGGCTGGAGTGTGCCGGGGAGAGTCTGCTGCAGAAAACAGTTACGGTAAAGGAACTTTCCCTGCTCTCCTAAAGTGCAGGCTGAGGCTTGAAAAGCTAAAGTGCCTTTATATGTGCACCAGAACTTTTTGGGTGAGTTGTTCCATGTTGCTGTGTATCCCTTTGTGAGCCAGGACCGTGGCCTTTCTTTGTAGCTGTGGGCAAGGGATTTGGAGGGGGGGGATCACGGATGAAAGAATGAAGAGTTAGGAAATGATAGCTAAGACTTAATCTTTTTGTGCTGGGCCACTGCTTGAAGTCTGAAAGAGAAGCCTATTGCCAGTGGTCAGTCTAGTGAGAGCACACTTAGTAGATAAGTAAAACAGAAGCATCTGGCAGCATTTATGATTTTAGGTCTGTGAAGGTATTGCATTTCCTGACAACTGTATGGAAGAGGAAGAAGTAAGGACCAAGTCCTCATACTGAGTTGACAAAGGAGGTGGGAGTGAAAGAAGGGAACCTGGAATATTGTTTTCACATTACTGCTGGTAAAAGAGATGAAAACCAAGTTGGGGGTCTTCCCTGGAATAATAGTGAGAAACAGAGAAAGAGAAGAGCTGATAGGATTCATTCAATACTAGTGATCCCAGATAACAAGACTGTAACAAGCTTCATACTAGAAACCAAGAAGTGGAAAAAGTCCTTGGCCAAGGAGAAGCAGGACCCAAGTGTGCTATTCCCTACAGAATAGCAGTGAGACACCAGGGATCCTGCCTTGAGAAAGGCACTGTGATTCTGGATTGTGCTTGGAGAGAAATTTCCAGTACAGAAGGGGAAGCATTAATGCTTCTCTGCAAGAGATGGGGAAGTCTGTGTGCTCTTCTGATCAGCCATACTCAAGAAAGATAAATTCAAATTGGAAAAGATACAGAGAAAGGATACTAGAGTAGCTGAGAGAATGGAGAGTCTTATCTAATAAATAGAGATTAAAGGGACATGCTCTCTTTAGATTAGCAGTATTAAGGCTGAGCAGGGATGATTGCCGTCTACATACACATCAGGAGAGTAAACACTACAGAGGGATAAAAACCACATTAAACCAAAGAACAATGATGGCAAATGAACAAAAGGTCTAAGCTGGCTGTTAATAAGCAAAAGATACAAATTAGGAAAAGGTTTTCAACCATCAGGGCAATGGGGAAAACCCCTTCCCCAAGGTTTTAAAAAGAAGTTTGATAGGTTTATGACAGGAATTATTTGACATGTTTTCTAAAATTTAGACTGCTGTCCCTGATGGACCAGACCTGCCTGCTTCATCCCACATTCCCAGCATGAATAGATATGTACGTCACCACGCTGAGATCTCTGCCCTCCTTTTGTAACTCTGGAAACATAATAGATTGACTAATTAGAGCCAAGGAAAATCATTTGTATGACCACTGACATCAGGTTGCAGGAGAGATTATTGAAAACCATATTTAGCCTTAGAGAAAGGCAGGCAAATAACAAGAGAAGCTCAACTGTCCAGAAAAAAATAGGCAGATCAAACAAGGCAAGCAAGTAATGAAAAACAAGTACACGGGCTTAAGATAAAAGTTTAATGGTAGTAAGACAGAGACAGTCTGAGAATGCAGATGTCTTGCTCTTGAGCGTGGGTGCTGGGGAAAATGATGGAATGAGTAAGGCTTGGTCACCACCCAAGAGTGCATAAAGTGGGAAACAGGACGGCTTTATGGACTTTGGCTACTACTATCCCAGGAAGAAAAAGAAGCAGAGCTTAGCAAGGATTGATGATAATCTGGCTGTGGCCCTGAAGCTGTGCTCAAGTTGAAACTTCTCTTGTATAAGAGTTGTTTAAATGCCAGTTTGTGTTCAGGTGAAACCTTTGAATGAAGTTTATAGCATAGCTGGAGAGAAAACTTTGGATTATGTTATTTCTTGGTATGGGCTGAAGTATATGAGCTGCTGGGCGGAGGTTTTTTGAGTGAAATTCACTTCAGAAATAGTTTATCCACCTCCGCAGTGCCAGCAGGTGGCTCATGGTGAGTTGGTAATCTGGCCACAGAAGTCCCCCTAGAAGGTCTCTTACATTGTATTTGGCAAGATAAGACAGCACTGGTGGGCAGTCATGGAATAACATGAACATGCCATCTAAGATACAGGTGTCCTGGCTGCCTGGCCTGTATTCCTTAGACAGCATAGCAACATCCATGGAAGATGTCTTCAATATATTTAGATAACTTCACATCTCTGGCAGGTCCAAAGTGTCTTATTGGAGCTGCTGGCTGAAGAAGGGGCCAACAGCCATTACTTAGTGTATTAAATCAGTGACTAGATGGATTTCATCTGCACTGTGGCCCAGCTACAGTGTAATCCTGGCAGTACTGATAAGTAGCAGCAGATCAGAAAAAGATGAGTAGATGCTACTGCTGTGGAAGGAAACCATTTAGAGGCTAGTAGCATATGCAAGCTGCTGGCAAGAAAAGCAGCAGAGTATCTTGCCAAGAGAACCCAGTAAAATAAAAGACCCATAGATGAACAAGCATCTACAGTGTGTGTTGCCAAGACCTCAGTATGTTGAAATGAAGATAAAATGATACGTGGGAAAGACATTACCGATGGAAGGTACTATCAGCTGGAAATAACTTCCTGAGTACTAGAGGTAGCTATGTGGAAGAAGAAAGATGATAGCATTTTCATCAGGAAGATGCTGGTGATCCATAAATGTATTCAATGGGGTGTGATACAATGGGCAGTCGAAAGATTCATACTGCAGGTGTGAACAGAGCTCAAAAAGTAAGCAGTACAGGAGAATATGTTGTAGGATTAGCTGTGGGTGCAGAACAGGATTTAGTTTAAAGGTGTGAATGTGAATTTCAGTGGGTTAGGAGTTAACTTTATTAGATGTATTAGAGTTTACCACTCTAAAAACTTTCTTTTAAAAATTTGGCGTGACTCAAACTATTTGTTTGTTTCTTTCTTTGCCCAGGAGTTTGGTTTGATGACTGAAATGAAAAAAAAAAATCCATTTCATGCCCAAATTTGAACTGGGAGAAAACCTTGACAAGGACAGTGATCAGGCAGTTGAAAAGATAGATGCATCAGAAATGAGACAAGGTTGAGAGCCTTTATCTGGGAAATTTCTGAACTCCATTTTGCACAGACTGAGATAGGGTTTAAATAATTCAGATGAAGCTTGGTTAGATACGTTATAGTTAGTCTCAGCTGAATTCTTTATTGTTTCGCTCGAAGTTATATTTTAGTGTACTGGCAGGTCAGATTTGTTAAAACTCCTACTTAAAGGAATGAAATGGAAGAGAAGGTTGTTGGTTTTTGGGGTTTTTTTTAGAACTGATTGACATCCTCATGGTAAACTCTTCTGCAAATCTGGCTGAATGTTTTGGTCTTTACATGACAGTAGGTCTCTTCTGAAAAATCTGTCTTTAAATATATATTTCAAAGGCACAGAGGATATAGCTCTTTCTGTAAACAAAGCAAACTTGTTCCATGATTAATCTTTTGCTACTTAAGTCTTACAGACTCCAGAGTTTGTAGATTCCAGAGTCTTACAGACTCCAGAACAGGGTAGCTCTGTGCAGCCTCCCTGGTGGGAGTGACGTGTGCCACAAACTGCGCTTGGGAACTCTTTGAGAGCACGTGGGTGGGCAAAAGGCAATCGCTGCCCACTGTCTGTGAGCATTCCCAGACTCTCTTTAATGCACTTGCAGGGATGTAGCCCCAGAGGCAAAACTCTGAGTTGCTGATGTGGTTTTGGATTGGTTCTTGCGCTTTAATGTGCCAAATTATGGTCTAACCCAAAACAAAATAAAAATTTCAGGATTACAGCCCTGTGTACAGCTGAGGGAGGAAGAAAACCCGGAAAGCTTTGATAAATATATTAGATGGTTAATTGTTCAATTTAGTGCTTGGTTGGTAACAAAATCAGACATATATGGTAATAAGGCTGTGTTTTTACTATTACAAGACACTTTGGGACAATTTGAATATGCAGGGTGCAATAGTATATTAAACCAAATTGTAGTTCTGTATTTGTCAATTTGGCTTTGTTAGCATAATACAATTTGTTTTTATTGTAGCAGTGAAGAGGGAAACATTCTGATAATAATTTGCTTTCATTATCCATTTATATTACTTCTTCCTACTCAATATTTTATTTTTATTTTTTAAACAAAACAGAAAGCCTTTACAACCAAAGGGGCTGATTAACAAAAAAGTAATCCCAGTCTGATTAATTCTGTTTTCAATAATATTTTGCAAGGAGGGTGTTGGCATAAGAGTACAACTTTAATATCCATCAACTCTCCGCATATGCCAGATATTTTTACAGAAAAGCCTAAACATGATATTTTAAAATCTGCATGACAGTAAAAAGTTATTGTGCTTGTGATTCTCTCAGCATCTGAGAGATGGTTTGGAGGGAATGATAATATCTTTTATTAGGTCAACTGGTATAATTGGAAAAAAATTAAGAAGCATGTATGAGATCTGCCTTGGTTTTTTTGCAGCAGTATGAGTCTTGTCTAATAAAAGGTATTTTTTCTTTCTTCAAATATTGACTCTTTTAAATCATAGACTGTCCACCATGAAAAATCTTGCTAACATACTGTTCGTGCAGATTCTTATGTCCCTCAGCTTTTTCCATTACGTTCAGCTATGCCTAGATCTGGTCATTTTCTTTCAGAGCCTACTCCTCCCTTCCACAGCTGGATTTTGGCTGGCTGCGTGGGTGGCCATGGATAGCTCTGCCACCCCCTTTCTGCTGCTGATGCCCTCTCTCTGCCCTGTCTTGCTTTTCCCACAATTAGCTTCCTCTTCCCTTTCCCCAGTCTCAGCAAAAGATAGCTTTTTTTGTTTGCGGTCTGCTTATCCACTACCTTCTCTGTATTTTGTCTCTAACCCATAGGTAGGAGAAGCGCCAGGAGAAGAATGAAAAGTCCTTTGGTTATCTAGACTTACACACCAAATCTGCCTGGTCCTATTCCTTGCACCCCTACTGCTGGCCCGCCATCACCCGCAGGGGTAACTGTAAGGAGGTCGGATCCTGCTAAGTCTGTGGCTGGGAGATATCTGCGTAGTGCTCTGGTGCACACTTAACGCGCCTGATGGTGGGTCCTACCCGCCCATGAGGAAGGAGACATTGCAAGTGGGACTTAAATCTGTGGCTGTGCTTCCTTTGCTTTCCCCCAAAGGAAAGAATATCTGCATTTCGGTATCCAATCTTAACCTGCATTTCGGTATCCCATCTTACTGCTTTGAGTTGCTCTTTTTGCAATACAGGCATAGTTAGTTCCAGCTCTTAGCTATGGTCAGTCATTAAATAAGATGGCATTATTAAGCTAATTTAAAAAGTCTAGCAGGAGAATGAAGTGCAGACTTCTGCAGGATGTACAATTAACCTTAAGTGAGTGAGGAAGGGAAACAGCAAATTAACAAACTGGTTGCCATTATTCAGTTACCGTGCTCAGCTTTCCTCTCTGTTAATCAGACAGATTGTTACATGCTTTGGGAAGTTTAGCTGACTTGCCATATCAGCACAAAGCAGAATCTCGCCGAAGAGATCACACAGTGTTTCCAAAAGTATCTGAAGGAATTTATAGCTTGTGAATTACAAAAGCAACTCTAATTAGTCCCGAGAGGCAGTTGCATAAGAAAAACTGAGAACATTGCCTCGTCATATTTGCTGCCTTCTCGCGATTTTCCTACGAGATTCTGATAATGAATGTTTTCTAACAACTGGAGCTCAGAGACCCTATGGCTAATAACGCTCCTGAGAAAACAGTATCCTGTATTTGCAGTCCCACAGAGATTGGTCAGATACCGATACTTTTGCTATGTGTCAATATTGCCAGAGTTGCACAGAGCTTTATGCTGGAAGACTGTAGCCACCTGGGAAATTTCTGAAGGAAAATGAAAGTCCTGGTAGTCTAGCAATAGCCAAACCACTTGGCAACCGGTCGTTCTTCGGTATGTTTTTATTTTGTTTTTTGAGGTGTAGGTTTTGTTTTTAAGCTCTGGACATAGGAATTCTCAGTGCTTTCCTCATGAGGTCTGTTCCCGCATTCTGGAAATCACTGGAAGCTTTGCTGTGCTATCAGTGAACTTGATTTCAGATAGACAGGAGCATGAATATGGGTGGATGCAAGCCATCGCTCTTGTATACTTTCTAGGTCTTACTCTCTGCCCATTCCCAGATTTTGTTTTCCTTGGAGTTTAGGATTTGAAACAATGTGAGCCAGCTGCCTGCAAAAATCCAGAAAGCCTGAAGTTTAAAATTTCCCTTGTGTGGGATCAGTTGAATAGGGATTATAGGGTCAGGCCCATTGACAGATGACATTCTGAGAACTCCCTAGTCTGAGACAAAGTTAAGAGTTTTAGTAAAGTAACAGTTTTCTTGCTGTCTCTACAAAAACAAATGTGAAATCATGCAGTGACTATCCCAGACTTTGCAGACCTGTGTGCTTTAATTTACCAGTCATTAGGAACAATTTTATTTGCTAGTTACCTTAAGTCCCTCAGGTCAATATGCATAACTCGGTGGCACCATGTATCGGTATGTTTGACATTATACGAGATATAAGAAGTTATCTTCTTAATCCCATAACTTACAGTTGTCAACCCAAAGCCGCATTTTGATTATGTTAGGGCAGAAGTTTCTCAGAATAGTGTTCCTAAAGTGAATGTTTTTCAAATGTGAATACCTAGAGTTAGGCATTGTATAAGTATGCAATTTTTCACTAGCAATGGAGAAAAAGTGACTAGGGAAATCAATGGGAATTGCTGGAAGTTCTGTGTTTTTTGAAATTGGGTTGTTTATTTGGTTACTTATATATGGATTTATGTGCTGGTCATTAAACACCTAAGTATGAAATGCTTGGCCTCAGGTAGTTTGTGATTCCTCTTCTATTAATCTTGATTAGTGGATGTTTGTTGCAAATGCCTTACAGGAAAGTGAAGAAAATCTTCATTCTCCACACTGGTGAAAAAGAAGTATTTGAATTAACAGCTTGATGATTAAAGAGTTTTATTAGTTTTAAAGGTGAAACAGAACCTCAGCGATTCAGGGGAGAAAAGTAGGGAAAGAAAAAAAAAAAGGTATGCAGGGTAGGAAGAAGGGATGAAAGACAAAAATGAAAATTATATATCACGGATAGATCATAAAATGAGATTAACATGAGTGTTTCTCATTTAAGTTTTGTGTTTGATCATGAATTAAAGAATTAAGAGCTGTCTAGCCTTTAGAATCAAACGAATCTGACTTTTTTTGATTGTTTGTTAGTTTTATTTTTAATAGTGAGAAAATCAGCCACCTATCCAGCGGCAGGATTCCTGACCAGCATTCACAAATAATATTTTACCATGCAAATCAGGCTTTCTGAAAAGATATTTGCAGAACTAGAAGGCTTTGTGTTTCTCAGTCATCATCTTTGTTATGGATAAAGTGGTCTCTGATTGACTGAACCACAGAGCAGGGGCACCTGCTAAGATCACATTACTTTGAGGTATGCTGAGTGCCAGGGAAGCTCATTGACTCCCTGATTCAGCACCTCACACAAGACACACCTCGAATGATCAAAAAGCAGCAGGTAAGTAACGGTTCATTGAAAAACTTGCACTCTACCGCACCAATAGGTTTATTAGATGGGATGATTGTCTACGCTGTGCATTTGATAAAATACAAATAACAGGGTATTATCACAGCATCTTACTTACATCTCTTACTGTAATAGAGGATAAGTGGCTCACTTTTGCAATGATATTTGTCCATTAAATGTTCCAGAAAGATGATCTATCTTGCCAATGCATGAAGTTATGACAATAATGTAGTCCTCAGACATTAATTCTGCAGTCTTATATGCTAATAAGCATAATTTCTAGGCCATTTAAAAGATACGTAAAACTTTTAATGGCTTTGAATATCTGATTAAAAGCCATTCAGCCCCACATTCCATTGGCAATGAGGTGCCATCCTGACATCCCTGCATCAGTTTAAAACACAAGCCTAACTGCTCAGGGTTTGCATGAACTGAGAGAATTGCAGCAGGACCTGTTCACTGAATCAGGAGAGGAAGGACTGTCATATAGTCTTGATCTTTGTCTGATCCCTGAAACAATATTGGCAAATCGATCAGATCAGCAATATGTGCAGGTAAGGGAGAAGTGTATTGGGTATCGCTGAGAGGAGCGTGACAGGTGGACTGTCATCAGCTGTTTCTCTGCAACTCTGGTTAGTCCCTCTTCCAAAACGCTGCACATGAGATAACAGAAAAATTGGGGCGAATCTCAGGGAATCTCCATCATATTCCATTGCCTGTGTTGTTCTGTTTGGCTCTCCCTAGTCTAGAAGATACCTCTTTTCTGCGTTTTTTAGTGGTTACTTTCTTGAATTTGGAAGCTGACATTTGCTTTTGCAGTGCTCATGTCTGGGCTGCTGCTGACCCTTCAGATAGACCTTGTGATTTTGGCTTAATTGCTTCTGCCAACAGGCCAGCCAATTTGCACTTCCCAGGTGCAGAAGATGCAACAAAAAAACCCCAATGCTGGTAGCAAAAGTGACAAAAGAAAAGAAAAATTGTTGAGAGAGATGACATTTTGAAGTGCCTTGAGTACTCCACAGAAGGACTTAAAGGACCCTCTGGTCTTTCCAGTGTGTTAACAAATAAGTTTAATGGGCAGTAGGCTGAGAGCCAGTGAAATGATGAATTGAGACAATGGTTATCTCCAAACAACTCATTTACTGTACCTTTTATCTTTGAGGCAGTGATGCTTCTGAGAGGATCTGCAGATGGCTGCCATTTATCTGGACAGACAAAATCATTTACAGGAAGAGGAAAGGCAGAGATACAAAGATTGGTGTTTCTGCCCTGTGGTTTGAAGCTATAACATATAGCCCAGGGTTAGTACTGTCCATGGGATGCTCATCTGCTAAGGTGAGTGAAACACTAAATGGATCTAGAGAAAAACGACTGCAAAGGGCAGATAAGGACTATGTTCCCGTGAATCCATTTCTATGCAGAGATCAAAAGAGGGTGAATGCCAGAGGACTGCTGACATGCCATGTCATGACAGCCACCCTTGAAAGTGAGATTAATTGGCAGCAGACCTACTTTGAAGGGACCTTCCTGGCTGCGGCATGAATCGGGGCGTGCGGGCGACAGGCTGCGGGCGCGTGTAGGCTGCTCTCGGCTGCGTGCGGATGGTGTGGGGCACGGCTGAGCCTGCAAAAACCGGCCGGTCTCAGATAAAGATGGGGAAAAAGATATTCAGAGAGAAGGATGGGGTGAGGCGGGGAACCTAAAGAAAGGGTAGGAATAGGAGGGAGGGAGAAGCGTTGAAGGAAAGATGCAAACTAGCTGGCATGAAACAGCTGGCAGGGAGTGGAAGGAATGGAGCAAGAGAAATTTGGGAGTTGCCCGTTTGGGTCAAGGAGGGAGGCGGGAGCAGGGCTAACTTAGCATGCAGGAAAGGCTGCTGCCTGCAGCCTTGGAAATGAGAGCCAGCCAAGAGATTCATAATCGTTTAATTGAGGGAATGACGGTGGGCCGGGAGGGCTGACATTTACCAATTAGATTGAACAGAGCGAAGGAGGGAGTGTTTATATTTAAGAACAGCACTCAAATTCACTCTAAATTGGAGGGAGATGCACAAAAAGAAAAACGTTTGCAATGACTTATCTGAATCATTAGCAATGTTCCTCGAGGTCATTTCTGCACTGTTCAAAACTCTGAGTCCTTTACTTGTTTCTCTATTCAGTCTTTTCCTTTTTGTTTCTTAGCAATTTATGGCCTGATCATGCAGGTTTTATTCAGGTAAATTTCCCTTTCAGTCTCAAATTACTGGAGGTTTTGCCTGAGTAATGGCTAAACTATTTGGTTCTTCAAGCTATTATTTCAAGTATTGTAAAGCCATTACTCATCAGTAGTCAATTTGTGTGTATACCTGACTTGTGCCCTACCTGACTTAAAAAAGGACACTCTGTAAGAAACTGTAAGCCAAAGCCTATAGAGCAGGAGAGAAAGGTCCACTTCTTACGGGGCTTTGAGCGCTGCCAACACACAGTGCTTTCTAAGAAATTCCTTCTAGTGATGAACAAAGTACAATTAATTTTAAATTAATTTCTATTGTTTGTAAATGTACTCACATTTCAAAGAACAGAATTGTGCTTAATTGAGTGAAATGGTATATGGTTTAGGTTTTTTAGTAGTTTCCCAGCTGATACAAAATTGAAAAAGAAGTACTTCAAATTGTGAACACGTACATTCAAACTTTTTCTGTGATAAAAGGTAAAAATGCTGAAGACATCTGAAGTGACTTTTGGCGGGGTTTAAAAAAAATCAGAACATTTTTTGAACTGCTTTATCATTGTGATGCGAAAGAAGTTTTACTTTGCTTTGCTTTCCTCTTGGATGTCTACATTTCTGCTGCCCTTAGCATGTGAAGTTCCCCTCATGGCTGTGTCCTTTGCTGAACTTTTCAACTGTGCCACTAGCGTCGAAATACATTTCAGATTTTCCTCTGACTCTCTGCCAGCAAATATCCTTCTGTGCTCACCTGATATCAAGGGGTTGAATATGTCTCCACGGGTTGTATAGTTCATCCCAAAGTCTCTCTAATTTAAATACCTTGTTATTTTTAACTTTTTTTATGAAGACTTTGGCTTTTTTCCTCATTTTCCCTACTTCTTTCGTAGCTATGTTTGTCTACCTTAGACCCGAGTTAAGTGCCTTAAGTACCTTCTCTACATGTTTTAGAAAGTAAAAACACCCTCTGATGTTACATCTGCTGTGTGATTGGCAAGGACATCCTTGCAACCTGTATTTTTGGAAAAATGACTGAGGACATTTTTTGCCTGACACTTCAGATCCTTGTGCTTCAGGAGAAGTGTATCTGCTTTCTGGCTCAAAAGCTCATTGCTAGGAGCAGAGATTGTATGTTTACTTATTTTCATTGTTTGGTACCATCTGGAGGTGACTTATTTTGTGGGAAAAGAAAAAAAGAATCAATCTTTGCAATGACAGAGGACCCCGGGAACTTTGATTACTATCCAAAATATTTCGAGAGCTAATAAAAACAGCCAACATGCCATTTCTTGATGATATTTCTCCTCTTCGCACATACTTTCAGAGCTAATCCAGTGCTCTGAGGAAGGGTGCTTGTGTGTGAAAAAAAGGAGTTCTTCATTGTCAGAAGCCTTAGCATACTGCTCTGGTACGGGTGCCTGTGAAATGCATTTCATGCTTCATCTGTTACCTAAATGAGATGTGAAAGCAGTTCACACCTCGTTTACATTTGTGCTGTTTTATGGAAGAGCATAGATGCAGTTCCACTGAAAGTAACGAAATGAGGTCACCAACCCCCTTCTCTCTCCTTGGATTGCATCCACGCGGCCTGATCCTTTCAATTCACTAAACTGGAAATGAATCTATTTCTCTGAAGCGAGTTACTATGAAACGCCAGCATTCTCCAGCGTGTGGCAGTCATCGGTATTTTATAGAGATGTTAGCTGTCCACGCCGAAAATAAAAATGTAAGCTATGCATTTACATGAGTTATCTGAACCCAGAGTGATTCCTCCTGCACTGAACAGAATATAATCAAGGTGAATAAACAAGAAAATTGACTAAACTGATATGGAAATAACACCAAAAAAAAAAAAAAAAGGTGAAAAGAAATCCATGCTTCTGCACTATCCCCTCCTTGCCTGAGTTTGTAGCAGACAACTGCAAGAGTGTGCCCGAGGGACTGAGGGCTGCTGAAGGTCAGAGCATTTCCACAGCTCTGGGAATCCTGGGTGCTGGTTCAGATCCATTTCTGGAGAACTGCAGAGATTTTAACTCCAGAGCCTGGCTCCTTGCTACCTTGTATTTTACACTGGAATAGAGAAATGCAAAATCCTACCTTTCTGCCTCAATGCCATTTTGTTTTGTTTTTGCTTTTTTGTTTTTTTATTTTTTATTATTTTTGAACCTTTTTAGGGTGTAAATAGCTGTGTAAGAGAGGACAGTGAAGGTCCAAGAATATAGTTGTACAAATTCAACCACTTCTGTTCATTCATCCGCTGAGTCCTAGTGTTGAAAACAGAGTGGAAATGTAAAGCTTACAAGGTACATTTGTCATCTTGCTAATGTCTCAGAAGACACGGACTGAAAATACTAGCTTTCTTCACAGGGGTACCCTTGTTTTTCTTCTAGTGCTCTGTGTTTGTCATAGGATCAGGATGCCTTGGCTGGACTTCACCTCACATAACTCTGAGAGTACAAAACAGGCATATACATCTGAGCACTCAGCCTTGACTGCTGCTGTGAATGACGAGAGAAACACATTTCAGTAGCGTGGCTACTCTGTACATATTTTTGCAGAAGAAGATGCAGGTCCCTGATTCTTTCTGTTGTCTACAAAAGAAGTCTAAGGTGCATGTGTGGGTACCAAGGTTAGGTGAGACGAATCCCTCTCCTTAGTCTGTCTGCTAATGGAAGGAAGACGTTAGGATAAAGGAGAAAATTCGCATGTTTCCCTGAGAAAAGGCAATGCAGGCTGAGGTCACATCTTAGTGTCCTGCACTAGAGATGCTAATGGTTCTCAGTTCATTTGATAATTGCAAGAAAGGCAGATCAGGGATGCCAGCGCATAAACAAGGAAGCAAACAAAACAAAGCTGTCTTGGCTCCCACCATGCGACAGCAGAAATATTATTGGCCAAGTGGAAAAAGACAAAATCTGTTTAGGAAGAAATGCTATTTCCAAGCTTTATAAGAGGAATCACAAACATTAAGAATAAACAAACTGGAGACTATAAAATATTGGTAGTGTTCCCCTTTTAGTGTTTGCAAGAATGACGAGAGAGAATGTGCTGGACCTGCTGGAGATGTGTGAGACTATAATGTGCTGAAATGCTTGTCTTACAAGGCTCTGGGGTTAAATCATTATATGAGCAAGAAAACTTAATGAGTAGGTTTCTTCTAATGGCTGGTTCTTTGGCTCAGTTCTGTACAGTGTTGTGTGCCCTCAGACGCCACCGAAGGTGCTTGGAGTGATTCACAGGATCCCTCTCTTTGTGCTCAGGTTTAATGAGACAGAGAGAATTGTTTGATTTGTTCCATCATTCAAAGATGCACCTAGCAATAGTGTTAATGCTTTTCTTTCTCTCTGCACAATGACACTTTTACTTTTTTTCTGTTATTATATGCCTGTTGTTTCTGCAGCTCTCAGTCAGGGCCGGTCTGCAAGGCATCTGGCCCGTGCTACATAGACACTTGCATGTGTGAATTAACACGATTCAAAGCAGATTTGGGGTACGTTTCAGTTGCGTGGGCAAGAGTTTGGGCTGCTTCACTGGGGAGCAGCACCACGCTGACTGAATTCCTGACAAAATACCCGCCCTCCTCCTACTTTGCAGCTTGCCACACCATTGTCTGCATCAGAAAAATCCCAGCCCAGGGTTTTTTCTAGCCTCTGCCGTGCTAAATGTGTCAGGTGTGTATTTTGCTTCCCATTTCTGTTGTATTTTGCTTTGCTTTCACTTTGTTGTGGATGCAACATGTTGGAGGATTTAAGCCATGATTCCACCCTCGCTTCTCTGCAAGGTAACCTTCCTGGGAAACACCCTGTGAACAGGATGCTCCTTCAGTATTATATATATGGGAACACTGAAGAAAAGCAGCAGCATATTAATTGATGAGGAAAATTCCTCCAAGGCCAAATTACTGTGTGTGGATGGACTGGAAATGTTTACAGTGAATCCTGCCAGACCTGAAGAAGTAGGTGCTATGTCTAGTTTTAAAGTGAGAAATTTGACCATCTCTAAAAGTACTAAAGAGATTTGGAGCATTTTGTGGGCTGCAAAAAGCGGAAAAAACCTCACAGCTCCTCTCTTCACAGGGACTCCTCTAGTCTTCACAGAGACTAGGTTTATTAACTTCTGGGGTCCTGATACATGCATGCAGGCTGGCAGGCTGACATTGCTGACATTGCTGACATTTCTATATGTGTTTTGATTGTCCCTGTGAATAACCAAACACTTAGTGCCAGTGCACTAAGCTCCCTGCAGATTTTTGTAACCTGACTGCACGTGCAGAGCAGTGCCTGGCAATAAACCAGGAGAGCTAGTGGGAAGTCTATTTTAGCAGGCAAATGGTCCTGCTGGTGCCAAACATGGCATAGGATCATCTTT
Source organism: Balearica regulorum gibbericeps (assembly GCF_011004875.1). Classification (NCBI taxonomy): domain Eukaryota; kingdom Metazoa; phylum Chordata; class Aves; order Gruiformes; family Gruidae; genus Balearica; species Balearica regulorum. The sequence continues at coordinate 117,682,267 of NC_046185.1, read as the reverse complement.
ATGAACGAAGGGCAGAGCATCTGGAAATAAATAGAACTCATAACACAGGTCTCTTGATTTCTTTTGAGGTTTCACATCTTTCTAATATTCATAGGAATTTAGGTCTCACCTGAGTCAGTGGTGAGTCAAACCATGCATGGTGAGATCTTTTGCCTTCCTTTCATTGTGTCAGTCTATTCACAAACTCCCGACAGATCCTATATTTGAAGTTGTTTCAGGTCAATGTAAATCAGGGAAGCAGTCAGGTAACATTTTCCCTGGCTTGGCAGGAAGGTCCTACTGGTGATCTAAATTGTAAAGCTCAATGTCATGAAAGAACTTCACTGACCATATTCCTCAGGTCAGTGTAAAGGTCAAGAGTAAATATCCTTGGAGGGTTCATGTTGCTCTGTGGCAAAAAATTTCTTGAATTTAGCTCTGTAGTTTTCAGTGCTAATCTCAAGTCTGTCAGACCAGAGCACCACCGGATGCTTGGAGCAGAGTGAAGTATGGTTTGCACAGGAACAGTCCATGCTCAGAGTTTCTGAGGTCTGAAAATAATCAGACTTGAGATCCAGTCAGATTTGCTAAGAAAACACATGAAGGACTCTTAGAGCAGTCTTGGACCACCACTCCTCTACCACAGGCTAAGCTGACCACACCACACATGCTAAACTAGCAACTTCTGTGGAGCAGAAGAGAGGGGAGAAAAGAGTGATAAGGGGAAAAATATGGAAGAGAGCTTCTCTTAAGTGGATAGCAGGACAAATGAAGAAGCACTGGAGATAGAAAAAAGTTGGAAAAGGATAAGGAGAAGCCCTGTGTTGCTTAGCTAAGGCCAAATAATTCTGATTTTGCCTAGCAGAGAAACACTTCTCTGGAATAATGAAATTTTTTGCACGCACTTTTGCATTGGAAAGATGCGTTGTTTCTTGAAATGCTAAAACTGCAGTAAGACTCTTAAGTTACATACAGCTTTCTGTGAAGAACTTTACATCTGATGTGAAATAGAAGACTCCTGGCCAGTATTCTGTTTCTCCTGCTCAGATTAGCCTTTTCAAAGAAACTACTGTATACTTGATTTGCAAATGTTTCCCCGTTCTTCTGCAAAATAGTAAAGGCATCTGGCAGCACTGCTAGAAAATTCCACTTGGGTTCCCTTTATGCTCTACCCTAACCTAGGGGCAGAAGTTGTGCTGCCTATGAGGGATGGTGGAGAAAGGAGAAAGCTTTTAAATACACAGAAGTTTAGATAATTTGGATTCTTTTTCGACCTATCTGGAACTTCATTTTCTCATTCCAAGGGTTACAGAGATGCTCGGGAGCTAGTGAAAGTCAGGGGCCTGAAGAACTATTTTGTTTTCTCCATGTGTCCTCCTTTTCTCAGTATCTGCATCTCATGTAGGCAGATCCCCAACTAAATGGTGAAATGTCACATCCATTATCACAGCACTTACTGTTTAGATGAACATCTTAAGCTGCCAGAATATTCAATAGTAGACCCCTTAGCAAAAATGTAGCATGCTCCATCAAGAACTTGGCTGTTCCTGTACGTGTCACGCGTTTTTCAGAAAGATATTGCTTTATTTTTGGCTTCGTTTAGAAGAACATGGAAGTGTTAACAATTTATTCACAGTGTGAGACAAACAGATATTAATAGAATTTTAATGAAGGCCTCTCAACAGGATTTGAAGATTTTTTTGTCGAGTGTTGTATGTGTTCCTGTTAATACTGTGAGAGTCAAAAATACATGCATCACAGGACAAGTATGGAAACAACTGAACCACACTGCCAGAGACAGCAAGAAAGAAGAAGGTAAGGAGGCAATTTCAGATGGACAGTACCAGATGCTCTGTCACCACCAAAGCCAAAGCAATTATTTCCAGATTCCCTTACAAATTGTCACGTAATGGCGTGAACAGACTTGGAGGCACTTGAAATGCATCTTTACATATTGCTCCAAGGTGGAAGGGGCTTTCCTGTTTTGGGTTAATCTTACGTCTCTCTTTAAATAATTGCTTCTCAGTTCTGCCTTTTTATATACATATAATGTAAAACAGCTGCTACCTGCTGATACTCCCTTAAAAGCCTACGTTTTTAAGTACACAGAGGCACAGTTTTAGGCCTCCAGCTTCCCACCCTTACACCTCAGTGACCTTAATAATGCCTCTGCCTACTGAAGTGATAAAGAGAGGATGTACTTCTGTCGGCCCCTGCTCTCTGAAGTGAAATATTGAAGCTTTCATTTTGTTAGTGAGAAAATCCTTGCTATGCACTCTCTCATCTCTGACCCCATATTTTGTTACTGTACTGTAATCTTTTTTTGGGCCACTGCTAGCTCTAATGCCAGCTTTTTGTGGGGAGATCATGATGTATCTGTGGAAGGCAGCTTCCCAAAGGCTGAATGTCCTTCCTTGACGGAAGACTCCCTTCATTAGTGGACAAGAATATAAGGGTCAATGATCACCAAGTGCGCGGTACCAACCTACTTACCATCCGAATGCAATAAGGATGCTGGTGACTTGTACTCCATTAGCCCATAGAGCAGCTTTATAATTAGCAATTTCCGTTTCAACACAGCACATTGCTGAAGGGCATAGCTTCAGGTGTAGTTCATTCCCAAATGAACACTGATAACTCCATCTCTTCTAAATCTTTGTGCCTTTATACCATCCAAAACATTACCTGCTTTTGATGTAGAGTGTGGCTCAGTCACATTTCCTTTGCCCTCTGCACCTAGTTTGGTGGCTTCCACCCGGTCCTTTGCTTGAAATGTGAGCACGTGGAAAGGTGTAAGATGCTGGGGAAAATGAGGGCGGGAACTCATTCAGGGTCCCAGAAAAAAAGCACATTGGCAGCAGTGATTTGGTGTGATATATAGGACTAGGATATGTTGGAACTAATTAACTTGAATCTTAGTGCATATCAAAACAAAGACCTGTAACTGCAGTCAATTTTTTCCTTAGTCCCTGGTCAGATTTCTCATGTGTGCCACTGTCACTTACGCTTGTGCTGTTAGATTTGGGCTTTCAGTATGGTGGTTAGAGGGAATCGAAGCCTAAAAACCTTGTTCTTACATCAGGCTTTTATGGGATCTTACTTTCAGCTAAATACTAACAATACTGAAAATAGTTTAGTAACCTTCTCAGGAAGCCAACTAACTCCTAGATTTTATTCAGAGAAGGGCTTTGCTGAAGTTAGTGGGAAAAAAATTAGGATCCCTCCCTCTGATGTTCAAGGGCCTCAGGGTGTGAAGCCATGACTGCAAAACATTGTAGCGGTATCTTAAAGGGAAAAACAAACACAGCAGCTCCCGTTTAGTTTGCTCTAAGAGCTTGTGCTCTTAGGAGCAGCTTCCATTTCAGTTTTTTAAACTTTTATCTTGGAGGGCAGGGCAAGTTCACTGCTCACATCTAGCAGGAGCTGCTGCTAAAAAGGACAGTTCAGTTTGATTTCTGACACTGCACGCTAGCAAAAGAAAAGAGGAAAAAAGGATTTGCTGGTTATAAGGGAGCCTGTGTTTGCAGAAACATTTCCCTCTCCCTCTCCAATTTTTATCGCTTTCACTCTATGTTACAGCATCTTGTTTTACCAAGATGCCTGTGGGATAGCTGACTACTTTCACGGTCTTTTATGCACATTCACCTGCTTCAGGACAACAGAAGCTGCAATGTATTTCAGCTGCCCCTTGGGAGAAATGCATTATAGCCACAAGAGACACCAGACAGACCCCTTTCCCTGTTAAACTCAAAGAATCACCTTTGCACCTGCTCATGCTATGGACACCCATGGTCTCACTGATAGCGTGTGAGATGCAGCCCCCTTCCTCCAAACTTTGGTGTTAACCTCTCCTATCCACTATTTTCATTTATTATGCAAGCCTTACTGATAATTGCCCAGTCTTTTCAGGCTTCTGTATGCATGACCTTACCCTTAAGATTTAATTCTGAAATGACTTTTTAAAAAAATAAATTTCTCTTCTTGCTTTCCCCCTCTTTATTTTTCTATGTGTGTGTCTCATGTGCTGAATATTAAATAGGAAAACAAAGATGTATATCATCTGGAGCTAAGAAGGAGCACAGGTGCACCTACCAGGCAGCGAGTGAAAACAAAACAATTCATTTAAAAGGTTTTGATTCACTATTGTGCGCTCATACTTTATTCGACAGCCCGATATGACACCTCAAGTCCGCCTACGCGTGCACACAGCTTGGAACGGAGATGTTTTCTTGGCTCTTGTACGTTGTGAATTTTTGCCACAGCTCTGCTCGAAGTTGTTTGGCACAGGTGCTTTGCTAAGTATACTGAGGTGGGGGAGGATGGGGGGGATGAAAGAAGAGTGGGGGGTGAAAAAGGAAAAAAAAAATAAAAGAACATGAGAAGAAAAGAACATCTCAAATATTCATAAGTGTATTTCTTTACCAAATGCGCTAGCCTCAGTCCTACTGGCTATAGGCAAAGCTTCCATTCATTTTCCAAGTCTGTGGTTTTGGTTCGTGCTGGGCAATCCCTTGTCTAGCAGGGCACGAGAGCAGAGCTTGGCTCTGGGTGACTTTGACAGGAGATTTGGGTGGCAACGAGAAAATCAATCTCTGTGCAGATATCTTTGCTTGCCAACTTGAGTTATCATTTCTAGAAGAACAAGCGATTAGCCTAATTCCTCTAATATTTTATTGGGTTCTGGTCAGGGTAGGCAGCAAAAATGACTTTTACATGGCTTAGGGGTAGAGCTGCCTCTCCTGGTTTTGCTCTGGCTTGCTGCCTATCCTTGGAAGGTCACTTCACTCTCCATGCTTTTCTTCTCCTTCCTTTGCCTCCTAAGACTGTAAGCTTTTCTAGAGACATGTCGTTTTTGAAGTGTTCGTGTCACATTTCCCATGCAGGAACTGGTGAGCTCTCTGGTAGTGGTGGTATGTGGGTAGAATCTGCTTGCTCCTGTCCTGCCTGCCTGAGAAGGAGATGGGATGTGAATTGCCCCAACACCTACGTGTGTGGCCTCACCCCATCTTACTGTAAATCCATAGTTGGGTTTAGTCCATTTGGTTTACTCCACAGATGGACCCAGGGAGCAGCAACCCTGACTTCTAGCCCCTTTCAGGACCCTGTTAAGTGCACAGTGAAGATATGAAGTGTTAAATGTGCACTGACTCCCATGTTATTTCTGCTGTAGCTTCCACACCACAGGCTGTGGAAAGATGTGTATATAGGGGAAAAACCCCAATATCCGGTTATATGTTTATGGGCTCTGAGCTGACTCTTACTCCTCTGGAGGAAAGTCTTGGAGTTTCAATAGATCCTTCAAAACAGAAGCTCAATGGTAATTTTTTTTGGTGAAAAAACCCAACAAATAAAATGTTAGGATTTATCAAGAAAGGATTAGAGAACAAAGCAGAGAAGAACCTTGGTTCATTCCCAGCTTTAATACTGTATGCATTTCTTGTCTCCTAGTCTCAGATAGGATATAGTAGAACTAGAAAGGGTTCAGAGGCAACAGGGGTGTTTAAAGGTATGTAATGACTAAATAAGCTGGGACTCTTCAGACTGCAAAAGAGATGGCAAAATCACGAAAGGCATGGATAAGGCAGGTAAGAATTGATTGTATATTACTTGTGCCAATGGGAGAGCTAATGCACATAGAGTGAGGCTAGAGAGCGCCAGGCTCAAAACAAACAAAAGGCAGTGGGAGATTCCTCATGCAGTGGGCAGCAGCACATCTGCGCAGCTCCGTGCTGGAGAAAGTTGTGGATGCTAACACTTCACAATGAGTTTGAAGGGAGACTGGATAAGTTTAACCAGTTCTGCAGTTACTGTAGCTCCAAGATGGTAAAAGTGCTTTCATCAAAATAAGAGAGTGGTCATGAGATGAGCCTGAGATTTGTGAATGCTGGACAGATTTTGAGCTATCGCTTCCGCTGTGGAAGCAGATTAATGAGAGAGCAGCAGGACTACCAAAATGAGCACTAGTTGATTTGAATGGTGATACCTAGCCCTTTTACCAAAGTCTTCAAATTAAAGGTCATGAATATTAAACAGTTATAAGAACAGTCAGAATAAGATATTTCCCTAGGGCAGGAAGAGGGCACAGTGAGGAATAAAAGACAGAGTGGCATATTAGGACAGGAAAGGAAAACCTGGGATAGGTTTATATGAGTATTAACAAGACGTGTTAATAGGGGTTTTGCCATGCTGCCTGACAGGACAGTGACTCACATGTTTCACAATCTGCTGTGCCAGTCCTGGACTCGGCTCATGGCCAGTGCTGAGCCAGGAGATGGATGCTGGTTTGAAAAGGAACTTAATGAATGGGTCGATAGGGGGAAATCACAACCCACTTGCAAAGGAGGATTAAAAGCATGATAAAACTTTGGACCTGGTTGTACTAGAGTCACCAAGAGAAAAGCAGGAAGGAATTTTCTTTAAAAATAATTAATTCTCTGCAGTGGGGATGTCCCTTGATGGCAGATGAAGGACTTCAAGAAATATTGCTAAAACAGTGGATCAAAAATAGAGGAGTGTGAAGTGCACACTAGCTACTTGTAGGTGTCCTGTAGGTTAGATGAGAGAATGACAGAGGAAGAAATCCCCACTGGAAAACAGCCTGTACATGGGAAGGGCATGCCTGGTTGACAACACTGGTGATGCGGTAGGACCCTAACCAGAAACAAACAGCAGAAACAACAGCTTGAGACAGCAGGAGCTAATCAGGTATTCATCCAAAGCATAAAGTTCTGGAAAAATTACACTACGTTAAAATATGCTTGATCTGTAGAAAGCAGCTAGGTAGGAACTGGAAGAAAATGTATAGTCACCATATGTATAGTTTAATTCATACAGCACTCATGGTGAGCCACCACAGGTGGCACAGAATACCAGCTACCACCTAGGATAAGGACTCTGTCACCCCGCTGAAGCTCTGTGGTGCCACACTCACTGTCAGCCCTGTGTACACTTTATACTGAAAGATATCACAAGGGCAGCCGTGTTTTCCTGTCTGATATTCAGTTACACCTACCAGGAGGAGGAAGTGAGTGAGCAGTTCTTTGTGCCTTAAAGGTGCTTTTTTCCTTGCCTGCAGGGAGATAGAGATGAATTGATTATCAATTATTTGCAACTCACTCAAAGGACATGCTCCCAGGAACATCGTCTGGAAATCAGCAGTTGATGGCAGTGCAGCTAGTTACCTCTGTGTTTGTAGAGATGCAACCACTTAAGTCTGAGATGATGGTGGATGGGTTGCTGAGCTTACCCTGCCAGTTTATACCTGCAGTCATCAGGTTATTGTGATTAAGTTTTGGTGTGCCCTGATTATTTCACAAAATTTTCCTTTCCAGCCAAGGAAGGTCTGAACTGGCTGTGCCAGTGCAAAGCTCATCCATCCACATGAGGGCTCCCAGGAAAGGTGAACGTGATTGCACTTTAAACTGGATCTGTTACGCTGCATTAAGCATTGAAGAGGGTGATCGTATTCAAAATCAAAGAGGTTTTATTTCAAGTTGCTTTATTCCAATACCAAAACAGAGCCCAGAAAAGGGGGAGCTGCACTTCTATCCAGGAAGACACTAAAAAGCAGTCAGGAAAAAATTCCAAAAGATGTCTTTTCTTGAGAAGGTCTTTATACCCTTTAAAGAAATAAAACAATGTCTCCTTGCAGATCTAAAACGTGAGAGCTTGCCCCTTTGTAGTACTTTTCAAGCACCTGCACAGGAAGAAGAGAAAAGAGTAAGCACACAATTTTGGGTGAAAAGAAGGGTCTATTGCTTTTCCATTTCTGTTCTCTGGCTTGGTCCCACTGCACACAGTGGGAAAAGTGACAGCTCCAGGCTCTTGACCAACTGTGTTTACCTGGTAGCGCTTAGCCAGCTTGATAACTATTGCTAATTCTGAGTCAAACAGATTTATCTATATAACTCTGTCTTTTTGTGTACAATAACCTTTCTGCATGAGTTGCTTTTCCAAGATGGTTGGTGAAATGAAATTGGATGCCATTTCATTTGTACATCTGCTACTACTGTTTTTATTTACGTGAGCTGCTGAATTGTTGTGCAGCTTACAATACAGACAGTGTTTTTATTGGAGGTTTGGAGAATAAATGTCACATCTATGGAGATAAGCAAAGAAGAGGGAGCCAGTGGACATTCTTCCAAATTAGCAAGGAAGATGTGAATGATTTACACAACTTCAGAAGATCTGCATGCAAATGCACTGCCACTGCAGAGCGTGAATTTACAGAATGCCCTTCTGAAACCTGCTCAGAGCCATTGTCGCCTTCCACTTTTGGAAGCTGTCCACTTGGAAGAGAAGCACTTAAATATATCTACAATTCTTGTGATGATACATGCTAAGTGCATTTCAATGGAGTTTTCTGTAATGACTGATTTTCACAAATCATGAATGTCCTTGAAGTAAATCTCTGTCACCTAAAAGCATGGTTACCTGGAAAATGCTTGTAGTGGAACATGCCAGAATTTTGTATTTCTGATATTGCTACAGTCCACATTATGATGATATTATTTGGGACGTTTTAGCAGGGGAATGGGACAGAGTTCTGTTCTGTGAGTCCTTTTTGCAAGTGATAGATTGAACTTCTGTATCATAAGGAAACTGCGTCTTTACTAGAAAGTGTCCCAAATGTCCACATGCATCATAAAAATGGAGACATTCTGTTCAAACTGAAGAGTTCTCGGTAAAAGAAATATTGGTAGCTGGTGAAAGGCCAGATAAAGACACATTAAGTCCTGCAAAGGGATTTATTCTTGAACTGGGATTGTCAGCAGGTGCTACTTAGCTGTTGAGCAGCGAAGCATTGTATGACACAATAGACATGGCAGAATGAATAATTTCTAACTCCAGCAGATCTGTAGGTCTCTAGGATTCAGAAATACCAAACAGGCATTAAACTTTCATTGGAACCGCTTGAGAACAGTTGGATAGACTTGGTAAGAGTTGAATAGATGTCAGCCACCTGTTTGATGACTGGCTAGCAAGTTCTGGGAGGTGATATTGATGATCTACTGACAGTAACGAAGATAAGGAAGCAAGTGTATGGTGATTTCAAGAAGAGTGATGCTTTTGAAACTGACTGTCCCCTGTAGAAATATGACCAGATGGTCATTGTGGTAGCAGAAATAGGTGTTGTAGATCTCAGGAAATGAACTTATACACAAAACACTGCAATTTTTTTTGTAATCATGTTAATTGTTGTCTGAAGATGGACATGAGCAAAGTAAAGTTGCTCAATAGGATCTGTCCTCTGGGCACCAGCATGGTTCAATGAGTCCATATGAAAACCACACAAGGCAATAGAGGCATAGTACAGACTGTAAGTGCTGCTGAAAATGTCCTCTTGACATCTGGTTAGGATAAGCCTGCTCCAGAGGATAAATGGTAGTAACAGAGCATTTTCAGAGCCTACAGTCTGTCCCTGGTCGTCAGCACTGTGTGAAGATGAAGAAAATCCTGCAGAACTGATGTAGCTTTCTAAGTTTACCAGGAGATATCAGTAAAAACTGCTGAGAGATGCAAAGTAGATCCAAGGCAAACAATCTTTTCAAGAGCATAGCAGCAGGTCCCACACGAAACACCACCTTTTTTCAGCAGGTCAACAAAGTCAAGCCTAAATAGATCCTTGAACAAAGAATAAGAGAAAAATAAGGACATTCGAGAGAAAATTTGTAGATCCTGTACCAGAGTTCCTATACAACGTGCTGACTGAAGATCACTATGTTGAAATTGAACTCAAATTATCTCAGAAGGAAGAAAATCATGTATTATTTCACGTGTGTTTAGTGACTCAGATGATGGTTGCAAATCCGTCATAACCCACACAGATAAACTTGAGCTCTTCCTGCATTCAGCAATACCACGTCTTGTTCAATATCTCAGAAAGCTGAAACACAGGCCTAATTAGGACACTGTTAGTGTAATATAGTGGACTGTATAAAGTAGCATGTTCTCTTGGAAATGCCGTACTTGAAGCACTTGAAAGCAAGTAACCCTAACATTTAGGCAAAGAGAATGCAGCTGTCACCTGCCCTTTTTCAAGCCTGGCAAACACTGTGCAAACACCAATTTCAGCAAATGTTTTCATACCAATGATCCTAGTCCAAAAGGAGTGAAACAGCCCACCAAGCTTGTGCCACAGAAATCTCACTTGTTCCGTCATGTTCTCTGTGCAAACTGTCAAGAAGAAATTCAGGGATAAACCCTGCTATCTGCATTCCTCCTCCTGTTCTGAATTGATGAAGTCATGGCTGGATAACTGATGCCAAGAGGAGTTTGGGCAGTTGATAGATGTCCATATTGCCATCACCTAAAGCTGTCCAGGCATCTGGAATTCCACCATGTCTATTCCCTACCAAATCAGCGACTACATGTGCGTGAGGAATGGACTCAAGTGCCCTGAGGCAGGCAAACCACAAATCGAAACCAATCAAAACTTGATTGTAAAGAAGAGAATGATGTACAGTATCATTTCAACAGAGATTCTGAAGAGGACAATTATGATATTAGAAATTTTAGAAACAGCAGTTTCTTCAAAGAGGCTTACAGCATATCTAACATGCTTTCATTAAAGAAAAGCATGTACTTACTTTCCTAACATTTGAAAAATTATTTTTGCTTCTAGTTCCTTAATTGCTGTAGGAATCTTGGTTTGATAATACATATGAAAAGTGTCATAATGTAAAATGTATTTGTCAGAATTTAGGAGGGTACTGCTATTAAGTATATAATCACATCTACTAAGTTACTGGTGAGCAAAGATTACTATAATTAATGGGACCCTATGGACAGAGAGATCTGAAAAATAAAATCAAGGAAAAAACATCTCAGGTGACACCAATAACATTTCTTTCCATGGCTCCTTGACTTTGAAGAGAACTAGGGATAATCCAGTGAGTTCTCGTGGCTTATTGTGAGACATTGGTGGTAGACTGTTACAGACCAGAGCTGGATGAAATTTTTAGTAAAGTGCAAAGGAATTACTGGCTAGAGTTGAACTAAAATAGAAATACAGTAAGAGCTTGATCAAAGAAAAAAATACTGCTTTGTGCAACCAGAATCATTTTGTGCCACTTTGGATGAAACATTTGATTAATTTTCTTAAATATTGCTATTCTTTTGTAAACCATTTTTACTCCTGTTTTTAAATGTTGTTAGTTTTTGAAAAAAGTGCATGCAGTTTTACAATGAAAATCCAGATTTAATGAGAGAATGAGTAGGGTTTCCTCAGTATTTTCTCTCTCCTTGTCTCCCTCTCTCCCCCCTGAAGTGATGAAACGCAGAAGAGGAGACAGTAGCTGAGGCAGCCAGTCGATAGGAAACCCTTCACACGCCTCTTCTGCTAAAGGGAATTCTTTGTCGCCTTTGATCACAGGGAGAAAGTGGCCAGAAAAAAAGTTGAGTCCTGCCTGCGTGTGGCTGAGGTGGTAGTTTGCAATGTTCCTACAAGCTCTTTGATTTCTAGGGCGAAGAGGTCTCCCCGCTGTGCCTCCTTCTGCCTGGCTCCTCTGGCCCCCGCAGCAGACACCGCCTTCATTGCCGCACATAAGAGATGCTTCACCTTCTTGTCAGAGGGAAACACTAAAATGAATGTGCTCCGGATCTGTAGAGGTGCTTATTTAAATGAAGGGTACTGATAACTGGCCTGCCGGGCAGCCAGGGCAGCGTGGACGGGTCCTGCCGGAGGAGTCGGAGCCAGCAGACCTTGGGGGGGCTCTGCGAGTCTCCCACCCTGGCTGGGCTCAGCAAACTGCATCAGCCAGCCATGCTGACTGACAAGGTGAGCCGTGCCCGCTGTTTTACGATTGGGGTTTTACGCCAAATACTTTCCTGGGGTCTTTTCTGCAGTGACACTAATGTCCTTGACACATGGCCATCACTATAGAAGGGTGAGTTGCGGTGCTTGAGAAAACAGAGCCCTGAAGTGACAGCACAAGGACATATATCCTTCCCTGGTTGTATGTTTCTGGTTTATGGAGCTGTAAGAAATCACTTTTCCTCCTTTGTGAGGAGGTAAGTCAAAAATCTTTTATATTCTTTTTTCAGATCAGACTAACTCTCCAAGTTCTGCCAGATGAATTGGGATGAAAAAAACTAAATAAGGGTCCTGATCTTGTTATGCTCTCCATGCACAGATAGACAAGTGTGGATGTGAAGAGCAAGATTCCCGCTCATCGTGCATCTTAAAGGTCAGTGCCCCTTACACTACATCACTCCCCCCTACCTTTAGGTGGTCACACAAACCCAGGAGACAGGCCAGAGCCAGACGATTTAGATCTGGAACTGAGTTTTGAAGGCTCCAAAAATCAACTTTCTCAGCAGATCTGGGCTTAAGTTTGAACTCATTTAGAAAATAAAGTTCAGCTGCAAAAACTCCACATGGGGTGTGAGATCCGTTTCGCGGCCTCAAACGTGGGAGGTGGGAAATAGTTCTGTTAGATTTTGGCCATGTTCAATTCTAGCAAAACTGGATGTTGTTTTTATTTTAGTTCTGCAGAAAGACATTTAAAACCCTGCTGAACTCGTCGGCCTGCAGCTGCAGTTTCCGAAGTCTCTTCTGAGTGCATCTGCGCAATGCAATGCTGCACCGACTGACAGGTAAAACTGAAATACATTGTTCTTCGTGAAATACCACATCACACCATTAAATGCTTAAGAAGAAATACGCATGCAGCTGACTGATTAATGGATAAATGAAAGTCAGTTCCATTAACATATCTTTAAAACCATAAGAACATTTTCTCTTTCTTCTTCACAGATATTTTAGGGCTAGGATGGAAAACGAAGGTGTAAACCAGCTTAATCCTGTGTTATCTTTTGCATGGCTAGCCAGACCTGCTTGCTGCCTGTCTACTTGCACGCTGAGGTCTGCACCTTCCCTTCCCCTCTTTGTACAACCAGGGGTCCTACATAAAAACCCATCCTTTCTGAAGAGTCACCTCAAGGGATGGCAGTTATTTGCTAACCCCCATATAATCCCACATGGTGATTTCTGGTAGCTTCGTTATCCTGCAGATCTTCAGACTAATCTCTTGTCTCACAGTTCATATTCATACTTTTAATTTCCCTGTGGGGCACTTGGGCCATATCCTTACGTGGTGTAAGTCATGATGGTGTCATTAGCTATGCTGACTTCAGCAAAGCTGTGCTGATTTATAGCAAATGAAGGTCTGGACCCCTATTTAAAAACAGAGTTTTCTCAATTCTGAATTCCTGGACATTTTTCTAACCTATTGCTTAGAAACAGATATAGCTGAAATAAATAAATAAATGCATAAAGTCAAGAGTATTATAGGATGTGGCTCTGTTTCCATGGAAACTTGATCTTTTTCTTATCCAGTTCTTTTTTTCTCTGTTAGCCAATTTAACCTCTCTATCCTTCTACTAAAACTCATCCTCATTAAGCACAAGGTTGCAGGGTTTTTGCTAGAGAAATGTGGGCAGAGAAATATCAGCTTTTGCATCTGTTTGGTGAATTTAAAAAAAGCATCTGAGCTGTAGAGATGAATGTGGAGGAAGGTGAAGGCAGAGGGAAATATAATCATATTAAAAATGAAAATAAGAATCAGTTTGGATAATGATTCTGTAAATTGGTAGTAGGCTGCAATCCACAAGTCAGTATCTTTTCTTCCTGTATTTGTTTCACTCCACATTACATTAAGAGATGCTCTGTCACTTAGGTGTACAACAGGGTGCAGTTTGAAGTAATATGACGCGATATTAGTTACATAATGGTATGTGACCAATAACATTTAAAAGCAGAATTTGCTGGCTGACTGGCTTGATAGGTTGGTGTTGGAGGGGGAGTTGGATATTGTGGCAGTCTCTTCCTCATTTTCATTTCTGAGTCAGTTTCTCAGACGTGGTGACAGGGCTTTCATATTGAGAACTGCCAATAAAGGATTCAATTCTTTTCTGAAAGCCTCCTGCTAATTAATTCGTACTCTGAAATGCACCTGAATGGCAATGGAGGCTTCTGAGCTGTTCCTGAGTGCTTTCTACTGGGCCAAGTTGCTCTTTCTGTTATAACTTTGGACATAGCTTGTGCCCTGTCTGCACTCCTGGTAATGTAGTGGTGATTTTTTTAAGTGATGACCCGACCCAGCCTTGGGAGCAATAGCATTGTTTTTCTCTCTCCCTCTCTTTTGTGATTGCTGAATAATGCAGTGAGCTTCAGTGGCAAGGTACTGAACTTCCACTGGGAATAGGAGTGCAAGTGCCCAAGTCAAGAGATATTACAGAAAATTACATAAATATTCCTGCATTTTTGTCACCTGTGGCAACTAGTGTTTTTTAAGCACATCTTGTGTAAAGATCTTGTTTCAGTAAGCTCCAGGCTGGTCTTGATTTCAGTGTAGTCTTGTAGGTCTTGCAAAGCTGTGATTTCTTCTGCGTAGAGAAGGGTCAAGCAGTTTGATCGTGGGTGTAAATATTATTCACAGTGAATTTTATGATACTAATTGTGTGTCTGAGAGAAAGATATACGCTGTAATGTGTCAAACAATGTCTTCCTTTCCCCTTCCTTTCATGCTGTAATTCCTCCTTTACATTGCCTGGTTTCAGGGCATGGCTTCCACGGGACTTTAACCCAGTCATGTCTGAAAATGCATTTGGGAGAGGGGTGGATCAAACGTCCTTCTTTCCAGAGCTCCACGTTTCCACTGCCTTCCCTGACAGCAGGGAACCGCAGCTGGCTCCTCTTCGTCCTTACAGCCCTGCTGCCCTCTTCCTTCAGCAACATCTCTGTCAGTGTCCTGTGAACCTGGTGGCCAGGAGGGAGCCAAGGCCAACCAGAGATATTTGGCCACGCTTCCAACTTGCTCACGGAGCAGTAGTAAAACTGGTTTATGTGTTGTTGAGGTGCTGGTCAGGACTGCAGGTGAGAGCCTCATCTGTGGTACAGCCACTTTTCTCATCCTAAGTAATCAGCAGAGCTTTGGGTCAGAGAAGCGAGGTGTAAAACTAGCCGAGTGTGCTGGGTTCGTCGTGGCACTGGGAAGCCATGTTGTATATGCGTTTTGCAATCCAGGGGGTTCATTTCATTTGAAGCAGCCAGGTTGGCTTTCCAAAAAATCTTCTAGGCTATGGCCCAAGTACTGGCCACATATCAGGGCATCCAGCCCTGAGAAGGAAAGGGTGGAGATCTGTTAAGCAGGCTGCAAGGTGAATAGCTTTTTGGCGAGCTGGAAGCAATTCTTGCCACCTTTATTTGCAACTGCCTCTTTTCTGAGATTCTGTATTTCTTCCCCTGTCACATAAGCAAATACTATCTGTCATATGGCTAAAATGCCTTTGTCACACGCTTTGTACCCTTTGTGTGACAAGGCCCTGCTTGTACCAGCAACCTTGTGACCAGATATGTGCTCATTATGTGATAGGATCTGTCAGTCATACAATGATAAGGCAGAGGTTCAAGTCTTTTATGATAAGGTAGAAAGCCAAGGTGACCTGAGAGACAAGGAGTTAGAGGAAGGGTGATAGGTGACATGAACTGCACATTCAAATAGTTGGATATCAGCACTTGAGATCGCTCACAAACTCTCTCATGAAAGCAACTCATGATGCTTGTCTGGGATAAATAAAAGCAGGGAAAGTCTTCATTTCCCATCGCCGGAAATGATCTCCAGAGTCATTCAGTTCCCACTGAGATACTGATTTAATTAAATATGTATCACTTCCTCTAATTATTTCTTGGATAAACTTGGTGGAAGTACGGAATGGGAAGGGCGGATTCCCATGGGAATCACCAAGCATGTTACTAATCGTGATTTAGAGTATTTTCTTTACCTAGGCAAATGTATCCTCTGGTAATCCTAGGAGGCCTATGCTCTTGCACTGGATTTCCTTGCACAAGACTTCTCTCGAGAGAAGATCTTGAGATCTTCTTTCAAGCAGAGATCTTTGCTACAGGAGTGTGCTGTACCACCAGCAAAGTGCCCAATTATAGATTCACAGATACAAAGACCAGAAGGAACCATTTATCTTGTCTGAGCTCCTGCATAACACAGGACATATGATTTCACCCACTAATTCCTGCACCAAGCCCACAACTCCTGTCTGAGCTAGACAATGTTTTCTGTATGCCCCACATTAGTGCTTTATTTCTTACCCCGGGATTGTTTCGTGTGCTACGGATGCGCCTGCAACTCCCTCTTCCCTGCCCCTCAGGCAGTCACATCATCTGATAGTGCTGTAGGGGTGAGGGTGGGCAGCAGCTCCCTGGAGGTCAGAGGACTGCCGGCCTCTGGGCTGCAGTGCAGGGAGCTGGGGAGACGCTCCGATGTGGTGCTGGGAACGCAGGAGTTGCCGCTGCAGTGACTGGAGATTGGTAGCCAAAGTTGCAGACTAGGAGTACTAGATAGAGCTAGCCGGTACTAGATAGAGCTGTCAAATGTATGTCACGTAACCACCGATTGCTCACCAGGTCATTATAGAGTTTGAGGGAATTTATGAGGACAGCTCTGGGGTTTGGTTCTTGTTTTCTGTTTACTGTCATTCTACTTCTCAGAGATTTTTTTTTTTTTATTAAATGTTTACCTATTTAGCATTCAAGTATGCAGTCAGATGCACGCTATAGTAAAGCAGCTCTGAATATTGAACTAGTAATGCTACTGAAATACATGCCTGAGATGACAGTTCACACAAATGTCAGAAAACAACAGGAATATTTAACTCAGTAGTCAATTGGATAAACTGATAAGGAAATTATACCTCTTTAATCTGATCTGGGCTCCCAGATCTGGTTTTATTTTTGTCTTTGTTCCAAATCAAGCTTTTATCTTTGGATGTCCTGGTTCAGCCTTGAGTATTAACCAAAATGGTGATTGTCATCTTCCCTGGAAAACAGGGTCCTTTGTTATCGGTTGTTTTCTGCTTTCTTCTAGAGATGCCAGTTCTTCCCTGGGAGGGGAGTTTGCTGTGGAAAAAATGAGCAGGGGAATGATATTAAGTCACTGGCAAAAAAATGTAGAGGAAAAAAAGCGAATTTTATTTTTGATAAGCAAGTAACTGCTGTGGATATTTCAACTGCTGTGCTGCGACAGCAGCAGCTTCACCCCGGCCATTCAGCCCTCCAAAGGGCTCGGCAGAGGCTCAGCGGGTAGGCTGCAGGTAACTGAACTCCTTCTGCTTAATGCAATAGTGTTACACTCTTGGTAGGGTCTCTTCTGCGTTGCAGACAGCTCTAGGTATGTTCACTCAGCCAGCATGAGTATTAAGTCAGCAAGCTACGGTGTGGCGCTGGCTGATGGCAGATGGGATCACAAGATGCAGTGTTGGAAGACAGAAGGTTGTGAGACTGTTGGTTTTGTGGGAGCAGCACCCTGGCAGGAGATTAGACCACCGTCCTGTCTGCTGAAATGCTGAACAACATTCCTTGTGCCCTTTGTTAAAGGCATTTTCCTACCTGATCCCAAATCAGAGGTGCATTGATAAAGGAAAACGTGGATAAGAATAAATGTGCATTTTTCAGGTTAGGCAGTGAGAACTAGGTAGAATGTGCTCTCCTGTGTTCTTGCTAACGTTTTTAAAATAAACATTGCCTTGTGCACTTCTGTCAGTCTCCTTTCTCCACAAACTCCTGTGCACCTGAATGCACTTCTTGCCAGCCTCCTGAAATCCAGGGAATACTTGACACTGGATCTGCATTAACACCATGTTTTGTTTGCAGACATGGTACTTGCCAGGTGCTTCATCTTCAACAGCCGTTGTTTCAGGCTCGCCAGCTACCATAACTCTTGGGGGACTAAGGTAGCATTAAGGGGTTTGGGGTTTGTATTTTTTTTAATTCTGCATTGTGGTATCACTTTGAAGAAGACTTATTTTTTTCAGAAATGACCTCTTCTATTCTAAAGGTGTGAAGGAAGTTTGAAAATATGAACCTGAAAGCTGAAAACCCGTTTTAAGAAATACAACATAAAATTTCATGAGATCAGAGGATGTGATCAGTGGCTTCTGAATACTCTGTCTCCACTGTGGCAGTGCATTACTAACTTTTCTTAGGTAGTCTTTTACTGCTTTTCTCTCTCTTTTTTTTTCTTTTTTTTTTTTTTTCCTGGCAGTCTTCCATGTTGCCTTTTGCCTTTTTTTTTGTTTTGTTAGACAATGCCAAGAGAGAGAAAAGAAGAGCTCTAATATGTGGCATCTGCTGGAATATATTATCAAATTAAAAAAAAATAGCACCACAATAGCTGCATTATGTCATAAACTTGAGAATTCTGTGTTGTGTTGACTTCATTATAATTACTGCAGGCGGAGTTAATTATGTTAGGTGTGCCGAAGATCTAGTGATTTCAAATGACTGAGCAAACCTTAAATTGACAAATGGAGATGAATGTACTCTGTCTCTCAAAATCCCCCATTTAGGAGAGAAACTTCTGCCACTCATCTTTGAAATTTCTGTAATAGTTGGTAGCTTGGCACTTATCCAACTGTGTTGGCACGTATATAAAACCTGTTTCTCCATAGCAACAAAAGACGATCATGGTAACAAATCCAGCTAAGCCATATATGCGCATTTTATTCTGCTGTTCCCTGTGCAGTTTGCCTTAAGTGACTTTTCCTTTTAATAGTCAGTATAAAGCCATCATATAGACTTTTAGGGAGGAGTAGTACCAAGACACATAGTTAAGCTCTACAAGTTTGAGATGAATTTAGTATTTATCTTTCCCATGAATGGCCTTGAATGGTACAAGAAGGACTATGGGAAGGTGACCATATCTCAGTGGAAAGCAGTTGGAGTAACGTGCCAGCTTAAATTTCTTTATGCTTCTTCCAAAACCCCAATCTTGCTTCTTGCTCCAAAGTCTTTTCTAAGCGCCTGCTAAGTTCATCGGCAATTGCTATCGTATTCCCATTTTAACAAGAAGAGGTGGTCACGGACTTCTTTAAACAGAAGACAAAGAAAGATACACGAATAAATGCAGGAAGAAAAGGGAAGGGCAGGACTGCAGAAATAGTTTCACCTACTTTGGCTATTAATGCACAAATCATCTTTCTCGCCTGCCCCAAATAAATAAAATGCTGCAGATAAATCTTAAGAGCTATTTGATTATGTCATTCACTGCTTTCACTATGTTGCTTTCAAGCTCTCTGCATGAACACCTAGCGTCAGGAGGATATAACCTCCAGCCTGTGGACCCTATGCAGTTTACAAATCCAGCAGCTTCATCCCAGACACACCCTTTCCCAGGGGATCTGCAATGTCTTCCCTTCTCGACTTGAAATAATTCATCCATAATTCAGCATTTCAGCAAGTCAGACCTGCGTGTGGTTGCACCGTGGCTGTGGATCTGTTGCCATCAGATATGGAAAAGGAAAGGCTTTGCATCACCTTACATGCTGGCAAAGGGCTGGCTGCTATGCAGAAGAACGAGAAAAAGAGAGTCCCTTCCACAAAGGGCTTCACATTGCAGACACGGGAGAGCAGCTGTGGCAGCGCTGGCTGTACCAGGCAGTAAGAGACATTACTGTTCAGGAAGGAGAGCGGTGCTCTGAGCCAGCCATAGCCCACCTGCCGTGTTTGTATGTCTCTACATATGACTATAACGCACGATTTTCATTCCTGCACAGTTGTGCCCAAAATAGTGGGGTTGTGGCACATGATATGTGACCATATGTTGGAAAAATGTATTTTAAAGGGGGCTGCATCCCCTCAGCATGTTTCTCAAAACAGAGTTAGCTCCCTGTGGGGCATCTTCTGCTCCCCCATACCACAGACTTTGTAACCGCAGCTTTAAATCTGCAGCAGGCAAACCTTAAATGCAACTGCACCATCTCAGCTGCCAAGAGACCTTACTATATTCCTCCAGATCATTATACCCTACACAACTGTGTAACCTACCTAATTTTTCCTTAATAACATAAAGAAACATCCCTCCCAAACTGACTCACTCTGCAGCCAAAAACGAGCAAGGGAGTGGAAGGTGAGAGTGATGAGAAGCATCCGACCTCCCACTGCAGTCTCATCTGTGCTCAGGAGAGAGCCAGGAAAGGTCACAAGGAGCACAGGGCTAATAATGAGCGGCTTGAGGAAACTGGCCATACAGCCGAGTCACCAGGTGCCTTTTTTTCCAGTTTGCAGTAGTTTGCACTCAGAATGTCCTCTGCATCTGGCATTTATAAACACATGAATTAAGTTTGCCTAGACATATCCAAAAAATCTGGATATTTATTGACACCAACCTATCTGCAAAATAGAGTTAATATTTATTCCTTCTTTCTTTCAATGTATCTGCAGCTGCATTAGATCCAGATTATGATATAGTAACATACTGCGAGTAACTGAATTATGATTGAGCTTGTAATAATAGCAGAGACATCTGTCAGTGCTGAGCAACAGGTACGTCAGCCCTCCCTGCTTCTCCTGAAGGAGAATTGTAACTGGGCAAAATGAAAGACGATGAGGTAATGACAATTGTCTCTAACCTTCGACAAGAAAGTCAGGCATTATGTCTATAGTTCTTTACTGCAGCAACACAGATAGAGATGCTCTCATAGCAGTTGTGTGTAGATTCATATCCAGAGGAAAGTCAGGAGTATTTTTATTATTTCCATTTTATATGCTTTAGTTCCATAAAAATAGAGTGATTTCCTTTTTCGTGATACGATATTGTCTGTTTTGATGTGGAATAGCAGTGTATGGTTGTAGATAGCATGAAGAACAGTCTAGACAGCCCTGCCAATGAAGACAATGAAATTACTCATATGTTCAAAGTTAGGTTTGAATACTGCTGTGGATCAGGACCTTAAAGTGCAACAGGAAGATGAGAGGAGACATGGTTTCAATCAAATTCTGTTGTAAAAATCCTGAACTGTGTGTAAGTGCTCTAGTCCCGTTGAGAGGGCAAGAGCCATGAGTGTTGATTGCAGGAAATACTCAATTCATGAGAAAGTATTTAGCAAAATAAGGAGTAATTGTGTTAAATTTTCATTTGGAGCTCAAGTTTACCTGTTCTTAAATTACACAATGGTATAGACCTAAAAGAAACCAATATTTTCCTCTGAAGTAATTTCACTTAAGCTATGAAGTAATTAGGAGCTTGAAGCAATTATAACACCAGCAAGTCATTCAGAAATAGTATCTCCAAACTAAATGCTGTCTTGAACAAATACGCCCTGAGCTGGGATACCTTTACACCCTGACCACATTATAGTGTTCTTGATGAGAATACTGAATATATTTCACTGGCCCATCACTGTACTCAGAATGCTCCAATAAGTACATTTTATTTATTCCTTTTTTAACTTTTTAATAACTATCATTGTGGTAATTTCCTGAATTCCAAAAAAAATATTTTCTTTCCCGTGTACTTAGGTCTATGCATTCTGTCAGGTAGCAAACGTTACTGCTGATGGACAGCTTCAGCACCTTCTTTCAAGCTAATGATTTCATTGAAGCTCATGCTGGTATTTGAGACTTACATTTTAAAGTCTGGAATCCCAAAATACCAGAAAGACTAAGTGAATGTGGCCATGGCAATTCTTTTCAAAATAATTGGGAGAAAGGGAATAAAATAGAAAAGTGAAGCATATGCAGCAATAGACGTTTTTTAAAAAAAAAACCCTTAAAAACCAAATGTCAAGAGAAATAGCTAAGGAATTTCTCCTTTCACTTAACGAAAAACAAAGCAGCTGCTGCAACACAGAGAGCTAGAGAAAGGTGAAAATGGTACTACTCAACACACAGCCATACCCTGGATTTTATGCCCAGATCTCCCAGACACCTCACAAGAGAGGAGAATACATGAGTGGTTCTAGAGCAGTTTTGCTCTCAAAGCATGAGTGTGGGCAGCAGGGAGAGGCATTTCTAGAAAGGTGAGTCTGAAAATTGTTCTGCTTGTTGCTCCTGCTGCTGTATATTTTGAAGCCTCTCCAGAAGACTTTGTGATGGGCAGGAAAAGAAAACTAAAGAAAGGCTGGGTTTTGCCCTTGCAGGACTGTAGCCGGAGGCCACGCATGCCGGGGACAGGAGCCTGGACTGGCTCATAAGCAAGCTATTAAGCTACTAAGTCTTTCACGTCTGGTTATTGTAGAGCTGGAAGGGACTGATATTAGTGCTATTCCTTGAAGACGGATTTAACAGCCTTGACAAGAAGCCTCATCATTTCACACAGGATGCTGTGCTAGGGCAGGGTCAAGGTTTATAAATGCCAGGTGCTTGGCACAAGTAATTTCCTGGATCCACTCATCCGCTCAGAGTCTGGCTCTCCATTCTGGTGATGCTGCTATCCTGATTTTAAGCAAAGCTCTCTGCAGATAAGGTGGGCTGCTCTCTAAGAGCCCTTTGCAGGATTGGGCCCAAGGGCCTAATGTTCTTAGCTTTTCATTGCAATTAGAGGTACTTGGAATGAAGTTCTTTATTCTTTCAAAAGCTGATCCAAAGGTGAAAAAAAAAAAACCAACCCACCAAAACGACAATGAAATCCTTCCTCTGAATCTTCTGTGTATGAGCTGTATACAGAGTATGTATATGACTACGATGCATCTGCTTGTCAGGTGGCACGTGCATCCACTGCCCTATAAGACAGGAAACATTAACCTAACCTACCCTACCCTACCCTAACCTAACCTAACAACATTTAGGTTAGGGGATATAGACATGTGAATTTAGGGGGTGAAGATGGCTTCTGGTGAACAGATGATCTGTATCAGGGTTCACCTGCTGCCTGATTGCCAAGTATGGTTGCAGTCCTCCCTCTTTTTTCATCGTTTCCTTTCTGTGTATGTGCACACGCAGCCTTGCTTTTATTACAGATTTCCTTGATGTTTATGCAGGATACATGTGTATTTCTATCAAGTCAGTTGCAATCGAATGGAACATGCCAAACTTCCCAAAGCAAATACAAGCTGCCTGCTACATCTCTACTAGAACATAACGTAGAAGCCAAATCTCATCTCAGTCCTTTCCTTGGGAACGATTATTGCTCACTCATCTGAGTCCAGCTTTCTAGAGTTCATATTACAATGTTCCTTCCCAATTATGCTTAAAGCACAGTGGTATATGGTGTTTCTATATAAGGAATATACTAATGTGTTTTGTCACACAACACATGTTAAAAGTGTTTCAGTTCCCACGAGAAACGGAGGGGGGGCAGTTACAGCCACACAAGTCCAACTGCATATATTCTCTGCAGTATGCTTCATTTTTCTGAAAGTGAAATAAAACAAACTCTAATAGCATAATTTTTCTGCCTTAAAAAAAAAAAAAAAAAAAAAAAAAAGACAAAATCTTCATAGAAAAAGAGCAGGAACAGAAAGATGACCAAGGAAACAGTATTAACAGCATGCATGTATACTTACTAAAGGGAAAGGAAGTGGAAATTGGGTTAAGGGAATGGATTGGCCTCTGAGCTTTCATATCGCTCACAGGGTGACACAGAGGAAGATGGGTGGTAGTTTTGCCATGGGCTTTGATGGACATGGGTGTCTGAGGGGACCCAACCCAACCAGATTATCCTGTATCATGTGCACAATGAAGCATCCCTGCAGGGCTACACTGGAAAAAGTGGCTGGTCCAGGGGGACCAGCTGTTGGTGCAAAGGACACCTTACTGCTACACGGTGTGCCAGCCTGCTTGTCCATTTGTCAGCTCCTCTACCTTGTCTTGCTGTCCAAGTACATTTATGCAGTTCCCAATGCAGAGCTCCAAACAGCAGTTAGCACAGACAAATGCACAGAAATAATAAGCACAGAGTTTCAGTGAAATCCCCAAATGTGTGTCCCCCAACTCCCTCTAAATGCTGCTAGACTTTCCCTTAGCAATACTTCTTGTTTTAAAAAGAGACGTGTTCTGCAGTGTCCAGACATGAGTGGTGAAGAGATGCAGCCTTTTCTGTCAGCTAACCTGCTGTTACTCACTGTGATCTGCCTACCTAACCTTATCTTGCCCTCTAAAATGCACAAAATTATCAGAACACTATGCAAAATAGATGGCACGGTGCTTGTGGATCTGTGACAGAAGTATTTTATGACTTTGCTACTTTAGGTGTAGGTCCATGTGCCTTGGCCTGTTCAATAATTACTGTTGAGCTCTTTGGGGGTTTTGTCTCTGAATGGATCAGTTCAGTGCAACGAGGAAGGGGAGATTGTTGGGAAAAAAACCCCAACAACCTGAAAAGCAACAGATAGATAGGCTTTAGGAAAGAATATTTGCTTGGCAGGGAGGAGAGGGGGAAGGAGAGGACAGTGGCTGCTCCATGCAGGGGATATACAAGCCTGTGTTTAAGCAGGGTGAGTTGGGAGCCCTTCAAACTGCCTGAATCACGCCACACACCCTAGATGCGTTCCCAGATGTGCACAGGTTTGCATCCATCCCCATCCTGCTTTGCCTGGGGAGGACTGGGGTGGAGAGGAGCTGTTTTGTACTTATAGCACCTCCCCAGTCTGGAGACTCGAGCGACCACGAGTCCAAGGCACAGACTCAGAAGCACTCACACATACCTGTTATTTCAGTACCTGTTATTTCGGACACAGCTGGGCTTTTCTCTGCCCCCAGGGGTGAGGTTTTGGGGCAGCAACCATGCATACAGCCTGCCCCTGGGCTCCCTTGCCTCCTTGCCCCCTCCATCGCCCTCCTAGAGTGACATACAGCTGCTCCGACATGAGGACTCAACTCTTCACGGAATTGCAGAGACAGCCAGCATCTGTTTTTGCAAAGACAGACAGTCTTTCTAAAACAAACCAGCATTTCTTGGTCAACTGGACGAGTGCACTGCTTGGGTCAGGGCTCTGCCCCCACAACGTCCTTGTCAGGCAGAGAGCAGCACATCTGCTCAAGCTTTCTTTCTCAGACCTGGAAAACATTTATCAGTGTCTCTCTCACTCCCCTTATCCATCATATCTCTGCCTCACCTGCTGCTGTACTCAGAGAACTGCTCTGGCCAAGACAGGAATCCCTGTTTGAAAGAGAGGATGCTGATTCCACTGTCCCTCTTAAAACATGCTGTTCCTTGGTGTTCCTTCTCTGCTTGGCTCCAGATGGGTCATTCACCTCCAGATCAGGTGAGTGAAGGCAAATGTCCCCCTTTTTTACCATAGGTCCCCTTGTCTTTCAATCTCAGGCAAGAATTTAACCCGCTCCTCTTACAAACAAAATGCAGACTGTTGAATCACACACCTTGAAAATGAATGTGTTTCAAAATATTCTGACATACACTACACTTAAGAAAATTCAATTTTAAGACCACCTTAGTAACTAATTGTTTTGATCTTGACACTTCTCTTTGTGGCAAATACTCCCCTGTCAGGATCATGCCATGCCACTGCTCTGTAAATCCAGCACCTTTCCCCGGTTTTTCCATCTGCCGCTTCTCTTTCACATCCCTCCTTGTCTGCCTACAGCAGTCGCTTCAATTTCTAGGCTCTCCCTTGTGACAGTCCTTTTCATCAGTGCCTCCTTAGTCCTTTACACTGCTCCCTGCATCTCTTCTCGTTCCCTGCAATCCCTCTCAAAACACCTCTTGGCCCATTTCCCGAGCAGGAGTCCCCCGTTCCTTCCATATCACCCTCCATATTGCCACACCAATCCTGCTGGTCGCAAGGGCTTGCGGTGAGTGTAATCCATTGGGAGAAGTGGTTCTGGTGTTAAAATGGGAATACTTTATAATCTGAGTCAGTTGAGCTGGAATTTTTCTTTGGGAGACCATGAGAAAGCAAAACACTCAGATGAAAACAGTGGGTTTTGGTTTTGCACTACACTTGTGGGTGAGATTAGAAAGTTAAGAAGGGCTTAGATCAAGATGCAGACTTTCAGTTTTGAACCCAAATCAGGTTTTTCGGGCATGGATATGCAATTTTCATTCATTGGTAGCTTAAACCAGTTTTGATTTTGGCATGTTCAAAATTAAACAAGGTTTGAAATATCCACTTTTCCTTGCATAATGAAACTTCTTTCGCAGTCTGAGTACTCCTGCTTCCTACTTCTTCTAGAAGCACCCTTTTTAGGTCGGAGGATTCCTAGATGTGCTTCTATGTACTTTTTTGTGGTGCCTTTTTTCTCACTCAGTCATGGTGCTACCACCAGTGGTTTCCTCCTTTTCAGCCTACACCCAATTTACTGTTCCAGAACCATAGCTGGAGTGGCACAACCCATGTCTTAGAAAGTTAATTTTGTGTAAAACAACCAGAAATTAAATTCAAAGTTTTCCTATTTTGTTACAGAGAAACCATCTCTGTATATCTTAAGCCTCCATCCAACTCTCTCAGTTTTCAGACACTGCAAAAACAGGTTCTCCTCCCCCGTCATATCAGAAACATTTTCTTTCAGACGGTCCACCAAAATAAAGGACTAGGCTGACATCCGAAAAAACCCCGCTTTCAAATTCCTTATAATTTCAAAACTTGCTTTGATTTCTACCAAACTTCTTGGAACAGGAAGGGATAAAATGCAACAGAAAACAATCTAATACAATATCTTTTCTGTGTGGGTAGCTAAGGGACTTAAAATTATATCAAGGTTTGATTTATGATAGTAAAGGTGATGAGTCTAAGCAAATTATCTGGGTAGGGAATCATTAGAGGACATTCAGAGCTACCAATGGGATCTTCTTTCACCTGTGTTTTCTGGTAACATTTCGGAAATGCTCAGGAGACACCAGCAGCTCAAGTGCTGCATCTATTAAAGGATCCAACAGGCTGTGGCTAAATTATTATTTATTATTTTTATTACACTATTGCCTAAATGTCAAATGATTCACAGCTGCTGCAAAAAACGGTACAATCTTTTTACTCGCAGCATCTTTCCCACATTACAGGAATTTATAGCAGACATTTTGCAATCTGGGTCGCTGCTCAGGTGAAATTCCTACCCCCTAAATAGCTGCTGTTATACCAAGTTCCAGTCCATCATGGTGTGCGTCATGTCACGTTACATCGTACTGTGCCACCTGATATTATTGAGAACTTGCTTCCACGTTCCCTCTCCCAGTTGGTGATGCTTTTCCCCCAGGGAGCATCGGTCACAGATACGACTGCGTGATTTAATACATCCGGGCACCTGGCGGTCCCCGAAGGGTTTGCTGAGTAACACGCTGATGAATGCTCGCTGGGTGCTGCTGTCACTTCGGCCCCTCTTGCAGCGCTACGGTTTGCTGAATAGCAGAAAGAAGGTCAAAGCGGAGAGCTTGGATTCCAGCTTTGAGTCATAGGGATTGCACTTTCACCTTATTCCCCAACTTTATGCTTCACCTATCACGCAGCCCTCAGAGGGAAAAGAATAAAAGCAGATTATACACTTTGTAGAAGAAGCAAGTATATTTAGGTGCTGCTGATCTTGTAACTTTTGTCACTTTGTATGTGGCTAGCCATCCATTCTTGCCAATTACCAATGCGGTGCTTTCACAATAGCAGAATGAGATTCACAGCTACGCAGTCACAGCTTGAGGCTTTGCAAATGAACATTCATAGCATGCTTCTCGGCTTCCTTTTTATAGAAAAACTGGCACTTACAATTATATACTTTTTAACAAATACTCCTTCTGCATCTCCAGCTTCCAAGTTTGCTTTGTGATCCTAAGGGAGCATCCTTGCACAGCTAAACTTCCCAAAAATAAAATGAGAGGAAAATTATGTTCTCTCATAAGCAGGAGTAGCTAACAGAGGTTATTAAATGAAGCTATCAGTCATCTGATTCACTCTTTGAAAAATATTGTTAATCTAAAGGTCTTATTATTATTTTTGGCATCGCCAACTCTATCTAATCCAAGAGAAAAGATTTTCTAGCTAAAAGTTTTTATTTCTTGGGGAACAATGGATATGAAACATTAACATAGAAAAAAAACCTCAAGGCAAGGAGAAGGAGTTCACTTTCCTTAAATCTACAGTATTTCCTGCTGAAAAGGAGGTGATAAGCGACCAGCACTAATGGTCAGCAGGTAGACTTCCAGTGCTGCAGGTCGCAGGACGCTAAGGCCGGTGTCTCTCTCAGGGCTGTTAAAGTGAATGTCTCATTTATATCTCATGTCAATCTTACAGTAGCCCACTACATATGTATTTCAAGTTTTAGCTGAGTGCCAAATCAATTTTAGCTGAGTGCTATCTGTTAAATCGCCTGGGAAAAACCCCCAACCCCCTAACAGGAGATGGCTGGGGGGATTTTTTTGTTTTGATTCTGGATTTGACTCGACAGATAAGCAAAACCTTCTCCCTTGGCTTCAGGCAATTGCTGCTATCATGGTGGCTATGTGGCTTGCAGGGCTGGGGGATCCCTACTCTGTATTTTTGTTTTATTGTTTCTTCCCTTCCTTCCTGTTCCCATAGATCTTGTGTCTCCTCTCTTCCCCTATCTTCTCCCAGCATCAGACTGGGGCCTGGTTAGTGCACCCCGGCATCAGTCACAGCCTCACCAGTTGGGGCTGACCCCAGCTCCTTCCCAGGAGATGTTTCTTCTTTCCTGGAGAAGCAAATGGTGTTTGTCAGTGGTGACAAGACAGATTTCCTAGCTTAACTGAAGAAAACCTTATCAAACCTTCATTTAAGAAAATGGGGTCTAAGGTAAGAGAAAACGTTCACCTAAATCCTCCTTACTTGAGACCATTCGCTCTGGGATGAGAGGCAGAGGCAAAGACTGCCTTCTTCAAACCCTTCAGCGAGGTCTTCCTTCTTGCTCTCCATCCAGCACTGTGAATCCACCACAGACACTCTCCTCTTTACAAAGGTAACTTTATCTAACCAAATTTTATCCAGACAAAGCCTTTTAACTTCTAGCTTCCTAGATGAGACCGGCTGTCCACGGTAAAAGTAGTGAGACCCTCAGGAGATTCTCTGAGGTAGAGTTTTCCATTATATGTTTAAAAAGTCTTGTTTTCCAACAGCCAATATAGTCCTACAGCCAGTAGTTAAATTACATAGTTTTCATAAACGACTATGGATAAGAGCTATTTGCATCACGTAAACCCACTTCCTTGTGTCATTGATGTTACGACTAACAAGATGATAACGTCTGGTATTGGACAATACCTATCAGAACTGGAGACTATAATCAGAGAAATAAATAGAATCCACCTAGAGTGGTAAAATATCACTGAAGGTACTGTGGTGAGTCACAGTTTGTAAAGGGAGCTGGGAGTACAAGGCAAATAATGAGGTGCTTGAGCATGCGTTTCTCTCTCCTTGTTTATAAAGAAATAGCTATCAATAGAATTGTATTGATGTGCCAAATATTGTCTGAAGAAATTCTAGGCATAAATAGTTCTCTAAGGAGGAAACATATTAATAATCAGTCCTTATGAAAACTGAGTTAAAATACATTCCTTTTCTAATTTTAAGGCATATTCTGCAGTCCTAATTCACACAAAACTGTTACTGTCATCATGCTTCCCCTGATAATAGACAGGAAACCATAATTGCTTATTTTATTGGAATGTTACAAATCTGAATATGACTGTGCGGACAAGTTTTAATTCTGTACTTAAATGTTAGAGTTGATGGAAAAACTAAATTTAAATAAATGTTATATGCTTATTAAGTTTCTCATTTTCAGTTTTCAAAATAGAATGCATACTTCCTTTTTTTTAATTTACATTGGAGCATATTATTAATGAAATTTTTATATTAATCCCCCACCCTTTTTCTGTCACTGAGACCAACAATGTGAATATCATCTAAGTTTTTCACTTTTAATCTCTTTTTTCTGTTTTAAATGTTTACTTTTTTCAGCTATGGGACTCAACTTTTTAAAACTTAGATTGTTGGCTGGATTTTTAAAATTTCTTTCTCCTTTTGTTACTCTGTCTTTTCAGTCTTACTGAACTCTCTGATGACCCAGAAGATGGGAAAAAATCAGTTCTGTTCACTCAAATGTTTATAGTTACAAAAGAAGAAAACAGAATAAAAAATCTTGAAACCCACTGAAACCAGAATGCTTATTTAATTTTATATAAGATAGCCCATCAAAAAAATAAAAACGAAGCAGCAGCAGCTAAAATAGCATTTCTTAGCTAAATCTTGTTCTTGACACAATCTCATTTTTTATAGGAAAAATTTCCAGATGACAGTTTTCAACTGCAACACTTACTAGCTGTAGGAATGACAGAACAATTGGAGCAGTGAAGCTTCAAACTATTGTTCTTTTCCTCGGGGTAGCCTTGAAAGAGTACATTCACCCACTTACCAAGGGTGAACAGTTTTTTAGCAGATGACTAAAATACAGTTTCTTTTTCATTGACATCACTCATCATGATAAATATCTTGATTCTCAACTCTCCTGTAGTCATCTGCAAATATGGAGGGTAAGTAGAAAATACTACCAGACAGTGTAAATGGTTGCAAAATTCTGTTTTGTCAGCAATTTGCATATATTTTTGCTGAGTTTATGTAACTACAAATTTGTGTGACACAGCAGTGCAAAGTACAAGAAGTGGACAGTCAAACTACACAGCAGTGATGTGATTACAGTTAATAATGTTCAACGGGGGGCTGAGGGGAGTCTGTTCTGTTTCAAAACCATGTTTTGCCACATGCATATATCAGTAGCTGCAAACTGCAGTTTCTCAGGCAGTATTATGCCATCTAAAGAGAGAAATGAAAGCAGCCTTTGCTACGAAACAGTCAACAGGCACGACAGTCAGATTGGATTAAATAATTAATCGGCAATAATAGTATCTAAACAGAAAGGCACCATCAATTTGGCAACTATGGGGATGGGATCTATTTGCTAATGCTGGGGAAACGTTTTCATCATGAAAGAAAAACTAACCTTGAGGTGAAAGCCCTGTAAGCTGTAGACTTACAAGGACAGACTTTGGCTCAGCGTGTAGCAGCGAAATTCAGTGCAATTTACAGCCCCACAGTCATGATTAGGTTTCCGATGCAAAGCATGGGAGTTCAAAAGTTTCTGTTTGGGGAGTCTTTACGCATT
The DNA here is from genome assembly GCF_011004875.1 of Balearica regulorum gibbericeps. Classification (NCBI taxonomy): domain Eukaryota; kingdom Metazoa; phylum Chordata; class Aves; order Gruiformes; family Gruidae; genus Balearica; species Balearica regulorum. The sequence goes on along the minus strand of NC_046185.1, from coordinate 117,651,435 downwards.
ACATTACATCTTCAGGAGCGCAAAAGCATCTAAGTGACACATGCCACGGATCTCTTTGATAAGCCAAGCTGCCCTGGCTTCAGAACGTGGCAGATCAATGATGCAGCTTCTGTCAGTGCGCTGGCCCTGCACTGAAATCTGTGAGCTTTCCTGTGATTGAACTGGGGCTGAATTCCTCACGTTTCAAACTCCTGCTCTCCTGTGTGCTGCTGCCACCGTCTCTTCTCTCCGCCTGTCAGCGCAGTCTGTTGGTATGTGGGTAGCTGCCACCATGTGATCTGCTCTTCCCCTTCTCCTTATGCATCTGAAGCCTTAGGCACCATTGAAAATGCTACCTGGTGGCTTGCAAGCCTTGCAAGGGGTGTGTGTGTGTGTGTGTGTACACAAGTATGTGTGTGTGTGTGTGTATATGTGCATTTTCATAAAGTATCATGTGTATTTATGCCAATGCCCAGGCAGCCAAAATAAATTGTGATTAAGGTTGATTCCTCTCTGAAAGTCTTGTTTCAAAAACAGGCTAAAGTCACAGGGAGACCTAGGTGTGTAAAGAGGCAGATGAAAGTCTTCTGGGATTTAAAAGCACCCTAAATGCTGAAATACCAATGGGTGTTTGATGTTGACAGGCTTGTAAAAATCCTGCCACACACTGGTTTGTACCTCTAGATACTAAAATCCGGTCCAAAAGTACTGTGGTTCCACTCTGTTTCACGTATGCAAAATCTTGCATCATTCTGTGGTCACACTAGTGATGGTGTCGACTGAAGAGTGCTGCAGCTGGCTGAGCAGCTCAGGTGTACACCAGGGTTTAAGGGAGACAGACAAAGTGGGGACCAAACTGTTGTAACTGACTTGCAGTGAGAAAGACCAATCCCAGTGCTAGGCTTTAGGATATCTGTGCTTTTGTACAATATATAAATGAAGGGAAGAAGGGGGAGAAGTGTTTTCATTTTTATATTTTCTTTTCTTTCTGTTAATTCTAAGGAAAAACAATCGGGGATCTCAGGTCTTGTTCCCTCAGTTTTGTTGTTGAAGCTCTGCTTGAGTACTGAACTTTTAGCATTCAGATTTTCTAGAGCTGTTAAAATAGATGCTAGCAGAAATAGCAGTATGAAAACCCCAAGCAATTCAGCAAACTTCTGTATTTAAAACAGGCAGGCTAAAAAGTATCTCCCCTCTGTCTGAATTCCCTCTTTGGATAATGCTTTCTACACACTGAAGTCAAAGTATCACATGCTGTCTTTTTTGGATGAGGAGTAGGATTTATAAGTATTTATGTAAGTAAAGACAGAGATTTGTCATTAGTGAGATTTGTTCTAGAAGTGCAAAACTAGTTGCCTAAACCTCTAATTCATACTTCACTTTAAATTGTTTCAAGGTTAAGAAACCTGGTGTCTGACTTGCAGCCCAAGATATTTATTTTGCCAGGTCATACTATAAATGTTCTGCTCTGAAAAAGACTGAAAAGAAAGTTTGCTGCACGTACAGACTAAGAGAGGACTGAATCCATTGGGATCAACAGCAGGGAGACACTAACCTGATCAGAGACATTTATCAATCTTCTAAGGTACTTAACTGTATTTTTTGGAGGATACAAGCACCTAAAATTGTCCCTGAGCTACTTAGACTTGATAGTGCTGCGGATACTGAAACCTCTAAAAGATTTAAGGCAACTGAGGGAGACACTGAGATTTAGCTGATCTGAGCTGCTCCCAAAGAAGCCTACCCCTGTCCTCCAGAGGGAACCGAGGAAGACTCACTTCTCCAGGCCGAAGCTGATCTTGCAAATACTTCGCTGCGACTCTTAAGGCATTTTAGTTCTTGTATATTTTGATTATCTAATCCAAACCCCTATGTGAGTGCCCACATACCTTTGAGGATTTATGCAGTGGATGGTTTGGCTTGTACCCAAGATTTTCATCTGAATATTAAAACCACTAATGGGAGGAAATATTTGTTAAGAGTAAATAAAAAACTTTTCAAAGTGTCTCTATAAAACTAGAGGAAGCACGAATACTTTCCTCTCTTCTTTGTAGATTATCTTTAAGATACTATAAGATACTATATGAAATAGTCTGTGGGCTCCAAGAGCTCATGAGGAAATACATTGGCAGTATTATTTAGGTAAAAATCAGTATTTTTAGCCTGAATCGTTCCTTCTGAAAATGTGCTATTTTAGTTTAAGAAATATTACATGTATAACTACATCCAAGAATTATCATCACGGCTTCTCTCAGCCCATATTTACTTTAATAACCATACATGTAATACAAACCTACTTATATTAAATTCTTAAATTGGTACACTTTTAGCCCAGACTGCATAGCAGAGTCACTAGCGTTTTGCAGTTGTTGGTTGGTTTGCCTCGGTTGTAACAGCCTCTAGAATGTGCTTTTATCATTAGGAATATTGACTTATGTTTACTGTCTTGGCTTCAAATACACATCATGGATTTTTCTGTGTTTCTACATAACAACAGGCATAATAGCAAACCCTGAGACTGCCAAAGCGGAAACTGCGAGCATTGACCAATATCACTGTAAATTTTTCTATAATTTTATTATTTGTCCTTATAGGTGGTTTTTGGTTTTGGTTTTTTTTTTTTTTTTTTTGCCCTGGGATAAACCATGTGAGAATACCTGAACTGGTTCTTCAAATTCATAGTAGGAACCTAGAAAGACGGTGACTTGGCAAGTGTTTACAGAGAAACAGAGACTATGTCTAACATGAGAGACTCAGGGAAGATTTTGGATCTAGAGTCTAGAGATATTCTGTTGACTGTGGTCATGCCTACGTTAGCAAGTAGTGCAGTGTAAATGGATTGGGTCTGGAGAGCAATACAACTGGTACTGCAAAAGCAAAACTGCTGCAAAACTACTTCAAAGCCACGGCAGGGCCTTACGTCAATTGGTTTTCATAGATGCAGTATATTTTTTTATTGTGTGAACAAGAATAGAGTGCAGCTAAAACATCACAGCTAACCAATAAAAATTATGCACTCTACAGAAACATTATGATGCATAAAAAATTAACTCCAGGCTCATGTATGCAAAACTTAATTATGTAGGCTTCAAATCTCATCAGAGTCATTGTTTAACTGCTCTTCCCAGAAACTAAGCTGACTCTTGAAAGATTTCACATCTATCATTTATTTTAAAAACATTTTAAACGCAGTAAATGTTTAAACTTCAAAGGAAGTTCAGTTTCTTTGTCCTAGGCTAAGTTTGCAATGAGGATTTTGTTGTACTGCTATACAGACAGATGTCTTACAAATGCAAATATGAACGAAATAAGACTCTAGAGCTCACAATTAAAATCAATGTAAACTGGCATTGCTTTATCAAAGCTCATGGGGGCAGATTTGCCTTAGAAGAGTGATTCAACATGGTAAACATCCTAGTCAGAAAACTGGGGGGTTTGGTTCTGGGTAAACCTGAATATCCGCAAGAGAAGTAAACAGGCACTCAGTTCAGGAGTCTATGCTAATGCTTGGGGATTTTTTTTGTCACCAAAAAACAGAGGCATTCGTGGGTACTGGATTCTCACTGCAGTCCAAAGAAATTGTTTTGGGGAGATGTTCTAAACATTTTTAACACGTTGTCATTCAGTGTCCACACAGATATTTTAGAGGCATAGCTGTTCTGAGACCATATAAATAACCAGCTCAAGAAATCCTATAGAAAATCACTATATTTGAGGCTCTGAAATAATCCAGGATGTAATCACATTTTTTTTTTTTCTGGTTAAAAAAGAGAAGGAATAATGCTACATCTTCTGCTATCAGAAGGATCAACTCTTTCTTAATACTATACTGAAAGCTAAGAAATGGTTTTACTTTGTTATCTCCAGTCCTGCCCATGCTTAAATAACATTAGTGATGCAAATACTTTCTGGGCAGCAGTATCATGATCTATCAGGGTGTCACTCCTGCTAGTAACTTCTCTGTCTCGGTCCCTCTTTTCTCTTTTGTTTACGGAAACATTTTTATAGTAGGAACATTTTAAATCCAGCTGATTTTTTTTTTTTTTTTTTTTTAATGCTCTGCAGCAAATAACAATGATGGGTATAGAGCCTGGCATACTTTCAACATTGTTGAAATGCTGCATAAGGGATTTGGTTGTCTGAGTCCCATTAAGGTATATGGGAACCATATGGCCAGATCCCCAAGTACCACTTTAAAAACGTAGGTGGTTCTGTCTGTAACAGAGCACAGGATTTTGACAGTGCTATTCAGTGCTCCTCTTTTTGAACCTGTCTCGGGTTTTTATTTTCTGCATTTAACTCATGGAAATTGCTGTAGATAAAGAGTCATCCTGGAGGCTGGATTCTGGGTCACATCCTGCTTCCCACTGCTTTAGTTTTCCCACTACTGACTGCATGGACAAGTCTTCTGCAGAAGTTCTTCTAACAATGAGCCATTTGGGGCACTGCAAACACACAGCCTGGCTCTGTTCTAAACATTATTTATTAGATGTCTTGGATGCATTTATGCTCCCCTTGAAGAGCGGAGGCAGGTAAATATTTACCAACATCTCATTTGCATGCTGAGAAGTCTTCTGAAATGCAAGCCTCCTGGTTTCCCTCTGGCACCTCTGACTACAATGTGTTATTTTCAGCTTTTCTTTCAGAATTACACCAACTTTTAGAAATGTTGGGACAAGGACAAAGGCCCGTTAGACCTGGTTATGAAAGGAGATTCTCCTGTGCCTAATTTCTCTAATATGGGAACAAGCACAAAAGAAGCTCCCAGGGAAAATGGAGGCCCTGGGTTTCCATAAGCTAAAATACATAGTGAATACTTCCTGCAGGTTTGCAGAGCTATAGGGAGGCCCCTGCAACACCTGCCCTAGGAGGTCTCTGGGGCAATTCCCATGTGGTGGCCCCTTGCTGAGCGTGGCTGGCTTGCTGCCGCCAGGGAGGGTGGGCAGTGGGATCGCCACTGCCCGGCTTTGGGGTGATCCGGGGGTGGTGGCGTCTTGAAGGAGCCCGAAGAGGATGGGAAGTTTGCAGAGGTGAAGGTGCATATATATATATATATATACACATATACATACTTGTGTCTTGCAAGGTGTGTACACTCTGGCTACCAAAGCATCTCCCTGCTGGTTCTGCTTATCCTACTTTTATACTGTCTGGTATCGCATGAGCCGACAGGAAAAGCTTTAAATCAGCAAAGAACAAGAGACAGACAAGAAGATGGAAAGCAAGAATAAGAGACAGCATATAATCAGAGAGAATGACTGGCACATACTGCATCTGGCCCTTTTTTTCCTTATTGCTACTTATTCCTTGACTCCACTCATGTGGGCTCTATGGCAATTAGGTTTGGGATGTATTTGATAAGGGGAGAGGTTTTTTCCATCCAGATAGAAGTGTTTACATTGCACTTGAATATTTTAAAGCAATTTCAGAGCTGCATCTGACGTAGCTCAAACCTGCTTTTCACACTATAATCTCAAGTGGTCTTTGCTGCCTCCTTCATCATTCAGGCAGCCACTCTTGTGCAAAAAGTGTCTGTGTGCAACGGTAAAACTTAGATAGCATTACCTCCTCGTAATTATGTAGCAGAGATCCTTTTGTCTGTATCTGGGAATTACAGGGGCAAAACCACCTTTGTGTTTCTTCAAAATAGAGGCTAGAACTGAATTTTTCACATAAGCTGAAATGTTTGACTGGGTTCATTGTACACCTATGTTTGGGGGTAGCTGCATAAAAATGTTGGCAAACAAGTATCGGTGTTCTGTGTTCAGATATGACCCTTACATACATGATTTTCCAGCTGAAAAGAGGGTCTACCTGGCATTTAAGCAATAATGATTAGACAGGAACAAAAGGAGGAAAAAAAAAATATTTCTTCGATTCCCTTGAGTTCCTTTAAGTGTCTCCTGGACATAATGATAGCCTCACTGCGTGCAAGAACCAAAAACATGCCAGACAGACCTCCAGAGACATCACTTACTTTATCCCCTGTCAATCTGAACAATCCTTTATTTTTGTAGTTTCTGGGTACAACATAGATTTCTGTCCCTCTCTGCTTTCTGTCCCGCTGTCTGCCTTTTCATTTCCAGTCATCAGTGCCAACCCAGCTAAATTCCTGCCTGACACAGCTGAAACTCGGTTGCAACAGCAGGTTCTCTGGAATGCACCAGACGATGGACAAATGCCCCAATTCTCTCAGCATCTGTGCTAACCTTGAAACCCTACCTGGTAGGCACAGTGCAATCAAAAACTAATCAGTGAAATCAAGCTGGGATTTGATCTTGGGAGCTAATGGGAGGAAAAACGATGACTGTGCAAATACGGTACAGCTTTCAAGAGGGGATATGCACAAAGCCGTTCCTAATCATCAGCATCTCAACACAGTAGAGATAGGAGGACCTGGCAAACCCTGTCAGCATCTGTGTTAATCCAGTTAATTAGCAGGAAAGGACAAACTCCTCTGGAAGCACCTATGTGACAAGCAAGGTCTCTTCATATTTCATTAGGATGATTGTTTTAAAGGTTGCAGGCAAAACTCTGCCTGTGTTGCTTTAGAGCTTTCCCTTACTACTGTGCTAAAGTTGGGGCATGTCGGAGGGCATGGCAGGTAGCGTGGGGCAAAGAGCACTCAGGCAACCTGGCTTCAGGAGGAAGCAGCGAGGTAGGGAGAGAGGAACTTGAGCTACAACCTACGCAGTCAGTGTGATTTTCCTCTCCCTCCTCTTCTGCCTTGCTCTTTCAGCAAGGAAAAAAAAAAAAAAAGGAAAGGAAAAAAAAAAGGAAAAGGCTGCAATGTGTCACAAAGGAACAGACTGGCAGACATCTGCCTCTTGCCTTATTTATTTATTTCTTTAAAAAAAAAAAGGAAAGGGTACAGAGCCAACTCTTCACTCCAGAGCCCCCATTCCCTTAACAAACCAAATGGTGGCTGTTGGCAGGGTATTGACAGCTTGTTAATGAAGGAATTCTTGACAAAATGACAACCTGTGTGGGATGCCGTGTGAAGCCGAATCCTCCCACAAACCAGTACTAAGTAATTAGGAGGTGGTGAAAATAGCAACTAACTACTGTTGGGGAGAAGAGGAAGGGGGGAAAAAAAAATCTCCTAAATGAATTATAAAAGCAGTTCTGATTTGAAAAGTATCCCTACTCCCTTTCCCTGAGAAGGCACAACAGTTTTCCCTGAACTGTCTATTTTATCCTTTGAGTTTCTCTTAGTGAGCCATAGGGTGCATCTCAAAAGACTGAGCCTGACGACCATTAATTCAGTGCCTTTTTCTCTGCAAATATGATCAGCGAATGAAGCACTAATGAAAATCAAACAAAAGTTGACTGCTGGGGCTGCCCCTTCTGCTCCCCACAAGGGCCCTGTCTGGCTCACCATACGCTGGTTTTCCCTTGATTTTTGTCTGATTGCTTCAGGCAGGTGGGCACTAGGTTTTAAACGCCTGAGAGGAGGCTGGGTGATGAATCAGCCAAAGTGGAGTGCTTGAGTTGCAAAGTGGGTCTTGCAGAAAGGCACATTTTCAAACAGTGGCTCTCAGCAGCAGCAGTGTCCACGTTCACGGCCACGGCATCAGTATCAGGGGCTAAAGTGTTGGTTAGCAGCAGCTGTAGCAAAATCCACGTCTTGTGGTGGAAATATATTTCAGGTGGTCATTTAGTTTGGCTCACTAGGAAATACTATTCTCCACCCTGTCTTGAACTTGAGCTTATGATAATTTAACTACATGGTTTGGGAAAAAAGAGCAAAAATGGTTTATACAGGAAGGAAAATGATGTATTCCATTTTAAATGTTGATAATTTTTTTCCCCAGAGGCTGAAAACTTTCAAACAACTGTAACATGCAACAAGCAATTGAGATAAAATGGGACAAAAAGAAAAAAAGAAAAAAAAATTAGGGAGGTTTGTTTTGTTTTTCTTAAACTTAAAGTCAGAATTTTGAGCAATTCAGCTAACTTTGTTGTTTTGTACTTATAATCTGTCTGGCCTTCTCCCACCTTTTACAGCTTCTGGAAGTGACATTTACTTTCTGCAATTATAGTTTCAGATAAGCAATACAGACTGAAATGAACATTTTGTACCTTCCATTCTTAAAATAATGTGGAGAAATGAAGAATTTGTAGACTTCGAACAGCACCCAAACAGCTTATATGCATTTTCAATTCTACATGACTTGTTTTAAATGAGCAAAGGAACCTCACTAACTGTCTTGTATCTCATCTATTACTCAAGTAAGTTTGATCTCATTTGTGGCTTTTTAATCATACTCAAAACATTACAAAAGCTACAAATAAATAACTGCAGGAGGAATTGTTTATTGATTCTTGAAGTGGATGGATAATAAGAGATCTATACATTTAATTCCATGAAAAATTTTTGGAGGGAGTAGAGATTGACTTAGTTCTGGTTTACAATGTGAGGTCAAGAATAGACATAAGAAAGAACACTTTAAAGGTTAAAGGCTTCTCTTTACAGGGAGTTGTCAAGACATCTAATGTTTCAATAACCTGCTGTACCAGTGAGAGGCAAAGCCAGGTCAGGGATATTTTATTCTTTCCAAGTCTACTAACAGATCTATGAAATAATTGTTTATGCTACAAGTAGACAATCTTGTTTTGCCTGTATTGTATGCCTTAAATTACTGATTTTTTTTTTCCAGTGACTTCTCACCCCACTCAGTTTTCAAAGGAAGCAAACCAGTTTTTGATGTTGGATAATTACATTACTCTGTAGCATTGGCAAATTAATGATAGGACATAAATGAATGTTTTATAATTTGGGTAGTCAGCACTTTTTGTGATGTGAAGAAGTACAGCAATACTGATGATGAAATTTTGACCCATGCAAATGTATGAATGCATATTAGCATTGCCTCATAAGAATCTTGCTTTACACAGATGAAAAAAAAAAACAGGACTGAAAGTCAGTCATTTTGGTTTCATTTCTGGCAGCTGGACGAAAGCTTTTGGAGGTTTTGTATGACAATAGGATAGAGAAATTACTCTAGAAAACTCGTATGCAGGGCATATGGTGACCCAATGCACTGATTTTGTTCAAAATGCAGATTGTGACCTCCTTTTTTTTTTTTAGGAGGAATTACTCCATGTTCTGACCCCTCAGTATAGGGCCACAAGATGCTACCAAACAAAGGAAAATACATCCAAATACATAGAAAACAAGGCTTGTCAGATGATGACTGTATTAAAAAAAGTAAATAATAAAAAAAATTAGTCACAGCACTTATTAAAATCTGGACTGGACTGTAGAGGATAATCTTTCCTTCACGTAAGTATGTAGTAGGTGCTGTAATAATCTTTCCCACAAATGGGAAAGAAAAGCTATATGACCCCTTTGTGTTTGTGCCAGCAGTTTAGGGCTGACTTGGTGATACTGAATTAGGGAGAAGCTCATTTACAGTGAATAGGACTGCTTGTGTGATCGTGCTCCTGGGGTCAGGTTCTTTGTTTGTAGACCGAGAGGCAAATATTAAGGCTACCACTGATTTGAAATTCTCAGCCCTCAGGGGGATGCTGCTGTCTGTGCTATTCATAGATCTTGACCTCCCACTCCTGGTACCTGTGGAGGAAGTGGAACTAGCATTGGTTTCAGTGGAAAATGCTCTCTTGCAGAGTGGGTAAGAGCTAGTGCTCATCACTGCTACAGAAGGTGACTGTGAATGGGACTTGCTCCTCTGACGTGCTAAGTAAAACACATTTTTTATGTCAAGCGCTTTGCAGGCTCAGCCTCAGCATGCTCAGTCTTTTGTTGTAGCAAACTGTCAGTGAGGAGCCATATACCAGAGAATCTCTCCTTGCTCTAGGGTCTTATTTGTCCAAAAGCAATCTGAAACACAAGTAAATTCCAAGTAACCGCATGAGTGAAACAGTTGGAACATTGTCAGCAGAGACAGATGTGTGCAAGCAATGCGGACTATGCTAAGCTCACTTGCATGGGATTTGTTCAGCTGCTAAACAACAAACAAGTGACGGGATGAGATCTCTCTCACTCTTCCATTTATTTTAATAAATCTGTACGTTTCTTGTGCTAACTAAAATAAAGGGAGAAGGCTTTTCAAAGCCTGACAAAGTACCCCTTTATGTATGAGCTCCTATTTTCAAAGCCTGACAAAGTTTACCTGTTAGTAGTAGTCCTTTATGTATGAGCTCCTATTAAGCTCGGGTGCTCAGAAAGGCATCCAAGGTGCAGCACAATAATGATATTCTTCAAAGATCTTTCTCTTGTCTTATGGATAAAGTAATGTATAGATCTTTGCATTCAAAGATCATGCTGTTGGATTTCATGTGGAGTAGCACTAACTAGCTGAAATAGAAGTGCCTTAGACATGCTTGCTTTTGTGTCATTGCAAAATTATGTTTAATGTTTGCAAATTGGTTATGTAAACTCACATTCTGTCTAATCCATAGTAAATATTATGATTCTTTCAGAGCTACTGGGCATCCATATTTCTTTCGTATTCCTTGGGATCAGTCATAGGTACTGAATACTTGACAATTTTTGAAAATGAAATTGCTCAAATAGGTGCTGAAGTATGGCCAAGCAAACGCTGTTTCAGGGTGTTGTTTTGAAAATGTTGACCTGAGATCTGTCCTGGAATGAATCAAGAAATTGTAGTTACTGTGTGTAAGACTTGTGCATCCTACCCATCCAGCACCAGATCTTGACTTGTCTAAATTTTGTGTTTGTTACAGCTTCCCAGTCAGCGAGTTCTCTTCATGAAGGTTGTTAACCAAATGTCTGAATCTGAGCCTGCAACCGGAGTCTGTTTACAGCTAATCATTTCTGTACAGTAGGTAAGGAAAAGAGCAGCAATCAGTAAGCAGCCTCCTTTCACTCAGCATTCCCGGCTAGTATTGTTCAGGGACTCTCCAAGAAGGGTGTTTGTGAATTTTAAAGCAGAACTCTGCCTTCTCTGTTTTCGTTGTATGAGCTAGGAAAAATCCTGATAACATGAAGCTGCCTACTCCCTCACCAGCCAGCACCAGCTTCCACGCTTGTGCGAGTGCTGACACTCGGCACAGTTATTGTTTTCTCATAAAACAATTGCATTCCCACCAGTGCTTACCAATTCCAGCAACTGGTGATGGCTGAGCAAATTCTAACCTGGGATCTCTCCTTCCTGTACCGTAGCTTACTTATCCTTCCCTGTCACTTGACCTCAGTGATGGAGTGCCTGTGACTGTATAACTGCACAGTGAAAACCTGATCCTTGACAGTGACTGCACTAGCATAGTCCAGGTGCTACCCATAATACCATAAAGGAGACCACCCTTGGCGTAGGTAGGTTTTACTACAGCATAGATGTGCGTTGAGGGAAGATACAGATGAAGAAAGTTGCACCAGCAGCAAAAATGTACATATGTGGCAATGCTTTACAGAACTTCCAGAAGAGTGATGGCACTGTGTTGAATCGTTGTTATACCTGCAAAATAATATACAAAAAAAAACCCCCTAACTAGAGTAAGTGAATAAAAATGAGAAACTGAAAATCAAGGCAAAGAGAGGTAAAGGAAACTGTCCAAGGAGACTGCAATTAAACCATGGGAATTTCTGACTCCCAGGCACATATTCAGCTCCGTTCATCAGACCCTGCTGCCTGATTATTATTTAGAGTGAAATGTATGTTGGCTTGTTCACTTTATTTATTCACTTTAATCATCTCATAGCTCCTTCCACTCCAGGGCATTGCTGGTGGACAGGAGATTTATAATTTGGAGAAATCCTGAGCCTGGAAATGGGTGAATTGCTACAGCTGTAGTGCAGGTGTCATTTCATAGCAGTAGATTCTCTGATTTAGACCAGTGGACATTCTGGACTAACAGAAACAGAGCTCATTCGGCAGGCAGTAATATATAATTGGGAAACTATATGTTGCTGCATTGTTATTAGGATAAAAACTAGGGCTAGGAGATGTTTGCTCTATCTCAACAGCAGGCTATCAATATTCTCAGCAGCATTATTAGTATTTATTGAAAATCTTTTGTAAAGCACCGTAAGTTTACACAGAGGTAATTTACATCAGATAATTAGGATGCCTAAAACCATATACAGAAGGAAGGATGCTAGTAGTGCTAAGTACTTGATTGTATTACATTGCGATGCTATTCTAAGGGGATTAGAGCATTTTCTGTCACTGTTGATTGTATAGCAATAATATGAGAAGTTTGTTACACACATTTCTGGGTCTGATTGGTTATGAATTCTAGATTGCACCTTAAAATTGGTCTGATACTGCATAATCTAGGTGATACTGTCCTGCAGAATAAGATGCAAGTGACATGCCACAAAATGCTGAATTTCATGTTTTGTACAAACTATGCTGTGTTTACATACAAATGGTTTTGTAAAGCACCTACGTGTAAACTACTGACTTTGCTTTTACTAATATGCAGACATATTTAACCATATTTCTTGATTGTTTCTTATCATAAGACAGTGTGTTCCCTTTAAAGAAAAGGAATAATACACCATCAGGCCATCAAGATTCTGGGCTTGAGCTTGAACCATTCCATTTAGTGAACTGTGAAAAGAAGATCTGGATATTACCAAATCTAGATCCCTAATCAATATTGGGAGCCTGATACAAACCCTGCAGAATTCAATGGGAGCTTTTTGATCCATATCGGTGATATTGGTATGAATCCACTCTGCTTAACTGAGCTTTCCAGCTAAGGTGCAGGTCTGGCTGAGGTGTAGGTCTGACCATGCTGTAGGCCTGTATCATCTCAGAAGGGGCAATTGGTGACACTACACTTGGAGGAATTTGTTTGCTGCTTCCTCAGTGTGTGTCAAGAAGTGGCATCTGGGTTAATAGTTTATCTGCTGCATATCTGTAGTCATTCACGGACTCTACTGAGATGCTGAGGGGAGACAAGATGAGACAGGACTGGTGCCCCTGCCGTAGGGAGAGCAGGGAGTGTGTTTCCTCCCACATGCAAGCTGTTAAAGGTTGTGAAAGCCTCTGTGCCCCCTCCTACTGCTCCTTCCTTAAGCACTCACATGGGGGCCAAGCAAAATGTGGTGTTGTGCCTGACAGAAAGATTTTGCTAGGTCAGTGATGAGGTTGATGCTCTCCAGGGCTAAGGTGTCATGAAGAGCAGAGGCACAGAGATCCAGGAGCATTACTAAATGGGCCAATAAATTTTTGGGCTGAATCCATTTTTCATCATTCATTCACAGGAAGAATAGGGATGTCT